>NC_140802.1:22005931-23205931 GCF_037176805.1 Vigna unguiculata
TTTGATCCTGGAAGAAGAGAATTAGTTTCAACTTGCGAAAAAATAAAATTCCTTCACAAGATCATAATAAAAACTTACTTTAAAACTAGTGTCTTAAGATTCCGGACAAATCTTCTCGAAGAAGGAGGGTATGATGTGAATTGCATATGGGTCAAATGGAGGATGACTAATGCGCCGTGTTGATGCAGTTTCTTTTATTTAAACAAGGGCCCAATGCTTTGTAAAATTGGCTGACCAAATTGTGTTTGTGCTTAACCAATTAATGGGCTTTAGTTTTGCTTTATCTTCAAGTTGAAATAAGGGTCCATATGCCAACCTAAGAACCAACCTTTGGAAGATCAAGAGGACCTTTGCTCAAAGTTTGTGGATGACTTTTGGTAGCCTTAAATTCAGTTACAATCAACCATTAAGTAGCGGATCGTTATTAGCTTGAGTGGATCATTAATTAATAGCTTAAAGCGGGATGATATTGAAATTTATGTGTCTTTTGTAATTCTGATGGTTAAAGCTCCTATATAAGTTGAACCATTTTCATCAATGAAGGCAAGCTGAGTTTTATTCAGAAAATAAACGAGTTTTATCTCATCTATCTTAGTGAGAGTGATTCTCCTAAGTTCTTGAGTGATTCAAGAATCCATGAGTTTCATCAAAGGTCCTTTGTCCCTCTGTGTGTTTCAACTCTTAGGCTTATCTTCCATTCTTGGAAGTGTGATGTCTATCAATTTCCGTTCCGTCTTCTTTTATGTTTCCATTTTCTCGTTTTAAATAATTTCTCAAATTTCTTGCTTGTTAGCATTCCAACAATGATAGATCAGTCAAACGAATCGAACGCTGTGGATTCACATCATTTGGTATTCACAGCCTGGCCATCTAGACCTGGAATAGGAAAGGAAGTTTATTATACAAAGTGTTTAACCGAAGGCCATCCATGTTTAGTTGCATTCGATTACGGAAGCGAAAACAATGTTGTGAGCCAAAGATTGGTGGAGAAACTCCAGTTACCAGCAACCTTTCATCTGGATCAAGCATGGATCAAATTCAGTACATGGCAATGTGTGAAAGAAGTATTATGTGATATTGCTCCCATGGACTCTCGTCATCTTCTTTTGGGATGGGCATGGCTTCATTTTAAAACACTCCATCTTGATGAACGTTCCCTTTATTTGAGGCATGAGGGACATCAAAGGAAGTAGAAGTTTATGACACCAAGACAAGTCAGTAAGGATCAACGTAGGCTGAAGGAGAAAACAGAAAAAGAAAGAATAGAAAAGGAAGTAATAGAAACTGCAGAAGGAAGGGAAAATAAAGAAAAAGAAATGGAACTAGAGAAAGTTTATTCGTCAATGTATTTTCTTCTACAGTTTGTGATGTCATTTTACAGGAACAAAAGGATAAGCATGTGAAGGAAATACACGAACTTCCATGTTTGAAAAGGAAGCTTGTTCATAGTGCTTTATCATGCATTTGGTCCGTCGATAAGAAGCGAATTCGTCAAACACAACGCATGGAATTATTTATTGTTACATATCAAGGTGGGGTACCGTTGTCAAGAAATGTTATCGACGGATTGCAACCATTGGAAAGTAACAAATATCAAGTTGAATTTGATCCTGGAAGAAGAGAATTAGTTTCAACTTGCGAAAAAATAAAATTCCTTCACAAGATCATAATAAAAACTTACTTTAAAACTAGTGTCTTAAGATTCCGGACAAATCTTCTCGAAGAAGGAGGGTATGATGTGAATTGCATATGGGTCAAATGGAGGATGACTAATGCGCCGTGTTGATGCAGTTTCTTTTATTTAAACAAGGGGCCCAATGCTTTGTAAAATTGGCTGACCAAATTGTGTTTGTGCTTAACCAATTAATGGGCTTTAGTTTTGCTTTATCTTCAAGTTGAAATAAGGGTCCATATGCCAACCTAAGAACCAACCTTTGGAAGATCAAGAGGACCTTTGCTCAAAGTTTGTGGATGACTTTTGGTAGCCTTAAATTCAGTTACAATCAACCATTAAGTAGCGGATCGTTATTAGCTTGAGTGGATCATTAATTAATAGCTTAAAGCGGGATGATATTGAAATTTATGTGTCTTTTGTATTCTGATGGTTAAAGCTCCTATATAAGTTGAACCATTTTCATCAATGAAGGCAAGCTGAGTTTTATTCAGAAAATAAACGAGTTTTATCTCATCTATCTTAGTGAGAGTGATTCTCCTAAGTTCTTGAGTGATTCAAGAATCCATGAGTTTCATCAAAGGTCCTTTGTCCCTCTGTGTGTTTCAACTCTTAGGCTTATCTTCCATTCTTGGAAGTGTGATGTCTATCAATTTCCGTTCCGTCTTCTTTTATGTTTCCATTTTCTCGTTTTAAATAATTTCTCAAATTTCTTGCTTGTTAGCATTCCAACAATGATAGATCAGTCAAACGAATCGAACGCTGTGGATTCACATCATTTGGTATTCACAGCCTGGCCATCTAGACCTGGAATAGGAAAGGAAGTTTATTATACAAAGTGTTTAACCGAAGGCCATCCATGTTTAGTTGCATTCGATTACGGAAGCGAAAACAATGTTGTGAGCCAAAGATTGGTGGAGAAACTCCAGTTACCAGCAACCTTTCATCTGGATCAAGCATGGATCAAATTCAGTACATGGCAATGTGTGAAAGAAGTATTATGTGATATTGCTCCCATGGACTCTCGTCATCTTCTTTTGGGATGGGCATGGCTTCATTTTAAAACACTCCATCTTGATGAACGTTCCCTTTATTTGAGGCATGAGGGACATCAAAGGAAGTAGAAGTTTATGACACCAAGACAAGTCAGTAAGGATCAACGTAGGCTGAAGGAGAAAACAGAAAAAGAAAGAATAGAAAAGGAAGTAATAGAAACTGCAGAAGGAAGGGAAAATAAAGAAAAAGAAATGGAACTAGAGAAAGTTTATTCGTCAATGTATTTTCTTCTACAGTTTGTGATGTCATTTTACAGGAACAAAAGGATAAGCATGTGAAGGAAATACACGAACTTCCATGTTTGAAAAGGAAGCTTGTTCATAGTGCTTTATCATGCATTTGGTCCGTCGATAAGAAGCGAATTCGTCAAACACAACGCATGGAATTATTTATTGTTACATATCAAGGTGGGGTACCGTTGTCAAGAAATGTTATCGACGGATTGCAACCATTGGAAAGTAACAAATATCAAGTTGAATTTGATCCTGGAAGAAGAGAATTAGTTTCAACTTGCGAAAAAATAAAATTCCTTCACAAGATCATAATAAAAACTTACTTTAAAACTAGTGTCTTAAGATTCCGGACAAATCTTCTCGAAGAAGGAGGGTATGATGTGAATTGCATATGGGGTCAAATGGAGGATGACTAATGCGCCGTGTTGATGCAGTTTCTTTTATATGAAACAAGGGCCCAATGCTTTGTAAAATTGGCTGACCAAATTGTGTTTGTGCTTAACCAATTAATGGGCTTTAGTTTTGCTTTATCTTCAAGTTGAAATAAGGGTCCATATGCCAACCTAAGAACCAACCTTTGGAAGATCAAGAGGACCTTTGCTCAAAGTTTGTGGATGACTTTTGGTAGCCTTAAATTCAGTTACAATCAACCATTAAGTAGCGGATCGTTATTAGCTTGAGTGGATCATTAATTAATAGCTTAAAGCGGGATGATATTGAAATTTATGTGTCTTTTGTAATTCTGATGGTTAAAAGCTCCTATATAAGTTGAACCATTTTCATCAATGAAGGCAAGCTGAGTTTTATTCAGAAAATAAACGAGTTTTATCTCATCTATCTTAGTGAGAGTGATTCTCCTAAGTTCTTGAGTGATTCAAGAATCCATGAGTTTCATCAAAGGTCCTTTGTCCCTCTGTGTGTTTCAACTCTTAGGCTTATCTTCCATTCTTGGAAGTGTGATGTCTATCAATTTCCGTTCCGTCTTCTTTTATGTTTCCATTTTCTCGTTTTAAATAATTTCTCAAATTTCTTGCTTGTTAGCATTCCAACAATGATAGATCAGTTCAAACGAATCGAACGCTGTGGATTCACATCATTTGGTATTCACAGCCTGGCCATCTAGACCTGGAATAGGAAAGGAAGTTTATTATACAAAGTGTTTAACCGAAGCCATCCATGTTTAGTTGCATTCGATTACGGAAGCGAAAACAATGTTGTGAGCCAAAGATTGGTGGAGAAACTCCAGTTACCAGCAACCTTTCATCTGGATCAAGCATGGATCAAATTCAGTACATGGCAATGTGTGAAAGAAGTATTATGTGATATTGCTCCCATGGACTCTCGTCATCTTCTTTTGGGATGGGCATGGCTTCATTTTAAACACTCCATCTTGATGAACGTTCCCTTTATTTGAGGCATGAGGACATCAAAGGAAGTAGAAGTTTATGACACCAAGACAAGTCAGTAAGGATCAACGTAGGCTGAAGGAGAAAACAGAAAAAGAAAGAATAGAAAAGGAAGTAATAGAAACTGCTAGAAGGAAGGGAAAATAAAGAAAAGAAATGGAACTAGAGAAAGTTTATTCGTCAATGTATTTTCTTCTACAGTTTGTGATGTCATTTTACAGGAACAAAAGGATAAGCATGTGAAGGAAATACACGAACTTCCATGTTTGAAAAGGAAGCTTGTTCATAGTGCTTTATCATGCATTTGGTCCGTCGATAAGAAGCGAATTCGTCAAACACAACGCATGGAATTATTTATTGTTACATATCAAGGTGGGGTACCGTTGTCAAGAAATGTTATCGACGGATTGCAACCATTGGAAAGTAACAAATATCAAGTTGAATTTGATCCTGGAAGAAGAGAATTAGTTTCAACTTGCGAAAAAATAAAATTCCTTCACAAGATCATAATAAAAACTTACTTTAAAACTAGTGTCTTAAGATTCCGGACAAATCTTCTCGAAGAAGGAGGGTATGATGTGAATTGCATATGGGTCAAATGGAGGATGACTAATGCGCCGTGTTGATGCAGTTTCTTTTATTTAAACAAGGGCCCAATGCTTTGTAAAATTGGCTGACCAAATTGTGTTTGTGCTTAACCAATTAATGGGCTTTAGTTTTGCTTTATCTTCAAGTTGAAATAAGGGTCCATATGCCAACCTAAGAACCAACCTTTGGAAGATCAAGAGGACCTTTGCTCAAAGTTTGTGGATGACTTTTGGTAGCCTTAAATTCAGTTACAATCAACCATTAAGTAGCGGATCGTTATTAGCTTGAGTGGATCATTAATTAATAGCTTAAAGCGGGATGATATTGAAATTTATGTGTCTTTTGTAATTCTGATGGTTAAAGCTCCTATATAAGTTGAACCATTTTCATCAATGAAGGCAAGCTGAGTTTTATTCAGAAAATAAACGAGTTTTATCTCATCTATCTTAGTGAGAGTGATTCTCCTAAGTTCTTGAGTGATTCAAGAATCCATGAGTTTCATCAAAGGTCCTTTGTCCCTCTGTGTGTTTCAACTCTTAGGCTTATCTTCCATTCTTGGAAGTGTGATGTCTATCAATTTCCGTTCCGTCTTCTTTTATGTTTCCATTTTCTCGTTTTAAATAATTTCTCAAATTTCTTGCTTGTTAGCATTCCAACAATGATAGATCAGTCAAACGAATCGAACGCTGTGGATTCACATCATTTGGTATTCACAGCCTGGCCATCTAGACCTGGAATAGGAAAGGAAGTTTATTATACAAAGTGTTTAACCGAAGGCCATCCATGTTTAGTTGCATTCGATTACGGAAGCGAAAACAATGTTGTGAGCCAAAGATTGGTGGAGAAACTCCAGTTACCAGCAACCTTTCATCTGGATCAAGCATGGATCAAATTCAGTACATGGCAATGTGTGAAAGAAGTATTATGTGATATTGCTCCCATGGACTCTCGTCATCTTCTTTTGGGATGGGCATGGCTTCATTTTAAAACACTCCATCTTGATGAACGTTCCCTTTATTTGAGGCATGAGGGACATCAAAGGAAGTAGAAGTTTATGACACCAAGACAAGTCAGTAAGGATCAACGTAGGCTGAAGGAGAAAACAGAAAAAGAAAGAATAGAAAAGGAAGTAATAGAAACTGCAGAAGGAAGGGAAAATAAAGAAAAAGAAATGGAACTAGAGAAAGTTTATTCGTCAATGTATTTTCTTCTACAGTTTGTGATGTCATTTTACAGGAACAAAAGGATAAGCATGTGAAGGAAATACACGAACTTCCATGTTTGAAAAGGAAGCTTGTTCATAGTGCTTTATCATGCATTTGGTCCGTCGATAAGAAGCGAATTCGTCAAACACAACGCATGGAATTATTTATTGTTACATATCAAGGTGGGGTACCGTTGTCAAGAAATGTTATCGACGGATTGCAACCATTGGAAAGTAACAAATATCAAGTTGAATTTGATCCTGGAAGAAGAGAATTAGTTTCAACTTGCGAAAAAATAAAATTCCTTCACAAGATCATAATAAAAACTTACTTTAAAACTAGTGTCTTAAGATTCCGGACAAATCTTCTCGAAGAAGGAGGGTATGATGTGAATTGCATATGGGTCAAATGGAGGATGACTAATGCGCCGTGTTGATGCAGTTTCTTTTATTTAAACAAGGGCCCAATGCTTTGTAAAATTGGCTGACCAAATTGTGTTTGTGCTTAACCAATTAATGGGCTTTAGTTTTGCTTTATCTTCAAGTTGAAATAAGGGTCCATATGCCAACCTAAGAACCAACCTTTGGAAGATCAAGAGGACCTTTGCTCAAAGTTTGTGGATGACTTTTGGTAGCCTTAAATTCAGTTACAATCAACCATTAAGTAGCGGATCGTTATTAGCTTGAGTGGATCATTAATTAATAGCTTAAAGCGGGATGATATTGAAATTTATGTGTCTTTTGTAATTCTGATGGTTAAAGCTCCTATATAAGTTGAACCATTTTCATCAATGAAGGCAAGCTGAGTTTTATTCAGAAAATAAACGAGTTTTATCTCATCTATCTTAGTGAGAGTGATTCTCCTAAGTTCTTGAGTGATTCAAGAATCCATGAGTTTCATCAAAGGTCCTTTGTCCCTCTGTGTGTTTCAACTCTTAGGCTTATCTTCCATTCTTGGAAGTGTGATGTCTATCAATTTCCGTTCCGTCTTCTTTTATGTTTCCATTTTCTCGTTTTAAATAATTTCTCAAATTTCTTGCTTGTTAGCATTCCAACAATGATAGATCAGTCAAACGAATCGAACGCTGTGGATTCACATCATTTGGTATTCACAGCCTGGCCATCTAGACCTGGAATAGGAAAGGAAGTTTATTATACAAAGTGTTTAACCGAAGGCCATCCATGTTTAGTTGCATTCGATTACGGAAGCGAAAACAATGTTGTGAGCCAAAGATTGGTGGAGAAACTCCAGTTACCAGCAACCTTTCATCTGGATCAAGCATGGATCAAATTCAGTACATGGCAATGTGTGAAAGAAGTATTATGTGATATTGCTCCCATGGACTCTCGTCATCTTCTTTTGGGATGGGCATGGCTTCATTTTAAAACACTCCATCTTGATGAACGTTCCCTTTATTTGAGGCATGAGGGACATCAAAGGAAGTAGAAGTTTATGACACCAAGACAAGTCAGTAAGGATCAACGTAGGCTGAAGGAGAAAACAGAAAAAGAAAGAATAGAAAAGGAAGTAATAGAAACTGCAGAAGGAAGGGAAAATAAAGAAAAAGAAATGGAACTAGAGAAAGTTTATTCGTCAATGTATTTTCTTCTACAGTTTGTGATGTCATTTTACAGGAACAAAAGGATAAGCATGTGAAGGAAATACACGAACTTCCATGTTTGAAAAGGAAGCTTGTTCATAGTGCTTTATCATGCATTTGGTCCGTCGATAAGAAGCGAATTCGTCAAACACAACGCATGGAATTATTTATTGTTACATATCAAGGTGGGGTACCGTTGTCAAGAAATGTTATCGACGGATTGCAACCATTGGAAAGTAACAAATATCAAGTTGAATTTGATCCTGGAAGAAGAGAATTAGTTTCAACTTGCGAAAAAATAAAATTCCTTCACAAGATCATAATAAAAACTTACTTTAAAACTAGTGTCTTAAGATTCCGGACAAATCTTCTCGAAGAAGGAGGGTATGATGTGAATTGCATATGGGTCAAATGGAGGATGACTAATGCGCCGTGTTGATGCAGTTTCTTTTATTTAAACAAGGGCCCAATGCTTTGTAAAATTGGCTGACCAAATTGTGTTTGTGCTTAACCAATTAATGGGCTTTAGTTTTGCTTTATCTTCAAGTTGAAATAAGGGTCCATATGCCAACCTAAGAACCAACCTTTGGAAGATCAAGAGGACCTTTGCTCAAAGTTTGTGGATGACTTTTGGTAGCCTTAAATTCAGTTACAATCAACCATTAAGTAGCGGATCGTTATTAGCTTGAGTGGATCATTAATTAATAGCTTAAAGCGGGATGATATTGAAATTTATGTGTCTTTTGTAATTCTGATGGTTAAAGCTCCTATATAAGTTGAACCATTTTCATCAATGAAGGCAAGCTGAGTTTTATTCAGAAAATAAACGAGTTTTATCTCATCTATCTTAGTGAGAGTGATTCTCCTAAGTTCTTGAGTGATTCAAGAATCCATGAGTTTCATCAAAGGTCCTTTGTCCCTCTGTGTGTTTCAACTCTTAGGCTTATCTTCCATTCTTGGAAGTGTGATGTCTATCAATTTCCGTTCCGTCTTCTTTTATGTTTCCATTTTCTCGTTTTAAATAATTTCTCAAATTTCTTGCTTGTTAGCATTCCAACAATGATAGATCAGTCAAACGAATCGAACGCTGTGGATTCACATCATTTGGTATTCACAGCCTGGCCATCTAGACCTGGAATAGGAAAGGAAGTTTATTATACAAAGTGTTTAACCGAAGGCCATCCATGTTTAGTTGCATTCGATTACGGAAGCGAAAACAATGTTGTGAGCCAAAGATTGGTGGAGAAACTCCAGTTACCAGCAACCTTTCATCTGGATCAAGCATGGATCAAATTCAGTACATGGCAATGTGTGAAAGAAGTATTATGTGATATTGCTCCCATGGACTCTCGTCATCTTCTTTTGGGATGGGCATGGCTTCATTTTAAAACACTCCATCTTGATGAACGTTCCCTTTATTTGAGGCATGAGGGACATCAAAGGAAGTAGAAGTTTATGACACCAAGACAAGTCAGTAAGGATCAACGTAGGCTGAAGGAGAAAACAGAAAAAGAAAGAATAGAAAAGGAAGTAATAGAAACTGCAGAAGGAAGGGAAAATAAAGAAAAAGAAATGGAACTAGAGAAAGTTTATTCGTCAATGTATTTTCTTCTACAGTTTGTGATGTCATTTTACAGGAACAAAAGGATAAGCATGTGAAGGAAATACACGAACTTCCATGTTTGAAAAGGAAGCTTGTTCATAGTGCTTTATCATGCATTTGGTCCGTCGATAAGAAGCGAATTCGTCAAACACAACGCATGGAATTATTTATTGTTACATATCAAGGTGGGGTACCGTTGTCAAGAAATGTTATCGACGGATTGCAACCATTGGAAAGTAACAAATATCAAGTTGAATTTGATCCTGGAAGAAGAGAATTAGTTTCAACTTGCGAAAAAATAAAATTCCTTCACAAGATCATAATAAAAACTTACTTTAAAACTAGTGTCTTAAGATTCCGGACAAATCTTCTCGAAGAAGGAGGGTATGATGTGAATTGCATATGGGTCAAATGGAGGATGACTAATGCGCCGTGTTGATGCAGTTTCTTTTATTTAAACAAGGGCCCAATGCTTTGTAAAATTGGCTGACCAAATTGTGTTTGTGCTTAACCAATTAATGGGCTTTAGTTTTGCTTTATCTTCAAGTTGAAATAAGGGTCCATATGCCAACCTAAGAACCAACCTTTGGAAGATCAAGAGGACCTTTGCTCAAAGTTTGTGGATGACTTTTGGTAGCCTTAAATTCAGTTACAATCAACCATTAAGTAGCGGATCGTTATTAGCTTGAGTGGATCATTAATTAATAGCTTAAAGCGGGATGATATTGAAATTTATGTGTCTTTTGTAATTCTGATGGTTAAAGCTCCTATATAAGTTGAACCATTTTCATCAATGAAGGCAAGCTGAGTTTTATTCAGAAAATAAACGAGTTTTATCTCATCTATCTTAGTGAGAGTGATTCTCCTAAGTTCTTGAGTGATTCAAGAATCCATGAGTTTCATCAAAGGTCCTTTGTCCCTCTGTGTGTTTCAACTCTTAGGCTTATCTTCCATTCTTGGAAGTGTGATGTCTATCAATTTCCGTTCCGTCTTCTTTTATGTTTCCATTTTCTCGTTTTAAATAATTTCTCAAATTTCTTGCTTGTTAGCATTCCAACAATGATAGATCAGTCAAACGAATCGAACGCTGTGGATTCACATCATTTGGTATTCACAGCCTGGCCATCTAGACCTGGAATAGGAAAGGAAGTTTATTATACAAAGTGTTTAACCGAAGGCCATCCATGTTTAGTTGCATTCGATTACGGAAGCGAAAACAATGTTGTGAGCCAAAGATTGGTGGAGAAACTCCAGTTACCAGCAACCTTTCATCTGGATCAAGCATGGATCAAATTCAGTACATGGCAATGTGTGAAAGAAGTATTATGTGATATTGCTCCCATGGACTCTCGTCATCTTCTTTTGGGATGGGCATGGCTTCATTTTAAAACACTCCATCTTGATGAACGTTCCCTTTATTTGAGGCATGAGGGACATCAAAGGAAGTAGAAGTTTATGACACCAAGACAAGTCAGTAAGGATCAACGTAGGCTGAAGGAGAAAACAGAAAAAGAAAGAATAGAAAAGGAAGTAATAGAAACTGCAGAAGGAAGGGAAAATAAAGAAAAAGAAATGGAACTAGAGAAAGTTTATTCGTCAATGTATTTTCTTCTACAGTTTGTGATGTCATTTTACAGGAACAAAAGGATAAGCATGTGAAGGAAATACACGAACTTCCATGTTTGAAAAGGAAGCTTGTTCATAGTGCTTTATCATGCATTTGGTCCGTCGATAAGAAGCGAATTCGTCAAACACAACGCATGGAATTATTTATTGTTACATATCAAGGTGGGGTACCGTTGTCAAGAAATGTTATCGACGGATTGCAACCATTGGAAAGTAACAAATATCAAGTTGAATTTGATCCTGGAAGAAGAGAATTAGTTTCAACTTGCGAAAAAATAAAATTCCTTCACAAGATCATAATAAAAACTTACTTTAAAACTAGTGTCTTAAGATTCCGGACAAATCTTCTCGAAGAAGGAGGGTATGATGTGAATTGCATATGGGTCAAATGGAGGATGACTAATGCGCCGTGTTGATGCAGTTTCTTTTATTTAAACAAGGGCCCAATGCTTTGTAAAATTGGCTGACCAAATTGTGTTTGTGCTTAACCAATTAATGGGCTTTAGTTTTGCTTTATCTTCAAGTTGAAATAAGGGTCCATATGCCAACCTAAGAACCAACCTTTGGAAGATCAAGAGGACCTTTGCTCAAAGTTTGTGGATGACTTTTGGTAGCCTTAAATTCAGTTACAATCAACCATTAAGTAGCGGATCGTTATTAGCTTGAGTGGATCATTAATTAATAGCTTAAAGCGGGATGATATTGAAATTTATGTGTCTTTTGTAATTCTGATGGTTAAAGCTCCTATATAAGTTGAACCATTTTCATCAATGAAGGCAAGCTGAGTTTTATTCAGAAAATAAACGAGTTTTATCTCATCTATCTTAGTGAGAGTGATTCTCCTAAGTTCTTGAGTGATTCAAGAATCCATGAGTTTCATCAAAGGTCCTTTGTCCCTCTGTGTGTTTCAACTCTTAGGCTTATCTTCCATTCTTGGAAGTGTGATGTCTATCAATTTCCGTTCCGTCTTCTTTTATGTTTCCATTTTCTCGTTTTAAATAATTTCTCAAATTTCTTGCTTGTTAGCATTCCAACAATGATAGATCAGTCAAACGAATCGAACGCTGTGGATTCACATCATTTGGTATTCACAGCCTGGCCATCTAGACCTGGAATAGGAAAGGAAGTTTATTATACAAAGTGTTTAACCGAAGGCCATCCATGTTTAGTTGCATTCGATTACGGAAGCGAAAACAATGTTGTGAGCCAAAGATTGGTGGAGAAACTCCAGTTACCAGCAACCTTTCATCTGGATCAAGCATGGATCAAATTCAGTACATGGCAATGTGTGAAAGAAGTATTATGTGATATTGCTCCCATGGACTCTCGTCATCTTCTTTTGGGATGGGCATGGCTTCATTTTAAAACACTCCATCTTGATGAACGTTCCCTTTATTTGAGGCATGAGGGACATCAAAGGAAGTAGAAGTTTATGACACCAAGACAAGTCAGTAAGGATCAACGTAGGCTGAAGGAGAAAACAGAAAAAGAAAGAATAGAAAAGGAAGTAATAGAAACTGCAGAAGGAAGGGAAAATAAAGAAAAAGAAATGGAACTAGAGAAAGTTTATTCGTCAATGTATTTTCTTCTACAGTTTGTGATGTCATTTTACAGGAACAAAAGGATAAGCATGTGAAGGAAATACACGAACTTCCATGTTTGAAAAGGAAGCTTGTTCATAGTGCTTTATCATGCATTTGGTCCGTCGATAAGAAGCGAATTCGTCAAACACAACGCATGGAATTATTTATTGTTACATATCAAGGTGGGGTACCGTTGTCAAGAAATGTTATCGACGGATTGCAACCATTGGAAAGTAACAAATATCAAGTTGAATTTGATCCTGGAAGAAGAGAATTAGTTTCAACTTGCGAAAAAATAAAATTCCTTCACAAGATCATAATAAAAACTTACTTTAAAACTAGTGTCTTAAGATTCCGGACAAATCTTCTCGAAGAAGGAGGGTATGATGTGAATTGCATATGGGTCAAATGGAGGATGACTAATGCGCCGTGTTGATGCAGTTTCTTTTATTTAAACAAGGGCCCAATGCTTTGTAAAATTGGCTGACCAAATTGTGTTTGTGCTTAACCAATTAATGGGCTTTAGTTTTGCTTTATCTTCAAGTTGAAATAAGGGTCCATATGCCAACCTAAGAACCAACCTTTGGAAGATCAAGAGGACCTTTGCTCAAAGTTTGTGGATGACTTTTGGTAGCCTTAAATTCAGTTACAATCAACCATTAAGTAGCGGATCGTTATTAGCTTGAGTGGATCATTAATTAATAGCTTAAAGCGGGATGATATTGAAATTTATGTGTCTTTTGTAATTCTGATGGTTAAAGCTCCTATATAAGTTGAACCATTTTCATCAATGAAGGCAAGCTGAGTTTTATTCAGAAAATAAACGAGTTTTATCTCATCTATCTTAGTGAGAGTGATTCTCCTAAGTTCTTGAGTGATTCAAGAATCCATGAGTTTCATCAAAGGTCCTTTGTCCCTCTGTGTGTTTCAACTCTTAGGCTTATCTTCCATTCTTGGAAGTGTGATGTCTATCAATTTCCGTTCCGTCTTCTTTTATGTTTCCATTTTCTCGTTTTAAATAATTTCTCAAATTTCTTGCTTGTTAGCATTCCAACAATGATAGATCAGTCAAACGAATCGAACGCTGTGGATTCACATCATTTGGTATTCACAGCCTGGCCATCTAGACCTGGAATAGGAAAGGAAGTTTATTATACAAAGTGTTTAACCGAAGGCCATCCATGTTTAGTTGCATTCGATTACGGAAGCGAAAACAATGTTGTGAGCCAAAGATTGGTGGAGAAACTCCAGTTACCAGCAACCTTTCATCTGGATCAAGCATGGATCAAATTCAGTACATGGCAATGTGTGAAAGAAGTATTATGTGATATTGCTCCCATGGACTCTCGTCATCTTCTTTTGGGATGGGCATGGCTTCATTTTAAAACACTCCATCTTGATGAACGTTCCCTTTATTTGAGGCATGAGGGACATCAAAGGAAGTAGAAGTTTATGACACCAAGACAAGTCAGTAAGGATCAACGTAGGCTGAAGGAGAAAACAGAAAAAGAAAGAATAGAAAAGGAAGTAATAGAAACTGCAGAAGGAAGGGAAAATAAAGAAAAAGAAATGGAACTAGAGAAAGTTTATTCGTCAATGTATTTTCTTCTACAGTTTGTGATGTCATTTTACAGGAACAAAAGGATAAGCATGTGAAGGAAATACACGAACTTCCATGTTTGAAAAGGAAGCTTGTTCATAGTGCTTTATCATGCATTTGGTCCGTCGATAAGAAGCGAATTCGTCAAACACAACGCATGGAATTATTTATTGTTACATATCAAGGTGGGGTACCGTTGTCAAGAAATGTTATCGACGGATTGCAACCATTGGAAAGTAACAAATATCAAGTTGAATTTGATCCTGGAAGAAGAGAATTAGTTTCAACTTGCGAAAAAATAAAATTCCTTCACAAGATCATAATAAAAACTTACTTTAAAACTAGTGTCTTAAGATTCCGGACAAATCTTCTCGAAGAAGGAGGGTATGATGTGAATTGCATATGGGTCAAATGGAGGATGACTAATGCGCCGTGTTGATGCAGTTTCTTTTATTTAAACAAGGGCCCAATGCTTTGTAAAATTGGCTGACCAAATTGTGTTTGTGCTTAACCAATTAATGGGCTTTAGTTTTGCTTTATCTTCAAGTTGAAATAAGGGTCCATATGCCAACCTAAGAACCAACCTTTGGAAGATCAAGAGGACCTTTGCTCAAAGTTTGTGGATGACTTTTGGTAGCCTTAAATTCAGTTACAATCAACCATTAAGTAGCGGATCGTTATTAGCTTGAGTGGATCATTAATTAATAGCTTAAAGCGGGATGATATTGAAATTTATGTGTCTTTTGTAATTCTGATGGTTAAAGCTCCTATATAAGTTGAACCATTTTCATCAATGAAGGCAAGCTGAGTTTTATTCAGAAAATAAACGAGTTTTATCTCATCTATCTTAGTGAGAGTGATTCTCCTAAGTTCTTGAGTGATTCAAGAATCCATGAGTTTCATCAAAGGTCCTTTGTCCCTCTGTGTGTTTCAACTCTTAGGCTTATCTTCCATTCTTGGAAGTGTGATGTCTATCAATTTCCGTTCCGTCTTCTTTTATGTTTCCATTTTCTCGTTTTAAATAATTTCTCAAATTTCTTGCTTGTTAGCATTCCAACAATGATAGATCAGTCAAACGAATCGAACGCTGTGGATTCACATCATTTGGTATTCACAGCCTGGCCATCTAGACCTGGAATAGGAAAGGAAGTTTATTATACAAAGTGTTTAACCGAAGGCCATCCATGTTTAGTTGCATTCGATTACGGAAGCGAAAACAATGTTGTGAGCCAAAGATTGGTGGAGAAACTCCAGTTACCAGCAACCTTTCATCTGGATCAAGCATGGATCAAATTCAGTACATGGCAATGTGTGAAAGAAGTATTATGTGATATTGCTCCCATGGACTCTCGTCATCTTCTTTTGGGATGGGCATGGCTTCATTTTAAAACACTCCATCTTGATGAACGTTCCCTTTATTTGAGGCATGAGGGACATCAAAGGAAGTAGAAGTTTATGACACCAAGACAAGTCAGTAAGGATCAACGTAGGCTGAAGGAGAAAACAGAAAAAGAAAGAATAGAAAAGGAAGTAATAGAAACTGCAGAAGGAAGGGAAAATAAAGAAAAAGAAATGGAACTAGAGAAAGTTTATTCGTCAATGTATTTTCTTCTACAGTTTGTGATGTCATTTTACAGGAACAAAAGGATAAGCATGTGAAGGAAATACACGAACTTCCATGTTTGAAAAGGAAGCTTGTTCATAGTGCTTTATCATGCATTTGGTCCGTCGATAAGAAGCGAATTCGTCAAACACAACGCATGGAATTATTTATTGTTACATATCAAGGTGGGGTACCGTTGTCAAGAAATGTTATCGACGGATTGCAACCATTGGAAAGTAACAAATATCAAGTTGAATTTGATCCTGGAAGAAGAGAATTAGTTTCAACTTGCGAAAAAATAAAATTCCTTCACAAGATCATAATAAAAACTTACTTTAAAACTAGTGTCTTAAGATTCCGGACAAATCTTCTCGAAGAAGGAGGGTATGATGTGAATTGCATATGGGTCAAATGGAGGATGACTAATGCGCCGTGTTGATGCAGTTTCTTTTATTTAAACAAGGGCCCAATGCTTTGTAAAATTGGCTGACCAAATTGTGTTTGTGCTTAACCAATTAATGGGCTTTAGTTTTGCTTTATCTTCAAGTTGAAATAAGGGTCCATATGCCAACCTAAGAACCAACCTTTGGAAGATCAAGAGGACCTTTGCTCAAAGTTTGTGGATGACTTTTGGTAGCCTTAAATTCAGTTACAATCAACCATTAAGTAGCGGATCGTTATTAGCTTGAGTGGATCATTAATTAATAGCTTAAAGCGGGATGATATTGAAATTTATGTGTCTTTTGTAATTCTGATGGTTAAAGCTCCTATATAAGTTGAACCATTTTCATCAATGAAGGCAAGCTGAGTTTTATTCAGAAAATAAACGAGTTTTATCTCATCTATCTTAGTGAGAGTGATTCTCCTAAGTTCTTGAGTGATTCAAGAATCCATGAGTTTCATCAAAGGTCCTTTGTCCCTCTGTGTGTTTCAACTCTTAGGCTTATCTTCCATTCTTGGAAGTGTGATGTCTATCAATTTCCGTTCCGTCTTCTTTTATGTTTCCATTTTCTCGTTTTAAATAATTTCTCAAATTTCTTGCTTGTTAGCATTCCAACAATGATAGATCAGTCAAACGAATCGAACGCTGTGGATTCACATCATTTGGTATTCACAGCCTGGCCATCTAGACCTGGAATAGGAAAGGAAGTTTATTATACAAAGTGTTTAACCGAAGGCCATCCATGTTTAGTTGCATTCGATTACGGAAGCGAAAACAATGTTGTGAGCCAAAGATTGGTGGAGAAACTCCAGTTACCAGCAACCTTTCATCTGGATCAAGCATGGATCAAATTCAGTACATGGCAATGTGTGAAAGAAGTATTATGTGATATTGCTCCCATGGACTCTCGTCATCTTCTTTTGGGATGGGCATGGCTTCATTTTAAAACACTCCATCTTGATGAACGTTCCCTTTATTTGAGGCATGAGGGACATCAAAGGAAGTAGAAGTTTATGACACCAAGACAAGTCAGTAAGGATCAACGTAGGCTGAAGGAGAAAACAGAAAAAGAAAGAATAGAAAAGGAAGTAATAGAAACTGCAGAAGGAAGGGAAAATAAAGAAAAAGAAATGGAACTAGAGAAAGTTTATTCGTCAATGTATTTTCTTCTACAGTTTGTGATGTCATTTTACAGGAACAAAAGGATAAGCATGTGAAGGAAATACACGAACTTCCATGTTTGAAAAGGAAGCTTGTTCATAGTGCTTTATCATGCATTTGGTCCGTCGATAAGAAGCGAATTCGTCAAACACAACGCATGGAATTATTTATTGTTACATATCAAGGTGGGGTACCGTTGTCAAGAAATGTTATCGACGGATTGCAACCATTGGAAAGTAACAAATATCAAGTTGAATTTGATCCTGGAAGAAGAGAATTAGTTTCAACTTGCGAAAAAATAAAATTCCTTCACAAGATCATAATAAAAACTTACTTTAAAACTAGTGTCTTAAGATTCCGGACAAATCTTCTCGAAGAAGGAGGGTATGATGTGAATTGCATATGGGTCAAATGGAGGATGACTAATGCGCCGTGTTGATGCAGTTTCTTTTATTTAAACAAGGGCCCAATGCTTTGTAAAATTGGCTGACCAAATTGTGTTTGTGCTTAACCAATTAATGGGCTTTAGTTTTGCTTTATCTTCAAGTTGAAATAAGGGTCCATATGCCAACCTAAGAACCAACCTTTGGAAGATCAAGAGGACCTTTGCTCAAAGTTTGTGGATGACTTTTGGTAGCCTTAAATTCAGTTACAATCAACCATTAAGTAGCGGATCGTTATTAGCTTGAGTGGATCATTAATTAATAGCTTAAAGCGGGATGATATTGAAATTTATGTGTCTTTTGTAATTCTGATGGTTAAAGCTCCTATATAAGTTGAACCATTTTCATCAATGAAGGCAAGCTGAGTTTTATTCAGAAAATAAACGAGTTTTATCTCATCTATCTTAGTGAGAGTGATTCTCCTAAGTTCTTGAGTGATTCAAGAATCCATGAGTTTCATCAAAGGTCCTTTGTCCCTCTGTGTGTTTCAACTCTTAGGCTTATCTTCCATTCTTGGAAGTGTGATGTCTATCAATTTCCGTTCCGTCTTCTTTTATGTTTCCATTTTCTCGTTTTAAATAATTTCTCAAATTTCTTGCTTGTTAGCATTCCAACAATGATAGATCAGTCAAACGAATCGAACGCTGTGGATTCACATCATTTGGTATTCACAGCCTGGCCATCTAGACCTGGAATAGGAAAGGAAGTTTATTATACAAAGTGTTTAACCGAAGGCCATCCATGTTTAGTTGCATTCGATTACGGAAGCGAAAACAATGTTGTGAGCCAAAGATTGGTGGAGAAACTCCAGTTACCAGCAACCTTTCATCTGGATCAAGCATGGATCAAATTCAGTACATGGCAATGTGTGAAAGAAGTATTATGTGATATTGCTCCCATGGACTCTCGTCATCTTCTTTTGGGATGGGCATGGCTTCATTTTAA
The DNA here is from genome assembly GCF_037176805.1 of Vigna unguiculata. Taxonomy (NCBI): domain Eukaryota; kingdom Viridiplantae; phylum Streptophyta; class Magnoliopsida; order Fabales; family Fabaceae; genus Vigna; species Vigna unguiculata. The sequence goes on from NC_140802.1 coordinate 22,024,698, forward strand.
AACACTCCATCTTGATGAACGTTCCCTTTATTTGAGGCATGAGGGACATCAAAGGAAGTAGAAGTTTATGACACCAAGACAAGTCAGTAAGGATCAACGTAGGCTGAAGGAGAAAACAGAAAAAGAAAGAATAGAAAAAGAAGTAATAGAAACTGCAGAAGGAAGGGAAAATAAAGAAAAAGAAATGGAACTAGAGAAAGTTTATTCGTCAATGTATTTTCTTCTACAGTTTGTGATGTCATTTTACAGGAACAAAAGGATAAGCATGTGAAGGAAATACACGAACTTCCATGTTTGAAAAGGAAGCTTGTTCATAGTGCTTTATCATGCATTTGGTCCGTCGATAAGAAGCGAATTCGTCAAACACAACGCATGGAATTATTTATTGTTACATATCAAGGTGGGGTACCGTTGTCAAGAAATGTTATCGACGGATTGCAACCATTGGAAAGTAACAAATATCAAGTTGAATTTGATCCTGGAAGAAGAGAATTAGTTTCAACTTGCGAAAAAATAAAATTCCTTCACAAGATCATAATAAAAACTTACTTTAAAACTAGTGTCTTAAGATTCCGGACAAATCTTCTCGAAGAAGGAGGGTATGATGTGAATTGCATATGGGTCAAATGGAGGATGACTAATGCGCCGTGTTGATGCAGTTTCTTTTATTTAAACAAGGGCCCAATGCTTTGTAAAATTGGCTGACCAAATTGTGTTTGTGCTTAACCAATTAATGGGCTTTAGTTTTGCTTTATCTTCAAGTTGAAATAAGGGTCCATATGCCAACCTAAGAACCAACCTTTGGAAGATCAAGAGGACCTTTGCTCAAAGTTTGTGGATGACTTTTGGTAGCCTTAAATTCAGTTACAATCAACCATTAAGTAGCGGATCGTTATTAGCTTGAGTGGATCATTAATTAATAGCTTAAAGCGGGATGATATTGAAATTTATGTGTCTTTTGTAATTCTGATGGTTAAAGCTCCTATATAAGTTGAACCATTTTCATCAATGAAGGCAAGCTGAGTTTTATTCAGAAAATAAACGAGTTTTATCTCATCTATCTTAGTGAGAGTGATTCTCCTAAGTTCTTGAGTGATTCAAGAATCCATGAGTTTCATCAAAGGTCCTTTGTCCCTCTGTGTGTTTCAACTCTTAGGCTTATCTTCCATTCTTGGAAGTGTGATGTCTATCAATTTCCGTTCCATCTTCTTTTATGTTTCCATTTTCTCGTTTTAAATAATTTCTCAAATTTCTTGCTTGTTAGCATTCCAACAATGATAGATCAGTCAAACGAATCGAACGCTGTGGATTCACATCATTTGGTATTCACAGCCTGGCCATCTAGACCTGGAATAGGAAAGGAAGTTTATTATACAAAGTGTTTAACCGAAGGCCATCCATGTTTAGTTGCATTCGATTACGGAAGCGAAAACAATGTTGTGAGCCAAAGATTGGTGGAGAAACTCCAGTTACCAGCAACCTTTCATCTGGATCAAGCATGGATCAAATTCAGTACATGGCAATGTGTGAAAGAAGTATTATGTGATATTGCTCCCATGGACTCTCGTCATCTTCTTTTGGGATGGGCATGGCTTCATTTTAAAACACTCCATCTTGATGAACGTTCCCTTTATTTGAGGCATGAGGGACATCAAAGGAAGTAGAAGTTTATGACACCAAGACAAGTCAGTAAGGATCAACGTAGGCTGAAGGAGAAAACAGAAAAAGAAAGAATAGAAAAAGAAGTAATAGAAACTGCAGAAGGAAGGGAAAATAAAGAAAAAGAAATGGAACTAGAGAAAGTTTATTCGTCAATGTATTTTCTTCTACAGTTTGTGATGTCATTTTACAGGAACAAAAGGATAAGCATGTGAAGGAAATACACGAACTTCCATGTTTGAAAAGGAAGCTTGTTCATAGTGCTTTATCATGCATTTGGTCCGTCGATAAGAAGCGAATTCGTCAAACACAACGCATGGAATTATTTATTGTTACATATCAAGGTGGGGTACCGTTGTCAAGAAATGTTATCGACGGATTGCAACCATTGGAAAGTAACAAATATCAAGTTGAATTTGATCCTGGAAGAAGAGAATTAGTTTCAACTTGCGAAAAAATAAAATTCCTTCACAAGATCATAATAAAAACTTACTTTAAAACTAGTGTCTTAAGATTCCGGACAAATCTTCTCGAAGAAGGAGGGTATGATGTGAATTGCATATGGGTCAAATGGAGGATGACTAATGCGCCGTGTTGATGCAGTTTCTTTTATTTAAACAAGGGCCCAATGCTTTGTAAAATTGGCTGACCAAATTGTGTTTGTGCTTAACCAATTAATGGGCTTTAGTTTTGCTTTATCTTCAAGTTGAAATAAGGGTCCATATGCCAACCTAAGAACCAACCTTTGGAAGATCAAGAGGACCTTTGCTCAAAGTTTGTGGATGACTTTTGGTAGCCTTAAATTCAGTTACAATCAACCATTAAGTAGCGGATCGTTATTAGCTTGAGTGGATCATTAATTAATAGCTTAAAGCGGGATGATATTGAAATTTATGTGTCTTTTGTAATTCTGATGGTTAAAGCTCCTATATAAGTTGAACCATTTTCATCAATGAAGGCAAGCTGAGTTTTATTCAGAAAATAAACGAGTTTTATCTCATCTATCTTAGTGAGAGTGATTCTCCTAAGTTCTTGAGTGATTCAAGAATCCATGAGTTTCATCAAAGGTCCTTTGTCCCTCTGTGTGTTTCAACTCTTAGGCTTATCTTCCATTCTTGGAAGTGTGATGTCTATCAATTTCCGTTCCGTCTTCTTTTATGTTTCCATTTTCTCGTTTTAAATAATTTCTCAAATTTCTTGCTTGTTAGCATTCCAACAATGATAGATCAGTCAAACGAATCGAACGCTGTGGATTCACATCATTTGGTATTCACAGCCTGGCCATCTAGACCTGGAATAGGAAAGGAAGTTTATTATACAAAGTGTTTAACCGAAGGCCATCCATGTTTAGTTGCATTCGATTACGGAAGCGAAAACAATGTTGTGAGCCAAAGATTGGTGGAGAAACTCCAGTTACCAGCAACCTTTCATCTGGATCAAGCATGGATCAAATTCAGTACATGGCAATGTGTGAAAGAAGTATTATGTGATATTGCTCCCATGGACTCTCGTCATCTTCTTTTGGGATGGGCATGGCTTCATTTTAAAACACTCCATCTTGATGAACGTTCCCTTTATTTGAGGCATGAGGGACATCAAAGGAAGTAGAAGTTTATGACACCAAGACAAGTCAGTAAGGATCAACGTAGGCTGAAGGAGAAAACAGAAAAAGAAAGAATAGAAAAAGAAGTAATAGAAACTGCAGAAGGAAGGGAAAATAAAGAAAAAGAAATGGAACTAGAGAAAGTTTATTCGTCAATGTATTTTCTTCTACAGTTTGTGATGTCATTTTACAGGAACAAAAGGATAAGCATGTGAAGGAAATACACGAACTTCCATGTTTGAAAAGGAAGCTTGTTCATAGTGCTTTATCATGCATTTGGTCCGTCGATAAGAAGCGAATTCGTCAAACACAACGCATGGAATTATTTATTGTTACATATCAAGGTGGGGTACCGTTGTCAAGAAATGTTATCGACGGATTGCAACCATTGGAAAGTAACAAATATCAAGTTGAATTTGATCCTGGAAGAAGAGAATTAGTTTCAACTTGCGAAAAAATAAAATTCCTTCACAAGATCATAATAAAAACTTACTTTAAAACTAGTGTCTTAAGATTCCGGACAAATCTTCTCGAAGAAGGAGGGTATGATGTGAATTGCATATGGGTCAAATGGAGGATGACTAATGCGCCGTGTTGATGCAGTTTCTTTTATTTAAACAAGGGCCCAATGCTTTGTAAAATTGGCTGACCAAATTGTGTTTGTGCTTAACCAATTAATGGGCTTTAGTTTTGCTTTATCTTCAAGTTGAAATAAGGGTCCATATGCCAACCTAAGAACCAACCTTTGGAAGATCAAGAGGACCTTTGCTCAAAGTTTGTGGATGACTTTTGGTAGCCTTAAATTCAGTTACAATCAACCATTAAGTAGCGGATCGTTATTAGCTTGAGTGGATCATTAATTAATAGCTTAAAGCGGGATGATATTGAAATTTATGTGTCTTTTGTAATTCTGATGGTTAAAGCTCCTATATAAGTTGAACCATTTTCATCAATGAAGGCAAGCTGAGTTTTATTCAGAAAATAAACGAGTTTTATCTCATCTATCTTAGTGAGAGTGATTCTCCTAAGTTCTTGAGTGATTCAAGAATCCATGAGTTTCATCAAAGGTCCTTTGTCCCTCTGTGTGTTTCAACTCTTAGGCTTATCTTCCATTCTTGGAAGTGTGATGTCTATCAATTTCCGTTCCGTCTTCTTTTATGTTTCCATTTTCTCGTTTTAAATAATTTCTCAAATTTCTTGCTTGTTAGCATTCCAACAATGATAGATCAGTCAAACGAATCGAACGCTGTGGATTCACATCATTTGGTATTCACAGCCTGGCCATCTAGACCTGGAATAGGAAAGGAAGTTTATTATACAAAGTGTTTAACCGAAGGCCATCCATGTTTAGTTGCATTCGATTACGGAAGCGAAAACAATGTTGTGAGCCAAAGATTGGTGGAGAAACTCCAGTTACCAGCAACCTTTCATCTGGATCAAGCATGGATCAAATTCAGTACATGGCAATGTGTGAAAGAAGTATTATGTGATATTGCTCCCATGGACTCTCGTCATCTTCTTTTGGGATGGGCATGGCTTCATTTTAAAACACTCCATCTTGATGAACGTTCCCTTTATTTGAGGCATGAGGGACATCAAAGGAAGTAGAAGTTTATGACACCAAGACAAGTCAGTAAGGATCAACGTAGGCTGAAGGAGAAAACAGAAAAAGAAAGAATAGAAAAAGAAGTAATAGAAACTGCAGAAGGAAGGGAAAATAAAGAAAAAGAAATGGAACTAGAGAAAGTTTATTCGTCAATGTATTTTCTTCTACAGTTTGTGATGTCATTTTACAGGAACAAAAGGATAAGCATGTGAAGGAAATACACGAACTTCCATGTTTGAAAAGGAAGCTTGTTCATAGTGCTTTATCATGCATTTGGTCCGTCGATAAGAAGCGAATTCGTCAAACACAACGCATGGAATTATTTATTGTTACATATCAAGGTGGGGTACCGTTGTCAAGAAATGTTATCGACGGATTGCAACCATTGGAAAGTAACAAATATCAAGTTGAATTTGATCCTGGAAGAAGAGAATTAGTTTCAACTTGCGAAAAAATAAAATTCCTTCACAAGATCATAATAAAAACTTACTTTAAAACTAGTGTCTTAAGATTCCGGACAAATCTTCTCGAAGAAGGAGGGTATGATGTGAATTGCATATGGGTCAAATGGAGGATGACTAATGCGCCGTGTTGATGCAGTTTCTTTTATTTAAACAAGGGCCCAATGCTTTGTAAAATTGGCTGACCAAATTGTGTTTGTGCTTAACCAATTAATGGGCTTTAGTTTTGCTTTATCTTCAAGTTGAAATAAGGGTCCATATGCCAACCTAAGAACCAACCTTTGGAAGATCAAGAGGACCTTTGCTCAAAGTTTGTGGATGACTTTTGGTAGCCTTAAATTCAGTTACAATCAACCATTAAGTAGCGGATCGTTATTAGCTTGAGTGGATCATTAATTAATAGCTTAAAGCGGGATGATATTGAAATTTATGTGTCTTTTGTAATTCTGATGGTTAAAGCTCCTATATAAGTTGAACCATTTTCATCAATGAAGGCAAGCTGAGTTTTATTCAGAAAATAAACGAGTTTTATCTCATCTATCTTAGTGAGAGTGATTCTCCTAAGTTCTTGAGTGATTCAAGAATCCATGAGTTTCATCAAAGGTCCTTTGTCCCTCTGTGTGTTTCAACTCTTAGGCTTATCTTCCATTCTTGGAAGTGTGATGTCTATCAATTTCCGTTCCGTCTTCTTTTATGTTTCCATTTTCTCGTTTTAAATAATTTCTCAAATTTCTTGCTTGTTAGCATTCCAACAATGATAGATCAGTCAAACGAATCGAACGCTGTGGATTCACATCATTTGGTATTCACAGCCTGGCCATCTAGACCTGGAATAGGAAAGGAAGTTTATTATACAAAGTGTTTAACCGAAGGCCATCCATGTTTAGTTGCATTCGATTACGGAAGCGAAAACAATGTTGTGAGCCAAAGATTGGTGGAGAAACTCCAGTTACCAGCAACCTTTCATCTGGATCAAGCATGGATCAAATTCAGTACATGGCAATGTGTGAAAGAAGTATTATGTGATATTGCTCCCATGGACTCTCGTCATCTTCTTTTGGGATGGGCATGGCTTCATTTTAAAACACTCCATCTTGATGAACGTTCCCTTTATTTGAGGCATGAGGGACATCAAAGGAAGTAGAAGTTTATGACACCAAGACAAGTCAGTAAGGATCAACGTAGGCTGAAGGAGAAAACAGAAAAAGAAAGAATAGAAAAAGAAGTAATAGAAACTGCAGAAGGAAGGGAAAATAAAGAAAAAGAAATGGAACTAGAGAAAGTTTATTCGTCAATGTATTTTCTTCTACAGTTTGTGATGTCATTTTACAGGAACAAAAGGATAAGCATGTGAAGGAAATACACGAACTTCCATGTTTGAAAAGGAAGCTTGTTCATAGTGCTTTATCATGCATTTGGTCCGTCGATAAGAAGCGAATTCGTCAAACACAACGCATGGAATTATTTATTGTTACATATCAAGGTGGGGTACCGTTGTCAAGAAATGTTATCGACGGATTGCAACCATTGGAAAGTAACAAATATCAAGTTGAATTTGATCCTGGAAGAAGAGAATTAGTTTCAACTTGCGAAAAAATAAAATTCCTTCACAAGATCATAATAAAAACTTACTTTAAAACTAGTGTCTTAAGATTCCGGACAAATCTTCTCGAAGAAGGAGGGTATGATGTGAATTGCATATGGGTCAAATGGAGGATGACTAATGCGCCGTGTTGATGCAGTTTCTTTTATTTAAACAAGGGCCCAATGCTTTGTAAAATTGGCTGACCAAATTGTGTTTGTGCTTAACCAATTAATGGGCTTTAGTTTTGCTTTATCTTCAAGTTGAAATAAGGGTCCATATGCCAACCTAAGAACCAACCTTTGGAAGATCAAGAGGACCTTTGCTCAAAGTTTGTGGATGACTTTTGGTAGCCTTAAATTCAGTTACAATCAACCATTAAGTAGCGGATCGTTATTAGCTTGAGTGGATCATTAATTAATAGCTTAAAGCGGGATGATATTGAAATTTATGTGTCTTTTGTAATTCTGATGGTTATATAAGTTGAACCATTTTCATCAATGAAGGCAAGCTGAGTTTTGTTCAGAAAATAAACGAGTTTTATCTCATCTATCTTAGTGAGAGTGATTCTCCTAAGTTCTTGAGTGATTCAAGAATCCATGAGTTTCATCAAAGGTCCTTTGTCCCTCTGTGTGTTTCAACTCTTAGGCTTATCTTCCATTCTTGGAAGTGTGATGTCTATCAATTTCCGTTCCATCTTCTTTTATGTTTCCATTTTCTCGTTTTAAATAATTTCTCAAATTTCTTGCTTGTTAGCATTCCAACAATGATAGATCAGTCAAACGAATCGAACGCTGTGGATTCACATCATTTGGTATTCACAGCCTGGCCATCTAGACCTGGAATAGGAAAGGAAGTTTATTATACAAAGTGTTTAACCGAAGGCCATCCATGTTTAGTTGCATTCGATTACGGAAGCGAAAACAATGTTGTGAGCCAAAGATTGGTGGAGAAACTCCAGTTACCAGCAACCTTTCATCTGGATCAAGCATGGATCAAATTCAGTACATGGCAATGTGTGAAAGAAGTATTATGTGATATTGCTCCCATGGACTCTCGTCATCTTCTTTTGGGATGGGCATGGCTTCATTTTAAAACACTCCATCTTGATGAACGTTCCCTTTATTTGAGGCATGAGGGACATCAAAGGAAGTAGAAGTTTATGACACCAAGACAAGTCAGTAAGGATCAACGTAGGCTGAAGGAGAAAACAGAAAAAGAAAGAATAGAAAAAGAAGTAATAGAAACTGCAGAAGGAAGGGAAAATAAAGAAAAAGAAATGGAACTAGAGAAAGTTTATTCGTCAATGTATTTTCTTCTACAGTTTGTGATGTCATTTTACAGGAACAAAAGGATAAGCATGTGAAGGAAATACACGAACTTCCATGTTTGAAAAGGAAGCTTGTTCATAGTGCTTTATCATGCATTTGGTCCGTCGATAAGAAGCGAATTCGTCAAACACAACGCATGGAATTATTTATTGTTACATATCAAGGTGGGGTACCGTTGTCAAGAAATGTTATCGACGGATTGCAACCATTGGAAAGTAACAAATATCAAGTTGAATTTGATCCTGGAAGAAGAGAATTAGTTTCAACTTGCGAAAAAATAAAATTCCTTCACAAGATCATAATAAAAACTTACTTTAAAACTAGTGTCTTAAGATTCCGGACAAATCTTCTCGAAGAAGGAGGGTATGATGTGAATTGCATATGGGTCAAATGGAGGATGACTAATGCGCCGTGTTGATGCAGTTTCTTTTATTTAAACAAGGGCCCAATGCTTTGTAAAATTGGCTGACCAAATTGTGTTTGTGCTTAACCAATTAATGGGCTTTAGTTTTGCTTTATCTTCAAGTTGAAATAAGGGTCCATATGCCAACCTAAGAACCAACCTTTGGAAGATCAAGAGGACCTTTGCTCAAAGTTTGTGGATGACTTTTGGTAGCCTTAAATTCAGTTACAATCAACCATTAAGTAGCGGATCGTTATTAGCTTGAGTGGATCATTAATTAATAGCTTAAAGCGGGATGATATTGAAATTTATGTGTCTTTTGTAATTCTGATGGTTATATAAGTTGAACCATTTTCATCAATGAAGGCAAGCTGAGTTTTGTTCAGAAAATAAACGAGTTTTATCTCATCTATCTTAGTGAGAGTGATTCTCCTAAGTTCTTGAGTGATTCAAGAATCCATGAGTTTCATCAAAGGTCCTTTGTCCCTCTGTGTGTTTCAACTCTTAGGCTTATCTTCCATTCTTGGAAGTGTGATGTCTATCAATTTCCGTTCCATCTTCTTTTATGTTTCCATTTTCTCGTTTTAAATAATTTCTCAAATTTCTTGCTTGTTAGCATTCCAACAATGATAGATCAGTCAAACGAATCGAACGCTGTGGATTCACATCATTTGGTATTCACAGCCTGGCCATCTAGACCTGGAATAGGAAAGGAAGTTTATTATACAAAGTGTTTAACCGAAGGCCATCCATGTTTAGTTGCATTCGATTACGGAAGCGAAAACAATGTTGTGAGCCAAAGATTGGTGGAGAAACTCCAGTTACCAGCAACCTTTCATCTGGATCAAGCATGGATCAAATTCAGTACATGGCAATGTGTGAAAGAAGTATTATGTGATATTGCTCCCATGGACTCTCGTCATCTTCTTTTGGGATGGGCATGGCTTCATTTTAAAACACTCCATCTTGATGAACGTTCCCTTTATTTGAGGCATGAGGGACATCAAAGGAAGTAGAAGTTTATGACACCAAGACAAGTCAGTAAGGATCAACGTAGGCTGAAGGAGAAAACAGAAAAAGAAAGAATAGAAAAAGAAGTAATAGAAACTGCAGAAGGAAGGGAAAATAAAGAAAAAGAAATGGAACTAGAGAAAGTTTATTCGTCAATGTATTTTCTTCTACAGTTTGTGATGTCATTTTACAGGAACAAAAGGATAAGCATGTGAAGGAAATACACGAACTTCCATGTTTGAAAAGGAAGCTTGTTCATAGTGCTTTATCATGCATTTGGTCCGTCGATAAGAAGCGAATTCGTCAAACACAACGCATGGAATTATTTATTGTTACATATCAAGGTGGGGTACCGTTGTCAAGAAATGTTATCGACGGATTGCAACCATTGGAAAGTAACAAATATCAAGTTGAATTTGATCCTGGAAGAAGAGAATTAGTTTCAACTTGCGAAAAAATAAAATTCCTTCACAAGATCATAATAAAAACTTACTTTAAAACTAGTGTCTTAAGATTCCGGACAAATCTTCTCGAAGAAGGAGGGTATGATGTGAATTGCATATGGGTCAAATGGAGGATGACTAATGCGCCGTGTTGATGCAGTTTCTTTTATTTAAACAAGGGCCCAATGCTTTGTAAAATTGGCTGACCAAATTGTGTTTGTGCTTAACCAATTAATGGGCTTTAGTTTTGCTTTATCTTCAAGTTGAAATAAGGGTCCATATGCCAACCTAAGAACCAACCTTTGGAAGATCAAGAGGACCTTTGCTCAAAGTTTGTGGATGACTTTTGGTAGCCTTAAATTCAGTTACAATCAACCATTAAGTAGCGGATCGTTATTAGCTTGAGTGGATCATTAATTAATAGCTTAAAGCGGGATGATATTGAAATTTATGTGTCTTTTGTAATTCTGATGGTTAAAGCTCCTATATAAGTTGAACCATTTTCATCAATGAAGGCAAGCTGAGTTTTGTTCAGAAAATAAACGAGTTTTATCTCATCTATCTTAGTGAGAGTGATTCTCCTAAGTTCTTGAGTGATTCAAGAATCCATGAGTTTCATCAAAGGTCCTTTGTCCCTCTGTGTGTTTCAACTCTTAGGCTTATCTTCCATTCTTGGAAGTGTGATGTCTATCAATTTCCGTTCCATCTTCTTTTATGTTTCCATTTTCTCGTTTTAAATAATTTCTCAAATTTCTTGCTTGTTAGCATTCCAACAATGATAGATCAGTCAAACGAATCGAACGCTGTGGATTCACATCATTTGGTATTCACAGCCTGGCCATCTAGACCTGGAATAGGAAAGGAAGTTTATTATACAAAGTGTTTAACCAAAGGCCATCCATGTTTAGTTGCATTCGATTACGGAAGCGAAAACAATGTTGTGAGCCAAAGATTGGTGGAGAAACTCCAGTTACCAGCAACCTTTCATCTGGATCAAGCATGGATCAAATTCAGTACATGGCAATGTGTGAAAGAAGTATTATGTGATATTGCTCCCATGGACTCTCGTCATCTTCTTTTGGGATGGGCATGGCTTCATTTTAAAACACTCCATCTTGATGAACGTTCCCTTTATTTGAGGCATGAGGGACATCAAAGGAAGTAGAAGTTTATGACACCAAGACAAGTCAGTAAGGATCAACGTAGGCTGAAGGAGAAAACAGAAAAAGAAAGAATAGAAAAAGAAGTAATAGAAACTGCAGAAGGAAGGGAAAATAAAGAAAAAGAAATGGAACTAGAGAAAGTTTATTCGTCAATGTATTTTCTTCTACAGTTTGTGATGTCATTTTACAGGAACAAAAGGATAAGCATGTGAAGGAAATACACGAACTTCCATGTTTGAAAAGGAAGCTTGTTCATAGTGCTTTATCATGCATTTGGTCCGTCGATAAGAAGCGAATTCGTCAAACACAACGCATGGAATTATTTATTGTTACATATCAAGGTGGGGTACCGTTGTCAAGAAATGTTATCGACGGATTGCAACCATTGGAAAGTAACAAATATCAAGTTGAATTTGATCCTGGAAGAAGAGAATTAGTTTCAACTTGCGAAAAAATAAAATTCCTTCACAAGATCATAATAAAAACTTACTTTAAAACTAGTGTCTTAAGATTCCGGACAAATCTTCTCGAAGAAGGAGGGTATGATGTGAATTGCATATGGGTCAAATGGAGGATGACTAATGCGCCGTGTTGATGCAGTTTCTTTTATTTAAACAAGGGCCCAATGCTTTGTAAAATTGGCTGACCAAATTGTGTTTGTGCTTAACCAATTAATGGGCTTTAGTTTTGCTTTATCTTCAAGTTGAAATAAGGGTCCATATGCCAACCTAAGAACCAACCTTTGGAAGATCAAGAGGACCTTTGCTCAAAGTTTGTGGATGACTTTTGGTAGCCTTAAATTCAGTTACAATCAACCATTAAGTAGCGGATCGTTATTAGCTTGAGTGGATCATTAATTAATAGCTTAAAGCGGGATGATATTGAAATTTATGTGTCTTTTGTAATTCTGATGGTTATATAAGTTGAACCATTTTCATCAATGAAGGCAAGCTGAGTTTTGTTCAGAAAATAAACGAGTTTTATCTCATCTATCTTAGTGAGAGTGATTCTCCTAAGTTCTTGAGTGATTCAAGAATCCATGAGTTTCATCAAAGGTCCTTTGTCCCTCTGTGTGTTTCAACTCTTAGGCTTATCTTCCATTCTTGGAAGTGTGATGTCTATCAATTTCCGTTCCATCTTCTTTTATGTTTCCATTTTCTCGTTTTAAATAATTTCTCAAATTTCTTGCTTGTTAGCATTCCAACAATGATAGATCAGTCAAACGAATCGAACGCTGTGGATTCACATCATTTGGTATTCACAGCCTGGCCATCTAGACCTGGAATAGGAAAGGAAGTTTATTATACAAAGTGTTTAACCGAAGGCCATCCATGTTTAGTTGCATTCGATTACGGAAGCGAAAACAATGTTGTGAGCCAAAGATTGGTGGAGAAACTCCAGTTACCAGCAACCTTTCATCTGGATCAAGCATGGATCAAATTCAGTACATGGCAATGTGTGAAAGAAGTATTATGTGATATTGCTCCCATGGACTCTCGTCATCTTCTTTTGGGATGGGCATGGCTTCATTTTAAAACACTCCATCTTGATGAACGTTCCCTTTATTTGAGGCATGAGGGACATCAAAGGAAGTAGAAGTTTATGACACCAAGACAAGTCAGTAAGGATCAACGTAGGCTGAAGGAGAAAACAGAAAAAGAAAGAATAGAAAAAGAAGTAATAGAAACTGCAGAAGGAAGGGAAAATAAAGAAAAAGAAATGGAACTAGAGAAAGTTTATTCGTCAATGTATTTTCTTCTACAGTTTGTGATGTCATTTTACAGGAACAAAAGGATAAGCATGTGAAGGAAATACACGAACTTCCATGTTTGAAAAGGAAGCTTGTTCATAGTGCTTTATCATGCATTTGGTCCGTCGATAAGAAGCGAATTCGTCAAACACAACGCATGGAATTATTTATTGTTACATATCAAGGTGGGGTACCGTTGTCAAGAAATGTTATCGACGGATTGCAACCATTGGAAAGTAACCAATATCAAGTTGAATTTGATCCTGGAAGAAGAGAATTAGTTTCAACTTGCGAAAAAATAAAATTCCTTCACAAGATCATAATAAAAACTTACTTTAAAATTAGTGTCTTAAGATTCCGGACAAATCTTCTCGAAGAAGGAGGGTATGATGTGAATTGCATATGGGTCAAATGGAGGATGACTAATGCGCCGTGTTGATGCAGTTTCTTTTATTTAAACAAGGGCCCAATGCTTTGTAAAATTGGCTGACCAAATTGTGTTTGTGCTTAACCAATTAATGGGCTTTAGTTTTGCTTTATCTTCAAGTTGAAATAAGGGTCCATATGCCAACCTAAGAACCAACCTTTGGAAGATCAAGAGGACCTTTGCTCAAAGTTTGTGGATGACTTTTGGTAGCCTTAAATTCAGTTACAATCAACCATTAAGTAGCGGATCGTTATTAGCTTGAGTGGATCATTAATTAATAGCTTAAAGCGGGATGATATTGAAATTTATGTGTCTTTTGTAATTCTGATGGTTAAAGCTCCTATATAAGTTGAACCATTTTCATCAATGAAGGCAAGCTGAGTTTTGTTCAGAAAATAAACGAGTTTTATCTCATCTATCTTAGTGAGAGTGATTCTCCTAAGTTCTTGAGTGATTCAAGAATCCATGAGTTTCATCAAAGGTCCTTTGTCCCTCTGTGTGTTTCAACTCTTAGGCTTATCTTCCATTCTTGGAAGTGTGATGTCTATCAATTTCCGTTCCATCTTCTTTTATGTTTCCATTTTCTCGTTTTAAATAATTTCTCAAATTTCTTGCTTGTTAGCATTCCAACAATGATAGATCAGTCAAACGAATCGAACGCTGTGGATTCACATCATTTGGTATTCACAGCCTGGCCATCTAGACCTGGAATAGGAAAGGAAGTTTATTATACAAAGTGTTTAACCGAAGGCCATCCATGTTTAGTTGCATTCGATTACGGAAGCGAAAACAATGTTGTGAGCCAAAGATTGGTGGAGAAACTCCAGTTACCAGCAACCTTTCATCTGGATCAAGCATGGATCAAATTCAGTACATGGCAATGTGTGAAAGAAGTATTATGTGATATTGCTCCCATGGACTCTCGTCATCTTCTTTTGGGATGGGCATGGCTTCATTTTAAAACACTCCATCTTGATGAACGTTCCCTTTATTTGAGGCATGAGGGACATCAAAGGAAGTAGAAGTTTATGACACCAAGACAAGTCAGTAAGGATCAACGTAGGCTGAAGGAGAAAACAGAAAAAGAAAGAATAGAAAAAGAAGTAATAGAAACTGCAGAAGGAAGGGAAAATAAAGAAAAAGAAATGGAACTAGAGAAAGTTTATTCGTCAATGTATTTTCTTCTACAGTTTGTGATGTCATTTTACAGGAACAAAAGGATAAGCATGTGAAGGAAATACACGAACTTCCATGTTTGAAAAGGAAGCTTGTTCATAGTGCTTTATCATGCATTTGGTCCGTCGATAAGAAGCGAATTCGTCAAACACAACGCATGGAATTATTTATTGTTACATATCAAGGTGGGGTACCGTTGTCAAGAAATGTTATCGACGGATTGCAACCATTGGAAAGTAACCAATATCAAGTTGAATTTGATCCTGGAAGAAGAGAATTAGTTTCAACTTGCGAAAAAATAAAATTCCTTCACAAGATCATAATAAAAACTTACTTTAAAATTAGTGTCTTAAGATTCCGGACAAATCTTCTCGAAGAAGGAGGGTATGATGTGAATTGCATATGGGTCAAATGGAGGATGACTAATGCGCCGTGTTGATGCAGTTTCTTTTATTTAAACAAGGGCCCAATGCTTTGTAAAATTGGCTGACCAAATTGTGTTTGTGCTTAACCAATTAATGGGCTTTAGTTTTGCTTTATCTTCAAGTTGAAATAAGGGTCCATATGCCAACCTAAGAACCAACCTTTGGAAGATCAAGAGGACCTTTGCTCAAAGTTTGTGGATGACTTTTGGTAGCCTTAAATTCAGTTACAATCAACCATTAAGTAGCGGATCGTTATTAGCTTGAGTGGATCATTAATTAATAGCTTAAAGCGGGATGATATTGAAATTTATGTGTCTTTTGTAATTCTGATGGTTAAAGCTCCTATATAAGTTGAACCATTTTCATCAATGAAGGCAAGCTGAGTTTTGTTCAGAAAAGAAACGAGTTTTATCTCATCTATCTTAGTGAGAGTGATTCTCCTAAGTTCTTGAGTGATTCAAGAATCCATGAGTTTCATCAAAGGTCCTTTATCCCTCTGTGTGTTTCAACTCTTAGGCTTATCTTCCATTCTTGGAAGTGTGATGTCTATCAATTTCCGTTCCATCTTCTTTTATGTTTCCATTTTCTCGTTTTAAATAATTTCTCAAATTTCTTGCTTGTTAGCATTCCAACAATGATAGATCAGTCAAACGAATCGAACGCTGTGGATTCACATCATTTGGTATTCACAGCCTGGCCATCTAGACCTGGAATAGGAAAGGAAGTTTATTATACAAAGTGTTTAACCGAAGGCCATCCATGTTTAGTTGCATTCGATTACGGAAGCGAAAACAATGTTGTGAGCCAAAGATTGGTGGAGAAACTCCAGTTACCAGCAACCTTTCATCTGGATCAAGCATGGATCAAATTCAGTACATGGCAATGTGTGAAAGAAGTATTATGTGATATTGCTCCCATGGACTCTCGTCATCTTCTTTTGGGATGGGCATGGCTTCATTTTAAAACACTCCATCTTGATGAACGTTCCCTTTATTTGAGGCATGAGGGACATCAAAGGAAGTAGAAGTTTATGACACCAAGACAAGTCAGTAAGGATCAACGTAGGCTGAAGGAGAAAACAGAAAAAGAAAGAATAGAAAAAGAAGTAATAGAAACTGCAGAAGGAAGGGAAAATAAAGAAAAAGAAATGGAACTAGAGAAAGTTTATTCGTCAATGTATTTTCTTCTACAGTTTGTGATGTCATTTTACAGGAACAAAAGGATAAGCATGTGAAGGAAATACACGAACTTCCATGTTTGAAAAGGAAGCTTGTTCATAGTGCTTTATCATGCATTTGGTCCGTCGATAAGAAGCGAATTCGTCAAACACAACGCATGGAATTATTTATTGTTACATATCAAGGTGGGGTACCGTTGTCAAGAAATGTTATCGACGGATTGCAACCATTGGAAAGTAACAAATATCAAGTTGAATTTGATCCTGGAAGAAGAGAATTAGTTTCAACTTGCGAAAAAATAAAATTCCTTCACAAGATCATAATAAAAACTTACTTTAAAACTAGTGTCTTAAGATTCCGGACAAATCTTCTCGAAGAAGGAGGGTATGATGTGAATTGCATATGGGTCAAATGGAGGATGACTAATGCGCCGTGTTGATGCAGTTTCTTTTATTTAAACAAGGGCCCAATGCTTTGTAAAATTGGCTGACCAAATTGTGTTTGTGCTTAACCAATTAATGGGCTTTAGTTTTGCTTTATCTTCAAGTTGAAATAAGGGTCCATATGCCAACCTAGGAACCAACCTTTGGAAGATCAAGAGGACCTTTGCTCAAAGTTTGTGGATGACTTTTGGTAGCCTTAAATTCAGTTACAATCAACCATTAAGTAGCGGATCGTTATTAGCTTGAGTGGATCATTAATTAATAGCTTAAAGCGGGATGATATTGAAATTTATGTGTCTTTTGTAATTCTGATGGTTAAAGCTCCTATATAAGTTGAACCATTTTCATCAATGAAGGCAAGCTGAGTTTTGTTCAGAAAATAAACGAGTTTTATCTCATCTATCTTAGTGAGAGTGATTCTCCTAAGTTCTTGAGTGATTCAAGAATCCATGAGTTTCATCAAAGGTCCTTTATCCCTCTGTGTGTTTCAACTCTTAGGCTTATCTTCCATTCTTGGAAGTGTGATGTCTATCAATTTCCGTTCCATCTTCTTTTATGTTTCCATTTTCTCGTTTTAAATAATTTCTCAAATTTCTTGCTTGTTAGCATTCCAACAATGATAGATCAGTCAAACGAATCGAACGCTGTGGATTCACATCATTTGGTATTCACAGCCTGGCCATCTAGACCTGGAATAGGAAAGGAAGTTTATTATACAAAGTGTTTAACCGAAGGCCATCCATGTTTAGTTGCATTCGATTACGGAAGCGAAAACAATGTTGTGAGCCAAAGATTGGTGGAGAAACTCCAGTTACCAGCAACCTTTCATCTGGATCAAGCATGGATCAAATTCAGTACATGGCAATGTGTGAAAGAAGTATTATGTGATATTGCTCCCATGGGCTCTCGTCATCTTCTTTTGGGATGGGCATGGCTTCATTTTAAAACACTCCATCTTGATGAACGTTCCCTTTATTTGAGGCATGAGGGACATCAAAGGAAGTAGAAGTTTATGACACCAAGACAAGTCAGTAAGGATCAACGTAGGCTGAAGGAGAAAACAGAAAAAGAAAGAATAGAAAAAGAAGTAATAGAAACTGCAGAAGGAAGGGAAAATAAAGAAAAAGAAATGGAACTAGAGAAAGTTTATTCGTCAATGTATTTTCTTCTACAGTTTGTGATGTCATTTTACAGGAACAAAAGGATAAGCATGTGAAGGAAATACACGAACTTCCATGTTTGAAAAGGAAGCTTGTTCATAGTGCTTTATCATGCATTTGGTCCGTCGATAAGAAGCGAATTCGTCAAACACAACGCATGGAATTATTTATTGTTACATATCAAGGTGGGGTACCGTTGTCAAGAAATGTTATCGACGGATTGCAACCATTGGAAAGTAACAAATATCAAGTTGAATTTGATCCTGGAAGAAGAGAATTAGTTTCAACTTGCGAAAAAATAAAATTCCTTCACAAGATCATAATAAAAACTTACTTTAAAACTAGTGTCTTAAGATTCCGGACAAATCTTCTCGAAGAAGGAGGGTATGATGTGAATTGCATATGGGTCAAATGGAGGATGACTAATGCGCCGTGTTGATGCAGTTTCTTTTATTTAAACAAGGGCCCAATGCTTTGTAAAATTGGCTGACCAAATTGTGTTTGTGCTTAACCAATTAATGGGCTTTAGTTTTGCTTTATCTTCAAGTTGAAATAAGGGTCCATATGCCAACCTAGGAACCAACCTTTGGAAGATCAAGAGGACCTTTGCTCAAAGTTTGTGGATGACTTTTGGTAGCCTTAAATTCAGTTACAATCAACCATTAAGTAGCGGATCGTTATTAGCTTGAGTGGATCATTAATTAATAGCTTAAAGCGGGATGATATTGAAATTTATGTGTCTTTTGTAATTCTGATGGTTAAAGCTCCTATATAAGTTGAACCATTTTCATCAATGAAGGCAAGCTGAGTTTTGTTCAGAAAAGAAACGAGTTTTATCTCATCTATCTTAGTGAGAGTGATTCTCCTAAGTTCTTGAGTGATTCAAGAATCCATGAGTTTCATCAAAGGTCCTTTATCCCTCTGTGTGTTTCAACTCTTAGGCTTATCTTCCATTCTTGGAAGTGTGATGTCTATCAATTTCCGTTCCATCTTCTTTTATGTTTCCATTTTCTCGTTTTAAATAATTTCTCAAACTTCTTGCTTGTTAGCATTCCAACAATGATAGATCAGTCAAACGAATCGAACGCTGTGGATTCACATCATTTGGTATTCACAGCCTGGCCATCTAGACCTGGAATAGGAAAGGAAGTTTATTATACAAAGTGTTTAACCGAAGGCCATCCATGTTTAGTTGCATTCGATTACGGAAGCGAAAACAATGTTGTGAGCCAAAGATTGGTGGAGAAACTCCAGTTACCAGCAACCTTTCATCTGGATCAAGCATGGATCAAATTCAGTACATGGCAATGTGTGAAAGAAGTATTATGTGATATTGCTCCCATGGGCTCTCGTCATCTTCTTTTGGGATGGGCATGGCTTCATTTTAAAACACTCCATCTTGATGAACGTTCCCTTTATTTGAGGCATGAGGGACATCAAAGGAAGTAGAAGTTTATGACACCAAGACAAGTCAGTAAGGATCAACGTAGGCTGAAGGAGAAAACAGAAAAAGAAAGAATAGAAAAAGACGTAATAGAAACTGCAGAAGGAAGGGAAAATAAAGAAAAAGAAATGGAACTAGAGAAAGTTTATTCGTCAATGTATTTTCTTCTACAGTTTGTGATGTCATTTTACAGGAACAAAAGGATAAGCATGTGAAGGAAATACACGAACTTCCATGTTTGAAAAGGAAGCTTGTTCATAGTGCTTTATCATGCATTTGGTCCGTCGATAAGAAGCGAATTCGTCAAACACAACGCATGGAATTATTTATTGTTACATATCAAGGTGGGGTACCGTTGTCAAGAAATGTTATCGACGGATTGCAACCATTGGAAAGTAACAAATATCAAGTTGAATTTGATCCTGGAAGAAGAGAATTAGTTTCAACTTGCGAAAAAATAAAATTCCTTCACAAGATCATAATAAAAACTTACTTTAAAACTAGTGTCTTAAGATTCCGGACAAATCTTCTCGAAGAAGGAGGGTATGATGTGAATTGCATATGGGTCAAATGGAGGATGACTAATGCGCCGTGTTGATGCAGTTTCTTTTATTTAAACAAGGGCCCAATGCTTTGTAAAATTGGCTGACCAAATTGTGTTTGTGCTTAACCAATTAATGGGCTTTAGTTTTGCTTTATCTTCAAGTTGAAATAAGGGTCCATATGCCAACCTAGGAACCAACCTTTGGAAGATCAAGAGGACCTTTGCTCAAAGTTTGTGGATGACTTTTGGTAGCCTTAAATTCAGTTACAATCAACCATTAAGTAGCGGATCGTTATTAGCTTGAGTGGATCATTAATTAATAGCTTAAAGCGGGATGATATTGAAATTTATGTGTCTTTTGTAATTCTGATGGTTAAAGCTCCTATATAAGTTGAACCATTTTCATCAATGAAGGCAAGCTGAGTTTTGTTCAGAAAAGAAACGAGTTTTATCTCATCTATCTTAGTGAGAGTGATTCTCCTAAGTTCTTGAGTGATTCAAGAATCCATGAGTTTCATCAAAGGTCCTTTATCCCTCTGTGTGTTTCAACTCTTAGGCTTATCTTCCATTCTTGGAAGTGTGATGTCTATCAATTTCCGTTCCATCTTCTTTTATGTTTCCATTTTCTCGTTTTAAATAATTTCTCAAACTTCTTGCTTGTTAGCATTCCAACAATGATAGATCAGTCAAACGAATCGAACGCTGTGGATTCACATCATTTGGTATTCACAGCCTGGCCATCTAGACCTGGAATAGGAAAGGAAGTTTATTATACAAAGTGTTTAACCGAAGGCCATCCATGTTTAGTTGCATTCGATTACGGAAGCGAAAACAATGTTGTGAGCCAAAGATTGGTGGAGAAACTCCAGTTACCAGCAACCTTTCATCTGGATCAAGCATGGATCAAATTCAGTACATGGCAATGTGTGAAAGAAGTATTATGTGATATTGCTCCCATGGGCTCTCGTCATCTTCTTTTGGGATGGGCATGGCTTCATTTTAAAACACTCCATCTTGATGAACGTTCCCTTTATTTGAGGCATGAGGGACATCAAAGGAAGTAGAAGTTTATGACACCAAGACAAGTCAGTAAGGATCAACGTAGGCTGAAGGAGAAAACAGAAAAAGAAAGAATAGAAAAAGAAGTAATAGAAACTGCAGAAGGAAGGGAAAATAAAGAAAAAGAAATGGAACTAGAGAAAGTTTATTCGTCAATGTATTTTCTTCTACAGTTTGTGATGTCATTTTACAGGAACAAAAGGATAAGCATGTGAAGGAAATACACGAACTTCCATGTTTGAAAAGGAAGCTTGTTCATAGTGCTTTATCATGCATTTGGTCCGTCGATAAGAAGCGAATTCGTCAAACACAACGCATGGAATTATTTATTGTTACATATCAAGGTGGGGTACCGTTGTCAAGAAATGTTATCGACGGATTGCAACCATTGGAAAGTAACAAATATCAAGTTGAATTTGATCCTGGAAGAAGAGAATTAGTTTCAACTTGCGAAAAAATAAAATTCCTTCACAAGATCATAATAAAAACTTACTTTAAAACTAGTGTCTTAAGATTCCGGACAAATCTTCTCGAAGAAGGAGGGTATGATGTGAATTGCATATGGGTCAAATGGAGGATGACTAATGCGCCGTGTTGATGCAGTTTCTTTTATTTAAACAAGGGCCCAATGCTTTGTAAAATTGGCTGACCAAATTGTGTTTGTGCTTAACCAATTAATGGGCTTTAGTTTTGCTTTATCTTCAAGTTGAAATAAGGGTCCATATGCCAACCTAGGAACCAACCTTTGGAAGATCAAGAGGACCTTTGCTCAAAGTTTGTGGATGACTTTTGGTAGCCTTAAATTCAGTTACAATCAACCATTAAGTAGCGGATCGTTATTAGCTTGAGTGGATCATTAATTAATAGCTTAAAGCGGGATGATATTGAAATTTATGTGTCTTTTGTAATTCTGATGGTTAAAGCTCCTATATAAGTTGAACCATTTTCATCAATGAAGGCAAGCTGAGTTTTGTTCAGAAAATAAACGAGTTTTATCTCATCTATCTTAGTGAGAGTGATTCTCCTAAGTTCTTGAGTGATTCAAGAATCCATGAGTTTCATCAAAGGTCCTTTATCCCTCTGTGTGTTTCAACTCTTAGGCTTATCTTCCATTCTTGGAAGTGTGATGTCTATCAATTTCCGTTCCATCTTCTTTTATGTTTCCATTTTCTCGTTTTAAATAATTTCTCAAATTTCTTGCTTGTTAGCATTCCAACAATGATAGATCAGTCAAACGAATCGAACGCTGTGGATTCACATCATTTGGTATTCACAGCCTGGCCATCTAGACCTGGAATAGGAAAGGAAGTTTATTATACAAAGTGTTTAACCGAAGGCCATCCATGTTTAGTTGCATTCGATTACGGAAGCGAAAACAATGTTGTGAGCCAAAGATTGGTGGAGAAACTCCAGTTACCAGCAACCTTTCATCTGGATCAAGCATGGATCAAATTCAGTACATGGCAATGTGTGAAAGAAGTATTATGTGATATTGCTCCCATGGGCTCTCGTCATCTTCTTTTGGGATGGGCATGGCTTCATTTTAAAACACTCCATCTTGATGAACGTTCCCTTTATTTGAGGCATGAGGGACATCAAAGGAAGTAGAAGTTTATGACACCAAGACAAGTCAGTAAGGATCAACGTAGGCTGAAGGAGAAAACAGAAAAAGAAAGAATAGAAAAAGACGTAATAGAAACTGCAGAAGGAAGGGAAAATAAAGAAAAAGAAATGGAACTAGAGAAAGTTTATTCGTCAATGTATTTTCTTCTACAGTTTGTGATGTCATTTTACAGGAACAAAAGGATAAGCATGTGAAGGAAATACACGAACTTCCATGTTTGAAAAGGAAGCTTGTTCATAGTGCTTTATCATGCATTTGGTCCGTCGATAAGAAGCGAATTCGTCAAACACAACGCATGGAATTATTTATTGTTACATATCAAGGTGGGGTACCGTTGTCAAGAAATGTTATCGACGGATTGCAACCATTGGAAAGTAACAAATATCAAGTTGAATTTGATCCTGGAAGAAGAGAATTAGTTTCAACTTGCGAAAAAATAAAATTCCTTCACAAGATCATAATAAAAACTTACTTTAAAACTAGTGTCTTAAGATTCCGGACAAATCTTCTCGAAGAAGGAGGGTATGATGTGAATTGCATATGGGTCAAATGGAGGATGACTAATGCGCCGTGTTGATGCAGTTTCTTTTATTTAAACAAGGGCCCAATGCTTTGTAAAATTGGCTGACCAAATTGTGTTTGTGCTTAACCAATTAATGGGCTTTAGTTTTGCTTTATCTTCAAGTTGAAATAAGGGTCCATATGCCAACCTAAGAACCAACCTTTGGAAGATCAAGAGGACCTTTGCTCAAAGTTTGTGGATGACTTTTGGTAGCCTTAAATTCAGTTACAATCAACCATTAAGTAGCGGATCGTTATTAGCTTGAGTGGATCATTAATTAATAGCTTAAAGCGGGATGATATTGAAATTTATGTGTCTTTTGTAATTCTGATGGTTAAAGCTCCTATATAAGTTGAACCATTTTCATCAATGAAGGCAAGCTGAGTTTTGTTCAGAAAATAAACGAGTTTTATCTCATCTATCTTAGTGAGAGTGATTCTCCTAAGTTCTTGAGTGATTCAAGAATCCATGAGTTTCATCAAAGGTCCTTTATCCCTCTGTGTGTTTCAACTCTTAGGCTTATCTTCCATTCTTGGAAGTGTGATGTCTATCAATTTCCGTTCCATCTTCTTTTATGTTTCCATTTTCTCGTTTTAAATAATTTCTCAAATTTCTTGCTTGTTAGCATTCCAACAATGATAGATCAGTCAAACGAATCGAACGCTGTGGATTCACATCATTTGGTATTCACAGCCTGGCCATCTAGACCTGGAATAGGAAAGGAAGTTTATTATACAAAGTGTTTAACCGAAGGCCATCCATGTTTAGTTGCATTCGATTACGGAAGCGAAAACAATGTTGTGAGCCAAAGATTGGTGGAGAAACTCCAGTTACCAGCAACCTTTCATCTGGATCAAGCATGGATCAAATTCAGTACATGGCAATGTGTGAAAGAAGTATTATGTGATATTGCTCCCATGGACTCTCGTCATCTTCTTTTGGGATGGGCATGGCTTCATTTTAAAACACTCCATCTTGATGAACGTTCCCTTTATTTGAGGCATGAGGGACATCAAAGGAAGTAGAAGTTTATGACACCAAGACAAGTCAGTAAGGATCAACGTAGGCTGAAGGAGAAAACAGAAAAAGAAAGAATAGAAAAAGAAGTAATAGAAACTGCAGAAGGAAGGGAAAATAAAGAAAAAGAAATGGAACTAGAGAAAGTTTATTCGTCAATGTATTTTCTTCTACAGTTTGTGATGTCATTTTACAGGAACAAAAGGATAAGCATGTGAAGGAAATACACGAACTTCCATGTTTGAAAAGGAAGGTTGTTCATAGTGCTTTATCATGCATTTGGTCCGTCGATAAGAAGCGAATTCGTCAAACACAACGCATGGAATTATTTATTGTTACATATCAAGGTGGGGTACCGTTGTCAAGAAATGTTATCGACGGATTGCAACCATTGGAAAGTAACCAATATCAAGTTGAATTTGATCCTGGAAGAAGAGAATTAGTTTCAACTTGCGAAAAAATAAAATTCCTTCACAAGATCATAATAAAAACTTACTTTAAAATTAGTGTCTTAAGATTCCGGACAAATCTTCTCGAAGAAGGAGGGTATGATGTGAATTGCATATGGGTCAAATGGAGGATGACTAATGCGCCGTGTTGATGCAGTTTCTTTTATTTAAACAAGGGCCCAATGCTTTGTAAAATTGGCTGACCAAATTGTGTTTGTGCTTAACCAATTAATGGGCTTTAGTTTTGCTTTATCTTCAAGTTGAAATAAGGGTCCATATGCCAACCTAGGAACCAACCTTTGGAAGATCAAGAGGACCTTTGCTCAAAGTTTGTGGATGACTTTTGGTAGCCTTAAATTCAGTTACAATCAACCATTAAGTAGCGGATCGTTATTAGCTTGAGTGGATCATTAATTAATAGCTTAAAGCGGGATGATATTGAAATTTATGTGTCTTTTGTAATTCTGATGGTTAAAGCTCCTATATAAGTTGAACCATTTTCATCAATGAAGGCAAGCTGAGTTTTGTTCAGAAAAGAAACGAGTTTTATCTCATCTATCTTAGTGAGAGTGATTCTCCTAAGTTCTTGAGTGATTCAAGAATCCATGAGTTTCATCAAAGGTCCTTTATCCCTCTGTGTGTTTCAACTCTTAGGCTTATCTTCCATTCTTGGAAGTGTGATGTCTATCAATTTCCGTTCCATCTTCTTTTATGTTTCCATTTTCTCGTTTTAAATAATTTCTCAAATTTCTTGCTTGTTAGCATTCCAACAATGATAGATCAGTCAAACGAATCGAACGCTGTGGATTCACATCATTTGGTATTCACAGCCTGGCCATCTAGACCTGGAATAGGAAAGGAAGTTTATTATACAAAGTGTTTAACCGAAGGCCATCCATGTTTAGTTGCATTCGATTACGGAAGCGAAAACAATGTTGTGAGCCAAAGATTGGTGGAGAAACTCCAGTTACCAGCAACCTTTCATCTGGATCAAGCATGGATCAAATTCAGTACATGGCAATGTGTGAAAGAAGTATTATGTGATATTGCTCCCATGGACTCTCGTCATCTTCTTTTGGGATGGGCATGGCTTCATTTTAAAACACTCCATCTTGATGAACGTTCCCTTTATTTGAGGCATGAGGGACATCAAAGGAAGTAGAAGTTTATGACACCAAGACAAGTCAGTAAGGATCAACGTAGGCTGAAGGAGAAAACAGAAAAAGAAAGAATAGAAAAAGAAGTAATAGAAACTGCAGAAGGAAGGGAAAATAAAGAAAAAGAAATGGAACTAGAGAAAGTTTATTCGTCAATGTATTTTCTTCTACAGTTTGTGATGTCATTTTACAGGAACAAAAGGATAAGCATGTGAAGGAAATACACGAACTTCCATGTTTGAAAAGGAAGGTTGTTCATAGTGCTTTATCATGCATTTGGTCCGTCGATAAGAAGCGAATTCGTCAAACACAACGCATGGAATTATTTATTGTTACATATCAAGGTGGGGTACCGTTGTCAAGAAATGTTATCGACGGATTGCAACCATTGGAAAGTAACCAATATCAAGTTGAATTTGATCCTGGAAGAAGAGAATTAGTTTCAACTTGCGAAAAAATAAAATTCCTTCACAAGATCATAATAAAAACTTACTTTAAAATTAGTGTCTTAAGATTCCGGACAAATCTTCTCGAAGAAGGAGGGTATGATGTGAATTGCATATGGGTCAAATGGAGGATGACTAATGCGCCGTGTTGATGCAGTTTCTTTTATTTAAACAAGGGCCCAATGCTTTGTAAAATTGGCTGACCAAATTGTGTTTGTGCTTAACCAATTAATGGGCTTTAGTTTTGCTTTATCTTCAAGTTGAAATAAGGGTCCATATGCCAACCTAGGAACCAACCTTTGGAAGATCAAGAGGACCTTTGCTCAAAGTTTGTGGATGACTTTTGGTAGCCTTAAATTCAGTTACAATCAACCATTAAGTAGCGGATCGTTATTAGCTTGAGTGGATCATTAATTAATAGCTTAAAGCGGGATGATATTGAAATTTATGTGTCTTTTGTAATTCTGATGGTTAAAGCTCCTATATAAGTTGAACCATTTTCATCAATGAAGGCAAGCTGAGTTTTGTTCAGAAAATAAACGAGTTTTATCTCATCTATCTTAGTGAGAGTGATTCTCCTAAGTTCTTGAGTGATTCAAGAATCCATGAGTTTCATCAAAGGTCCTTTATCCCTCTGTGTGTTTCAACTCTTAGGCTTATCTTCCATTCTTGGAAGTGTGATGTCTATCAATTGCCGTTCCATCTTCTTTTATGTTTCCATTTTCTCGTTTTAAATAATTTCTCAAATTTCTTGCTTGTTAGCATTCCAACAATGATAGATCAGTCAAACGAATCGAACGCTGTGGATTCACATCATTTGGTATTCACAGCCTGGCCATCTAGACCTGGAATAGGAAAGGAAGTTTATTATACAAAGTGTTTAACCGAAGGCCATCCATGTTTAGTTGCATTCGATTACGGAAGCGAAAACAATGTTGTGAGCCAAAGATTGGTGGAGAAACTCCAGTTACCAGCAACCTTTCATCTGGATCAAGCATGGATCAAATTCAGTACATGGCAATGTGTGAAAGAAGTATTATGTGATATTGCTCCCATGGGCTCTCGTCATCTTCTTTTGGGATGGGCATGGCTTCATTTTAAAACACTCCATCTTGATGAACGTTCCCTTTATTTGAGGCATGAGGGACATCAAAGGAAGTAGAAGTTTATGACACCAAGACAAGTCAGTAAGGATCAACGTAGGCTGAAGGAGAAAACAGAAAAAGAAAGAATAGAAAAAGACGTAATAGAAACTGCAGAAGGAAGGGAAAATAAAGAAAAAGAAATGGAACTAGAGAAAGTTTATTCGTCAATGTATTTTCTTCTACAGTTTGTGATGTCATTTTACAGGAACAAAAGGATAAGCATGTGAAGGAAATACACGAACTTCCATGTTTGAAAAGGAAGCTTGTTCATAGTGCTTTATCATGCATTTGGTCCGTCGATAAGAAGCGAATTCGTCAAACACAACGCATGGAATTATTTATTGTTACATATCAAGGTGGGGTACCGTTGTCAAGAAATGTTATCGACGGATTGCAACCATTGGAAAGTAACAAATATCAAGTTGAATTTGATCCTGGAAGAAGAGAATTAGTTTCAACTTGCGAAAAAATAAAATTCCTTCACAAGATCATAATAAAAACTTACTTTAAAACTAGTGTCTTAAGATTCCGGACAAATCTTCTCGAAGAAGGAGGGTATGATGTGAATTGCATATGGGTCAAATGGAGGATGACTAATGCGCCGTGTTGATGCAGTTTCTTTTATTTAAACAAGGGCCCAATGCTTTGTAAAATTGGCTGACCAAATTGTGTTTGTGCTTAACCAATTAATGGGCTTTAGTTTTGCTTTATCTTCAAGTTGAAATAAGGGTCCATATGCCAACCTAGGAACCAACCTTTGGAAGATCAAGAGGACCTTTGCTCAAAGTTTGTGGATGACTTTTGGTAGCCTTAAATTCAGTTACAATCAACCATTAAGTAGCGGATCGTTATTAGCTTGAGTGGATCATTAATTAATAGCTTAAAGCGGGATGATATTGAAATTTATGTGTCTTTTGTAATTCTGATGGTTAAAGCTCCTATATAAGTTGAACCATTTTCATCAATGAAGGCAAGCTGAGTTTTGTTCAGAAAATAAACGAGTTTTATCTCATCTATCTTAGTGAGAGTGATTCTCCTAAGTTCTTGAGTGATTCAAGAATCCATGAGTTTCATCAAAGGTCCTTTATCCCTCTGTGTGTTTCAACTCTTAGGCTTATCTTCCATTCTTGGAAGTGTGATGTCTATCAATTGCCGTTCCATCTTCTTTTATGTTTCCATTTTCTCGTTTTAAATAATTTCTCAAATTTCTTGCTTGTTAGCATTCCAACAATGATAGATCAGTCAAACGAATCGAACGCTGTGGATTCACATCATTTGGTATTCACAGCCTGGCCATCTAGACCTGGAATAGGAAAGGAAGTTTATTATACAAAGTGTTTAACCGAAGGCCATCCATGTTTAGTTGCATTCGATTACGGAAGCGAAAACAATGTTGTGAGCCAAAGATTGGTGGAGAAACTCCAGTTACCAGCAACCTTTCATCTGGATCAAGCATGGATCAAATTCAGTACATGGCAATGTGTGAAAGAAGTATTATGTGATATTGCTCCCATGGGCTCTCGTCATCTTCTTTTGGGATGGGCATGGCTTCATTTTAAAACACTCCATCTTGATGAACGTTCCCTTTATTTGAGGCATGAGGGACATCAAAGGAAGTAGAAGTTTATGACACCAAGACAAGTCAGTAAGGATCAACGTAGGCTGAAGGAGAAAACAGAAAAAGAAAGAATAGAAAAAGACGTAATAGAAACTGCAGAAGGAAGGGAAAATAAAGAAAAAGAAATGGAACTAGAGAAAGTTTATTCGTCAATGTATTTTCTTCTACAGTTTGTGATGTCATTTTACAGGAACAAAAGGATAAGCATGTGAAGGAAATACACGAACTTCCATGTTTGAAAAGGAAGCTTGTTCATAGTGCTTTATCATGCATTTGGTCCGTCGATAAGAAGCGAATTCGTCAAACACAACGCATGGAATTATTTATTGTTACATATCAAGGTGGGGTACCGTTGTCAAGAAATGTTATCGACGGATTGCAACCATTGGAAAGTAACAAATATCAAGTTGAATTTGATCCTGGAAGAAGAGAATTAGTTTCAACTTGCGAAAAAATAAAATTCCTTCACAAGATCATAATAAAAACTTACTTTAAAACTAGTGTCTTAAGATTCCGGACAAATCTTCTCGAAGAAGGAGGGTATGATGTGAATTGCATATGGGTCAAATGGAGGATGACTAATGCGCCGTGTTGATGCAGTTTCTTTTATTTAAACAAGGGCCCAATGCTTTGTAAAATTGGCTGACCAAATTGTGTTTGTGCTTAACCAATTAATGGGCTTTAGTTTTGCTTTATCTTCAAGTTGAAATAAGGGTCCATATGCCAACCTAGGAACCAACCTTTGGAAGATCAAGAGGACCTTTGCTCAAAGTTTGTGGATGACTTTTGGTAGCCTTAAATTCAGTTACAATCAACCATTAAGTAGCGGATCGTTATTAGCTTGAGTGGATCATTAATTAATAGCTTAAAGCGGGATGATATTGAAATTTATGTGTCTTTTGTAATTCTGATGGTTAAAGCTCCTATATAAGTTGAACCATTTTCATCAATGAAGGCAAGCTGAGTTTTGTTCAGAAAATAAACGAGTTTTATCTCATCTATCTTAGTGAGAGTGATTCTCCTAAGTTCTTGAGTGATTCAAGAATCCATTAGTTTCATCAAAGGTCCTTTATCCCTCTGTGTGTTTCAACTCTTAGGCTTATCTTCCATTCTTGGAAGTGTGATGTCTATCAATTTCCGTTCCATCTTCTTTTATGTTTCCATTTTCTCGTTTTAAATAATTTCTCAAATTTCTTGCTTGTTAGCATTCCAACAATGATAGATCAGTCAAACGAATC
The DNA here is from genome assembly GCF_037176805.1 of Vigna unguiculata. NCBI lineage: Eukaryota > Viridiplantae > Streptophyta > Magnoliopsida > Fabales > Fabaceae > Vigna > Vigna unguiculata. The sequence goes on from NC_140802.1 coordinate 22,054,822, forward strand.
GAACGCTGTGGATTCACATCATTTGGTATTCACAGCCTGGCCATCTAGACCTGGAATAGGAAAGGAAGTTTATTATACAAAGTGTTTAACCGAAGGCCATCCATGTTTAGTTGCATTCGATTACGGAAGCGAAAACAATGTTGTGAGCCAAAGATTGGTGGAGAAACTCCAGTTACCAGCAACCTTTCATCTGGATCAAGCATGGATCAAATTCAGTACATGGCAATGTGTGAAAGAAGTATTATGTGATATTGCTCCCATGGGCTCTCGTCATCTTCTTTTGGGATGGGCATGGCTTCATTTTAAAACACTCCATCTTGATGAACGTTCCCTTTATTTGAGGCATGAGGGACATCAAAGGAAGTAGAAGTTTATGACACCAAGACAAGTCAGTAAGGATCAACGTAGGCTGAAGGAGAAAACAGAAAAAGAAAGAATAGAAAAAGAAGTAATAGAAACTGCAGAAGGAAGGGAAAATAAAGAAAAAGAAATGGAACTAGAGAAAGTTTATTCGTCAATGAATTTTCTTCTACAGTTTGTGATGTCATTTTACAGGAACAAAAGGATAAGCATGTGAAGGAAATACACGAACTTCCATGTTTGAAAAGGAAGCTTGTTCATAGTGCTTTATCATGCATTTGGTCCGTCGATAAGAAGCGAATTCGTCAAACACAACGCATGGAATTATTTATTGTTACATATCAAGGTGGGGTACCGTTGTCAAGAAATGTTATCGACGGATTGCAACCATTGGAAAGTAACAAATATCAAGTTGAATTTGATCCTGGAAGAAGAGAATTAGTTTCAACTTGCGAAAAAATAAAATTCCTTCACAAGATCATAATAAAAACTTACTTTAAAACTAGTGTCTTAAGATTCCGGACAAATCTTCTCGAAGAAGGAGGGTATGATGTGAATTGCATATGGGTCAAATGGAGGATGACTAATGCGCCGTGTTGATGCAGTTTCTTTTATTTAAACAAGGGCCCAATGCTTTGTAAAATTGGCTGACCAAATTGTGTTTGTGCTTAACCAATTAATGGGCTTTAGTTTTGCTTTATCTTCAAGTTGAAATAAGGGTCCATATGCCAACCTAGGAACCAACCTTTGGAAGATCAAGAGGACCTTTGCTCAAAGTTTGTGGATGACTTTTGGTAGCCTTAAATTCAGTTACAATCAACCATTAAGTAGCGGATCGTTATTAGCTTGAGTGGATCATTAATTAATAGCTTAAAGCGGGATGATATTGAAATTTATGTGTCTTTTGTAATTCTGATGGTTAAAGCTCCTATATAAGTTGAACCATTTTCATCAATGAAGGCAAGCTGAGTTTTGTTCAGAAAATAAACGAGTTTTATCTCATCTATCTTAGTGAGAGTGATTCTCCTAAGTTCTTGAGTGATTCAAGAATCCATGAGTTTCATCAAAGGTCCTTTATCCCTCTGTGTGTTTCAACTCTTAGGCTTATCTTCCATTCTTGGAAGTGTGATGTCTATCAATTTCCGTTCCATCTTCTTTTATGTTTCCATTTTCTCGTTATAAATAATTTCTCAAATTTCTTGCTTGTTAGCATTCCAACAATGATAGATCAGTCAAACGAATCGAACGCTGTGGATTCACATCATTTGGTATTCACAGCCTGGCCATCTAGACCTGGAATAGGAAAGGAAGTTTATTATACAAAGTGTTTAACCGAAGGCCATCCATGTTTAGTTGCATTCGATTACGGAAGCGAAAACAATGTTGTGAGCCAAAGATTGGTGGAGAAACTCCAGTTACCAGCAACCTTTCATCTGGATCAAGCATGGATCAAATTCAGTACATGGCAATGTGTGAAAGAAGTATTATGTGATATTGCTCCCATGGGCTCTCGTCATCTTCTTTTGGGATGGGCATGGCTTCATTTTAAAACACTCCATCTTGATGAACGTTCCCTTTATTTGAGGCATGAGGGACATCAAAGGAAGTAGAAGTTTATGACACCAAGACAAGTCAGTAAGGATCAACGTAGGCTGAAGGAGAAAACAGAAAAAGAAAGAATAGAAAAAGAAGTAATAGAAACTGCAGAAGGAAGGGAAAATAAAGAAAAAGAAATGGAACTAGAGAAAGTTTATTCGTCAATGAATTTTCTTCTACAGTTTGTGATGTCATTTTACAGGAACAAAAGGATAAGCATGTGAAGGAAATACACGAACTTCCATGTTTGAAAAGGAAGCTTGTTCATAGTGCTTTATCATGCATTTGGTCCGTCGATAAGAAGCGAATTCGTCAAACACAACGCATGGAATTATTTATTGTTACATATCAAGGTGGGGTACCGTTGTCAAGAAATGTTATCGACGGATTGCAACCATTGGAAAGTAACAAATATCAAGTTGAATTTGATCCTGGAAGAAGAGAATTAGTTTCAACTTGCGAAAAAATAAAATTCCTTCACAAGATCATAATAAAAACTTACTTTAAAACTAGTGTCTTAAGATTCCGGACAAATCTTCTCGAAGAAGGAGGGTATGATGTGAATTGCATATGGGTCAAATGGAGGATGACTAATGCGCCGTGTTGATGCAGTTTCTTTTATTTAAACAAGGGCCCAATGCTTTGTAAAATTGGCTGACCAAATTGTGTTTGTGCTTAACCAATTAATGGGCTTTAGTTTTGCTTTATCTTCAAGTTGAAATAAGGGTCCATATGCCAACCTAAGAACCAACCTTTGGAAGATCAAGAGGACCTTTGCTCAAAGTTTGTGGATGACTTTTGGTAGCCTTAAATTCAGTTACAATCAACCATTAAGTAGCGGATCGTTATTAGCTTGAGTGGATCATTAATTAATAGCTTAAAGCGGGATGATATTGAAATTTATGTGTCTTTTGTAATTCTGATGGTTAAAGCTCCTATATAAGTTGAACCATTTTCATCAATGAAGGCAAGCTGAGTTTTGTTCAGAAAATAAACGAGTTTTATCTCATCTATCTTAGTGAGAGTGATTCTCCTAAGTTCTTGAGTGATTCAAGAATCCATGAGTTTCATCAAAGGTCCTTTATCCCTCTGTGTGTTTCAACTCTTAGGCTTATCTTCCATTCTTGGAAGTGTGATGTCTATCAATTTCCGTTCCATCTTCTTTTATGTTTCCATTTTCTCGTTATAAATAATTTCTCAAATTTCTTGCTTGTTAGCATTCCAACAATGATAGATCAGTCAAACGAATCGAACGCTGTGGATTCACATCATTTGGTATTCACAGCCTGGCCATCTAGACCTGGAATAGGAAAGGAAGTTTATTATACAAAGTGTTTAACCGAAGGCCATCCATGTTTAGTTGCATTCGATTACGGAAGCGAAAACAATGTTGTGAGATGGATCAAGCATGGATCAAATTCAGTACATGGCAATGTGTGAAAGAAGTATTATGTGATATTGCTCCCATGGACTCTCGTCATCTTCTTTTGGGATGGGCATGGCTTCATTTTAAAACACTCCATCTTGATGAACGTTCCCTTTATTTGAGGCATGAGGGACATCAAAGGAAGTAGAAGTTTATGACACCAAGACAAGTCAGTAAGGATCAACGTAGGCTGAAGGAGAAAACAGAAAAAGAAAGAATAGAAAAAGAAGTAATAGAAACTGCAGAAGGAAGGGAAAATAAAGAAAAAGAAATGGAACTAGAGAAAGTTTATTCGTCAATGTATTTTCTTCTACAGTTTGTGATGTCATTTTACAGGAACAAAAGGATAAGCATGTGAAGGAAATACACGAACTTCCATGTTTGAAAAGGAAGCTTGTTCATAGTGCTTTATCATGCATTTGGTCCGTCGATAAGAAGCGAATTCGTCAAACACAACGCATGGAATTATTTATTGTTACATATCAAGGTGGGGTACCGTTGTCAAGAAATGTTATCGACGGATTGCAACCATTGGAAAGTAACAAATATCAAGTTGAATTTGATCCTGGAAGAAGAGAATTAGTTTCAACTTGCGAAAAAATAAAATTCCTTCACAAGATCATAATAAAAACTTACTTTAAAACTAGTGTCTTAAGATTCCGGACAAATCTTCTCGAAGAAGGAGGGTATGATGTGAATTGCATATGGGTCAAATGGAGGATGACTAATGCGCCGTGTTGATGCAGTTTCTTTTATTTAAACAAGGGCCCAATGCTTTGTAAAATTGGCTGACCAAATTGTGTTTGTGCTTAACCAATTAATGGGCTTTAGTTTTGCTTTATCTTCAAGTTGAAATAAGGGTCCATATGCCAACCTAGGAACCAACCTTTGGAAGATCAAGAGGACCTTTGCTCAAAGTTTGTGGATGACTTTTGGTAGCCTTAAATTCAGTTACAATCAACCATTAAGTAGCGGATCGTTATTAGCTTGAGTGGATCATTAATTAATAGCTTAAAGCGGGATGATATTGAAATTTATGTGTCTTTTGTAATTCTGATGGTTAAAGCTCCTATATAAGTTGAACCATTTTCATCAATGAAGGCAAGCTGAGTTTTGTTCAGAAAATAAACGAGTTTTATCTCATCTATCTTAGTGAGAGTGATTCTCCTAAGTTCTTGAGTGATTCAAGAATCCATGAGTTTCATCAAAGGTCCTTTATCCCTCTGTGTGTTTCAACTCTTAGGCTTATCTTCCATTCTTGGAAGTGTGATGTCTATCAATTGCCGTTCCATCTTCTTTTATGTTTCCATTTTCTCGTTTTAAATAATTTCTCAAATTTCTTGCTTGTTAGCATTCCAACAATGATAGATCAGTCAAACGAATCGAACGCTGTGGATTCACATCATTTGGTATTCACAGCCTGGCCATCTAGACCTGGAATAGGAAAGGAAGTTTATTATACAAAGTGTTTAACCGAAGGCCATCCATGTTTAGTTGCATTCGATTACGGAAGCGAAAACAATGTTGTGAGCCAAAGATTGGTGGAGAAACTCCAGTTACCAGCAACCTTTCATCTGGATCAAGCATGGATCAAATTCAGTACATGGCAATGTGTGAAAGAAGTATTATGTGATATTGCTCCCATGGGCTCTCGTCATCTTCTTTTGGGATGGGCATGGCTTCATTTTAAAACACTCCATCTTGATGAACGTTCCCTTTATTTGAGGCATGAGGGACATCAAAGGAAGTAGAAGTTTATGACACCAAGACAAGTCAGTAAGGATCAACGTAGGCTGAAGGAGAAAACAGAAAAAGAAAGAATAGAAAAAGACGTAATAGAAACTGCAGAAGGAAGGGAAAATAAAGAAAAAGAAATGGAACTAGAGAAAGTTTATTCGTCAATGTATTTTCTTCTACAGTTTGTGATGTCATTTTACAGGAACAAAAGGATAAGCATGTGAAGGAAATACACGAACTTCCATGTTTGAAAAGGAAGCTTGTTCATAGTGCTTTATCATGCATTTGGTCCGTCGATAAGAAGCGAATTCGTCAAACACAACGCATGGAATTATTTATTGTTACATATCAAGGTGGGGTACCGTTGTCAAGAAATGTTATCGACGGATTGCAACCATTGGAAAGTAACAAATATCAAGTTGAATTTGATCCTGGAAGAAGAGAATTAGTTTCAACTTGCGAAAAAATAAAATTCCTTCACAAGATCATAATAAAAACTTACTTTAAAACTAGTGTCTTAAGATTCCGGACAAATCTTCTCGAAGAAGGAGGGTATGATGTGAATTGCATATGGGTCAAATGGAGGATGACTAATGCGCCGTGTTGATGCAGTTTCTTTTATTTAAACAAGGGCCCAATGCTTTGTAAAATTGGCTGACCAAATTGTGTTTGTGCTTAACCAATTAATGGGCTTTAGTTTTGCTTTATCTTCAAGTTGAAATAAGGGTCCATATGCCAACCTAGGAACCAACCTTTGGAAGATCAAGAGGACCTTTGCTCAAAGTTTGTGGATGACTTTTGGTAGCCTTAAATTCAGTTACAATCAACCATTAAGTAGCGGATCGTTATTAGCTTGAGTGGATCATTAATTAATAGCTTAAAGCGGGATGATATTGAAATTTATGTGTCTTTTGTAATTCTGATGGTTAAAGCTCCTATATAAGTTGAACCATTTTCATCAATGAAGGCAAGCTGAGTTTTGTTCAGAAAATAAACGAGTTTTATCTCATCTATCTTAGTGAGAGTGATTCTCCTAAGTTCTTGAGTGATTCAAGAATCCATTAGTTTCATCAAAGGTCCTTTATCCCTCTGTGTGTTTCAACTCTTAGGCTTATCTTCCATTCTTGGAAGTGTGATGTCTATCAATTTCCGTTCCATCTTCTTTTATGTTTCCATTTTCTCGTTTTAAATAATTTCTCAAATTTCTTGCTTGTTAGCATTCCAACAATGATAGATCAGTCAAACGAATCGAACGCTGTGGATTCACATCATTTGGTATTCACAGCCTGGCCATCTAGACCTGGAATAGGAAAGGAAGTTTATTATACAAAGTGTTTAACCGAAGGCCATCCATGTTTAGTTGCATTCGATTACGGAAGCGAAAACAATGTTGTGAGCCAAAGATTGGTGGAGAAACTCCAGTTACCAGCAACCTTTCATCTGGATCAAGCATGGATCAAATTCAGTACATGGCAATGTGTGAAAGAAGTATTATGTGATATTGCTCCCATGGGCTCTCGTCATCTTCTTTTGGGATGGGCATGGCTTCATTTTAAAACACTCCATCTTGATGAACGTTCCCTTTATTTGAGGCATGAGGGACATCAAAGGAAGTAGAAGTTTATGACACCAAGACAAGTCAGTAAGGATCAACGTAGGCTGAAGGAGAAAACAGAAAAAGAAAGAATAGAAAAAGAAGTAATAGAAACTGCAGAAGGAAGGGAAAATAAAGAAAAAGAAATGGAACTAGAGAAAGTTTATTCGTCAATGAATTTTCTTCTACAGTTTGTGATGTCATTTTACAGGAACAAAAGGATAAGCATGTGAAGGAAATACACGAACTTCCATGTTTGAAAAGGAAGCTTGTTCATAGTGCTTTATCATGCATTTGGTCCGTCGATAAGAAGCGAATTCGTCAAACACAACGCATGGAATTATTTATTGTTACATATCAAGGTGGGGTACCGTTGTCAAGAAATGTTATCGACGGATTGCAACCATTGGAAAGTAACAAATATCAAGTTGAATTTGATCCTGGAAGAAGAGAATTAGTTTCAACTTGCGAAAAAATAAAATTCCTTCACAAGATCATAATAAAAACTTACTTTAAAACTAGTGTCTTAAGATTCCGGACAAATCTTCTCGAAGAAGGAGGGTATGATGTGAATTGCATATGGGTCAAATGGAGGATGACTAATGCGCCGTGTTGATGCAGTTTCTTTTATTTAAACAAGGGCCCAATGCTTTGTAAAATTGGCTGACCAAATTGTGTTTGTGCTTAACCAATTAATGGGCTTTAGTTTTGCTTTATCTTCAAGTTGAAATAAGGGTCCATATGCCAACCTAAGAACCAACCTTTGGAAGATCAAGAGGACCTTTGCTCAAAGTTTGTGGATGACTTTTGGTAGCCTTAAATTCAGTTACAATCAACCATTAAGTAGCGGATCGTTATTAGCTTGAGTGGATCATTAATTAATAGCTTAAAGCGGGATGATATTGAAATTTATGTGTCTTTTGTAATTCTGATGGTTAAAGCTCCTATATAAGTTGAACCATTTTCATCAATGAAGGCAAGCTGAGTTTTGTTCAGAAAATAAACGAGTTTTATCTCATCTATCTTAGTGAGAGTGATTCTCCTAAGTTCTTGAGTGATTCAAGAATCCATGAGTTTCATCAAAGGTCCTTTATCCCTCTGTGTGTTTCAACTCTTAGGCTTATCTTCCATTCTTGGAAGTGTGATGTCTATCAATTTCCGTTCCATCTTCTTTTATGTTTCCATTTTCTCGTTATAAATAATTTCTCAAATTTCTTGCTTGTTAGCATTCCAACAATGATAGATCAGTCAAACGAATCGAACGCTGTGGATTCACATCATTTGGTATTCACAGCCTGGCCATCTAGACCTGGAATAGGAAAGGAAGTTTATTATACAAAGTGTTTAACCGAAGGCCATCCATGTTTAGTTGCATTCGATTACGGAAGCGAAAACAATGTTGTGAGATGGATCAAGCATGGATCAAATTCAGTACATGGCAATGTGTGAAAGAAGTATTATGTGATATTGCTCCCATGGACTCTCGTCATCTTCTTTTGGGATGGGCATGGCTTCATTTTAAAACACTCCATCTTGATGAACGTTCCCTTTATTTGAGGCATGAGGGACATCAAAGGAAGTAGAAGTTTATGACACCAAGACAAGTCAGTAAGGATCAACGTAGGCTGAAGGAGAAAACAGAAAAAGAAAGAATAGAAAAAGAAGTAATAGAAACTGCAGAAGGAAGGGAAAATAAAGAAAAAGAAATGGAACTAGAGAAAGTTTATTCGTCAATGTATTTTCTTCTACAGTTTGTGATGTCATTTTACAGGAACAAAAGGATAAGCATGTGAAGGAAATACACGAACTTCCATGTTTGAAAAGGAAGCTTGTTCATAGTGCTTTATCATGCATTTGGTCCGTCGATAAGAAGCGAATTCGTCAAACACAACGCATGGAATTATTTATTGTTACATATCAAGGTGGGGTACCGTTGTCAAGAAATGTTATCGACGGATTGCAACCATTGGAAAGTAACAAATATCAAGTTGAATTTGATCCTGGAAGAAGAGAATTAGTTTCAACTTGCGAAAAAATAAAATTCCTTCACAAGATCATAATAAAAACTTACTTTAAAACTAGTGTCTTAAGATTCCGGACAAATCTTCTCGAAGAAGGAGGGTATGATGTGAATTGCATATGGGTCAAATGGAGGATGACTAATGCGCCGTGTTGATGCAGTTTCTTTTATTTAAACAAGGGCCCAATGCTTTGTAAAATTGGCTGACCAAATTGTGTTTGTGCTTAACCAATTAATGGGCTTTAGTTTTGCTTTATCTTCAAGTTGAAATAAGGGTCCATATGCCAACCTAAGAACCAACCTTTGGAAGATCAAGAGGACCTTTGCTCAAAGTTTGTGGATGACTTTTGGTAGCCTTAAATTCAGTTACAATCAACCATTAAGTAGCGGATCGTTATTAGCTTGAGTGGATCATTAATTAATAGCTTAAAGCGGGATGATATTGAAATTTATGTGTCTTTTGTAATTCTGATGGTTAAAGCTCCTATATAAGTTGAACCATTTTCATCAATGAAGGCAAGCTGAGTTTTGTTCAGAAAATAAACGAGTTTTATCTCATCTATCTTAGTGAGAGTGATTCTCCTAAGTTCTTGAGTGATTCAAGAATCCATGAGTTTCATCAAAGGTCCTTTATCCCTCTGTGTGTTTCAACTCTTAGGCTTATCTTCCATTCTTGGAAGTGTGATGTCTATCAATTTCCGTTCCATCTTCTTTTATGTTTCCATTTTCTCGTTTTAAATAATTTCTCAAATTTCTTGCTTGTTAGCATTCCAACAATGATAGATCAGTCAAACGAATCGAACGCTGTGGATTCACATCATTTGGTATTCACAGCCTGGCCATCTAGACCTGGAATAGGAAAGGAAGTTTATTATACAAAGTGTTTAACCGAAGGCCATCCATGTTTAGTTGCATTCGATTACGGAAGCGAAAACAATGTTGTGAGCCAAAGATTGGTGGAGAAACTCCAGTTACCAGCAACCTTTCATCTGGATCAAGCATGGATCAAATTCAGTACATGGCAATGTGTGAAAGAAGTATTATGTGATATTGCTCCCATGGGCTCTCGTCATCTTCTTTTGGGATGGGCATGGCTTCATTTTAAAACACTCCATCTTGATGAACGTTCCCTTTATTTGAGGCATGAGCGACATCAAAGGAAGTAGAAGTTTATGACACCAAGACAAGTCAGTAAGGATCAACGTAGGCTGAAGGAGAAAACAGAAAAAGAAAGAATAGAAAAAGAAGTAATAGAAACTGCAGAAGGAAGGGAAAATAAAGAAAAAGAAATGGAACTAGAGAAAGTTTATTCGTCAATGTATTTTCTTCTACAGTTTGTGATGTCATTTTACAGGAACAAAAGGATAAGCATGTGAAGGAAATACACGAACTTCCATGTTTGAAAAGGAAGCTTGTTCATAGTGCTTTATCATGCATTTGGTCCGTCGATAAGAAGCGAATTCGTCAAACACAACGCATGGAATTATTTATTGTTACATATCAAGGTGGGGTACCGTTGTCAAGAAATGTTATCGACGGATTGCAACCATTGGAAAGTAACAAATATCAAGTTGAATTTGATCCTCGAAGAAGAGAATTAGTTTCAACTTGCGAAAAAATAAAATTCCTTCACAAGATCATAATAAAAACTTACTTTAAAACTAGTGTCTTAAGATTCCGGACAAATCTTCTCGAAGAAGGAGGGTATGATGTGAATTGCATATGGGTCAAATGGAGGATGACTAATGCGCCGTGTTGATGCAGTTTCTTTTATTTAAACAAGGGCCCAATGCTTTGTAAAATTGGCTGACCAAATTGTGTTTGTGCTTAACCAATTAATGGGCTTTAGTTTTGCTTTATCTTCAAGTTGAAATAAGGGTCCATATGCCAACCTAAGAACCAACCTTTGGAAGATCAAGAGGACCTTTGCTCAAAGTTTGTGGATGACTTTTGGTAGCCTTAAATTCAGTTACAATCAACCATTAAGTAGCGGATCGTTATTAGCTTGAGTGGATCATTAATTAATAGCTTAAAGCGGGATGATATTGAAATTTATGTGTCTTTTGTAATTCTGATGGTTAAAGCTCCTATATAAGTTGAACCATTTTCATCAATGAAGGCAAGCTGAGTTTTGTTCAGAAAATAAACGAGTTTTATCTCATCTATCTTAGTGAGAGTGATTCTCCTAAGTTCTTGAGTGATTCAAGAATCCATGAGTTTCATCAAAGGTCCTTTATCCCTCTGTGTGTTTCAACTCTTAGGCTTATCTTCCATTCTTGGAAGTGTGATGTCTATCAATTTCCGTTCCATCTTCTTTTATGTTTCCATTTTCTCGTTATAAATAATTTCTCAAATTTCTTGCTTGTTAGCATTCCAACAATGATAGATCAGTCAAACGAATCGAACGCTGTGGATTCACATCATTTGGTATTCACAGCCTGGCCATCTAGACCTGGAATAGGAAAGGAAGTTTATTATACAAAGTGTTTAACCGAAGGCCATCCATGTTTAGTTGCATTCGATTACGGAAGCGAAAACAATGTTGTGAGATGGATCAAGCATGGATCAAATTCAGTACATGGCAATGTGTGAAAGAAGTATTATGTGATATTGCTCCCATGGACTCTCGTCATCTTCTTTTGGGATGGGCATGGCTTCATTTTAAAACACTCCATCTTGATGAACGTTCCCTTTATTTGAGGCATGAGGGACATCAAAGGAAGTAGAAGTTTATGACACCAAGACAAGTCAGTAAGGATCAACGTAGGCTGAAGGAGAAAACAGAAAAAGAAAGAATAGAAAAAGAAGTAATAGAAACTGCAGAAGGAAGGGAAAATAAAGAAAAAGAAATGGAACTAGAGAAAGTTTATTCGTCAATGTATTTTCTTCTACAGTTTGTGATGTCATTTTACAGGAACAAAAGGATAAGCATGTGAAGGAAATACACGAACTTCCATGTTTGAAAAGGAAGCTTGTTCATAGTGCTTTATCATGCATTTGGTCCGTCGATAAGAAGCGAATTCGTCAAACACAACGCATGGAATTATTTATTGTTACATATCAAGGTGGGGTACCGTTGTCAAGAAATGTTATCGACGGATTGCAACCATTGGAAAGTAACAAATATCAAGTTGAATTTGATCCTGGAAGAAGAGAATTAGTTTCAACTTGCGAAAAAATAAAATTCCTTCACAAGATCATAATAAAAACTTACTTTAAAACTAGTGTCTTAAGATTCCGGACAAATCTTCTCGAAGAAGGAGGGTATGATGTGAATTGCATATGGGTCAAATGGAGGATGACTAATGCGCCGTGTTGATGCAGTTTCTTTTATTTAAACAAGGGCCCAATGCTTTGTAAAATTGGCTGACCAAATTGTGTTTGTGCTTAACCAATTAATGGGCTTTAGTTTTGCTTTATCTTCAAGTTGAAATAAGGGTCCATATGCCAACCTAAGAACCAACCTTTGGAAGATCAAGAGGACCTTTGCTCAAAGTTTGTGGATGACTTTTGGTAGCCTTAAATTCAGTTACAATCAACCATTAAGTAGCGGATCGTTATTAGCTTGAGTGGATCATTAATTAATAGCTTAAAGCGGGATGATATTGAAATTTATGTGTCTTTTGTAATTCTGATGGTTAAAGCTCCTATATAAGTTGAACCATTTTCATCAATGAAGGCAAGCTGAGTTTTGTTCAGAAAATAAACGAGTTTTATCTCATCTATCTTAGTGAGAGTGATTCTCCTAAGTTCTTGAGTGATTCAAGAATCCATGAGTTTCATCAAAGGTCCTTTATCCCTCTGTGTGTTTCAACTCTTAGGCTTATCTTCCATTCTTGGAAGTGTGATGTCTATCAATTTCCGTTCCATCTTCTTTTATGTTTCCATTTTCTCGTTTTAAATAATTTCTCAAATTTCTTGCTTGTTAGCATTCCAACAATGATAGATCAGTCAAACGAATCGAACGCTGTGGATTCACATCATTTGGTATTCACAGCCTGGCCATCTAGACCTGGAATAGGAAAGGAAGTTTATTATACAAAGTGTTTAACCGAAGGCCATCCATGTTTAGTTGCATTCGATTACGGAAGCGAAAACAATGTTGTGAGCCAAAGATTGGTGGAGAAACTCCAGTTACCAGCAACCTTTCATCTGGATCAAGCATGGATCAAATTCAGTACATGGCAATGTGTGAAAGAAGTATTATGTGATATTGCTCCCATGGGCTCTCGTCATCTTCTTTTGGGATGGGCATGGCTTCATTTTAAAACACTCCATCTTGATGAACGTTCCCTTTATTTGAGGCATGAGCGACATCAAAGGAAGTAGAAGTTTATGACACCAAGACAAGTCAGTAAGGATCAACGTAGGCTGAAGGAGAAAACAGAAAAAGAAAGAATAGAAAAAGAAGTAATAGAAACTGCAGAAGGAAGGGAAAATAAAGAAAAAGAAATGGAACTAGAGAAAGTTTATTCGTCAATGTATTTTCTTCTACAGTTTGTGATGTCATTTTACAGGAACAAAAGGATAAGCATGTGAAGGAAATACACGAACTTCCATGTTTGAAAAGGAAGCTTGTTCATAGTGCTTTATCATGCATTTGGTCCGTCGATAAGAAGCGAATTCGTCAAACACAACGCATGGAATTATTTATTGTTACATATCAAGGTGGGGTACCGTTGTCAAGAAATGTTATCGACGGATTGCAACCATTGGAAAGTAACAAATATCAAGTTGAATTTGATCCTCGAAGAAGAGAATTAGTTTCAACTTGCGAAAAAATAAAATTCCTTCACAAGATCATAATAAAAACTTACTTTAAAACTAGTGTCTTAAGATTCCGGACAAATCTTCTCGAAGAAGGAGGGTATGATGTGAATTGCATATGGGTCAAATGGAGGATGACTAATGCGCCGTGTTGATGCAGTTTCTTTTATTTAAACAAGGGCCCAATGCTTTGTAAAATTGGCTGACCAAATTGTGTTTGTGCTTAACCCATTAATGGGCTTTAGTTTTGCTTTATCTTTAAGTTGAAATAAGGGTCCATATGCCAACCTAAGAACCAACCTTTGGAAGATCAAGAGGACCTTTGCTCAAAGTTTGTGGATGACTTTTGGTAGCCTTAAATTCAGTTACAATCAACCATTAAGTAGCGGATCGTTATTAGCTTGAGTGGATCATTAATTAATAGCTTAAAGCGGGATGATATTGAAATTTATGTGTCTTTTTTAATTCTGATGGTTAAAGCTCCTATATAAGTTGAACCATTTTCATCAATGAAGGCAAGCTGAGTTTTGTTCAGAAAATAAACGAGTTTTATCTCATCTATCTTAGTGAGAGTGATTCTCCTAAGTTCTTGAGTGATTCAAGAATCCATGAGTTTCATCAAAGGTCCTTTATCCCTCTGTGTGTTTCAACTCTTAGGCTTATCTTCCATTCTTGGAAGTGTGATGTCTATCAATTTCCGTTCCATCTTCTTTTATGTTTCCATTTTCTCGTTTTAAATAATTTCTCAAATTTCTTGCTTGTTAGCATTCCAACAATGATAGATCAGTCAAACGAATCGAACGCTGTGGATTCACATCATTTGGTATTCACAGCCTGGCCATCTAGACCTGGAATAGGAAAGGAAGTTTATTATACAAAGTGTTTAACCGAAGGCCATCCATGTTTAGTTGCATTCGATTACGGAAGCGAAAACAATGTTGTGAGCCAAAGATTGGTGGAGAAACTCTAGTTACCAGCAACCTTTCATCTGGATCAAGCATGGATCAAATTCAGTACATGGCAATGTGTGAAAGAAGTATTATGTGATATTGCTCCCATGGACTCTCGTCATCTTCTTTTGGGATGGGCATGGCTTCATTTTAAAACACTCCATCTTAATGAACGTTCCCTTTATTTGAGGCATGAGGGACATCAAAGGAAGTAGAAGTTTATGACACCAAGACAAGTCAGTAAGGATCATCGTAGGCTGAAGGAGAAAACAGAAAAAGAAAGAATAGAAAAAGAAGTAATAGAAACTGCAGAAGGAAGGGAAAATAAAGAAAAAGAAATGGAACTAGAGAAAGTTTATTCGTCAATGTATTTTCTTTTACAGTTTGTGATGTCATTTTACAGGAACAAAAGGATAAGCATGTGAAGGAAATACACGAACTTCCATGTTTGAAAAGGAAGCTTGTTCATAGTGCTTTATCATGCATTTGGTCCGTCGATAAGAAGCGAATTCGTCAAACACAACGCATGGAATTATTTATTGTTACATATCAAGGTGGGGTACCGTTGTCAAGAAATGTTATCGACGGATTGCAACCATTGGAAAGTAACAAATATCAAGACGAATTTGATCCTGGAAGAAGAGAATTAGTTTCAACTTGCGAAAAAATAAAATTCCTTCACAAGATCATAATAAAAACTTACTTTAAAACTAGTGTCTTAAGATTCCGGACAAATCTTCTCGAAGAAGGAGGGTATGATGTGAATTGCATATGGGTCAAACGGAGGATGACTAATGCGCCGTGTTGATGCAGTTTCTTTTATTTAAACAAGGGCCCAATGCTTTTTAAAATTGGCTGACCAAATTGTGTTTGTGCTTAACCAATTAATGGGCTTTAGTTTTGCTTTATCTTCAAGTTGAAATAAGGGTCCATATGCCAACCTAAGAACCAACCTTTGGAAGATCAAGAGGACCTTTGCTCAAAGTTTGTGGATGACTTTTGGTAGCCTTAAATTCAGTTACAATCAACCATTAAGTAGCGGATCGTTATTAGCTTGAGTGGATCATTAATTAATAGCTTAAAGCGGGATGATATTGAAATTTATGTGTCTTTTGTAATTCTGATGGTTAAAGCTCCGATATAAGTTGAACCATTTTCATCAATGAAGGCAAGCTGAGTTTTATTCAGAAAATAAACGAGTTTTATCTCATCTATCTTAGTGAGAGTGATTCTCCTAAGTTCTTGAGTGATTCAAGAATCCATGAGTTTCATCCAAGGTCCTTTATCTCTCTGTGTGTTTCAACTCTTAGGCTTATCTTCCATTCTTGGAAGTGTGATGTCTATCAATTTCCGTTCCATCTTCTTTTATGTTTCCATTTTCTCGTTTTAAATAATTTCTCAAATTTCTTGCTTGTTAGCATTCCAACAATGATAGATCAGTCAAACGAATCGAACGCTGTGGATTCACATCATTTGGTATTCACAGCCTGGCCATCTAGACCTGGAATAGGAAAGGAAGTTTATTATACAAAGTGTTTAACCGAAGGCCATCCATGTTTAGTTGCATTCGATTACGGAAGCGAAAACAATGTTGTGAGCCAAAGATTGGTGGAGAAACTCCAGTTACCAGCAACCTTTCATCTGGATCAAGCATGGATCAAATTCAGTACATGGCAATGTGTGAAAGAAGTATTATGTGATATTGCTCCCATGGACTCTCGTCATCTTCTTTTGGGATGGGCATGGCTTCATTTTAAAACACTCCATCTTGATGAACGTTCCCTTTATTTGAGGCATGAGGGACATCAAAAGAAGTAGAAATTTACGACACCAAGACAAGTCAGTAAGGATCAACGTAGGCTGAAGGAGAAAACAGAAAAAGAAAGAATAGAAAGAAGTAATATAAACTGCAGAAGGAAGGGAAAATAAAGAAAAAGAAATGGAACTAGATAAAGTTTATTCGTCAATATTTTTTCTTCGACAGTTTGTGATGTCATTTTACAGGAACAAAAGCATAAGCATCTGAATGAAACACACCAACTTCCATGTTTAAAAAGGAAGCTTGTTCATAGTGCTTTGTTATGCATTTGGTCCGTCGATAAGAAGCAAATTCGTCAAACACAATGCATGGAATTATTTATTGTTACATATCAAGGTGGGGTACTGTTGCCAAGAAATGTTATCGACGGATTGCAACCGTTAGAAAGTAACAAATATCAAGTTGAATTTGATCCTGGAAGAAGAGAATTAGTTTCACTTGTGAAAAAATAAAAGTCCTTCACAAGATCATAATAAACTTACATTAAAACTAGTGTCTTAAGATTCGGGACAAATCTTCTCGAAGAAGGAGGGTATGATGTGAATTGCATATGGGTCAAACGGAGGATGACTAATGCGCCGTGTTGACGCAGTTTCTTTTATTTAAATAAGGGCCCAATGCTTTGTAAATTCGGCTTACCAAATTGTGTTTGTGATTAACCAATTAATGGGCTTTAGTTTTGCTTTATCTTCAAGTTGAAATAAGGGTCCATATGCTAACTTAAGAACCAACCTTTGGAAGATCAAGAGGACCTTTGCTCAAAGTTTGTGGATGACTTTTGGTAGCCTTAAATTCAGTTACAATCAACCATTAAGTAGCGGATCGTTATTAGCTTGAGTGGATCATTAATTAATAGCTTTAAGTTGGATGATATTGAAATTTATGTGTCTTTTGTAATTCTGATGGTTAAAGCTCCTATATAAGTTGAACCATTTTCATCAATGAAGGCAAGTTGAGTTTATTCAGAAAATAAACGAGCTTTATCTCATCTATGTTAGTGAAAGTGATTCTCCTAAGTTCTTCAGTGATTCAGGAATCCATGAGTTTAATCAAAGGTCCTTTATCCCTTTGTGTGTTTCAACTCTTAGGCTTCTCTTCCATTCTTGGAAGTGTGATGTCTATCAATTTCCGTTCCATCTTCTTTTATGTTTCCATTTTCTCGTTTTAAATAATTTCTCAAAATTTCTTGCTTGTTAGCATTCCAACAATGATAGATCAGTCAAACGAATCGAACGTTGTGGATTCACATTATTTGGTATTCAGAACCTGGCTATCTAGATTTGGAATAGGAAAGGAAGTTTATTATACAAAGTGTTTAACCGAAGGCCATCCATGTTTAGTTGCATTCGATTACGGAAGCGAAAACAATGTTGTGAGCCAAAGATTGGTGGAGAAACAACAGTTACCAGCAACCTTTCATCTGGATCAAGCATGGATCAAATTCAGTACAAGGCAATGTGCGAAGGAAGTATTATGTGATATTGCTCCCATGGACTCTTGTCAGCTTCTTTTGGGATGGGCATGGCTTCGTTTTAAAACACTCCATCTTAATGAACGTTCCCTTTATTTGAGGCATGAGGGACATCAAAAGAAGTAGAAATTTATGACACCAAGACAAGTCAGTAAGGATCAACGTAGGCTGAAGGGGAAAACCGAAAAAGAAAGAATAGAAAGAAGTAATATAAACTGCAGAAGGAAGGGAAAATAAAGAAAAAGAAATGGAACTAGAGAAAGTTTATTCGTCAATGTTTTTTCTTCTACAGTTTGTGATGTCATTTTACAGGAACAAAAGGATAAACATGTGAATGAAACACACCAACTTCCATGTTTAAAAAGGAAGCTTCTTCATAGTGCTTTATTATGCATTTGGTCCATCGATAAGAAGCAAATTCCTCAAACACAATGCATGGAATTATTTATTGTTACATATCAAGGTGGGGTACTGTTGCCAAGAAATGTTATCGACGGATTGCAACCGTTGGAAAGTAACAAATATCAAGTTGAATTTGATCTTGGAAGAAGAGAATTTGTTTCAACTTGTGAAAAAATAAAAATCCTTCACAAGATCATAATAAACTTACATCAAAAATAGTGTCATAAGATTCGGGACAAATCTTCTCGAAGAAGGAGGGTATGATGTGAATTGCATATGGGTCAAATGGAGGATGACTAATGCGCCGTGTTGACGCAGTTTCTTTTATTTAAATAAGGGCCCAATGCTTTGTAAATTCGGCTTACCAAATTGTGTTTGTGTTTAACCAATTAATGGGCTTTAGTTTTGCTTTATCTTCAAGTTGAAATAAGGGTCCATATGCCAACTTAAGAACCAACCTTTGGAAGATCAAGAGGACCTTTGCTCAAAGTATGTAGATGACTTTTGGTAGCCTTAAATTCAGTTACAATCAACCATTAAGTAGCGGATCATTATTAGCTTGAGTGGATCATTAATTAATAGCTTTAAGCGGGATGATATTGAAATTTATGTGTCTTTTGTAATTCTGATGGTTAAAGCTCCTATATAAGTTGAACCATTTTCATCAATGAAGGCAAGTTGAGGTTATTCAGAAAATAAACGAGTTTTATCTCATCTATGTTAGTGAAAGTGATTCTCCTAAGTTCTTCAGTGATTCAAGAATCCATGAGTTTAATCAAAGGTCCTTTATCCCTTTGTGTGTTTCAACTCTTAGGCTTCTCTTCCATTCTTGGAAGTGTGATGTCTATCAATTTCCGTTCCATCTTCTTTTATGTTTCCATTTTCTCGTTTTAAATAATTTCTCAAAATTTCTTGCTTGTTAGCATTCCAACAATGATAGATCAGTCAAACGAATCGAACGTTGTGGATTCACATTATTTGGTATTCAGAACCTGGCTATCTAGATTTGGAATAGGAAAGGAAGTTTATTATACAAAGTGTTTAACCGAAGGCCATCCATGTTTAGTTGCATTCGATTACGGAAGCGAAAACAATGTTGTGAGCCAAAGATTGGTGGAGAAACAACAGTTACCAGCAACCTTTCATCTGGATCAAGCATGGATCAAATTCAGTACAAGGCAATGTGCGAAGGAAGTATTATGTGATATTGCTCCCATGGACTCTTGTCAGCTTCTTTTGGGATGGGCATGGCTTCGTTTTAAAACACTCCATCTTAATGAACGTTCCCTTTATTTGAGGCATGAGGGACATCAAAAGAAGTAGAAATTTATGACACCAAGACAAGTCAGTAAGGATCAACGTAGGCTGAAGGGGAAAACCGAAAAAGAAAGAATAGAAAGAAGTAATATAAACTGCAGAAGGAAGGGAAAATAAAGAAAAAGAAATGGAACTAGAGAAAGTTTATTCGTCAATGTTTTTTCTTCTACAGTTTGTGATGTCATTTTACAGGAACAAAAGGATAAACATGTGAATGAAACACACCAACTTCCATGTTTAAAAAGGAAGCTTCTTCATAGTGCTTTATTATGCATTTGGTCCATCGATAAGAAGCAAATTCCTCAAACACAATGCATGGAATTATTTATTGTTACATATCAAGGTGGGGTACTGTTGCCAAGAAATGTTATCGACGGATTGCAACCGTTGGAAAGTAACAAATATCAAGTTGAATTTGATCTTGGAAGAAGAGAATTTGTTTCAACTTGTGAAAAAATAAAAATCCTTCACAAGATCATAATAAACTTACATCAAAACTAGTGTCATAAGATTCGGGACAAATCTTCTCGAAGAAGGAGGGTATGATGTGAATTGCATATGGGTCAAATGGAGGATGACTAATGCGTCGTGTTGACGCAGTTTCTTTTATTTAAATAAGGGCCCAATGCTTTGTAAATTCAGCTTACCAAATTGTGTTTGTGTTTAACCAATTAATGGGCTTTAGTTTTGCTTTATCTTCAAGTTGAAATAAGGGTCCATATGCCAACTTAAGAACCAACCTTTGGAAGATCAAGAGGACCTTTGCTCAAAGTATGTAGATGACTTTTGGTAGCCTTAAATTCAGTTACAATCAACCATTAAGTAGCGGATCATTATTAGCTTGAGTGGATCATTAATTAATAGCTTTAAGCGGGATGATATTGAAATTTATGTGTCTTTTGTAATTCTGATGGTTAAAGCTCCTATATAAGTTGAACCATTTTCATCAATGAAGGCAAGTTGAGTTTATTCAGAAAATAAACGAGTTTTATCTCATCTATGTTAGTGAAAGTGATTCTCCTAAGTTCTTCAGTGATTCAAGAATCCATGAGTTTAATCAAAGGTCCTTTATCCCTTTGTGTGTTTCAACTCTTAGGCTTCTCTTCCATTCTTGGAAGTGTGATGTCTATCAATTTCCGTTCCATCTTCTTTTATGTTTCCATTTTCTCGTTTTAAATAATTTCTCAAAATTTCTTGCTTGTTAGCATTCCAACAATGATAGATCAGTCAAACGAATCGAACCCTGTGGATTCACATCATTTGGTATTCAGAACCTGGCTATCTAGATTTGGAATAGGAAAGGAAGTTTATTATACAAAGTGTTTAACCGAAGGCCATCCATGTTTAGTTGCATTCGATTACGGAAGCGAAAACAATGTTGTGAGCCAAAGATTGGTGGAGAAACAATAGTTACCAGCAACCTTTCATCTGGATCAAGCATGGATCAAATTCAGTACATGGCAATGTGCGAAGGAAGTATTATGTGATATTGCTCCCATGGACTCTTGTCAGCTTCTTTTGGGATGGGCATGGCTTCGTTTTAAAACACTCCATCTTAATGAACGTTCCCTTTATTTGAGGCATGAGGGACATCAAAAGAAGTAGAAATTTATGCCACCAAGACAAGTCAGTAAGGATCAACGTAGGCTGAAGGGGAAAACCGAAAAAGAAAGAATAGAAAGAAGTAATATAAACTGCAGAAGGAAGGGAAAA
Organism: Vigna unguiculata; assembly: GCF_037176805.1. Taxonomy (NCBI): domain Eukaryota; kingdom Viridiplantae; phylum Streptophyta; class Magnoliopsida; order Fabales; family Fabaceae; genus Vigna; species Vigna unguiculata. Next base: position 22,075,994 of record NC_140802.1, read on the forward strand.
TAAAGAAAAAGAAATGGAACTAGAGAAAGTTTATTCGTCAATGTTTTTTCTTCTACAGTTTGTGATGTCATTTTACAGGAACAAAAGGATAAGCATGTGAATGAAACACACCAACTTCCATGTTTAAAAAGGAAGCTTATTCATAGTGCTTTATTATGCATTTGGTCCATCGATAAGAAGCAAATTCCTCAAACACAATGCATGGAATTATTTATTGTTACATATAAAGGTGGGGTACTGTTGCCAAGAAATGTTATCGACGGATTGCAACCGTTGGAAAGTAATAAATATCAAGTTGAATTTGATCCTGGAAGAAGAGAATTAGTTTCAACTTGTGAAAAAATAAAAGTCCTTCACAAGATCATAATAAACTTACATTAAAACTAGTGTCTTAAGATTCGGGACAAATCTTCTCGAAGAAGGAGGGTATGATGTGAATTGCATATGGGTCAAACGGAGGATGACTAATGCGCCGTGTTGACGCAGTTTCTTTTATTTAAATAAGGGCCCAATGCTTTGTAAATTCGGCTTACCAAATTGTGTTTGTGATTAACCAATTAATGGGCTTTAGTTTTGCTTTATCTTCAAGTTGAAATAAGGGTCCATATGCTAACTTAAGAACCAACCTTTGGAAGATCAAGAGGACCTTTGCTCAAAGTTTGTGGATGACTTTTGGTAGCCTTAAATTCAGTTACAATCAACCATTAAGTAGCGGATCGTTATTAGCTTGAGTGGATCATTAATTAATAGCTTTAAGCGGGATGATATTGAAATTTATGTGTCTTTTGTAATTCTGATGGTTAAAGCTCCTATATAAGTTGAACCATTTTCATCAATGAAGGCAAGTTGAGGTTATTCAGAAAATAAACGAGTTTTATCTCATCTATGTTAGTGAAAGTGATTCTCCTAAGTTCTTCAGTGATTCAAGAATCCATGAGTTTAATCAAAGGTCCTTTATCCCTTTGTGTGTTTCAACTCTTAGGCTTCTCTTCCATTCTTGGAAGTGTGATGTCTATCAATTTCCGTTCCATCTTCTTTTATGTTTCCATTTTCTCGTTTTAAATAATTTCTCAAAATTTCTTGCTTGTTAGCATTCCAACAATGATAGATCAGTCAAACGAATCGAACGTTGTGGATTCACATTATTTGGTATTCAGAACCTGGCTATCTAGATTTGGAATAGGAAAGGAAGTTTATTATACAAAGTGTTTAACCGAAGGCCATCCATGTTTAGTTGCATTCGATTACGGAAGCGAAAACAATGTTGTGAGCCAAAGATTGGTGGAGAAACAACAGTTACCAGCAACCTTTCATCTGGATCAAGCATGGATCAAATTCAGTACAAGGCAATGTGCGAAGGAAGTATTATGTGATATTGCTCCCATGGACTCTTGTCAGCTTCTTTTGGGATGGGCATGGCTTCGTTTTAAAACACTCCATCTTAATGAACGTTCCCTTTATTTGAGGCATGAGGGACATCAAAAGAAGTAGAAATTTATGACACCAAGACAAGTCAGTAAGGATCAACGTAGGCTGAAGGGGAAAACCGAAAAAGAAAGAATAGAAAGAAGTAATATAAACTGCAGAAGGAAGGGAAAATAAAGAAAAAGAAATGGAACTAGAGAAAGTTTATTCGTCAATGTTTTTTCTTCTACAGTTTGTGATGTCATTTTACAGGAACAAAAGGATAAACATGTGAATGAAACACACCAACTTCCATGTTTAAAAAGGAAGCTTCTTCATAGTGCTTTATTATGCATTTGGTCCATCGATAAGAAGCAAATTCCTCAAACACAATGCATGGAATTATTTATTGTTACATATCAAGGTGGGGTACTGTTGCCAAGAAATGTTATCGACGGATTGCAACCGTTGGAAAGTAACAAATATCAAGTTGAATTTGATCTTGGAAGAAGAGAATTTGTTTCAACTTGTGAAAAAATAAAAATCCTTCACAAGATCATAATAAACTTACATCAAAACTAGTGTCATAAGATTCGGGACAAATCTTCTCGAAGAAGGAGGGTATGATGTGAATTGCATATGGGTCAAATGGAGGATGACTAATGCGTCGTGTTGACGCAGTTTCTTTTATTTAAATAAGGGCCCAATGCTTTGTAAATTCGGCTTACCAAATTGTGTTTGTGTTTAACCAATTAATGGGCTTTAGTTTTGCTTTATCTTCAAGTTGAAATAAGGGTCCATATGCCAACTTAAGAACCAACCTTTGGAAGATCAAGAGGACCTTTGCTCAAAGTATGTAGATGACTTTTGGTAGCCTTAAATTCAGTTACAATCAACCATTAAGTAGCGGATCATTATTAGCTTGAGTGGATCATTAATTAATAGCTTTAAGCGGGATGATATTGAAATTTATGTGTCTTTTGTAATTCTGATGGTTAAAGCTCCTATATAAGTTGAACCATTTTCATCAATGAAGGCAAGTTGAGTTTATTCAGAAAATAAACGAGTTTTATCTCATCTATGTTAGTGAAAGTGATTCTCCTAAGTTCTTCAGTGATTCAAGAATCCATGAGTTTAATCAAAGGTCCTTTATCCCTTTGTGTGTTTCAACTCTTAGGCTTCTCTTCCATTCTTGGAAGTGTGATGTCTATCAATTTCCGTTCCATCTTCTTTTATGTTTCCATTTTCTCGTTTTAAATAATTTCTCAAAATTTCTTGCTTGTTAGCATTCCAACAATGATAGATCAGTCAAACGAATCGAACCCTGTGGATTCACATCATTTGGTATTCAGAACCTGGCTATCTAGATTTGGAATAGGAAAGGAAGTTTATTATACAAAGTGTTTAACCGAAGGCCATCCATGTTTAGTTGCATTCGATTACGGAAGCGAAAACAATGTTGTGAGCCAAAGATTGGTGGAGAAACAATAGTTACCAGCAACCTTTCATCTGGATCAAGCATGGATCAAATTCAGTACATGGCAATGTGCGAAGGAAGTATTATGTGATATTGCTCCCATGGACTCTTGTCAGCTTCTTTTGGGATGGGCATGGCTTCGTTTTAAAACACTCCATCTTAATGAACGTTCCCTTTATTTGAGGCATGAGGGACATCAAAAGAAGTAGAAATTTATGCCACCAAGACAAGTCAGTAAGGATCAACGTAGGCTGAAGGGGAAAACCGAAAAAGAAAGAATAGAAAGAAGTAATATAAACTGCAGAAGGAAGGGAAAATAAAGAAAAAGAAATGGAACTAGAGAAAGTTTATTCGTCAATGTTTTTTCTTCTACAGTTTGTGATGTCATTTTACAGGAACAAAAGGATAAGCATGTGAATGAAACACACCAACTTCCATGTTTAAAAAGGAAGCTTATTCATAGTGCTTTATTATGCATTTGGTCCATCGATAAGAAGCAAATTCCTCAAACACAATGCATGGAATTATTTATTGTTACATATAAAGGTGGGGTACTGTTGCCAAGAAATGTTATCGACGGATTGCAACCGTTGGAAAGTAATAAATATCAAGTTGAATTTGATCCTGGAAGAAGAGAATTAGTTTCAACTTGTGAAAAAATAAAAGTCCTTCACAAGATCATAATAAACTTACATTAAAACTAGTGTCTTAAGATTCGGGACAAATCTTCTCGAAGAAGGAGGGTATGATGTGAATTGCATATGGGTCAAACGGAGGATGACTAATGCGCCGATTTGACGCAGTTTCTTTTATTTAAATAAGGGCCCAATGCTTTGTAAATTCGGCTTACCAAATTGTGTTTGTGATTAACCAATTAATGGGCTTTAGTTTTGCTTTATCTTCAAGTTGAAATAAGGGTCCATATGCTAACTTAAGAACCAACCTTTGGAAGATCAAGAGGACCTTTGCTCAAAGTTTGTGGATGACTTTTGGTAGCCTTAAATTCAGTTACAATCAACCATTAAGTAGCGGATCGTTATTAGCTTGAGTGGATCATTAATTAATAGCTTTAAGCGGGATGATATTGAAATTTATGTGTCTTTTGTAATTCTGATGGTTAAAGCTCCTATATAAGTTGAACCATTTTCATCAATGAAGGCAAGTTGAGTTTATTCAGAAAATAAACGAGCTTTATCTCATCTATGTTAGTGAAAGTGATTCTCCTAAGTTCTTCAGTGATTCAGGAATCCATGAGTGTAATCAAAGGTCCTTTATCCCTTTGTGTGTTTCAACTCTTAGGCTTCTCTTCCATTCTTGGAAGTGTGATGTCTATCAATTTCCGTTCCATCTTCTTTTATGTTTCCATTTTCTCGTTTTAAATAATTTCTCAAAATTTCTTGCTTGTTAGCATTCCAACAATGATAGATCAGTCAAACGAATCGAACGTTGTGGATTCACATTATTTGGTATTCAGAACCTGGCTATCTAGATTTGGAATAGGAAAGGAAGTTTATTATACAAAGTGTTTAACCGAAGGCCATCCATGTTTAGTTGCATTCGATTACGGAAGCGAAAACAATGTTGTGAGCCAAAGATTGGTGGAGAAACAACAGTTACCAGCAACCTTTCATCTGGATCAAGCATGGATCAAATTCAGTACAAGGCAATGTGCGAAGGAAGTATTATGTGATATTGCTCCCATGGACTCTTGTCAGCTTCTTTTGGGATGGGCATGGCTTCGTTTTAAAACACTCCATCTTAATGAACGTTCCCTTTATTTGAGGCATGAGGGACATCAAAAGAAGTAGAAATTTATGACACCAAGACAAGTCAGTAAGGATCAACGTAGGCTGAAGGGGAAAACCGAAAAAGAAAGAATAGAAAGAAGTAATATAAACTGCAGAAGGAAGGGAAAATAAAGAAAAAGAAATGGAACTAGAGAAAGTTTATTCGTCAATGTTTTTTCTTCTACAGTTTGTGATGTCATTTTACAGGAACAAAAGGATAAACATGTGAATGAAACACACCAACTTCCATGTTTAAAAAGGAAGCTTCGTCATAGTGCTTTATTATGCATTTGGTCCATCGATAAGAAGCAAATTCCTCAAACACAATGCATGGAATTATTTATTGTTACATATAAAGGTGGGGTACTGTTGCCAAGAAATGTTATCGACGGATTGCAACCGTTGGAAAGTAACAAATATCAAGTTGAATTTGATCCTGGAAGAAGAGAATTTGTTTCAACTTGTGAAAAAATAAAAATCCTTCACAAGATCATAATAAACTTACATCAAAACTAGTGTCTTAAGATTCGGGACAAATCTTCTCGAAGAAGGAGGGTATGATGTGAATTGCATATGGGTCAAATGGAGGATGACTAATGCGCCGTGTTGACGCAGTTTCTTTTATTTAAATAAGGGCCCAATGCTTTGTAAATTCGGCTTACCAAATTGTGTTTGTGATTAACCAATTAATGGGCTTTAGTTTTGCTTTATCTTCAAGTTGAAATAAGGGTCCATATGCTAACTTAAGAACCAACCTTTGGAAGATCAAGAGGACCTTTGCTCAAAGTTTGTGGATGACTTTTGGTAGCCTTAAATTCAGTTACAATCAACCATTAAGTAGCGGATCGTTATTAGCTTGAGTGGATCATTAATTAATAGCTTTAAGCGGGATGATATTGAAATTTATGTGTCTTTTGTAATTCTGATGGTTAAAGCTCCTATATAAGTTGAACCATTTTCATCAATGAAGGCAAGTTGAGTTTATTCAGAAAATAAACGAGTTTTATCTCATCTATCTTAGTGAGAGTGATTCTCCTAAGTTCTTCAGTGATTCAAGAATCCATGAGTTTAATTAAAGGTCCTTTATCCCTTTGTGTGTTTCAACTCTTAGGCTTATCTTCCATTCTTGGAAGTGTGATGTCTATCACTTTTCCATTCCATCTTCTTTTATGTTTCCATTTTCTCGTTTTAAATAATTTCTCAAATTTCTTGCTTGTTAGCATTCCAACAATGATAGATCAGTCAAACGAATCAAACCTTGTGGATTCACATCATTTGGTATTCAGAGCCTGGCCATCTAGATTTGGAATAGGAAAGGAAGTTTATTATACAAAGTGTTTAACCGAAGGCCATCCATGTTTAGTTGCATTCGATTACGGCAGCGAAAACAATGTTGTGAACCAAAGTTTGGTGGAGAAACTCCAGTTACCAGCAACCTTTCATCTAGATCAAGCATGGATCAAATTCAGTACATGGCAATGTGTGAACGAAGTATTATGTGATATTGCTCCCATGGACTCTTGTCATCTTCTTTTGGGATGGGCATGGCTTCGTTTTAAAACACTCCATCTTGATCAACGTTCCCTTCATTTAAGGCATCAGGGACATCAAAAGATGTGGAAATTTATGACACCAAGACAAGTCAGTAAGGATCAACGTAGGCTGAAGGAGAAAACAGAAAAAGAAAGAATAGAAAGAAGTAATATAAACTGCAGAAGGAAGGGAAAATAAAGAAAAAGAAATGGAACTAGAGAAAGTTTATTCGTCAATGTTTTTTCTTCGACAGTTTGTGATGTCATTTTACAGGAACAAAAGAATAAGCATGTGAATGAATCACACCAACTTCCATGTTTAAAAAGGAAGCTTGTTCATAGTGCTTTGTTATGCATTTGGTCCGTCGATAAGAAGCAAATTCCTCAAACACAATGCATGGAATTATTTATTGTTACATATCAAGGTGGGGTACTGTTGCCAAGAAATGTTATCGACGGATTGCAACCGTTGGAAAGTAACAAATATCAAGTTGAATTTGATCCTGGAAGAAGAGAATTAGTTTCAACTTGTGAAAAAATAAAAGTCCTTCACAAGATCATAATAAACTTACATTAAAACTAGTGTCTTAAGATTCGGGACAAATCTTCTCGAAGAAGGAGGGTATGATGTGAATTGCATATGGGTCAAACGGAGGATGACTAATGCGCCGTGTTGACGCAGTTTCTTTTATTTAAATAAGGGCCCAATGCTTTGTAAATTCGGCTTACCAAATTGTGTTTGTGATTAACCAATTAATGGGCTTTAGTTTTGCTTTATCTTCAAGTTGAAATAAGGGTCCATATGCTAACTTAAGAACCAACCTTTGGAAGATCAAGAGGACCTTTGCTCAAAGTTTGTGGATGACTTTTGGTAGCCTTAAATTCAGTTACAATCAACCATTAAGTAGCGGATCGTTATTAGCTTGAGTGGATCATTAATTAATAGCTTTAAGCGGGATGATATTGAAATTTATGTGTCTTTTGTAATTCTGATGGTTAAAGCTCCTATATAAGTTGAACCATTTTCATCATGAAGGCAAGTTGAGTTTATTCAGAAAATAAACGAATTTTATCTCATCTATCTTAGTGAGAGTGATTATCCTAAGTTCTTCAGTGATTCAAGAATCCATGAGTTTAATCAAAGGTCCTTTATCCCTTTGTGTGTTTCAACTCTTAGGCTTCTCTTCCATTCTTGGAAGTGTGATGTCTATCAATTTCCGTTCCATCTTCTTTTATGTTTCCATTTTCTCGTTTTGAATAATTTCTCAAAATTTCTTGCTTGTTAGCATTCCAACAATGATAGATCAGTCAAACGAATCGAACCCTGTGGATTCACATCATTTGGTATTCAGAACCTGGCTATCTAGATTTGGAATAGGAAAGGAAGTTTATTATACAAAGTGTTTAACCGAAGGCCATTCATGTTTAGTTGCATTCGATTACGGAAGCGAAAACAATGTTGTGAGCCAAAGATTGGTGGAGAAACAATAGTTACCAGCAACCTTTCATCTGGATCAAGCATGGATCAAATTCAGTACATGGCAATGTGCGAAGGAAGTATTATGTGATATTGCTCCCATGGACTCTTGTCAGCTTCTTTTGGGATGGGCATGGCTTCGTTTTAAAACACTCCATCTTAATGAACGTTCCCTTTATTTGAGGCATGAGGGACATAAAAAGAAGTAGAAATTTATGACACCAAGACAAGTCAGTAAGGATCAACGTAGGCTGAAGGGGAAAACCGAAAAAGAAAGAATAGAAAGAAGTAATATAAACTGCAGAAGGAAGGGAAAATAAAGAAAAAGAAATGGAACTAGAGAAAGTTTATTCGTCAATGTTTTTTCTTCTACAGTTTGTGATGTCATTTTACAGGAACAAAAGGATAAGCATGTGAATGAAACACACCAACTTTCATGTTTAAAAAGGAAGCTTATTCATAGTGCTTTATTATGCATTTGGTCCATCGATAAGAAGCAAATTCCTCAAACACAATGCATGGAATTATTTATTGTTACATATCAAGGTGGGGTACTGTTGCCAAGAAATGTTATCGACGGATTGCAACCGTTGGAAAGTAACAAATATCAAGTTGAATTTGATCCTGGAAGAAGAGAATTTGTTTCAACTTGTGAAAAAATAAAAGTCCTTCATAAGATCATAATAAACTTACATCAAAACTAGTGTCTTAAGATTCGGGACAAATCTTCTCGAAGAAGGAGGGTATGATGTGAATTGCATATGGGTCAAATGGAGGATGACTCATGCGCCGTGTTGACGCAGTTTCTTTTATTTAAATAAGGGCCCAATGCTTTGTAAATTCGGCTTACCAAATTGTGTTTGTGTTTAACCAGTTAATGGGCTTTAGTTTTGCTTTATCTTCAAGTTGAAATAAGGGTCCATATGCCAACTTAAGAACCAACCTTTGGAAGATCAAGAGGACCTTTGCTCAAAGTTTGTGGATGACTTTTGGTAGCCTTAAATTCAGTTACAATCAACCGTTAAGTAGAGGATCGTTATTAGCTTGAGTGGATCATTAATTAATAGCTTTAAGCGGGATGATATTGAAATTTATGTGTCTTTTGTAATTCTGATGGTTAAAGCTCCTATATAAGTTGAACCATTTTCATCATGAAGGCAAGTTGAGTTTATTCAGAAAATAAACGAATTTTATCTCATCTATCTTAGTGAGAGTGATTATCCTAAGTTCTTCAATGATTCAAGAATCCATGAGTTTAATCAAAGGTCCTTTATCCCTTTGTGTGTTTCAACTCTTAGGCTTCTCTTCCATTCTTGGAAGTGTGATGTCTATCAATTTCCGTTCCATCTTCTTTTATGTTTCCATTTTCTCGTTTTAAATAATTTCTCAAAATTTCTTGCTTGTTAGCATTCCAACAATGATAGATCAGTCAAACGAATCGAACCCTGTGGATTCACATCATTTGGTATTCAGAACCTGGCTATCTAGATTTGGAATAGGAAAGGAAGTTTATTATACAAAGTGTTTAACCGAAGGCCATCCATGTTTAGTTGCATTCGATTACGGAAGCTAAAACAATGTTGTGAGGCAAATATTGGTGGAGAAACAACAGTTACCAGCAACCTTTCATCTGGATCAAGCATGGATCAAATTCAGTACATGGCAATGTGCGAAGGAAGTATTATGTGATATTGCTCCCATGGACTCTTGTCAGCTTCTTTTGGGATGGGCATGGCTTCGTTTTAAAACACTCCATCTTAATGAACGTTCCCTTTATTTGAGGCATGAGGGACATCAAAAGAAGTAGAAATTTATGACACCAAGACAAGTCAGTAAGGATCAACGTAGGCTGAAGGGGAAAACCGAAAAAGAAAGAATAGAAAGAAGTAATATAAACTGCAGAAGGAAGGGAAAATAAAGAAAAAGAAATGGAACTAGAGAAAGTTTATTCGTCAATGTTTTTTCTTCTACAGTTTGTGATGTCATTTTACAGGAACAAAAGGATAAGCATGTGAATGAAACACACCAACTTCCATGTTTAAAAAGGAAGCTTATTCATAGTGCTTTATTATGCATTTGGTCCATCGATAAGAAGCAAATTCCTCAAACACAATGCACTGAATTATTTATTGTTACATATCAAGGTGGGGTACTGTTGCCAAGAAATGTTATCGACGGATTGCAACCGTTGGAAAGTAACAAATATCAAGTTGAATTTGATCATGGAAGAAGAGAATTTGTTTCAACTTGTGAAAAAATAAAAGTCCTTCACAAGATCATAATAAACTTACATCAAAACTAGTGTCTTAAGATTCGGGACAAATCTTCTCGAAGAAGGAGGGTATGATGTGAATTGCATATGGGTCAAATGGAGGATGACTAATGCGCCGTGTTGACGCAGTTTCTTTTATTTAAATAAGGGCCCAATGCTTTGTAAATTCGGCTTACCAAATTGTGTTTGTGTTTAACCAATTAATGGGCTTCAGTTTTGCTTTATCTTCAAGTTGAAATAAGGGTCCATATGCCAACTTAAGAACCAACCTTTGGAAGATCAAGAGGACCTTTGCTCAAAGTTTGTGGATGACTTTTGGTAGCCTTAAATTCAGTTACAATCAACCGTTAAGTAGAGGATCGTTATTAGCTTGAGTGGATCATTAATTAATAGCTTTAAGCGGGATGATATTGAAATTTATGTGTCTTTTGTAATTCTGATGGTTAAAGCTCCTATATAAGTTGAACCATTTTCATCAATGAAGGCAAGTTGAGTTTATTCAGAAAATAAACGAATTTTATCTCATCTATCTTAGTGAGAGTGATTCTCCTAAGTTCTTCAGTGATTCAAGAATCCATGTGTTTAATCAAAGGTCCTTTATCCCTTTGTGTGTTTCAACTCTTAGGCTTCTCTTCCATTCTTGGAAGTGTGATGTCTATCAATTTCCGTTCCATCTTCTTTTATGTTTCCATTTTCTCGTTTTAAATAATTTCTCAAAATTTCTTGCTTGTTAGCATTCCAACAATGATAGATCAGTCAAACGAATCAAACCTTGTGGATTCACATCATTTGGTATTCAGAACCTGGCTATCTAGATTTGGAATAGGAAAGGAAGTTTATTATACAAAGTGTTTAACCGAAGGCCATCCATGTTTAGTTGCATTCGATTACGGAAGCGAAAACAATGTTGTGAGGCAAATATTGGTGGAGAAACAACAGTTACCAGCAACCTTTCATCTGGATCAAGCATGGATCAAATTCAGTACATGGCAATGTGCGAAGGAAGTATTATGTGATATTGCTCCCATGGACTCTTGTCAGCTTCTTTTGGGATGGGCATGGCTTCGTTTTAAAACACTCCATCTTAATGAACGTTCCCTTTATTTGAGGCATGAGGGACATCAAAAGAAGTAGAAATTTATGACACCAAGACAAGTCAGTAAGGATCAACGTAGGCTGAAGGGGAAAACCGAAAAAGAAAGAATAGAAAGAAGTAATATAAACTGCAGAAGGAAGGGAAAATAAAGAAAAAGAAATGGAACTAGAGAAAGTTTATTCGTCAATGTTTTTTCTTCTACAGTTTGTGATGTCATTTTACAGGAACAAAAGGATAAGCATGTGAATGAAACACACCAACTTCCATGTTTAAAAAGGAAGCTTATTCATAGTGCTTTATTATGCATTTGGTCCATCGATAAGAAGCAAATTCCTCAAACACAATGCATGGAATTATTTTTTGTTACATATCAAGGTGGGGTACTGTTGCCAAGAAATGTTATCGACGGATTGCAACCGTTGGAAAGTAACAAATATCAAGTTGAATTTGATCCTGGAAGAAGAGAATTTGTTTCAACTTGTGAAAAAATAAAAGTCCTTCACAAGATCATAATAAACTTACATCAAAACTAGTGTCTTAAGATTCGGGACAAATCTTCTCGAAGAAGGAGGGTATGATGTGAATTGCATATGGGTCAAATGGAGGATGACTAATGCGCCGTGTTGACGCAGTTTCTTTTATTTAAATAAGGGCCCAATGCTTTGTAAATTCGGCTTACCAAATTGTGTTTGTGTTTAACCAATTAATGGGCTTTAGTTTTGCTTTATCTTCAAGTTGAAATAAGGGTCCATATGCCAACTTAAGAACCAACCTTTGGAAGATCAAGAGGACCTTTGCTCAAAGTTTGTGGATGACTTTTGGTAGCCTTAAATTCAGTTACAATCAACCGTTAAGTAGAGGATCGTTATTAGCTTGAGTGGATCATTAATTAATAGCTTTAAGCGGGATGATATTGAAATTTATGTGTCTTTTGTAATTCTGATGGTTAAAGCTCCTATATAAGTTGAACCATTTTCATCAATGAAGGCAAGTTGAGTTTATTCAGAAAATAAACGAATTTTATCTCATCTATCTTAGTGAGAGTGATTCTCCTAAGTTCTTCAGTGATTCAAGAATCCATGAGTTTAATCAAATGTCCTTTATCCCTTTGTGTGTTTCAACTCTTAGGCTTGTCTTCCATTCTTGGAAGTGTGATGTCTATCAATTTTCGTTCCATCTTCTTTTATGTTTCCATTTTCTCGTTTTAAATAATTTCTCAAAATTTCTTGCTTGTTAGCATTCCAACAATGATAGATCAGTCAAACGAATCGAACCCTGTGGATTCACATCATTTGGTATTCAGAACCTGGCTATCTAGATTTGGAATAGGAAAGGAAGTTTATTATACAAAGTGTTTAACCGAAGGCCATCCATGTTTAGTTGCATTCGATTACGGAAGCGAAAACAATGTTGTGAGCCAAAGATTGGTGGAGAAACAACAGTTACCAGCAACCTTTCATCTGGATCAAGCATGGATCAAATTCAGTACATGGCAATGTGCGAAGGAAGTATTATGTGATATTGCTCCCATGGACTCTTGTCAGCTTCTTTTGGGATGGGCATGGCTTCGTTTTAAAACACTCCATCTTAATGAAAGTTCCCTTTATTTGAGGCATGAGGGACATCAAAAGAAGTAGAAATTTATGACACCAAGACAAGTCAGTAAGGATCAACGTAGGCTGAAGGGGAAAACCGAAAAAGAAAGAATAGAAAGAAGTAATATAAACTGCAGAAGGAAGGGAAAATAAAGAAAAAGAAATGGAACTAGAGAAAGTTTATTCGTCAATGTTTTTTCTTCTACAGTTTGTGATGTCATTTTACAGGAACAAAAGGATAAGCATGTGAATGAAACACACCAACTTCCATGTTTAAAAAGGAAGCTTATTCATAGTGCTTTATTATGCATTTGGTCCATCGATAAGAAGCAAATTCCTCAAACACAATGCATGGAATTATTTATTGTTACATATCAAGGTGGGGTACTGTTGCCAAGAAATGTTATCGACGGATTGCAACCGTTGGAAAGTAACAAATATCAAGTTGAATTTGATCCTCGAAGAAGAGAATTAGTTTCAACTTGTGAAAAAATAAAAGTCCTTCACAAGATCATAATAAACTTACATCAAAACTAGTGTCTTAAGATTCGGGACAAATCTTCTCGAAGAAGGAGGGTATGATGTGAATTGCATATGGGTCAAATGGAGGATGACTAATGCGCCGTGTTGACGCAGTTTCTTTTATTTAAATAAGGGCCCAATGCTTTGTAAATTCGGCTTACCAAATTGTGTTTGTGTTTAACCAATTAATGGGCTTTAGTTTTGCTTTATCTTCAAGTTGAAATAAGGGTCCATATGCCAACTTAAGAACCAACCTTTGGAAGATCAAGAGGACCTTTGCTCAAAGTTTTTAGATGACTTTTGGTAGCCTTAAATTCAGGTACAATCAACCATTAAGTAGCGGATCGTTATTAGCTTGAGTGGATCATTAATTAATAGCTTTAAGCGGGATGATATTGAAATTTATATGTCTTTTGTAATTCTGATGGTTAAAGCTCCTATATAAGTTGAATATTTTCATCAATGAAGGCAAGTTGAGTTTATTCAGAAAATAAACGAATTTTATCTCATCTATCTTAGTGAGAGTGATTCTCCTAAGTTCTTCAGTGATTCAAGAATCCATGAGTTTAATCAAAGGTCCTTTATCCCTTTGTGTGTTTCAACTCTTAGGCTTCTCTTCCATTCTTGGAAGTGTGATGTCTATCAATTTCCGTTCCATCTTCTTTTATGTTTCCATTTTCTCGTTTTAAATAATTTCTCAAAATTTCTTGCTTGTTAGCATTCCAACAATGATAGATCAGTCAAACGAATCAAACCTTGTGGATTCACATCATTTGGTATTCAGAACCTGGCTATCTAGATTTGGAATAGGAAAGGAAGTTTATTATACAAAGTGTTTAACCGAAGGCCATCCATGTTTAGTTGCATTCGATTACGGAAGCGAAAACAATGTTGTGAGCCAAAGATTGGTGGAGAAACAACAGTTACCAGCAACCTTTCATCTGGATCAAGCATGGATCAAATTCAGTACATGGCAATGTGCGAAGGAAGTATTATGTGATATTGCTCCCATGGACTCTTGTCAGCTTCTTTTGGGATAGGCATGGCTTCGTTTTAAAACACTCCATCTTAATGAACGTTCCCTTTATTTGAGGCATGAGGGACATCAAAAGAAGTAGAAATTTATGACACCAAGACAAGTCAGTAAGGATCAACGTAGGCTGAAGGGGAAAACCAAAAAAGAAAGAATAGAAAGAAGTAATATAAACTGCAGAAGGAAGGGAAAATAAAGAAAAAGAAATGGAACTAGAGAAAGTTTATTCGTCAATGTTTTTTCTTCTACAGTTTGTGATGTCATTTTACAGGAACAAAAGGATAAGCATGTGAATGAAACACACCAACTTCCATGTTTAAAAAGGAAGCTTATTCATAGTGCTTTATTATGCATTTGGTCCATCGATAAGAAGCAAATTCCTCAAACACAATGCATGGAATTATTTATTGTTACATATTAAGGTGGGGTACTGTTGCCAAGAAATGTTATCGACGGATTGCAACCGTTGAAAAGTAACAAATATCAAGTTGAATTTGATCCTGGAAGAAGAGAATTTGTTTCAACTTGTGAAAAAATAAAAGTCCTTCACAAGATCATAATAAACTTACATCAAAACTAGTGTCTTAAGATTCGGGACAAATCTTCTCGAAGAAGGAGGGTATGATGTGAATTGCATATGGGTCAAATGGAGGATGACTAATGCGCCGTGTTGACGCAGTTTCTTTTATTTAAATAAGGGCCCAATGCTTTGTAAATTCGGCTTACCAAATTGTGTTTGTGTTTAACCAGTTAATGGGCTTTAGTTTTGCTTTATCTTCAAGTTGAAATAAGGGTCCATATGCCAACTTAAGAACCAACCTTTGGAAGATCAAGAGGACCTTTGCTCAAAGTTTGTGGATGACTTTTGGTAGCCTTAAATTCAGTTACAATCAACCGTTAAGTAGAGGATCGTTATTAGCTTGAGTGGATCATTAATTAATAGCTTTAAGCGGGATGATATTGAAATTTATGTGTCTTTTGTAATTCTGATGGTTAAAGCTCCTATATAAGTTGAACCATTTTCATCATGAAGGCAAGTTGAGTTTATTCAGAAAATAAACGAATTTTATCTCATCTATCTTAGTGAGAGTGATTATCCTAAGTTCTTCAGTGATTCAAGAATCCATGAGTTTAATCAAAGGTCCTTTATCCCTTTGTGTGTTTCAACTCTTAGGCTTCTCTTCCATTCTTGGAAGTGTGATGTCTATCAATTTCCGTTCCATCTTCTTTTATGTTTCCATTTTCTCGTTTTAAATAATTTCTCAAAATTTCTTGCTTGTTAGCATTCCAACAATGATAGATCAGTCAAACGAATCGAACCCTGTGGATTCACATCATTTGGTATTCAGAACCTGGCTATCTAGATTTGGAATAGGAAAGGAAGTTTATTATACAAAGTGTTTAACCGAAGGCCATCCATGTTTAGTTGCATTCGATTACGGAAGCTAAAACAATGTTGTGAGGCAAATATTGGTGGAGAAACAACAGTTACCAGCAACCTTTCATCTGGATCAAGCATGGATCAAATTCAGTACATGGCAATGTGCGAAGGAAGTATTATGTGATATTGCTCCCATGGACTCTTGTCAGCTTCTTTTGGGATGGGCATGGCTTCGTTTTAAAACACTCCATCTTAATGAACGTTCCCTTTATTTGAGGCATGAGGGACATCAAAAGAAGTAGAAATTTATGACACCAAGACAAGTCAGTAAGGATCAACGTAGGCTGAAGGGGAAAACCGAAAAAGAAAGAATAGAAAGAAGTAATATAAACTGCAGAAGGAAGGGAAAATAAAGAAAAAGAAATGGAACTAGAGAAAGTTTATTCGTCAATGTTTTTTCTTCTACAGTTTGTGATGTCATTTTACAGGAACAAAAGGATAAGCATGTGAATGAAACACACCAACTTCCATGTTTAAAAAGGAAGCTTATTCATAGTGCTTTATTATGCATTTGGTCCATCGATAAGAAGCAAATTCCTCAAACACAATGCATGGAATTATTTATTGTTACATATCAAGGTGGGGTACTGTTGCCAAGAAATGTTATCGACGGATTGCAACCGTTGGAAAGTAACAAATATCAAGTTGAATTTGATCCTGGAAGAAGAGAATTTGTTTCAACTTGTGAAAAAATAAAAGTCCTTCACAAGATCATAATAAACTTACATCAAAACTAGTGTCTTAAGATTCGGGACCAATCTTCTCGAAGAAGGAGGGTATGATGTGAATTGCATATGGGTCAAATGGAGGATGACTAATGCGCCGTGTTGACGCAGTTTCTTTTATTTAAATAAGGGCCCAATGCTTTGTAAATTCGGCTTACCAAATTGTGTTTGTGTTTAACCAATTAATGGGCTTTAGTTTTGCTTTATCTTCAAGTTGAAATAAGGGTCCATATGCCAACTTAAGAACCAACCTTTGGAAGATCAAGAGGACCTTTGCTCAAAGTTTGTGGATGACTTTTGGTAGCCTTAAATTCAGTTACAATCAACCGTTAAGTAGCGGATCGTTATTAGCTTGAGTGGATCGTTAATTAATAGCTTTAAGCGGGATGATATTGAAATTTATGTGTCTTTTGTAATTCTGATGGTTAAAGCTCCTATATAAGTTGAACCATTTTCATCAATGAAGGCAAGTTGAGTTTATTCAGAAAATAAACGAATTTTATCTCATCTATCTTAGTGAGAGTGATTCTCCTAAGTTCTTCAGTGATTCAAGAATCCATGAGTTTAATCAAATGTCCTTTATCCCTTTGTGTGTTTCAACTCTTAGGCTTGTCTTCCATTCTTGGAAGTGTGATGTCTATCAATTTCCGTTCCATCTTCTTTTATGTTTCCATTTTCTCGTTTTAAATAATTTCTCAAAATTTCTTGCTTGTTAGCATTCCAACAATGATAAATCAGTCAAACGAATCGAACCCTGTGGATTCACATCATTTGGTATTCAGAACCTGGCTATCTAGATTTGGAATAGGAAAGGAAGTTTATTATACAAAGTGTTTAACCGAAGGCCATCCATGTTTAGTTGCATTCGATTACGGAAGCTAAAACAATGTTGTGAGGCAAATATTGGTGGAGAAACAACAGTTACCAGCAACCTTTCATCTTGATCAAGCATGGATCAAATTCAGTACATGGCAATGTGCGAAGGAAGTATTATGTGATATTGCTCCCATGGACTCTTGTCAGCTTCTTTTGGGATGGGCATGGCTTCGTTTTAAAACATTCCATCTTAATGAACGTTCCCTTTATTTGAGGCATGAGGGACATCAAAAGAAGTAGAAATTTATGACACCAAGACAAGTCAGTAAGGATCAATGTAGGCTGAAGCGGAAAACCGAAAAAGAAAGAATAGAAAGAAGTAATATAAACTGCAGAAGGAAGGGAAAATAAAGAAAAAGAAATGGAACTAGAGAAAGTTTATTCGTCAATGTTTTTTCTTCTACAGTTTGTGATGTCATTTTACAGGAACAAAAGGATAAGCATGTGAATGAAACACACCAACTTCCATGTTTAAAAAGGAAGCTTATTCATAGTGCTTTATTATGCATTTGGTCCATCGATAAGAAGCAAATTCCTCAAACACAATGCATGGAATTATTTATTGTTACATATCAAGGTGGGGTACTGTTGCCAAGAAATGTTATCGACGGATTGCAACCGTTGGAAAGTAACAAATATCAAGTTTAATTTGATCCTGGAAGAAGAGAATTTGTTTCAACTTGTGAAAAAATAAAAGTCCTTCACAAGATCATAATAAACTTACATCAAAACTAGTGTCTTAAGATTCGGGACAAATCTTCTCGAAGAAGGAGGGTATGATGTGAATTGCATATGCGTCAAATGGAGGATGACTAATGCGCCGTGTTGACGCAGTTTCTTTTATTTAAATAAGGGCCCAATGCTTTGTAAATTAGGCTGACCAAATTGTGTTTGTGTTTAACCAATTAATGGGCTTCAGTTTTGCTTTATCTTCAAGTTGAAATAAGGGTCCATATGCCAACTTAAGAACCAACCTTTGGAAGATCAAGAGGACCTTTCCTCAAAGTTTGTGGATGACTTTTGGTAGCCTTAAATTCAGTTACAATCAACCGTTAAGTAGCGGATCGTTATTAGCTTGAGTGGATCGTTAATTAATAGCTTTAAGCGGGATGATATTGAAATTTATGTGTCTTTTGTAATTCTGATGGTTAAAGCTCCTATATAAGTTGAACCATTTTCATCAATGAAGGCAAGTTGAGTTTATTCAGAAAATAAACGAGTTTTATCTCATCTATGTTAGTGAAAGTGATTCTCCTAAGTTCTTCAGTGATTCAAGAATCCATGAGTTTAATCAAAGGCCCTTTATCCCTTTGTGTGTTTCAACTCTTAGGCTTCTCTTCCATTCTTGGAAGTGTGATGTCTATCAATTTCCGTTCCATCTTCTTTTATGTTTCCATTTTCTCGTTTTAAATAATTTCTCAAAATTTCTTGCTTGTTAGCATTCCAACAATGATAGATCAGTCAAACGAATCGAACCCTGTGGATTCACATCATTTGGTATTCAGAACCTGGCTATCTAGATTTGGAATAGGAAAGGAAGTTTATTATACAAAGTGTTTAACCGAAGGCCATCCATGTTTAGTTGCATTCGATTACAGAAGCGAAAACAATGTTGTGAGCCAAAGATTGGTGGAGAAACAACAGTTACCAGCAACCTTTCATCTGGATCAAGCATGGATCAAATTCAGTACATGGCAATGTGCGAAGGAAGTATTATGTGATATTGCTCCCATGGACTCTTGTCAGCTTCTTTTGGGATGGGCATGGCTTCGTTTTAAAACACTCCATCTTAATGAACGTTCCCTTTATTTGAGGCATGAGGGACATCAAAAGAAGTAGAAATTTATGACACCAAGACAAGTCAGTAAGGATCAACGTAGGCTGAAGCGGAAAAACGAAAAAGAAAGAATAGAAAGAAGTAATATAAACTGCAGAAGGAAGGGAAAATAAAGAAAAAGAAATGGAACTAGAGAAAGTTTATTCGTCAATGTTTTTTCTTCTACAGTTTGTGATGTCATTTTACAGGAACAAAAGGATAAGCATGTGAATGAAACACACCAACTTCCATGTTTAAAAAGGAAGCTTATTCATAGTGCTTTATTATGCATTTGGTCCATCGATAAGAAGCAAATTCCTCAAACACAATGCATGGAATTATTTATTGTTACATATCAAGGTGGGGTACTGTTGCCAAGAAATGTTATCGACGGATTGCAACCGTTGGAAAGTAACAAATATCAAGTTGAATTTGATCCTGGAAGAAGAGAATTTGTTTCAACTTGTGAAAAAATAAAAGTCCTTCACAAGATCATAATAAACTTACATCAAAACTAGTGTCTTAAGATTCGGGACAAATCTTCTCGAAGAAGGAGGGTATGATGTGAATTGCATATGGGTCAAATGGAGGATGACTAATGCGCCGTGTTGACGCAGTTTCTTTTATTTAAATAAGGGCCCAATGCTTTGTAAATTCGGCTTACCAAATTGTGTTTGTGTTTAACCAATTAATGGGCTTCAGTTTTGCTTTATCTTCAAGTTGAAATAAGGGTCCATATGCCAACTTAAGAACCAACCTTTGGAAGATCAAGAGGACCTTTGCTCAAAGTTTGTGGATGACTTTTGGTAGCCTTAAATTCAGTTGCAATCAACCGTTAAGTAGAGGATCGTTATTAGCTTGAGTGGATCCTTAATTAATAGCTTTAAGCGGGATGATATTGAAATTTATGTGTCTTTTGTAATTCTGATGGTTAAAGCTCCTATATAAGTTGAACCATTTTCATCAATGAAGGCAAGTTGAGTTTATTCAGAAAATAAACGAATTTTATCCCATCTATCTTAGTGAGAGTGATTCTCCTAAGTTCTTCAGTGATTCAAGAATCCATGAGTTTAATCAAATGTCCTTTATCCCTTTGTGTGTTTCAACTCTTAGGCTTCTCTTCCATTCTTGGAAGTGTGATGTCTATCAATTTCCGTTCCATCTTCTTTTATGTTTCCATTTTCTCGTTTTAAATAATTTCTCAAAATTTCTTGCTTGTTAGCATTCCAACAATGATAAATCAGTCAAACGAATCGAACCCTGTGGATTCACATCATTTGGTATTCAGAACCTGGCTATCTAGATTTGGAATAGGAAAGGAAGTTTATTATACAAAGTGTTTAACCGAAGGCCATCCATGTTTAGTTGCATTCGATTACGGAAGCTAAAACAATGTTGTGAGGCAAATATTGGTGGAGAAACAACAGTTACCAGCAACCTTTCATCTGGATCAAGCATGGATCAAATTCAGTACATGGCAATGTGCGAAGGAAGTATTATGTGATATTGCTCCCATGGACTCTTGTCAGCTTCTTTTGGGATGGGCATGGCTTCGTTTTAAAACACTCCATCTTAATGAACGTTCCCTTTATTTGAGGCATGAGGGACATCAAAAGAAGTAGAAATTTATGACACCAAGACAAGTCAGTAAGGATCAACGTAGGCTGAAGGGGAAAACCGAAAAAGAAAGAATAGAAAGAAGTAATATAAACTGCAGAAGGAAGGGAAAATAAAGAAAAAGAAATGGAACTAGAGAAAGTTTATTCGTCAATGTTTTTTCTTCTACAGTTTGTGATGTCATTTTACAGGAACAAAAGGATAAGCATGTGAATGAAACACACCAACTTCCATGTTTAAAAAGGAAGCTTATTCATAGTGCTTTATTATGCATTTGGTCCATCGATAAGAAGCAAATTCCTCAAACACAATGCATGGAATTATTTATTGTTACATATCAAGGTGGGGTACTGTTGCCAAGAAATGTTATCGACGGATTGCAACCGTTGGAAAGTAACAAATATCAAGTTGAATTTGATCCTGGAAGAAGAGAATTTGTTTCAACTTGTTAAAAAATAAAAGTCCTTCACAAGATTATAATAAACTTACATCAAAACTAGTGTCTTAAGATTCGGGACAAATCTTCTCGAAGAAGGAGGGTATGATGTGAATTGCATATGGGTCAAATGGAGGATGACTAATGCGCCGTGTTGACGCAGTTTCTTTTATTTAAATAAGGGCCCAATGCTTTGTAAATTCGGCTTACCAATTTGTGTTTGTGTTTAACCAATTAATGGGCTTCAGTTTTGCTTTATCTTCAAGTTGAAATAAGGGTCCATATGCCAACTTAAGAACCAACCTTTGGAAGATCAAGAGGACCTTTGCTCAAAGTTTGTGGATGACTTTTGGTAGCCTTAAATTCAGTTACAATCAACCGTTAAGTAGAGGATCGTTATTAGCTTGAGTGGATCGTTAATTAATAGCTTTAAGCGGGATGATATTGAAATTTATGTGTCTTTTGTAATTCTGATGGTTAAAGCTCCTATATAAGTTGAACCATTTTCATCAATGAAGGCAAGTTGAGTTTATTCAGAAAATAAACGAGTTTTATCTCATCTAAGTTAGTGAAAGTGATTCTCCTAAGTTCTTCAGTGATTCAAGAATCCATGAGTTTAATTAAAGGCCCTTTATCCCTTTGTGTGTTTCAACTCTTAGGCTTCTCTTCCATTCTTGGAAGTGTGATGTCTATCAATTTCCGTTCCATCTTCTTTTATGTTTCCATTTTCTCGTTTTAAATAATTTCTCAAAATTTCTTGCTTGTTAGCATTCCAACAATGATAAATCAGTCAAACGAATCGAACCCTGTGGATTCACATCATTTGGTATTCAGAACCTGGCTATCTAGATTTGGAATAGGAAAGGAAGTTTATTATACAAAGTGTTTAACCGAAGGCCATCCATGTTTAGTTGCATTCGATTACGGAAGCGAAAACAATGTTGTGAGCCAAAGATTGGTGGAGAAACAACAGTTACCAGCAACCTTTCATCTGGATCAAGCATGGATCAAATTCAGTACATGACAATGTGCGAAGGAAGTATTATGTGATATTGCTCCCATGGACTCTTGTCAGCTTCTTTTGGGATGGGCATGGCTTCGTTTTAAAACACTCCATCTTAATGAACGTTCCCTTTATTTGAGGCATGAGGGACATCAAAAGAAGTAGAAATTTATGACACCAAGACAAGTCAGTAAGGATCAACGTAGGCTGAAGGGGAAAACCGAAAAAGAAAGAATAGAAAGAAGTAATATAAACTGCAGAAGGAAGGGAAAATAAAGAAAAAGAAATGGAACTAGAGAAAGTTTATTCGTCAATGTTTTTTCTTCTACAGTTTGTGATGTCATTTTACAGGAACAAAAGGATAAGCATGTGAATGAAACACACCAACTTCCATGTTTAAAAAGGAAGCTTATTCATAGTGCTTTATTATGCATTTGGTCCATCGATAAGAAGCAAATTCCTCAAACACAATGCATGGAATTATTTATTGTTACATATCAAGGTGGGGTACTGTTGCCAAGAAATGTTATCGACGGATTGCAACCGTTGGAAAGTAACAAATATCAAGTTGAATTTGATCCTGGAAGAAGAGAATTTGTTTCAACTTGTTAAAAAATAAAAGTCCTTCACAAGATTATAATAAACTTACATCAAAACTAGTGTCTTAAGATTCGGGACAAATCTTCTCGAAGAAGGAGGGTATGATGTGAATTGCATATGGGTCAAATGGAGGATGACTAATGCGCCGTGTTGACGCAGTTTCTTTTATTTAAATAAGGGCCCAATGCTTTGTAAATTCGGCTTACCAATTTGTGTTTGTGTTTAACCAATTAATGGGCTTCAGTTTTGCTTTATCTTCAAGTTGAAATAAGGGTCCATATGCCAACTTAAGAACCAACCTTTGGAAGATCAAGAGGACCTTTGCTCAAAGTTTGTGGATGACTTTTGGTAGCCTTAAATTCAGTTACAATCAACCGTTAAGTAGAGGATCGTTATTAGCTTGAGTGGATCGTTAATTAATAGCTTTAAGCGGGATGATATTGAAATTTATGTGTCTTTTGTAATTCTGATGGTTAAAGCTCCTATATAAGTTGAACCATTTTCATCAATGAAGGCAAGTTGAGTTTATTCAGAAAATAAACGAGTTTTATCTCATCTAAGTTAGTGAAAGTGATTCTCCTAAGTTCTTCAGTGATTCAAGAATCCATGAGTTTAATTAAAGGCCCTTTATCCCTTTGTGTGTTTCAACTCTTAGGCTTCTCTTCCATTCTTGGAAGTGTGATGTCTATCAATTTCCGTTCCATCTTCTTTTATGTTTCCATTTTCTCGTTTTAAATAATTTCTCAAAATTTCTTGCTTGTTAGCATTCCAACAATGATAAATCAGTCAAACGAATCGAACCCTGTGGATTCACATCATTTGGTATTCAGAACCTGGCTATATAGATTTGGAATAGGAAAGGAAGTTTATTATACAAAGTGTTTAACCGAAGGCCATCCATGTTTAGTTGCATTCGATTACGGAAGCGAAAACAATGTTGTGAGCCAAAGATTGGTGGAGAAACAACAGTTACCAGCAACCTTTCATCTGGATCAAGCATGGATCAAATTCAGTACATGACAATGTGCGAAGGAAGTATTATGTGATATTGCTCCCATGGACTCTTGTCAGCTTCTTTTGGGATGGGCATGGCTTCGTTTTAAAACACTCCATCTTAATGAACGTTCCCTTTATTTGAGGCATGAGGGACATCAAAAGAAGTAGAAATTTATGACACCAAGACAAGTCAGTAAGGATCAACGTAGGCTGAAGGGGAAAACCGAAAAAGAAAGAATAGAAAGAAGTAATATAAACTGCAGAAGGAAGGGAAAATAAAGAAAAAGAAATGGAACTAGAGAAAGTTTATTCGTCAATGTTTTTTCTTCTACAGTTTGTGATGTAATTTTACAGGAACAAAAGGATAAGCATGTGAATGAAACACACCAACTTCCATGTTTAAAAAGGAAGCTTATTCATAGTGCTTTATTATGCATTTGGTCCATCGATAAGAAGCAAATTCCTCAAACACAATGCATGGAATTATTTATTGTTACATATCAAGGTGGGGTACTGTTGCCAAGAAATGTTATCGACGGATTGCAACCGTTGGAAAGTAACAAATATCAAGTTGAATTTGATCCTGGAAGAAGAGAATTTGTTTCAACTTGTGAAAAAATAAAAGTCCTTCACAAGATCATAATAAACTTACATCAAAACTAGTGTCTTAAGATTCGGGACAAATCTTCTCGAAGAAGGAGGGTATGATGTGAATTGCATATGGGTCAAATGGAGGATGACTAATGCGCCGTGTTGACGCAGTTTCTTTTATTTAAATAAGGGCCCAATGCTTTGTAAATTCGGCTGACCAAATTGTGTTTGTGTTTAACCAATTAATGGGCTTTAGTTTTGCTTTATCTTCAAGTTGAAATAAGGGTCCATATGCCAACTTAAGAACCAACCTTTGGAAGATCAAGAGGACCTTTGCTCAAAGTTTGTGGATGACTTTTGGTAGCCTTAAATTCAGTTACAATCAACCGTTAAGTAGAGGATCGTTATTAGCTTGAGTGGATCATTAATTAATAGCTTTAAGCGGGATGATATTGAAATTTATGTGTCTTTTGTAATTCTGATGGTTAAAGCTCCTATATAAGTTGAACCATTTTCATCAATGAAGGCAAGTTGAGTTTATTCAGAAAATAAACGAATTTTATCTCATCTATCTTAGTGAGAGTGATTCTCCTAAGTTCTTCAGTGATTCAAGAATCCATGAGTTTAATCAAATGTCCTTTATCCCTTTGTGTGTTTCAACTCTTAGGCTTGTCTTCCATTCTTGGAAGTGTGATGTCTATCAATTTTCGTTCCATCTTCTTTTATGTTTCCATTTTCTCGTTTTAAATAATTTCTCAAAATTTCTTGCTTGTTAGCATTCCAACAATGATAGATCAGTCAAACGAATCGAACCCTGTGGATTCACATCATTTGGTATTCAGAACCTGGCTATCTAGATTTGGAATAGGAAAGGAAGTTTATTATACAAAGTGTTTAACCGAAGGCCATCCATATTTAGTTGCATTCGATTACGGAAGCTAAAACAATGTTGTGAGGCAAATATTGGTGGAGAAACAACAGTTACCAGCAACCTTTCATCTGGATCAAACATGGATCAAATTCAGTACATGGCAATGTGCGAAGGAAGTATTATGTGATATTGCTCCCATGGACTCTTGTCAGCTTCTTTTGGGATGGGCATGGCTTCGTTTTAAAACACTCCATCTTAATGAACGTTCCCTTTATTTGAGGCATAAGGGACATCAAAAGAAGTAGAAATTTCTGACACCAAGACAAGTCAGTAAGGATCAACGTAGGCTGAAGGGGAAAACCGAAAAAGAAAGAATAGAAAGAAGTAATATAAACTGCAGAAGGAAGGGAAAATAAAGAAAAAGAAATGGAACTAGAGAAAGTTTATTCGTCAATGTTTTTTCTTCTACAGTTTGTGATGTCATTTTACAGGAACAAAAGGATAAGCATGTGAATGAAACACACCAACTTCCATGTTTAAAAAGGAAGCTTATTCATAGTGCTTTATTATGCATTTGGTCCATCGATAAGAAGCAAATTCCTCAAACACAATGCATGGAATTATTTATTGTTACATATCAAGGTGGGGTACGGTTGCCAAGAAATGTTATCGACGGATTGCAACCGTTGGAAAGTAACAAATATCAAGTTGAATTTGATCCTGGAAGAAGAGAATTTGTTTCAACTTGTTAAAAAATAAAAGTCCTTCACAAGATTATAATAAACTTACATCAAAACTAGTGTCTTAAGATTCGGGACAAATCTTCTCGAAGAAGGAGGGTATGATGTGAATTGAATATGGGTCAAATGGAGGATGACTAATGCGCCGTGTTGACGCAGTTTCTTTTATTTAAATAAGGGCCCAATGCTTTGTAAATTCGGCTTACCAATTTGTGTTTGTGTTTAACCAATTAATGGGCTTCAGTTTTGCTTTATCTTCAAGTTGAAATAAGGGTCCATATGCCAACTTAAGAACCAACCTTTGGAAGATCAAGAGGACCTTTGCTCAAAGTTTGTGGATGACTTTTGGTAGCCTTAAATTCAGTTACAATCAACCGTTAAGTAGAGGATCGTTTTAGCTTGAGTGGATCGTTAATTAATAGCTTTAAGCGGGATGATATTGAAATTTATGTGTCTTTTGTAATTCTGATGGTTAAAGCTCCTATATAAGTTGAACCATTTTCATCAATGAAGGCAAGTTGAGTTTATTCAGAAAATAAACGAGTTTTATCTCATCTAAGTTAGTGAAAGTGATTCTCCTAAGTTCTTCAGTGATTCAAGAATCCATGAGTTTAATTAAAGGCCCTTTATCCCTTTGTGTGTTTCAACTCTTAGGCTTCTCTTCCATTCTTGGAAGTGTGATGTCTATCAATTTCCGTTCCATCTTCTTTTATGTTTCCATTTTCTCGTTTTAAATAATTTCTCAAAATTTCTTGCTTGTTAGCATTCCAACAATGATAAATCAGTCAAACGAATCGAACCCTGTGGATTCACATCATTTGGTATTCAGAACCTGGCTATCTAGATTTGGAATAGGAAAGGAAGTTTATTATACAAAGTGTTTAACCGAAGGCCATCCATGTTTAGTTGCATTCGATTACGGAAGCGAAAACAATGTTGTGAGCCAAAGATTGGTGGAGAAACAACAGTTACCAGCAACCTTTCATCTGGATCAAGCATGGATCAAATTCAGTACATGACAATGTGCGAAGGAAGTATTATGTGATATTGCTCCCATGGACTCTTGTCAGCTTCTTTTGGGATGGGCATGGCTTCGTTTTAAAACACTCCATCTTAATGAACGTTCCCTTTATTTGAGGCATGAGGGACATCAAAAGAAGTAGAAATTTATGACACCAAGACAAGTCAGTAAGGATCAACGTAGGCTGAAGGGGAAAACCGAAAAAGAAAGAATAGAAAGAAGTAATATAAACTGCAGAAGGAAGGGAAAATAAAGAAAAAGAAATGGAACTAGAGAAAGTTTATTCGTCAATGTTTTTTCTTCTACAGTTTGTGATGTAATTTTACAGGAACAAAAGGATAAGCATGTGAATGAAACACACCAACTTCCATGTTTAAAAAGGAAGCTTATTCATAGTGCTTTATTATGCATTTGGTCCATCGATAAGAAGCAAATTCCTCAAACACAATGCATGGAATTATTTATTGTTACATATCAAGGTGGGGTACTGTTGCCAAGAAATGTTATCGACGGATTGCAACCGTTGGAAAGTAACAAATATCAAGTTGAATTTGATCCTGGAAGAAGAGAATTTGTTTCAACTTGTGAAAAAATAAAAGTCCTTCACAAGATCATAATAAACTTACATCAAAACTAGTGTCTTAAGATTCGGGACAAATCTTCTCGAAGAAGGAGGGTATGATGTGAATTGCATATGGGTCAAATGGAGGATGACTAATGCGCCGTGTTGACGCAGTTTCTTTTATTTAAATAAGGGCCCAATGCTTTGTAAATTCGGCTGACCAAATTGTGTTTGTGTTTAACCAATTAATGGGCTTTAGTTTTGCTTTATCTTCAAGTTGAAATAAGGGTCCATATGCCAACTTAAGAACCAACCTTTGGAAGATCAAGAGGACCTTTGCTCAAAGTTTGTGGATGACTTTTGGTAGCCTTAAATTCAGTTACAATCAACCGTTAAGTAGAGGATCGTTATTAGCTTGAGTGGATCATTAATTAATAGCTTTAAGCGGGATGATATTGAAATTTATGTGTCTTTTGTAATTCTGATGGTTAAAGCTCCTATATAAGTTGAACCATTTTCATCAATGAAGGCAAGTTGAGTTTATTCAGAAAATAAACGAATTTTATCTCATCTATCTTAGTGAGAGTGATTCTCCTAAGTTCTTCAGTGATTCAAGAATCCATGAGTTTAATCAAATGTCCTTTATCCCTTTGTGTGTTTCAACTCTTAGGCTTGTCTTCCATTCTTGGAAGTGTGATGTCTATCAATTTTCGTTCCATCTTCTTTTATGTTTCCATTTTCTCGTTTTAAATAATTTCTCAAAATTTCTTGCTTGTTAGCATTCCAACAATGATAGATCAGTCAAACGAATCGAACCCTGTGGATTCACATCATTTGGTATTCAGAACCTGGCTATCTAGATTTGGAATAGGAAAGGAAGTTTATTATACAAAGTGTTTAACCGAAGGCCATCCATATTTAGTTGCATTCGATTACGGAAGCTAAAACAATGTTGTGAGGCAAATATTGGTGGAGAAACAACAGTTACCAGCAACCTTTCATCTGGATCAAACATGGATCAAATTCAGTACATGGCAATGTGCGAAGGAAGTATTATGTGATATTGCTCCCATGGACTCTTGTCAGCTTCTTTTGGGATGGGCATGGCTTCGTTTTAAAACACTCCATCTTAATGAACGTTCCCTTTATTTGAGGCATAAGGGACATCAAAAGAAGTAGAAATTTCTGACACCAAGACAAGTCAGTAAGGATCAACGTAGGCTGAAGGGGAAAACCGAAAAAGAAAGAATAGAAAGAAGTAATATAAACTGCAGAAGGAAGGGAAAATAAAGAAAAAGAAATGGAACTAGAGAAAGTTTATTCGTCAATGTTTTTTCTTCTACAGTTTGTGATGTCATTTTACAGGAACAAAAGGATAAGCATGTGAATGAAACACACCAACTTCCATGTTTAAAAAGGAAGCTTATTCATAGTGCTTTATTATGCATTTGGTCCATCGATAAGAAGCAAATTCCTCAAACACAATGCATGGAATTATTTATTGTTACATATCAAGGTGGGGTACTGTTGCCAAGAAATGTTATCGACGGATTGCAACCGTTGGAAAGTAACAAATATCAAGTTGAATTTGATCCTGGAAGAAGAGAATTTGTTTCAACTTGTTAAAAAATAAAAGTCCTTCACAAGATTATAATAAACTTACATCAAAACTAGTGTCTTAAGATTCGGGACAAATCTTCTCGAAGAAGGAGGGTATGATGTGAATTGCATATGGGTCAAATGGAGGATGACTAATGCGCCGTGTTGACGCAGTTTCTTTTATTTAAATAAGGGCCCAATGCTTTGTAAATTCGGCTTACCAATTTGTGTTTGTGTTTAACCAATTAATGGGCTTCAGTTTTGCTTTATCTTCAAGTTGAAATAAGGGTCCATATGCCAACTTAAGAACCAACCTTTGGAAGATCAAGAGGACCTTTGCTCAAAGTTTGTGGATGACTTTTGGTAGCCTTAAATTCAGTTACAATCAACCGTTAAGTAGAGGATCGTTATTAGCTTGAGTGGATCGTTAATTAATAGCTTTAAGCGGGATGATATTGAAATTTATGTGTCTTTTGTAATTCTGATGGTTAAAGCTCCTATATAAGTTGAACCATTTTCATCAATGAAGGCAAGTTGAGTTTATTCAGAAAATAAACGAGTTTTATCTCATCTAAGTTAGTGAAAGTGATTCTCCTAAGTTCTTCAGTGATTCAAGAATCCATGAGTTTAATTAAAGGCCCTTTATCCCTTTGTGTGTTTCAACTCTTAGGCTTCTCTTCCATTCTTGGAAGTGTGATGTCTATCAATTTCCGTTCCATCTTCTTTTATGTTTCCATTTTCTCGTTTTAAATAATTTCTCAAAATTTCTTGCTTGTTAGCATTCCAACAATGATAAATCAGTCAAACGAATCGAACCCTGTGGATTCACATCATTTGGTATTCAGAACCTGGCTATCTAGATTTGGAATAGGAAAGGAAGTTTATTATACAAAGTGTTTAACCGAAGGCCATCCATGTTTAGTTGCATTCGATTACGGAAGCGAAAACAATGTTGTGAGCCAAAGATTGGTGGAGAAACAACAGTTACCAGCAACCTTTCATCTGGATCAAGCATGGATCAAATTCAGTACATGACAATGTGCGAAGGAAGTATTATGTGATATTGCTCCCATGGACTCTTGTCAGCTTCTTTTGGGATGGGCATGGCTTCGTTTTAAAACACTCCATCTTAATGAACGTTCCCTTTATTTGAGGCATGAGGGACATCAAAAGAAGTAGAAATTTATGACACCAAGACAAGTCAGTAAGGATCAACGTAGGCTGAAGGGGAAAACCGAAAAAGAAAGAATAGAAAGAAGTAATATAAACTGCAGAAGGAAGGGAAAATAAAGAAAAAGAAATGGAACTAGAGAAAGTTTATTCGTCAATGTTTTTTCTTCTACAGTTTGTGATGTCATTTTACAGGAACAAAAGGATAAGCATGTGAATGAAACACACCAACTTCCATGTTTAAAAAGGAAGCTTATTCATAGTGCTTTATTATGCATTTGGTCCATCGATAAGAAGCAAATTCCTCAAACACAATGCATGGAATTATTTATTGTTACATATCAAGGTGGGGTACTGTTGCCAAGAAATGTTATCGACGGATTGCAACCGTTGGAAAGTAACAAATATCAAGTTGAATTTGATCCTGGAAGAAGAGAATTTGTTTCAACTTGTGAAAAAATAAAAGTCCTTCACAAGATCATAATAAACTTACATCAAAACTAGTGTCTTAAGATTCGGGACAAATCTTCTCGAAGAAGGAGGGTATGATGTGAATTGCATATGGGTCAAATGGAGGATGACTAATGCGCCGTGTTGACGCAGTTTCTTTTATTTAAATAAGGGCCCAATGCTTTGTAAATTCGGCTTACCAAATTGTGTTTGTGTTTAACCAATTAATGGGCTTTAGTTTTGCTTTATCTTCAAGTTGAAATAAGGGTCCATATGCCAACTTAAGAACCAACCTTTGGAAGATCAAGAGGACCTTTGCTCAAAGTTTGTGGATGACTTTTGGTAGCCTTAAATTCAGTTACAATCAACCGTTAAGTAGAGGATCGTTATTAGCTTGAGTGGATCATTAATTAATAGCTTTAAGCGGGATGATATTGAAATTTATGTGTCTTTTGTAATTCTGATGGTTAAAGCTCCTATATAAGTTGAACCATTTTCATCAATGAAGGCAAGTTGAGTTTATTCAGAAAATAAACGAATTTTATCTCATCTATCTTAGTGAGAGTGATTCTCCTAAGTTCTTCAGTGATTCAAGAATCCATGAGTTTAATCAAATGTCCTTTATCCCTTTGTGTGTTTCAACTCTTAGGCTTGTCTTCCATTCTTGGAAGTGTGATGTCTATCAATTTTCGTTCCATCTTCTTTTATGTTTCCATTTTCTCGTTTTAAATAATTTCTCAAAATTTCTTGCTTGTTAGCATTCCAACAATGATAGATCAGTCAAACGAATCGAACCCTGTGGATTCACATCATTTGGTATTCAGAACCTGGCTATCTAGATTTGGAATAGGAAAGGAAGTTTATTATACAAAGTGTTTAACCGAAGGCCATCCATGTTTAGTTGCATTCGATTACGGAAGCTAAAACAATGTTGTGAGGCAAATATTGGTGGAGAAACAACAGTTACCAGCAACCTTTCATCTGGATCAAACATGGATCAAATTCAGTACATGGCAATGTGCGAAGGAAGTATTATGTGATATTGCTCCCATGGACTCTTGTCAGCTTCTTTTGGGATGGGCATGACTTCGTTTTAAAACACTTCATCTTAATGAACGTTCCCTTTATTTGAGGCATGAGGGACATCAAAAGAAGTAGAAATTTATGACACCAAGACAAGTCAGTAAGGATCAACGTAGGCTGAAGGGGAAAACCGAAAAAGAAAGAATAGAAAGAAGTAATATAAACTGCAGAAGGAAGGGAAAATAAAGAAAAAGAAATGGAACTAGAGAAAGTTTATTCGTCAATGTTTTTTCTTCTACAGTTTGTGATGTCATTTTACAGGAACAAAAGGATAAGCATGTGAATGAAACACACCAACTTCCATGTTTAAAAAGGAAGCTTATTCATAGTGCTTTATTATGCATTTGGTCCATCGATAAGAAGCAAATTCCTCAAACACAATGCATGGAATTATTTATTGTTACATATCAAGGTGGGGTACTGTTGCCAAGAAATGTTATCGACGGATTGGAACCGTTGGAAAGTAACAAATATCAAGTTGAATTTGATCCTGGAAGAAGAGAATTTGTTTCAACTTGTTAAAAAATAAAAGTCCTTCACAAGATTATAATAAACTTACATCAAAACTAGTGTCTTAAGATTCGGGACAAATCTTCTCGAAGAAGGAGGGTATGATGTGAATTGCATATGGGTCAAATGGAGGATGACTAATGCGCCGTGTTGACGCAGTTTCTTTTATTTAAATAAGGGCCCAATGCTTTGTAAATTCGGCTTACCAATTTGTGTTTGTGTTTAACCAATTAATGGGCTTCAGTTTTGCTTTATCTTCAAGTTGAAATAAGGGTCCATATGCCAACTTAAGAACCAACCTTTGGAAGATCAAGAGGACCTTTGCTCAAAGTTTGTGGATGACTTTTGGTAGCCTTAAATTCAGTTACAATCAACCGTTAAGTAGAGGATCGTTATTAGCTTGAGTGGATCGTTAATTAATAGCTTTAAGCGGGATGATATTGAAATTTATGTGTCTTTTGTAATTCTGATGGTTAAAGCTCCTATATAAGTTGAACCATTTTCATCAATGAAGGCAAGTTGAGTTTATTCAGAAAATAAACGAGTTTTATCTCATCTAAGTTAGTGAAAGTGATTCTCCTAAGTTCTTCAGTGATTCAAGAATCCATGAGTTTAATTAAAGGCCCTTTATCCCTTTGTGTGTTTCAACTCTTAGGCTTCTCTTCCATTCTTGGAAGTGTGATGTCTATCAATTTCCGTTCCATCTTCTTTTATGTTTCCATTTTCTCGTTTTAAATAATTTCTCAAAATTTCTTGCTTGTTAGCATTCCAACAATGATAAATCAGTCAAACGAATCGAACCCTGTGGATTCACATCATTTGGTATTCAGAACCTGGCTATCTAGATTTGGAATAGGAAAGGAAGTTTATTATACAACGTGTTTAACCGAAGGCCATCCATGTTTAGTTGCATTCGATTACGGAAGCGAAAACAATGTTGTGAGCCAAAGATTGGTGGAGAAACAACAGTTACCAGCAACCTTTCATCTGGATCAAGCATGGATCAAATTCAGTACATGACAATGTGCGAAGGAAGTATTATGTGATATTGCTCCCATGGACTCTTGTCAGCTTCTTTTGGGATGGGCATGGCTTCGTTTTAAAACACTCCATCTTAATGAACGTTCCCTTTATTTGAGGCATGAGGGACATCAAAAGAAGTAGAAATTTATGACACCAAGACAAGTCAGTAAGGATCAACGTAGGCTGAAGGGGAAAACCGAAAAAGAAAGAATAGAAAGAAGTAATATAAACTGCAGAAGGAAGGGAAAATAAAGAAAAAGAAATGGAACTAGAGAAAGTTTATTCGTCAATGTTTTTTCTTCTACAGTTTGTGATGTCATTTTACAGGAACAAAAGGATAAGCATGTGAATGAAACACACCAACTTCCATGTTTAAAAAGGAAGCTTATTCATAGTGCTTTATTATGCATTTGGTCCATCGATAAGAAGCAAATTCCTCAAACACAATGCATGGAATTATTTATTGTTACATATCAAGGTGGGGTACTGTTGCCAAGAAATGTTATCGACGGATTGCAACCGTTGGAAAGTAACAAATATCAAGTTGAATTTGATCCTGGAAGAAGAGAATTTGTTTCAACTTGTGAAAAAATAAAAGTCCTTCACAAGATCATAATAAACTTACATCAAAACTAGTGTCTTAAGATTCGGGACAAATCTTCTCGAAGAAGGAGGGTATGATGTGAATTGCATATGGGTCAAATGGAGGATGACTAATGCGCCGTGTTGACGCAGTTTCTTTTATTTAAATAAGGGCCCAATGCTTTGTAAATTCGGCTTACCAAATTGTGTTTGTGTTTAACCAATTAATGGGCTTTAGTTTTGCTTTATCTTCAAGTTGAAATAAGGGTCCATATGCCAACTTAAGAACCAACCTTTGGAAGATCAAGAGGACCTTTGCTCAAAGTTTGTGGATGACTTTTGGTAGCCTTAAATTCAGTTACAATCAACCGTTAAGTAGAGGATCGTTATTAGCTTGAGTGGATCATTAATTAATAGCTTTAAGCGGGATGATATTGAAATTTATGTGTCTTTTGTAATTCTGATGGTTAAAGCTCCTATATAAGTTGAACCATTTTCATCAATGAAGGCAAGTTGAGTTTATTCAGAAAATAAACGAATTTTATCTCATCTATCTTAGTGAGAGTGATTCTCCTAAGTTCTTCAGTGATTCAAGAATCCATGAGTTTAATCAAATGTCCTTTATCCCTTTGTGTGTTTCAACTCTTAGGCTTGTCTTCCATTCTTGGAAGTGTGATGTCTATCAATTTTCGTTCCATCTTCTTTTATGTTTCCATTTTCTCGTTTTAAATAATTTCTCAAAATTTTTTGCTTGTTAGCATTCCAACAATGATAGATCAGTCAAACGAATCGAACCCTGTGGATTCACATCATTTGGTATTCAGAACCTGGCTATCTAGATTTGGAATAGGAAAGGAAGTTTATTATACAAAGTGTTTAACCGAAGGCCATCCATGTTTAGTTGCATTCGATTACGGAAGCTAAAACAATGTTGTGAGGCAAATATTGGTGGAGAAACAACAGTTACCAGCAACCTTTCATCTGGATCAAACATGGATCAAATTCAGTACATGGCAATGTGCGAAGGAAGTATTATGTGATATTGCTCCCATGGACTCTTGTCAGCTTCTTTTGGGATGGGCATGGCTTCGTTTTAAAACACTTCATCTTAATGAACGTTCCCTTTATTTGAGGCATGAGGGACATCAAAAGAAGTAGAAATTTATGACACCAAGACAAGTCAGTAAGGATCAACGTAGGCTGAAGGGGAAAACCGAAAAAGAAAGAATAGAAAGAAGTAATATAAACTGCAGAAGGAAGGGAAAATAAAGAAAAAGAAATGGAACTAGAGAAAGTTTATTCGTCAATGTTTTTTCTTCTACAGTTTGTGATGTCATTTTACAGGAACAAAAGGATAAGCATGTGAATGAAACACACCAACTTCCATGTTTAAAAAGGAAGCTTATTCATAGTGCTTTATTATGCATTTGGTCCATCGATAAGAAGCAAATTCCTCAAACACAATGCATGGAATTATTTATTGTTACATATCAAGGTGGGGTACTGTTGCCAAGAAATGTTATCGACGGATTGCAACCGTTGGAAAGTAACAAATATCAAGTTGAATTTGATCCTGGAAGAAGAGAATTTGTTTCAACTTGTGAAAAAATAAAAGTCCTTCACAAGATCATAATAAACTTACATCAAAACTAGTGTCTTAAGATTCGGGACAAATCTTCTCGAAGAAGGAGGGTATGATGTGAATTGCATATGGGTCAAATGGAGGATGACTAATGCGCCGTGTTGACGCAGTTTCTTTTATTTAAATAAGGGCCCAATGCTTTGTAAATTCGGCTTACCAAATTGTGTTTGTGTTTAACCAATTAATGGGCTTTAGTTTTGCTTTATCTTAGAGTTGAAATAAGGGTCCATATGCCAACTTAAGAACCAACCTTTGGAAGATCAAGAGGACCTTTGCTCAAAGTTTGTGGATGACTTTTGGTAGCCTTAAATTCAGTTACAATCAACCGTTAAGTAGAGGATCGTTATTAGCTTGAGTGGATCATTAATTAATAGCTTTAAGCGGGATGATATTGAAATTTATGTGTCTTTTGTAATTCTGATGGTTAAAGCTCCTATATAAGTTGAACCATTTTCATCATGAAGGCAAGTTGAGTTTATTCAGAAAATAAACGAATTTTATCTCATCTATCTTAGTGAGAGTGATTCTCCTAAGTTCTTCAGTGATTCAAGAATCCATGAGTTTAATCAAATGTCCTTTATCCCTTTGTGTGTTTCAACTCTTAGGCTTGTCTTCCATTCTTGGAAGTGTGATGTCTATCAATTTTCGTTCCATCTTCTTTTATGTTTCCATTTTCTCGTTTTAAATAATTTCTCAAAATTTCTTGCTTGTTAGCATTCCAACAATGATAGATCAGTCAAACGAATCGAACCCTGTGGATTCACATCATTTGGTATTCAGAACCTGGCTATCTAGATTTGGAATAGGAAAGGAAGTTTATTATACAAAGTGTTTAACCGAAGGCCATCCATGTTTAGTTGCATTCGATTACGGAAGCGAAAACAATGTTGTGAGCCAAAGATTGGTGGAGAAACAATAGTTACCAGCAACCTTTCATCTGGATCAAGCATGGATCAAATTCAGTACATGGCAATGTGCGAAGGAAGTATTATGTGATATTGCTCCCATGGACTCTTGTCAGCTTCTTTTGGGATGGGCATTGCTTCGTTTTAAAACACTCCATCTTAATGAACGTTCCATTTATTTGAGGCATGAGGGACATCAAAAGAAGTAGAAATTTATGACACCAAGACAAGTCAGTAAGGATCAACGTAGGCTGAAGCGGAAAACCGAAAAAGAAAGAATAGAAAGAAGTAATATAAACTGCAGAAGGAAGGGAAAATAAAGAAAAAGAAATGGAACTAGAGAAAGTTTATTCGTCAATGTTTTTTCTTCTACAGTTTGTGATGTCATTTTACAGGAACAAAAGGATAAGCATGTGAATGAAACACACCAACTTCCATGTTTAAAAAGGAAGCTTATTCATAGTGCTTTATTATGCATTTGGTCCATCGATAAGAAGCAAATTCCTCAAACACAATGCATGGAATTATTTATTGTTACATATCAAGGTGGGGTACTGTTGCCAAGAAATGTTATCGACGGATTGCAACCGTTGGAAAGTAACAAATATCAAGTTGAATTTGATCCTGGAAGAAGAGAATTTGTTTCAACTTGTGAAAAAATAAAAGTCCTTCACAAGATCATAATAAACTTACATCAAAACTAGTGTCTTAAGATTCGGGACAAATCTTCTCGAAGAAGGAGGGTATGATGTGAATTGCATATGGGTCAAATGGAGGATGACTAATGCGCCGTGTTGACGCAGTTTCTTTTATTTAAATAAGGGCCCAATGCTTTGTAAATTCGGCTTACCAAATTGTGTTTGTGTTTAACCAATTAATGGGCTTTAGTTTTGCTTTATCTTCAAGTTGAAATAAGGGTCCATATGCCAACTTAAGAACCAACCTTTGGAAGATCAAGAGGACCTTTGCTCAAAGTTTGTGGATGACTTTTGGTAGCCTTAAATTCAGTTACAATCAACCGTTAAGTAGAGGATCGTTATTAGCTTGAGTGGATCATTAATTAATAGCTTTAAGCGGGATGATATTGAAATTTATGTGTCTTTTGTAATTCTGATGGTTAAAGCTCCTATATAAGTTGAACCATTTTCATCATGAAGGCAAGTTGAGTTTATTCAGAAAATAAACGAATTTTATCTCATCTATCTTAGTGAGAGTGATTCTCCTAAGTTCTTCAGTGATTCAAGAATCCATGAGTTTAATCAAATGTCCTTTATCCCTTTGTGTGTTTCAACTCTTAGGCTTGTCTTCCATTCTTGGAAGTGTGATGTCTATCAATTTTCGTTCCATCTTCTTTTATGTTTCCATTTTCTCGTTTTAAATAATTTCTCAAAATTTCTTGCTTGTTAGCATTCCAACAATGATAGATCAGTCAAACGAATCGAACCCTGTGGATTCACATCATTTGGTATTCAGAACCTGGCTATCTAGATTTGGAATAGGAAAGGAAGTTTATTATACAAAGTGTTTAACCGAAGGCCATCCATGTTTAGTTGCATTCGATTACAGAAGCTAAAACAATGTTGTGAGGCAAATATTGGTGGAGAAACAACAGTTACCAGCAACCTTTCATCTGGATCAAACATGGATCAAATTCAGTACATGGCAATGTGCGAAGGAAGTATTATGTGATATTGCTCCCATGGACTCTTGTCAGCTTCTTTTGGGATGGGCATGGCTTCGTTTTAAAACACTTCATCTTAATGAACGTTCCCTTTATTTGAGGCATGAGGGACATCAAAAGAAGTAGAAATTTATGACACCAAGACAAGTCAGTAAGGATCAACGTAGGCTGAAGGGGAAAACCGAAAAAGAAAGAATAGAAAGAAGTAATATAAACTGCAGAAGGAAGGGAAAATAAAGAAAAAGAAATGGAACTAGAGAAAGTTTATTCGTCAATGTTTTTTCTTCTACAGTTTGTGATGTCATTTTACAGGAACAAAAGGATAAGCATGTGAATGAAACACACCAACTTCCATGTTTAAAAAGGAAGCTTATTCATAGTGCTTTATTATGCATTTGGTCCATCGATAAGAAGCAAATTCCTCAAACACAATGCATGGAATTATTTATTGTTACATATCAAGGTGGGGTACTGTTGCCAAGAAATGTTATCGACGGATTGCAACCGTTGGAAAGTAACAAATATCAAGTTGAATTTTTGATCCTGGAAGAAGAGAATTTGTTTCAACTTGTGAAAAAATAAAAGTCCTTCACAAGATCATAATAAACTTACATCAAAACTAGTGTCTTAAGATTCGGGACAAATCTTCTCGAAGAAGGAGGGTATGATGTGAATTGCTTATGGGTCAAATGGAGGATGACTAATGCGCCGTGTTGACGCAGTTTCTTTTATTTAAATAAGGGCCCAATGCTTTGTAAATTCGGCTTACCAATTTGTGTTTGTGTTTAACCAATTAATGGGCTTCAGTTTTGCTTTATCTTCAAGTTGAAATAAGGGTCCATATGCCAACTTAAGAACCAACCTTTGGAAGATCAAGAGGACCTTTGCTCAAAGTTTGTGGATGACTTTTGGTAGCCTTAAATTCAGTTACAATCAACCGTTAAGTAGAGGATCGTTATTAGCTTGAGTGGATCATTAATTAATAGCTTTAAGCGGGATGATATTGAAATTTATGTGTCTTTTGTAATTCTGATGGTTAAAGCTCCTATATAAGTTGAACCATTTTCATCAATGAAGGCAAGTTGAGTTTATTCAGAAAATAAACGAATTTTATCTCATCTATCTTAGTGAGAGTGATTCTCCTAAGTTCTTCAGTGATTCAAGAATCCATGAGTTTAATCAAATGTCCTTTATCCCTTTGTGTGTTTCAACTCTTAGGCTTGTCTTCCATTCTTGGAAGTGTGATGTCTATCAATTTTCGTTCCATCTTCTTTTATGTTTCCATTTTCTCGTTTTAAATAATTTCTCAAAATTTCTTGCTTGTTAGCATTCCAACAATGATAGATCAGTCAAACGAATCGAACCCTGTGGATTCACATCATTTGGTATTCAGAACCTGGCTATCTAGATTTGGAATAGGAAAGGAAGTTTATTATACAAAGTGTTTAACCGAAGGCCATCCATGTTTAGTTGCATTCGATTACGGAAGCGAAAACAATGTTGTGAGCCAAAGATTCGTGGAGAAACAATAATTACCAGCAACCTTTCATCTGGATCAAGCATGGATCAAATTCAGTACATGGCAATGTGCGAAGGAAGTATTATGTGATATTGCTCCCATGGACTCTTGTCAGCTTCTTTTGGGATGGGCATGGCTTCGTTTTAAAACACTCCATCTTAATGAACGTTCCCTTTATTTGAGGCATGAGGGACATCAAAAGAAGTAGAAATTTATGACACCAAGACAAGTCAGTAAGGATCAATGTAGGCTGAAGCGGAAAACCGAAAAAGAAAGAATAGAAAGAAGTAATATAAACTGCAGAAGGAAGGGAAAATAAAGAAAAAGAAATGGAACTAGAGAAAGTTTATTCGTCAATGTTTTTTCTTCTACAGTTTGTGATGTCATTTTACAGGAACAAAAGGATAAGCATGTGAATGAAACACACCAACTTCCATGTTTAAAAAGGAAGCTTATTCATAGTGCTTTATTATGCATTTGGTCCATCGATAAGAAGCAAATTCCTCAAACACAATGCATGGAATTATTTATTGTTACATATCAAGGTGGGGTACTGTTGCCAAGAAATGTTATCGACGGATTGCAACCGTTGGAAAGTAACAAATATCAAGTTGAATTTGATCCTGGAAGAAGAGAATTTGTTTCAACTTGTGAAAAAATAAAAGTCCTTCACAAGATCATAATAAACTTACATCAAAACTAGTGTCTTAAGATTCGGGACAAATCTTCTCGAAGAAGGAGGGTATGATGTGAATTGCATATGGGTCAAATGGAGGATGACTAATGCGCCGTGTTGACGCAGTTTCTTTTATTTAAATAAGGGCCCAATGCTTTGTAAATTCGGCTGACCAAATTGTGTTTGTGTTTAACCAATTAATGGGCTTCAGTTTTGCTTTATCTTCAAGTTGAAATAAGGGTCCATATGCCAACTTAAGAACCAACCTTTGGAAGATCAAGAGGACCTTTGCTCAACGTTTGTGGATGACTTTTTGGTAGCCTTAAATTCAGTCACAATCAACCATTAAGTAGCGAATCGTTATTAGCTTGAGTGGATCATTAATTAATAGCTTTAAGTGGGATGATATTGAAATTTATGTGTCTTTTGTAATTCTGATGGTTAAAGCTCCTGTATAAGTTGAACCATTTTCATCAATGAAGGCAAGCTGAGTTTTATTCAGAAAATAAACGAGTTTGATCTCATCTATCTTAGTGAGAGTGATTCTCCTAAGTTCTTCAGTGATTCAAGAATCCATGAGTTTAATCAAAGGTCCTTTATCCCTTTG
Source organism: Vigna unguiculata (assembly GCF_037176805.1). Taxonomy (NCBI): domain Eukaryota; kingdom Viridiplantae; phylum Streptophyta; class Magnoliopsida; order Fabales; family Fabaceae; genus Vigna; species Vigna unguiculata. The sequence goes on from NC_140802.1 coordinate 22,116,931, forward strand.
TGTGTTTCAACTCTTAGGCTTATCTTCCATTCTTGGAAGTGTGATGTCTATCAATTTCCGTTCCATCTTCTTTTATGTTTCCATTTTCTCGTTTTAAATAATTTCTCAAATTTCTTGCTTGTTAGCATTCCACCAATGATAGATCAGTCAAACGAATCGAACGCTGTGGATTCACATCATTTGGTATTCACAGCCTGGCCATCTAGACCTGGAATAGGAAAGGAAGTTTATTATACAAAGTGTTTAACCGAAGGCCATCCATGTTTAGTTGCATTCGATTACGGAAGCGAAAACAATGTTGTGAGCCAAAGATTGGTGGAGAAACTCCAGTTACCGGCAACCTTTCATCTGGATCAAGCATGGATCAAATTCAGTACATGGCAATGTGTGAAAGAAGTATTATGTGATATTGATCCCATGGACTCTCGTCATCTTCTTTTGGGATGGGCATGGCTTCATTTTAAAACACTCCTTCTTGATGAACGTTCCCTTTATTTGAGGCATGAGGGACATCAAAGGAAGTAGAAGTTTATGACACCAAGACAAGTCAGTAAGGATCAACGTAGGCTGAAGGAGAAAACAGAAAAAGAAAGAATAGAAAAAGAAGTAATAGAAACTGCAGAAGAAAGGGAAAATAAAGAAAAAGAAATGGAACTAGAGAAAGTTTATTCGTCAATGTATTTTCCTCTACAATTTGTGATGTCATTTTACAAGAGCAAAAGGAGAAGCATGTGAAGGAAATACACGAACTTCCATGTTTGAAAAGGAAGCTTGTTCATAGTGCTTTATCATGCATTTGGTCCGTCGATAAGAAGCAAATTCGTCAAACACAACGCATGGAATTATTTATTGTTACATATCAAGGTGGGGTACTGTTGCCAAGAAATGTTATCGACGGATTGCAACCGTTGGAAAGTAACAAATATCAAGTTGAATTTGATCCTGGAAGAAGAGAATTAGTTTCAACTTGCGAAAAAATAAAATTCCTTCACAAGATCATAATAAAAACTTACTTTAACTAGTGTCTTAAGATTCGGGACAAATCTTCTCGAAGAAGGAGGGTATGATGTGAATTGCATATGGGTCAAATGGAGGATGACTAATGCGCCGTGTTGATGTAGTTTCTTTTATTTAAACAAGGGCCCAATGCTTTGTAAAATTGGCTGACCAAATTGTGTTTGTGCTTAACCAATTAATGGGCTTTAGTTTTGCTTTATCTTCAAGTTGAAATAAGCGTCCGTATGCCAACCTAAGAACCAACCTTTGGAAGATCAAGAGGACCTTTGCTCAAAGTTTGTGGATGACTTTTGGTAGCCTTAAATTCAGTTACAATCAACCATTAAGTAGCGGATCATTATTAGCTTGAGTGGATCATTAATTAATAGCTTTAAGCGGGATGATATTGAAATTTATGTGTCTTTTGTAATTCTCATGGTTAAAGCTCCTATATAAGTTGAACCATTTTCATCAATGAAGGCAAGCTGAGTTTTATTCAGAAAATAAACGAGTTTGATCTCATCTATCTTAGTGAGAGTGATTCTCCTAAGTTCTTCAGTGATTCAAGAATCCATGAGTTTAATCAAAGGTCCTTTATCCCTCTGTGTGTTTCAACTCTTAGGCTTATCTTCCATTCTTGGAAGTGTGATGTCTATCAATTTCCGTTCCATCTTCTTTTATGTTTCCATTTTCTCGTTTTGAATAATTTCTCAAATTTCTTGCTTGTTAGCATTCCAACAATGATAGATCAGTCAAACGAATCGAACGTTGTGGATTCACATCATTTGGTATTCACAGCCTGGCCATCTAGACCTGGAATAGGAAAGGAAGTTTATTATACAAAGTGTTTAACCGAAGGCCATCCATGTTTAGTTGCATTCGATTACGGAAGCGAAAACAATGTTGTGAGCCAAAGATTGGTGGAGAAACTCCAGTTACCAGCAACCTTTCATCTGGATCAAGCATGGATCAAATTCAGTACATGGCAATGTGTGAAAGAAGTATTATGTGATATTGCTACCATGGACTCTCGTCATCTTCTTTTGGGATGGGCATGGCTTCATTTTAAAACACTCCATCTTGATGAACGTTCCCTTTATTTGAGGCATGAGGGACATCAAAGGAAGTAGAAGTTTATGACACCAAGACAAGTCAGTAAGGATCAACGTAGGCTGAAGGAGAAAACAGAAAAAGAAAGAATAGAAAAAGAAGTAATAGAAACTGCAGAAGGAAGGGAAAATAAAGAAAAAGAAATGGAACTAGAGAAAGTTTATTCGTCAATGTATTTTCTTCTACAGTTTGTGATGTCATTTTACAGGAACAAAAGGATAAGCATGTGAAGGAAATACACGAACTTCCATGTTTGAAAAGGAAGCTTGTTCATAGTGCTTTATCATGCATTTGGTCCTTCGATAAGAAGCAAATTCGTCAAACACAACGCATGGAATTATTTATTGTTACATATCAAGGTGGGGTACTGTTGTCAAGAAATGTTATCGACGGATTGCAACCATTGGAAAGTAACAAATATCAAGTTGAATTTGATCCTGGAAGAAGAGAATTAGTTTCAACTTGCGAAAAAATAAAATTCCTTCACAAGATCATAATAAAAACTTACTTTAAAACTAGTTTCTTAAGATTCGGGACAAATCTTCTCGAAGAAGGAGGCTATGATGTGAATTGCATATGGGTCAAATGGAGGATGACTAATGCGCCGTGTTGATGCAGTTTCTTTTATTTAAACAAGGGCCCAATGCTTTGTAAAATTGGCTGACCAAATTGTGTTTGTGCTTAACCAATTAACGGGCTTTAGTTTTGCTTTATCTTCAAGTTGAAATAAGGGTCCATATGCCAACTTAAGAACCAACCTTTGGAAGATCAAGAGGACCTTTGCTCAAAGTTTGTGGATGACTTTTGTTAGCCTTAAATTCAGTTACAATCAACCGTTAAGTAGAGGATCGTTATTAGCTTGAGTGGATCATTAATTAATAGCTTTAAGCGGGATGATATTGAAATTTATGTGTCTTTTGTAATTCTGATGGTTAAAGCTCCTATATAAGTTGAACCATTTTCATCATGAAGGCAAGTTGAGTTTATTCAGAAAATAAACGAATTTTATCTCATCTATCTTAGTGAGAGTGATTCTCCTAAGTTCTTCAGTGATTCAAGAATCCATGAGTTTAATCAAATGTCCTTTATCCCTTTGTGTGTTTCAACTCTTAGGCTTGTCTTCCATTCTTGGAAGTGTGATGTCTATCAATTTTCGTTCCATCTTCTTTTATGTTTCCATTTTCTCGTTTTAAATAATTTCTCAAAATTTCTTGCTTGTTAGCATTCCAACAATGATAGATCAGTCAAACGAATCGAACCCTGTGGATTCACATCATTTGGTATTCAGAACCTGGCTATCTAGATTTGGAATAGGAAAGGAAGTTTATTATACAAAGTGTTTAACCGAAGGCCATCCATGTTTAGTTGCATTCGATTACAGAAGCTAAAACAATGTTGTGAGGCAAATATTGGTGGAGAAACAACAGTTACCAGCAACCTTTCATCTGGATCAAACATGGATCAAATTCAGTACATGGCAATGTGCGAAGGAAGTATTATGTGATATTGCTCCCATGGACTCTTGTCAGCTTCTTTTGGGATGGGCATGGCTTCGTTTTAAAACACTTCATCTTAATGAACGTTCCCTTTATTTGAGGCATGAGGGACATCAAAAGAAGTAGAAATTTATGACACCAAGACAAGTCAGTAAGGATCAACGTAGGCTGAAGGGGAAAACCGAAAAAGAAAGAATAGAAAGAAGTAATATAAACTGCAGAAGGAAGGGAAAATAAAGAAAAAGAAATGGAACTAGAGAAAGTTTATTCGTCAATGTTTTTTCTTCTACAGTTTGTGATGTCATTTTACAGGAACAAAAGGATAAGCATGTGAATGAAACACACCAACTTCCATGTTTAAAAAGGAAGCTTATTCATAGTGCTTTATTATGCATTTGGTCCATCGATAAGAAGCAAATTCCTCAAACACAATGCATGGAATTATTTATTGTTACATATCAAGGTGGGGTACTGTTGCCAAGAAATGTTATCGACGGATTGCAACCGTTGGAAAGTAACAAATATCAAGTTGAATTTGATCCTGGAAGAAGAGAATTTGTTTCAACTTGTGAAAAAATAAAAGTCCTTCACAAGATCATAATAAACTTACATCAAAACTAGTGTCTTAAGATTCGGGACAAATCTTCTCGAAGAAGGAGGGTATGATGTGAATTGCTTATGGGTCAAATGGAGGATGACTAATGCGCCGTGTTGACGCAGTTTCTTTTATTTAAATAAGGGCCCAATGCTTTGTAAATTCGGCTTACCAATTTGTGTTTGTGTTTAACCAATTAATGGGCTTCAGTTTTGCTTTATCTTCAAGTTGAAATAAGGGTCCATATGCCAACTTAAGAACCAACCTTTGGAAGATCAAGAGGACCTTTGCTCAAAGTTTGTGGATGACTTTTGGTAGCCTTAAATTCAGTTACAATCAACCGTTAAGTAGAGGATCGTTATTAGCTTGAGTGGATCATTAATTAATAGCTTTAAGCGGGATGATATTGAAATTTATGTGTCTTTTGTAATTCTGATGGTTAAAGCTCCTATATAAGTTGAACCATTTTCATCAATGAAGGCAAGTTGAGTTTATTCAGAAAATAAACGAATTTTATCTCATCTATCTTAGTGAGAGTGATTCTCCTAAGTTCTTCAGTGATTCAAGAATCCATGAGTTTAATCAAATGTCCTTTATCCCTTTGTGTGTTTCAACTCTTAGGCTTGTCTTCCATTCTTGGAAGTGTGATGTCTATCAATTTTCGTTCCATCTTCTTTTATGTTTCCATTTTCTCGTTTTAAATAATTTCTCAAAATTTCTTGCTTGTTAGCATTCCAACAATGATAGATCAGTCAAACGAATCGAACCCTGTGGATTCACATCATTTGGTATTCAGAACCTGGCTATCTAGATTTGGAATAGGAAAGGAAGTTTATTATACAAAGTGTTTAACCGAAGGCCATCCATGTTTAGTTGCATTCGATTACGGAAGCGAAAACAATGTTGTGAGCCAAAGATTGGTGGAGAAACAATAGTTACCAGCAACCTTTCATCTGGATCAAGCATGGATCAAATTCAGTACATGGCAATGTGCGAAGGAAGTATTATGTGATATTGCTCCCATGGACTCTTGTCAGCTTCTTTTGGGATGGGCATTGCTTCGTTTTAAAACACTCCATCTTAATGAACGTTCCCTTTATTTGAGGCATGAGGGACATCAAAAGAAGTAGAAATTTATGACACCAAGACAAGTCAGTAAGGATCAATGTAGGCTGAAGCGGAAAACCGAAAAAGAAAGAATAGAAAGAAGTAATATAAACTGCAGAAGGAAGGGAAAATAAAGAAAAAGAAATGGAACTAGAGAAAGTTTATTCGTCAATGTTTTTTCTTCTACAGTTTGTGATGTCATTTTACAGGAACAAAAGGATAAGCATGTGAATGAAACACACCAACTTCCATGTTTAAAAAGGAAGCTTATTCATAGTGCTTTATTATGCATTTGGTCCATCGATAAGAAGCAAATTCCTCAAACACAATGCATGGAATTATTTATTGTTACATATCAAGGTGGGGTACTGTTGCCAAGAAATGTTATCGACGGATTGCAACCGTTGGAAAGTAACAAATATCAAGTTGAATTTGATCCTGGAAGAAGAGAATTTGTTTCAACTTGTGAAAAAATAAAAGTCCTTCACAAGATCATAATAAACTTACATCAAAACTAGTGTCTTAAGATTCGGGACAAATCTTCTCGAAGAAGGAGGGTATGATGTGAATTGCATATGGGTCAAATGGAGGATGACTAATGCGCCGTGTTGACGCAGTTTCTTTTATTTAAATAAGGGCCCAATGCTTTGTAAATTCGGCTGACCAAATTGTGTTTGTGTTTAACCAATTAATGGGCTTCAGTTTTGCTTTATCTTCAAGTTGAAATAAGGGTCCATATGCCAACTTAAGAACCAACCTTTGGAAGATCAAGAGGACCTTTGCTCAACGTTTGTGGATGACTTTTTGGTAGCCTTAAATTCAGTCACAATCAACCATTAAGTAGCGAATCGTTATTAGCTTGAGTGGATCATTAATTAATAGCTTTAAGTGGGATGATATTGAAATTTATGTGTCTTTTGTAATTCTGATGGTTAAAGCTCCTGTATAAGTTGAACCATTTTCATCAATGAAGGCAAGCTGAGTTTTATTCAGAAAATAAACGAGTTTGATCTCATCTATCTTAGTGAGAGTGATTCTCCTAAGTTCTTCAGTGATTCAAGAATCCATGAGTTTAATCAAAGGTCCTTTATCCCTTTGTGTGTTTCAACTCTTAGGCTTATCTTCCATTCTTGGAAGTGTGATGTCTATCAATTTTCGTTCCATCTTCTTTTATGTTTCCATTTTCCCGTTTTAAATAATTTCTCAAAATTTCTTGCTTGTTAGCATTCCAACAATGATAGATCAGTCAAACGAATCGAACCCTGTGGATTCACATCATTTGGTATTCAGAGCCTGGCTATCTAGATTTGGAATAGGAAAGGAAGTTTATTATACAAAGTGTTTAACCGAAGGCCATCCATGTTTAGTTGCATTCGATTACGGAAGCGAAAACAATGTTGTGAGCCAAAGATTGGTGGAGAAACAACAGTTACCAGCAACCTTTCATCTGGATCAAGCATTGATCAAATTCAGTACATGGCAATGTGCGAAGGAAGTATTATGTGATATTGCTCCCATGGACTCTTGTCAGCTTCTTTTGGGATGGGCATGGCTTCGTTTTAAAACACTCCATCTTAATGAACGTTCCCTTTATTTGAGGCATGAGGGACATCAAAAGAAATAGAAATTTATGACACCAAGACAAGTCAGTAAGGATCAATGTAGGCTGAAGCGGAAAACCGAAAAAGAAAGAATAGAAAGAAGTAATATAAACTGCAGAAGGAAGGGAAAATAAAGAAAAAGAAATGGAACTAGAGAAAGTTTATTCGTCAATGTTTTTTCTTCTACAGTTTGTGATGTCATTTTACAGGAACAAAAGGATAAGCATGTGAATGAAACACACCAACTTCCATGTTTAAAAAGGAAGCTTATTCATAGTGCTTTATTATGCATTTGGTCCATCGATAAGAAGCAAATTCCTCAAACACAATGCATGGAATTATTTATTGTTACATATCAAGGTGGGGTACTGTTGCCAAGAAATGTTATCGACGGATTGCAACCGTTGGAAAGTAACAAATATCAAGTTGAATTTGATCCTGGAAGAAGAGAATTTGTTTCAACTTGTGAAAAAATAAAAGTCCTTCACAAGATTATAATAAACTTACATCAAAACTAGTGTCTTAAGATTCGGGACAAATCTTCTCGAAGAAGGAGGGTATGATGTGAATTGCATATGGGTCAAATGGAGGACGACTAATGCGCCGTGTTGACGCAGTTTCTTTTATTTAAATAAGGGCCCAATGCTTTGTAAATTCGGCTGACCAAATTGTGTTTGTGTTTAACCAATTAATGGGCTTCAGTTTTGCTTTATCTTCAAGTTGAAATAAGGGTCCATATGCCAACTTAAGAACCAACCTTTGGAAGATCAAGAGGACCTTTCCTCAAAGTTTGTGGATGACTTTTGGTAGCCTTAAATTCAGTTACAATCAACCGTTAAGTAGCGGATCGTTATTAGCTTGAGTGGATCGTTAATTAATAGCTTTAAGCGGGATGATATTGAAATTTATGTGTCTTTTGTAATTCTGATGGTTAAAGCTCCTATATAAGTTGAACCATTTTCATCAATGAAGGCAAATTGAGTTTATTCAGAAAATAAACGAGTTTTATCTCACCTAAGTTAGTGAAAGTGATTCTCCTAAGTTCTTCAGTGATTCAAGAATCCATGAGTTTAATTAAAGGCCCTTTATCCCTTTGTGTGTTTCAACTCTTAGGCTTCTCTTCCATTCTTGGAAGTGTGATGTCTATCAATTTCCGTTCCATCTTCTTTTATGTTTCCATTTTCTCGTTTTAAATAATTTCTCAAAATTTCTTGCTTGTTAGCATTCCAACAATGATAGATCAGTCAAACGAATCGAACCCTGTGGATTCACATCATTTGGTATTCAGAACCTGGCTATCTAGATTTGGAAAAGGAAAGGAAGTTTATTATACAAAGTGTTTAACCGAAGGCCATCCATGTTTAGTTGCATTCGATTACGGAAGCGAAAACAATGTTGTGAGCCAAAGATTGCTGGAGAAACAACAGTTACCAGCAACCTTTCATCTGGATCAAGCATGGATCAAATTCAGTACATGGCAATGTGCGAAGGAAGTATTATGTGATATTGCTCCCATGGACTCTTGTCATCTTCTTTTGGGATGGGCATGGCTTCGTTTTAAAACACTCCATCTTAATGAACGTTCCCTTTATTTGAGGCATGAGGGACATCAAAAGAAGTAGAAATTTATGACACCAAGACAAGTCAGTAAGGATTAACGTAGGCTGAAGGAGAAAACAGAAAAAGAAAGAATAGAAAGAAGTAATATAAACTGCATAAGGAAGGGAAAATAAAGAAAAAGAAATGGAACTAGAGAAAGTTTATTCGTCAATGTTTTTTCTTCTACAGTTTGTGATGTCATTTTACAGGAACAAAAGGATAAGCATGTGAATGAAACACACCAACTTCCATGTTTAAAAAGGAAACTTGTTCATAGTGCTTTATGATGCATTTGGTCCGTCGATAAGAAGCAAATTCGTCAAACACAATGCATGGAATTATTTATTGTTACATATCAAGGTGGGGTACTGTTCCCAAGAAATGTTATCGACGGATTGAAACCGTTGGAAAGTAACAAATATCAAGTTGAATTTGATCCTGGAAGAAGAGAATTAGTTTCAACTTGTGAAAAAATAAAATTCCTTCACAAGATCATAATAAACTTACATTAAAACTAGTGTCTGAAGATTCGGGACAAATCTTCTCGAAGAAGGAGGGTATGATGTGAATTGCATATGGGTCAAATGGAGGATGACTAATGCGCCGTGTTGACGCAGTTTCTTTTATTTAAATAAGGGCCCAATGCTTTGTAAATTCGGCTGACCAAATTGTGTTTGTGTTTAACCAATTAATGGGCTTCAGTTTTGCTTTATCTTCAAGTTGAAATAAGGGTCCATATGCCAACTTAAGAACCAACCTTTGGAAGATCAAGAGGACCTTTCCTCAAAGTTTGTGGATGACTTTTGGTAGCCTTAAATTCAGTTACAATCAACCGTTAAGTAGCGGATCGTTATTAGCTTGAGTGGATCGTTAATTAATAGCTTTAAGCGGGATGATATTGAAATTTATGTGTCTTTTGTAATTCTGATGGTTAAAGCTCCTATATAAGTTGAACCATTTTCATCAATGAAGGCAAATTGAGTTTATTCAGAAAATAAACGAGTTTTATCTCACCTAAGTTAGTGAAAGTGATTCTCCTAAGTTCTTCAGTGATTCAAGAATCCATGAGTTTAATTAAAGGCCCTTTATCCCTTTGTGTGTTTCAACTCTTAGGCTTCTCTTCCATTCTTGGAAGTGTGATGTCTATCAATTTCCGTTCCATCTTCTTTTATGTTTCCATTTTCTCGTTTTAAATAATTTCTCAAAATTTCTTGCTTGTTAGCATTCCAACAATGATAGATCAGTCAAACGAATCGAACCCTGTGGATTCACATCATTTGGTATTCAGAACCTGGCTATCTAGATTTGGAAAAGGAAAGGAAGTTTATTATACAAAGTGTTTAACCGAAGGCCATCCATGTTTAGTTGCATTCGATTACGGAAGCGAAAACAATGTTGTGAGCCAAAGATTGCTGGAGAAACAACAGTTACCAGCAACCTTTCATCTGGATCAAGCATGGATCAAATTCAGTACATGGCAATGTGCGAAGGAAGTATTATGTGATATTGCTCCCATGGACTCTTGTCATCTTCTTTTGGGATGGGCATGGCTTCGTTTTAAAACACTCCATCTTAATGAACGTTCCCTTTATTTGAGGCATGAGGGACATCAAAAGAAGTAGAAATTTATGACACCAAGACAAGTCAGTAAGGATTAACGTAGGCTGAAGGAGAAAACAGAAAAAGAAAGAATAGAAAGAAGTAATATAAACTGCATAAGGAAGGGAAAATAAAGAAAAAGAAATGGAACTAGAGAAAGTTTATTCGTCAATGTTTTTTCTTCTACAGTTTGTGATGTCATTTTACAGGAACAAAAGGATAAGCATGTGAATGAAACACACCAACTTCCATGTTTAAAAAGGAAACTTGTTCATAGTGCTTTATGATGCATTTGGTCCGTCGATAAGAAGCAAATTCGTCAAACACAATGCATGGAATTATTTATTGTTACATATCAAGGTGGGGTACTGTTCCCAAGAAATGTTATCGACGGATTGAAACCGTTGGAAAGTAACAAATATCAAGTTGAATTTGATCCTGGAAGAAGAGAATTAGTTTCAACTTGTGAAAAAATAAAATTCCTTCACAAGATCATAATAAACTTACATTAAAACTAGTGTCTGAAGATTCGGGACAAATCTTCTCGAAGAAGGAGGGTATGATGTGAATTGCATATGGGTCAAATGGAGGATGACTAATGCGCCGTGTTGACGCAGTTTCTTTTATTTAAATAAGGGCCCAATGCTTTGTAAATTCGGCTGACCAAATTGTGTTTGTGTTTAACCAATTAATGGGCTTCAGTTTTGCTTTATCTTCAAGTTGAAATAAGGGTCCATATGCCAACTTAAGAACCAACCTTTGGAAGATCAAGAGGACCTTTCCTCAAAGTTTGTGGATGACTTTTGGTAGCCTTAAATTCAGTTACAATCAACCGTTAAGTAGCGGATCGTTATTAGCTTGAGTGGATCGTTAATTAATAGCTTTAAGCGGGATGATATTGAAATTTATGTGTCTTTTGTAATTCTGATGGTTAAAGCTCCTATATAAGTTGAACCATTTTCATCAATGAAGGCAAATTGAGTTTATTCAGAAAATAAACGAGTTTTATCTCACCTAAGTTAGTGAAAGTGATTCTCCTAAGTTCTTCAGTGATTCAAGAATCCATGAGTTTAATTAAAGGCCCTTTATCCCTTTGTGTGTTTCAACTCTTAGGCTTCTCTTCCATTCTTGGAAGTGTGATGTCTATCAATTTCCGTTCCATCTTCTTTTATGTTTCCATTTTCTCGTTTTAAATAATTTCTCAAAATTTCTTGCTTGTTAGCATTCCAACAATGATAGATCAGTCAAACGAATCGAACCCTGTGGATTCACATCATTTGGTATTCAGAACCTGGCTATCTAGATTTGGAAAAGGAAAGGAAGTTTATTATACAAAGTGTTTAACCGAAGGCCATCCATGTTTAGTTGCATTCGATTACGGAAGCGAAAACAATGTTGTGAGCCAAAGATTGCTGGAGAAACAACAGTTACCAGCAACCTTTCATCTGGATCAAGCATGGATCAAATTCAGTACATGGCAATGTGCGAAGGAAGTATTATGTGATATTGCTCCCATGGACTCTTGTCATCTTCTTTTGGGATGGGCATGGCTTCGTTTTAAAACACTCCATCTTAATGAACGTTCCCTTTATTTGAGGCATGAGGGACATCAAAAGAAGTAGAAATTTATGACACCAAGACAAGTCAGTAAGGATTAACGTAGGCTGAAGGAGAAAACAGAAAAAGAAAGAATAGAAAGAAGTAATATAAACTGCATAAGGAAGGGAAAATAAAGAAAAAGAAATGGAACTAGAGAAAGTTTATTCGTCAATGTTTTTTCTTCTACAGTTTGTGATGTCATTTTACAGGAACAAAAGGATAAGCATGTGAATGAAACACACCAACTTCCATGTTTAAAAAGGAAACTTGTTCATAGTGCTTTATGATGCATTTGGTCCGTCGATAAGAAGCAAATTCGTCAAACACAATGCATGGAATTATTTATTGTTACATATCAAGGTGGGGTACTGTTCCCAAGAAATGTTATCGACGGATTGAAACCGTTGGAAAGTAACAAATATCAAGTTGAATTTGATCCTGGAAGAAGAGAATTAGTTTCAACTTGTGAAAAAATAAAATTCCTTCACAAGATCATAATAAACTTACATTAAAACTAGTGTCTGAAGATTCGGGACAAATCTTCTCGAAGAAGGAGGGTATGATGTGAATTGCATATGGGTCAAATGGAGGATGACTAATGCGCCGTGTTGACGCAATTTCTTTTATTTAAATAAGGGCCCAATGCTTTGTAAATTCGGCTGACCAAATTGTGTTTGTGTTTAACCAATTAATGGGCTTTAGTTTTGCTTTATCTTCAAGTTGAAATAAGGGTCCATATGCCAACTTAAGAACCAACCTTTGGAAGATCAAGAGGACCTTTGCTCAACGTTTGTGGATGACTTTTTGGTAGCCTTAAATTCAGTCACAATCAACCATTAAGTAGCGAATCGTTATTAGCTTGAGTGGATCATTAATTAATAGCTTTAAGCGGGATGATATTGAAATTTATGTGTCTTTTGTAATTCTGATGGTTAAAGCTCCTATATAAGTTGAACCAGTTTCATCAATGAAGGCAAGTTGAGTTTTATTCAGAAAATAAACGAGTTTTATCTCATCTATCTTAGTGAGAGTGATTCTCCTAAGTTCTTCAGTGATTCAAGAATCCATGAGTTTAATCAAAGGCCCTTTATCCCTTTGTGCGTTTCAACTCTTAGGCTTCTCTTCCATTCTTGGAAGTGTGATGTCTATCAATTTCCGTTCCATCTTCTTTTATGTTTCCATTTTCTCGTTTTAAATAATTTCTCAAAATTTCTTGCTTGTTAGCATTCCAACAATGATAGATCAGTCAAACGAATCGAACCTTGTGGATTCACATCATTTGGTATTCAGAACCTGGCTATCTAGATTTGGAATAGGAAAGGAAGTTTATTATACAAAGTGTTTAACCGAAGGCCATCCATGTTTAGTTGCATTCGATTACGGAAGCGAAAACAATGTTGTGAGCCAAAGATTGCTGGAGAAACAACAATTACCAGCAACCTTTCATCTGGATCAAGCATGGATCAAATTCAGTACATGGCAATGTGCGAAGGAAGTATTATGTGATATTGCTCCCATGGACTCTTGTCATCTTCTTTTGGGATGGGCATGGCTTCGTTTTAAAACACTCCATCTTAATGAACGTTCCCTTTATTTGAGGCATGAGGGACATCAAAAGAAGTAGAAATTTATGACACCAAGATAAGTCAGTAAGGTTCAACGTAGGCTGAAGGAGAAAACAGAAAAAGAAAGAATAGAAAGAAGTAATATAAACTGCAGAAGGAAGGGAAAATAAAGAAAAAGAAATGGAACTAGAGAAAGTTTATTCGTCAATGTTTTTTCTTCTACAGTTTGTGATGTCATTTAACAGCAACAAAAGGATAAGCATGTGAATGAAACACACCAACTTCCATGTTTAAAAAGGAAGCTTGTTCATAGTGCTTTATGATGCATTTGGTCCGTCGATAAGAAGCAAATTCGTCAAACACAATGCATGGAATTATTTATTGTTACATATCAAGGTGGGGTACTGTTCCCAAGAAATGTTATCGACGGATTGAAACCGTTGGAAAGTAACAATATCAAGTTGAATTTGATCCTGGAAGAAGAGAATTAGTTTCAACTTGTGAAAAAATAAAATTCCTTCACAAGATCATAATAAACTTACATTAAAACTAGTGTTTGAAGATTCGGGACAAATCTTCTCGAAGAAGGAGGGTATGATGTGAATTGCATATGGGTCAAATGGAGGATGACTAATGCGCCGTGTTGACGCAATTTCTTTTATTTAAATAAGGGCCCAATGCTTTGTAAATTCGGCTGACCAAATTGTGTTTGTGTTTAACCAATTAATGGGCTTTAGTTTTGCTTTATCTTCAAGTTGAAATAAGGGTCCATATGCCAACTTAAGAACCAACCTTTGGAAGATCAAGAGGACCTTTGCTCAACGTTTGTGGATGACTTTTGGTAGCCTTAAATTCAGTTACAATCAACCATTAAGTAGCGGATCATTATTAGCTTGAGTGGATCATTAATTAATAGCTTTAAGCGGGATGATATTGAAATTTATGTGTCTTTTGTAATTCTGATGGTTAAAGCTCCTATATAAGTTGAACCATTTTCATCAATGAAGGCAAGCTGAGTTTTATTCAGAAAATAAACGAGTTTTATCTCATCTATCTTAGTGAGAGTGATTCTCCTAAGTTCTTGAGTGATTCAAGAATCCATGAGTTTAATCAAAGGTCCTTTATCCCTCTGTGTGTTTCAACTCTTAGGCTTATCTTCCATTCTTGGAAGTGTGATGTCTATCAATTTCCGTTCCATCTTCTTTTATGTTTCCATTTTCTCGTTTTAAATAATTTCTCAAATTTCTTGCTTGTTAGCATTCCACCAATGATAGATCAGTCAAACGAATCGAACGCTGTGGATTCACATCATTTGGTATTCACAGCCTGGCCATCTAGACCTGGAATAGGAAAGGAAGTTTATTATACAAAGTGTTTAACCGAAGGCCATCCATGTTTAGTTGCATTCGATTACGGAAGCGAAAACAATGTTGTGAGCCAAAGATTGGTGGAGAAACTCCAGTTACCGGCAACCTTTCATCTGGATCAAGCATGGATCAAATTCAGTACATGGCAATGTGTGAAAGAAGTATTATGTGATATTGATCCCATGGACTCTCGTCATCTTCTTTTGGGATGGGCATGGCTTCATTTTAAAACACTCCTTCTTGATGAACGTTCCCTTTATTTGAGGCATGAGGGACATCAAAGGAAGTAGAAGTTTATGACACCAAGACAAGTCAGTAAGGATCAACGTAGGCTGAAGGAGAAAACAGAAAAAGAAAGAATAGAAAAAGAAGTAATAGAAACTGCAGAAGAAAGGGAAAATAAAGAAAAAGAAATGGAACTAGAGAAAGTTTATTCGTCAATGTATTTTCCTCTACAATTTGTGATGTCATTTTACAAGAGCAAAAGGAGAAGCATGTGAAGGAAATACACGAACTTCCATGTTTGAAAAGGAAGCTTGTTCATAGTGCTTTATCATGCATTTGGTCCGTCGATAAGAAGCAAATTCGTCAAACACAACGCATGGAATTATTTATTGTTACATATCAAGGTGGGGTACTGTTGTCAAGAAATGTTATCGACGGATTGCAACCATTGGAAAGTAACAAATATCAAGTTGAATTTGATCCTGGAAGAAGAGAATTAGTTTCAACTTGCGAAAAAATAAAATTCCTTCACAAGATCATAATAAAAACTTACTTTAACTAGTGTCTTAAGATTCGGGACAAATCTTCTCGAAGAAGGAGGGTATGATGTGAATTGCATATGGGTCAAATGGAGGATGACTAATGCGCCGTGTTGATGTAGTTTCTTTTATTTAAACAAGGGCCCAATGCTTTGTAAAATTGGCTGACCAAATTGTGTTTGTGCTTAACCAATTAATGGGCTTTAGTTTTGCTTTATCTTCAAGTTGAAATAAGCGTCCGTATGCCAACCTAAGAACCAACCTTTGGAAGATCAAGAGGACCTTTGCTCAAAGTTTGTGGATGACTTTTGGTAGCCTTAAATTCAGTTACAATCAACCATTAAGTAGCGGATCATTATTAGCTTGAGTGGATCATTAATTAATAGCTTTAAGCGGGATGATATTGAAATTTATGTGTCTTTTGTAATTCTCATGGTTAAAGCTCCTATATAAGTTGAACCATTTTCATCAATGAAGGCAAGCTGAGTTTTATTCAGAAAATAAACGAGTTTGATCTCATCTATCTTAGTGAGAGTGATTCTCCTAAGTTCTTCAGTGATTCAAGAATCCATGAGTTTAATCAAAGGTCCTTTATCCCTCTGTGTGTTTCAACTCTTAGGCTTATCTTCCATTCTTGGAAGTGTGATGTCTATCAATTTCCGTTCCATCTTCTTTTATGTTTCCATTTTCTCGTTTTGAATAATTTCTCAAATTTCTTGCTTGTTAGCATTCCAACAATGATAGATCAGTCAAACGAATCGAACGTTGTGGATTCACATCATTTGGTATTCACAGCCTGGCCATCTAGACCTGGAATAGGAAAGGAAGTTTATTATACAAAGTGTTTAACCGAAGGCCATCCATGTTTAGTTGCATTCGATTACGGAAGCGAAAACAATGTTGTGAGCCAAAGATTGGTGGAGAAACTCCAGTTACCAGCAACCTTTCATCTGGATCAAGCATGGATCAAATTCAGTACATGGCAATGTGTGAAAGAAGTATTATGTGATATTGCTACCATGGACTCTCGTCATCTTCTTTTGGGATGGGCATGGCTTCATTTTAAAACACTCCATCTTGATGAACGTTCCCTTTATTTGAGGCATGAGGGACATCAAAGGAAGTAGAAGTTTATGACACCAAGACAAGTCAGTAAGGATCAACGTAGGCTGAAGGAGAAAACAGAAAAAGAAAGAATAGAAAAAGAAGTAATAGAAACTGCAGAAGGAAGGGAAAATAAAGAAAAAGAAATGGAACTAGAGAAAGTTTATTCGTCAATGTATTTTCTTCTACAGTTTGTGATGTCATTTTACAGGAACAAAAGGATAAGCATGTGAAGGAAATACACAAACTTCCATGTTTGAAAAGGAAGCTTGTTCATAGTGCTTTATCATGCATTTGGTCCTTCGATAAGAAGCAAATTCGTCAAACACAACGCATGGAATTATTTATTGTTACATATCAAGGTGGGGTACTGTTGTCAAGAAATGTTATCGACGGATTGCAACCATTGGAAAGTAACAAATATCAAGTTGAATTTGATCCTGGAAGAAGAGAATTAGTTTCAACTTGCGAAAAAATAAAATTCCTTCACAAGATCATAATAAAAACTTACTTTAAAACTAGTGTCTTAAGATTCGGGACAAATCTTCTCGAAGAAGGAGGGTATGATGTGAATTGCATATGGGTCAAATGGAGGATGACTAATGCGCCGTGTTGATGTAGTTTCTTTTATTTAAACAAGGGCCCAATGCTTTGTAAAATTGGCTGACCAAATTGTGTTTGTGCTTAACCAATTAATGGGCTTTAGTTTTGCTTTATCTTCAAGTTGAAATA
Organism: Vigna unguiculata; assembly: GCF_037176805.1. Classification (NCBI taxonomy): domain Eukaryota; kingdom Viridiplantae; phylum Streptophyta; class Magnoliopsida; order Fabales; family Fabaceae; genus Vigna; species Vigna unguiculata. Next base: position 22,134,165 of record NC_140802.1, read on the forward strand.
AGCGTCCGTATGCCAACCTAAGAACCAACCTTTGGAAGATCAAGAGGACCTTTGCTCAAAGTTTGTGGATGACTTTTGGTAGCCTTAAATTCAGTTACAATCAACCATTAAGTAGCGGATCATTATTAGCTTGAGTGGATCATTAATTAATAGCTTTAAGCGGGATGATATTGAAATTTATGTGTCTTTTGTAATTCTCATGGTTAAAGCTCCTATATAAGTTGAACCATTTTCATCAATGAAGGCAAGCTGAGTTTTATTCAGAAAATAAACGAGTTTGATCTCATCTATCTTAGTGAGAGTGATTCTCCTAAGTTCTTCAGTGATTCAAGAATCCATGAGTTTAATCAAAGGTCCTTTATCCCTCTGTGTGTTTCAACTCTTAGGCTTATCTTCCATTCTTGGAAGTGTGATGTCTATCAATTTCCGTTCCATCTTCTTTTATGTTTCCATTTTCTCGTTTTGAATAATTTCTCAAATTTCTTGCTTGTTAGCATTCCAACAATGATAGATCAGTCAAACGAATCGAACGTTGTGGATTCACATCATTTGGTATTCACAGCCTGGCCATCTAGACCTGGAATAGGAAAGGAAGTTTATTATACAAAGTGTTTAACCGAAGGCCATCCATGTTTAGTTGCATTCGATTACGGAAGCGAAAACAATGTTGTGAGCCAAAGATTGGTGGAGAAACTCCAGTTACCAGCAACCTTTCATCTGGATCAAGCATGGATCAAATTCAGTACATGGCAATGTGTGAAAGAAGTATTATGTGATATTGCTACCATGGACTCTCGTCATCTTCTTTTGGGATGGGCATGGCTTCATTTTAAAACACTCCATCTTGATGAACGTTCCCTTTATTTGAGGCATGAGGGACATCAAAGGAAGTAGAAGTTTATGACACCAAGACAAGTCAGTAAGGATCAACGTAGGCTGAAGGAGAAAACAGAAAAAGAAAGAATAGAAAAAGAAGTAATAGAAACTGCAGAAGGAAGGGAAAATAAAGAAAAAGAAATGGAACTAGAGAAAGTTTATTCGTCAATGTATTTTCTTCTACAGTTTGTGATGTCATTTTACAGGAACAAAAGGATAAGCATGTGAAGGAAATACACAAACTTCCATGTTTGAAAAGGAAGCTTGTTCATAGTGCTTTATCATGCATTTGGTCCTTCGATAAGAAGCAAATTCGTCAAACACAACGCATGGAATTATTTATTGTTACATATCAAGGTGGGGTACTGTTGTCAAGAAATGTTATCGACGGATTGCAACCATTGGAAAGTAACAAATATCAAGTTGAATTTGATCCTGGAAGAAGAGAATTAGTTTCAACTTGCGAAAAAATAAAATTCCTTCACAAGATCATAATAAAAACTTACTTTAAAACTAGTTTCTTAAGATTCGGGACAAATCTTCTCGAAGAAGGAGGCTATGATGTGAATTGCATATGGGTCAAATGGAGGATGACTAATGCGCCGTGTTGATGCAGTTTCTTTTATTTAAACAAGGGCCCAATGCTTTGTAAAATTGGCTGACCAAATTGTGTTTGTGCTTAACCAATTAACGGGCTTTAGTTTTGCTTTATCTTCAAGTTGAAATAAGGGTCCATATGCCAACCTAAGAACCAACCTTTGGAAGATCAAGAGGACCTTTGCTCAAAGTTTGTGGATGACTTTTGGTAGCCTTAAATTCAGTTACAATCAACCATTAAGTAGCGGATCATTATTAGCTTGAGTGGATCATTAATTAATAGCTTTAAGCGGGATGATATTGAAATTTATGTGTCTTTTGTAATTCTGATGGTTAAAGCTCCTATATAAGTTGAACCATTTTCATCAATGAAGGCAAGCTGAGTTTTATTCAAAAAATAAACGAGTTTTATCTCATCTATCTTAGTGAGAGTGATTCTCCTAAGGTCTTGAGTGATTCAAGAATCCATGAGTTTAATCAAAGGTCCTTTATCCCTTTGTGTGTTTCAACTCTTAGGCTTATCTTCCATTCATGATAGATCAGTCAATCGAATCGAACGCTGTGGATTCACATCATTTGGTATTCACAGCCTGGCCATCTAGACCTGGAATAGGAAAGGAAGTTTATTATACAAAGTGTTTAACCGAAGGCCATCCATGTTTAGTTGCATTCGATTACGGAAGCGAAAACAATGTTGTGAGCCAAAGATTGGTGGAGAAACTCCAGTTACCAGCAACCTTTCATCTGGATCAAGCATGGATCAAATTCAGTACATGGCAATGTGTGAAAGAAGTATTATGCGATATTGCTCCCATGGACTCTCGTCATCTTCTTTTGGGATGGGCATGGCTTCATTTTAAAACACTCCTTCTTGATGAACGTTCCCTTTATTTGAGGCATGAGGGACATCAAAGGAAGTAGAAGTTTATGACACCAAGACAAGTCAGTAAGGATCAACGTAGGCTGAAGGAGAAAACAGAAAAAGAAAGAATAGAAAAAGAAGTAATAGAAACTGCAGAAGGAAGGAAAAATAAAGAAAAAGAAATGGAACTAGAGAAAGTTTATTCGTCAATGTATTTTCTTCTACAGTTTGTGATGTCATTTTACAGGAACAAAAGGATAAGCATGTGAAGGAAATACACGAACTTCCATGTTTGAAAAGGAAGCTTGTTCATAGTGATTTATCATGCATTTGGTCCGTCGAGAAGAAGCAAATTCGTCAAACACAACGCATGGAATTATTAATTGTTACATATCAAGGTGGGGTACCGTTGTCAAGAAATGTTATCGACGGATTGCAACCATTGGAAAGTAACAAATATCAAGTTGAATTTGATCCTGGAAGAAGAGAATTAGTTTCAACTTGCGAAAAAATTAAACTCCTTCACAAGATCATAATAAAAACTTACTTTAAAACTAGTGTCTTAAGATTCGGGACAAATCTTCTCGAAGAAGGAGGGTATGATGTGAATTGCATATGGGTCAAATGGAGGATGACTAATGCGCCGTGTTGATGCAGTTTCTTTTATTTAAACAAGGGCCCAAGGCTTTGTAAAATTGGCTGACCAAATTGTGTTTGTGCTTAACCAATTAATGGGCTTTAGTTTTGCTTTATCTTCAAGTTGAAATAAGGGTCCATATGCCAACCTAAGAACCAACCTTTGGAAGATCAAGAGGACCTTTGCTCAAAGTTTGTGGATGACTTTTGGTAGCCTTAAATTCAGTTACAATCAACCATTAAGTAGCGGATCATTATTAGCTTGAGTGGATCATTAATTAATAGCTTTAAGCGGGATGATATTGAAATTTATGTGTCTTTTGTAATTCTGATGGTTAAAGCTCCTATATAAGTTGAACCATTTTCATCAATGAAGGCAAGCTGAGTTTTATTCATAAAATAAACGACTTTTATCTCATCTATCTTAGTGAAAGTGATTCTCCTAAGTTCTTGAGTGATTCAAGAATCCATGAGTTTCATCAAAGGTCCTTTATCCCTCTGTGTGTTTCAACTCTTAGGCTTATCTTCCATTCTTGGAAGTGCGATGTCTATCAATTTCCGTTCCATCTTCTTTTATGTTTCCATTTTCTCGTTTTAAATAATTTCTCAAATTTCTTGCTTGTTAGCATTCCAACAATGATAGATCAGTCAAACGAATCGAACGCTGTGGATTCACATCATTTTTTATTCACAGCCTGGCCATCTAGACCTGAAACAGGAAAAGAAGTTTATTATACAAAGTGTTTAACCGAAGGCCATCCATGTTTAGTTGTATTCGATTACGGAAGCGAAAACAATGTTGTGAGCCAAAGATTGGTGGAGAAAATCCAGTTACCAGCAACCTTTCATCTGGATCAAGCATGGATCAAATTCAGTACATGGCAATGTGTGAAAGAAGTATTATGTGATATTGCTCCCATGGACTCTCGTCATCTTCTTTTGGGATGGGCATGGCTTCATTTTAAAACACTCCATCTTGATGAACGTTCCCTTTATTTGAGGCATGAGGGACATCAAAGGAAGTAGAAGTTTATGACACCAAGACAAGTCAGTAAGGATCAATGTAGGCTGAAGGAGAAAACAGAAAAAAAAAGAATAGAAAAAGAAGTCATAGAAACTGCAGAAGGAAGGGAAAATAAAGAAAAAGAAATGGAACTAGAGAAAGTTTATTCGTCAATGTATTTTCTTCTACAGTTTGTGATGTTATTTTACAGGAACAAAAGGATAAGCATGTGAAGGAAATACACGAACTTCCATGTTTGAAAAGGAAGCTTGTTCATAGTGCTTTATCATGCATTTGGTCCGTCGATAAGAAGCAAATTCGTCAAACACAACGCATGGAATTTTTAATTGTTACATATCAAGGTGGGGTACCGTTGTCAAGAAATGTTATTGACGGATTGCAACCATTGGAAAGTAACAAATATCAAGTTGAATTTGATCCTGGAAGAAGAGAATTAGTTTCAACTTGCGAAAAAATTAAACTCCTTCACAAGATCATAATAAAAACTTACTTTAAAACTGGTGTCTTAAGATTCGGGACAAATCTTCTCGAAGAAGGAGGGTATGATGTGAATTGCATATGGGTCAAATGGAGGATGACTAATGCGCCGTGTTGATGCAGTTTCTTTTATTTAAACAAGGGCCCAATGCTTTGTAAAATTGGCTGACCAAATTGTGTTTGTGCTTAACCAATTAATGGGCTTTAGTTTTGCTTTATCTTCAAGTTGAAATAAGGGTCCATATGCCAACCTAAGAACCAACCTTTGGAAGATCAAGAGGACCTTTGCTCAAAGTTTGTGGATGACTTTTGGTAGCCTTAAATTCAGTTACAATCAACCATTAAGTAGCGGATCATTATTAGCTTGAGTGGATCATTAATTAATAGCTTTAAGCGGGATGATATTGAAATTTATGTATCTTTTGTAATTCTGATGGTTAAAGCTCCTATATAAGTTGAACAATTTTCATCAATGAAGGCAAGCTGAGTTTTATTCATAAAATAAACGAGTTTTATCTCATCTATCTTAGTGAGAGTGATTCTCCTAAGTTCTTGAGTGATTCAAGAATCCATGAGTTTCATCAAAGGTCCTTTATCCCTCTGTGTGTTTCAACTCTTAGGCTTATCTTCCATTCTTGGAAGTGCGATGTCTATCAATTTCCGTTCCATCTTCTTTTATGTTTCCATTTTCTCGTTTTAAATAATTTCTCAAATTTCTTGCTTGTTAGCATTCCAACAATGATAGATCAGTCAAACGAATCGAACGCTGTGGATTCACATCATTTGGTATTCACAGCCTGGCCATCTAGACCTGGAATAGGAAAGGAAGTTTATTATACAAAGTATTTAACCGAAGGCCATCCATGTTTAGTTGCAATCGATTACGGAAGCGAAAACAATGTTGTGAGCTAAAGATTGGTGGAGAAACTCCAGTTACCAGCAACCTTTCATTTGGATCAAGCATGGATCAAATTCAGTACATGGCATTGTGTGAAAGAAGTATTATGTGATATTGCTCCCATGGACTCTTGTCATCTTCTTTTGGGATGGGCATGGCTTCATTTTAAAACACTCCATCTTGATGAACGTTCCCTTTATTTGAGGCATGAGGGACATCAACACCAAGACAAGTCAGTAAGGATCAACGTAGGCTGAAGGAGAAAACAGAAAAAGAAGTAATAGAAACTGCAGAAGGAAGGGAAAATAAAGAAAAAGAAATGGAACTAGAGAAAGTTTATTCGAATGTATTTTCTTCTACAGTTTGTGATGTCATTTTACAGGAACAAAAGGATAAGCATGTGAAGGAAATACACGAATTTCCATGTTCGAAAAGGAAACTTGTTCATAGTGCTTTATCATGCATTTGGTCCGTCGATAAGAAGCTAATTCGTCAAACACAACGCATGGAATTATTTATTGTTACATATCAAGGTGGGGTACCGTTGTCAAGAAATGTTATCGGCGGATTGCAACCATTGGAAAGTAAAAAATATCAAGTTGAATTTGATCCTGGAAGAGGAGAATTAGTTTCAACTTGCGAAAAAATAAAATTCCTTCAACAGATCATAATAAAAACTTACTTTAAAACTAGTGTCTTAAGATTCCGGACAAATCTTCTCGAAGAAGGAGGGTACGATGTGAATTGCATATGGGTCAAATGGAGGATGACTAATGCGCCGTGTTGATGCAGTTTCTTTTATTTAAACAAGGGCCCAATGCTTTGTAAAATTGGCTGACCAAATTGTGTTTGTGCTTAACCAATTAATGGGCTTTAGTTTTGCTTTATCTTCAAGTTGAAATAAGGGTCCATATGCCAACCTAAGAACCAACCTTTGGAAGATCAAGAGGACCTTTGCTCAAAGTTTGTGGATGACTTTTGGTAGCCTTAAATTCAGTTACAATCAACCATTAAGTAGCGGATCATTATTAGCTTGAGTGGATCATTAATTAATAGCTTTAAGCGGGATGATATTGGAATTTATGTGTCTTTTGTGATTCTGATGGTTGAAGCTCCTATATAAGTTGAACCATTTTCATCAATGAAGGCAAGCTGAGTTTTATTCAGAAAATAAACGAGTTTTATCTCATCTATCTTAGTGAGAGTGATTCTCCTAAGTTCTTGAGTGATTCAAGAATCCATGAGTTTAATCAACGGTCCTTTATCCCTCTGTGTGTTTCAACTCTTAGGCTTATCTTACATTCTTGGAAGTGTGATGTCTATCAATTTCTGTTCCATCTTCTTTTATGCTTCCATTTTCTCGTTTTAAATAATTTCTCAAATTTCTTGCTTGTTAGCATTGCAACTATGATAGATCAGTCAAACGAATCGAACGCTGTGGATTCACATCATTTGGTATTCACAGCCTGGCCATCTAGACCTGGAATAGGAAAGGAAGTTTATTATACAAAGTGTTTAACCAAAGGCCATCCATGTTTAGTTGCATTCGATTACGGAAGCGAAAACAATTGTGTGAGCCAAAGATTGCTAGAGAAACTCTAGTTACCAGCAACGTTTCATCTGGATCAAGCATGGATCAAATTCAGTACATGGCAATGTGTGAAAGAAGTATTATGCGATATTGCTCCCATGGACTCTCGTCATCTTCTTTTGGGATGGGCATGGCTTCATTTTAAAACACTCCATCTTGATGAACGTTCCCTTTATTTGAGGCATGAGGGACATCAAAGGAAGTAGAAGTTTATGACACCAAGACAAGTCAGTAAGGATCAATGTAGGCTGAAGGAGAAAACAGAAAAAGAAAGAATAGAAAAAGAAGTAATAGAAACTGCAGAAGGAAGGGAAAATAAAGAAAAAGAAATGGAACTAGAGAAAGTTTATTCGAATGTATTTTCTTCTACAGTTTGTGATGTCATTTTACAGGAACAAAAGGATAAGCATGTGAAGGAAATACACGAACTTCCATGTTTGAAAAGGAAGCTTCTTCATAGTGCTTTATCATGCATTTGGTCCGTCGATAAGAAGCAAATTCGTCAAACACAACGCATGGAATTATTTATTGTTACATATCAAGGTGGGGTACCGTTGTCAAGAAATGTTATCGACGGATTGCAACCATTGGAAAGTAACAAATATCAAGTTGAATTTGATCCTGGAAGAAGAGAATTAGTTTCAACTTGCGAAAAAATAAAATTCCTTCACAACATCATAATAAAAACTTACTTTAAAACTGGTGTCTTAAGATTCGGGACAAATCTTCTCGAAGAAGGAGGGTATGATGTGAATTGCATATGGGTCAATTGGAGGATGACTAATGCGCCGTGTTGATGCAGTTTCTTTTATTTAAACAAGGGCCCAATGCTTTGTAAAATTGGCTGACCAAATTGTGTTTGTGCTTAACCAATTAATGGGCTTTAGTTTTGCTTTATCTTCAAGTTGAAATAAGGGTCCATATGCCAACCTAAGAACCAACCTTTGGAAGATCAAGAGGACCTTTGCTCAAAGTTTGTGGATGACTTTTGGTAGCCTTAAATTCAGTTACAATCAACCATTAAGTAGCGGATCATTATTAGCTTGAGTGGATCATTAATTAATAGCTTTAAGCGGGATGATATTGAAATTTATGTGTCTTTTGTAATTCTGATGGTTAAAGCTCCTATATAAGTTGAACCATTTTCATGAACGAAGGCAAGCTGAGTTTTATTCATAAAATAAACGAGTTTTATCTCATATATCTTAGTGAGAGTGATTCTCCGAAGTTCTTGAGTGATTCAAGAATCCATGAGTTTAATCAAAGGTCCTTTATCCCTTTGTGTGTTTCAACTCTTAGGCTTATCTTCCATTCTTGGAAGTGTGATGTCTATCAATTACCTTTCCATCTTCTTTTATGTTTCCACTTTCTCGTTTTAAATAATTTCTCAAATTTCCTGCTTGTTAGCATGCCAACAGTCATAGATCAGTCAAATGAATCGAATCTTGTGGATTCACATCATTTGGTATTCAGAGCCTGGCTATCTAGATTCGGAAAAGGAAAGGAAGTTCATTATACAAAGTGTTTAACCGAAGGCCATCCATGTTTAGTTGCATTCGATTACGGAAGAGAAAACAATGTCGTGTGCCAAAGATTGGTGGAGAAACAACAGTTACCAGCAACCTTTCATCTGGATCAAGCATGGATCAAATTCAGTACATGGAAATGTGCGAAGGAAGTATTATGTGATATTGCTCCCATGGACTCTTGTCATCTTCTTTTGGGATGGGCATGGCTTCGTTTTAAAACACTCCATCTTGATGAACGTTCCCTTTATTTGAGGTATGGGGGACATCAAAAGAAGTAGAAATTTATGACACCAAGACAAGTCAGTAAGGATCAACGTAGGCTGAAGGAGAAAACAAAAAAAGAAAGAATAGAAAGAAGTAATATAAACTGCAGAAGGAAGGGAAAATAAAGAAAAAGAAATGGAACTAGAGAAAGTTTATTCGTCAATGTTTTTTCTTCTATAGTTTGTGATGTCATTTTACAGGAACAAAAGCATAAGCATGTGAATGAAACACACCAACTTCCATGTTTAAAAAGGAAGCTTGTTCATAGTGTTTTGTTATGCATTTGGTCCGTCGATAAGAAGCAAATTCGTCAAACATAATGCATGGAATTATTTATTGTTACATATCAAGGTGGGGTACTGTTGCCAAGAAATGTTATCGACGGATTGCAACCGTTGGAAAGTAACAAATATCAGGTTGAATTTGATCCTAGAAGAAGAGAATTAGTTTGAACTTGTGAAAAAATAAAAGTCCTTCACAAGATCATAATAAACTTACATTAAAACTAGTGTCTTAAGATTCGGGACAAATCTTCTCGAAGAAGGAGGGTATGATGTGAATTGCATATGGGTCAAATGGAGGATGACTAATGCGCCGTGTTGATGCAGTTTCTTTTATTTAAATAAGGGCCCAATGCTTTGTAAATTCGGCTGACCAAATTGTGTTTGTGTTTAACCAATTAATGGGCTTTACTTTTGCTTTATCTTCAAGTTGAAACAAGGGTCCATATGCCAACTTAAGATACAAGCTTTGGAAGATCAAGAGGACCTTTGCTCAAAGTTTGTGGATGTCTTTTGGTAGCCTTAAATTCAGTTACAGTCAACCATTAAGTAGCGGATCGTTATTAGCTTGAGTTGATCATTAATTAATAGCTTTAAGCGGGATGATATTGAAATTTATGTGTCTTTTGTAATTCTGATGGTTAAAGGTCCTATATAAGTTGAACCATTTTCATCAATGAAGGGAAGCTGAGTTTTATTCAGAAAATAAACGAGTTTTATCTGATCTATCTTAGTGAGAGTGATTCTCCTAAGTTCTTCAGTGATTCAAGAATCCATGAGTTTAATTAAAGGTCCTTTATCCCTTTGTGTGTTTCAACTCTTAGGCTTATCTTCCATTCTTGGAAGTGTGATGTCTATCACTTTTCCGTTCTATCTTCTTTTATGTTTCCATTTTCTCGTTTTAAATAATTTCTCAAATTTCTTGCTTGTTAGCATTCCAACAATGATAGATCAGTCAAACGAATCGAACGTTGTGGATTCACATCATTTGGTATTCAGAGCCTGGCCATCTAGATTTGGAATAGGAAAGGAAGTTTATTATACAAAGTGTTTAACCGAAGGCCATCCATGTTTAGTTGCATTCGATTACGGAAGCGAAAACAATGTTGTGAACCAAAGTTTGGTGGAGAACCAGTTACCAGCAACCTTTCATCTGGATCAAGCATGGATCAAATTCAGTACATGGCAATGTGTGAAAGAAGTATTATGTGATATTGCTCCCATGGACTCTTGTCATCTTCTTTTGGGATGGGTATGGCTTCGTTTTAAAACACTCCATCTTGATCCACGTTCCCTTCATTTAAGGCATCAGGGACATCAAAAGAGGTGGAAATTTATGACACCAAGACAAGTCAGTAAGGATCAACGTAGGTTGAAGGAGAAAACAGAAAAAGAAAGAATAGAAAGAAGTAATATAAACTGCAGAAGGAAGGGAAAATAAAGAAAAAGAAATGGAACTAGAGAAAGTTTATTCGTCAATGATAATTCTTCGACAGTTTGTGATGTCATTTTACAGGAACAAAAGGATAAGCATGTGAATGAAACACACCAACTTCCATGTTTAAAAAGGAAGCTTGTTCATAGTGCTTTGTTATGCATTTGGTCCGTCGATAAGAAGCAAATTCGTCAAACACAATGCATGGAATTATTTATTGTTACATATCAAGGTGGGGTACTGTTGCCAAGAAATGTTATCGACGGATTGCAACCGTTGGAAAGTAACAAATATCAAGTTGAATTTGATCCTGGAAGAAGAGAATTAGTTTCAACTTGTGAAAAAATAAAAGTCCTTCACAAGATCATAATAAACTTACATTAAAACTAGTGTCTTAAGATTCGGGACCAATCTTCTCGAAGAAGGAGGGTATGATGTGAATTGCATATGGGTCAAATGGAGGATGACTAATGCGCCGTGTTGATGCAGTTTCTTTTATTTAAATAAGGGCCCAATGCTTTGTAAATTCGGCTGACCAAATTGTGTTTGTGTTTAACCAATTAATGGACTTTAGTTTTGCTTTACCTTCAAGTTGAAACAAGGGTCCATATGCCAACTTAAGATACAAGCTTTGGAAGATCAAGAGGACCTTTGCTCAAAGTTTGTGGATGACTTTTGGTAGCCTTAAATTCAGTTACAGTCAACCATTAAGTAGCGGATCGTTATTAGCTTGAGTTGATCATTAATTAATAGCTTTAAGCGGGATGATATTGAAATTTATGTGTCTTTTGTAATTCTGATGGTTAAAGCTCCTATATAAGTTGAACCATTTTCATCAATGAAGGCAAGTTGAGTTTTATTCAGAAAATAAACGAGTTTTATCTGATCTATCTTAGTGAGAGTGATTCTCCAAAGTTCTTCAGTGATTCAAGAATGCATGAGTTTAATCAAAGGTCCTTTATCCCTTTGTGTTTTTCAACTCTTAGGCTTATCTTCCATTCTTGGAAGTGTGATGTCTATCAATTTCCGTTCCATCTTCTTTTATGTTTCTATTTTCTCGTTTTAAACAATTTCTCAAATTTCTTGCTTGTTAGCATGCCAACAATGATAGATCAGTCAAACGGATCGAACCCTGTGGATTCACATCATTTGGTATTCAGAGCCTGGCTATCTAGATTTGGAATAGGAAAGGAAGTTTATTATACAAAGTGTTTAACCGAAGGCCATCCATGTTTAGTTGCATTCGATTACGGAAGCGAAAACAATGTTGTGAGCCAAAGATTGGTGGAGAAATAACAGTTACCAGCAACGTTTCATCTGGATCAAGCATCGATCAAATTCAGTACATGGCAATGTGTGAAAGAAGTATTATGTGATATTGCTCCGATGGACTCTTGTCATCTTCTTCTGGGATGGGCATGGCTTCGTTTTAAAACACTCCATCTTGATGAACGTTCCCTTTATTTGAGTCATGAGGGACATCAAAAGAAGTAGAAATTTATGACACCAAGACAAGTCAGTAAGGATCAACGTAGGTTGAAGGAGAAAACAGAAAAAGAAAGAATAGAAAGAAGTAATATAAACTGCAGAAGGAAGGGAAAATAAAGAAAAAGAAATGGAACTAGAGAAAGTTTATTCGTCAATGATAATTCTTCGACAGTTTGTGATGTCATTTTACAGGAACAAAAGGATAAGCATGTGAATGAAACACACCAACTTCCATGTTTAAAAAGGAAGCTTGTTCATAGTGCTTTATCATGCATTTGGTCCGTCGATAAGAAGCAAATTCGTCAAACACAACGCATGGAATTATTTATTGTTACATATCAAGGTGGGGTACGGTTGCCAAGAAATGTTATCGACGGATTGCAACCGTTGGAAAGTAACAAATATCAAGTTGAATTTGATCCTGGAAGAAGAGAATTAGTTTCAACTTGTGAAAAAATAAAAGTCCTTCACAAGATCATAATAAACTTACATTAAAACTAGTGTCTTAAGATTCGGGACCAATCTTCTCGAAGAAGGAGGGTATGATGTGAATTGCATATGGGTCAAATGGAGGATGACTAATGCGCCGTGTTGATGCAGTTTCTTTTATTTAAATAAGGGCCCAATGCTTTGTAAATTCGGCTGACCAAATTGTGTTTGTGTTTAACCAATTAATGGGCTTTACTTTTGCTTTATCTTCAAGTTGAAACAAGGGTCCATATGCCAACTTAAGATACAAGCTTTGGAAGATCAAGAGGACCTTTGCTCAAAGTTTGTGGATGTCTTTTGGTAGCCTTAAATTCAGTTACAGTCAACCATTAAGTAGCGGATCGTTATTAGCTTGAGTTGATCATTAATTAATAGCTTTAAGCGGGATGATATTGAAATTTATGTGTCTTTTGTAATTCTGATGGTTAAAGGTCCTATATAAGTTGAACCATTTTCATCAATGAAGGGAAGCTGAGTTTTATTCAGAAAATAAACGAGTTTTATCTGATCTATCTTAGTGAGAGTGATTCTCCTAAGTTCTTCAGTGATTCAAGAATCCATGAGTTTAATTAAAGGTCCTTTATCCCTTTGTGTGTTTCAACTCTTAGGCTTATCTTCCATTCTTGGAAGTGTGATGTCTATCACTTTTCCGTTCTATCTTCTTTTATGTTTCCATTTTCTCGTTTTAAATAATTTCTCAAATTTCTTGCTTGTTAGCATTCCAACAATGATAGATCAGTCAAACGAATCGAACGTTGTGGATTCACATCATTTGGTATTCAGAGCCTGGCCATCTAGATTTGGAATAGGAAAGGAAGTTTATTATACAAAGTGTTTAACCGAAGGCCATCCATGTTTAGTTGCATTCGATTACGGAAGCGAAAACAATGTTGTGAACCAAAGTTTGGTGGAGAACCAGTTACCAGCAACCTTTCATCTGGATCAAGCATGGATCAAATTCAGTACATGGCAATGTGTGAAAGAAGTATTATGTGATATTGCTCCCATGGACTCTTGTCATCTTCTTTTGGGATGGGTATGGCTTCGTTTTAAAACACTCCATCTTGATCCACGTTCCCTTCATTTAAGGCATCAGGGACATCAAAAGAGGTGGAAATTTATGACACCAAGACAAGTCAGTAAGGATCAACGTAGGTTGAAGGAGAAAACAGAAAAAGAAAGAATAGAAAGAAGTAATATAAACTGCAGAAGGAAGGGAAAATAAAGAAAAAGAAATGGAACTAGAGAAAGTTTATTCGTCAATGATAATTCTTCGACAGTTTGTGATGTCATTTTACAGGAACAAAAGGATAAGCATGTGAATGAAACACACCAACTTCCATGTTTAAAAAGGAAGCTTGTTCATAGTGCTTTGTTATGCATTTGGTCCGTCGATAAGAAGCAAATTCGTCAAACACAATGCATGGAATTATTTATTGTTACATATCAAGGTGGGGTACTGTTGCCAAGAAATGTTATCGACGGATTGCAACCGTTGGAAAGTAACAAATATCAAGTTGAATTTGATCCTGGAAGAAGAGAATTAGTTTCAACTTGTGAAAAAATAAAAGTCCTTCACAAGATCATAATAAACTTACATTAAAACTAGTGTCTTAAGATTCGGGACCAATCTTCTCGAAGAAGGAGGGTATGATGTGAATTGCATATGGGTCAAATGGAGGATGACTAATGCGCCGTGTTGATGCAGTTTCTTTTATTTAAATAAGGGCCCAATGCTTTGTAAATTCGGCTGACCAAATTGTGTTTGTGTTTAACCAATTAATGGACTTTAGTTTTGCTTTACCTTCAAGTTGAAACAAGGGTCCATATGCCAACTTAAGATACAAGCTTTGGAAGATCAAGAGGACCTTTGCTCAAAGTTTGTGGATGACTTTTGGTAGCCTTAAATTCAGTTACAGTCAACCATTAAGTAGCGGATCGTTATTAGCTTGAGTTGATCATTAATTAATAGCTTTAAGCGGGATGATATTGAAATTTATGTGTCTTTTGTAATTCTGATGGTTAAAGCTCCTATATAAGTTGAACCATTTTCATCAATGAAGGCAAGTTGAGTTTTATTCAGAAAATAAACGAGTTTTATCTGATCTATCTTAGTGAGAGTGATTCTCCAAAGTTCTTCAGTGATTCAAGAATGCATGAGTTTAATCAAAGGTCCTTTATCCCTTTGTGTTTTTCAACTCTTAGGCTTATCTTCCATTCTTGGAAGTGTGATGTCTATCAATTTCCGTTCCATCTTCTTTTATGTTTCTATTTTCTCGTTTTAAACAATTTCTCAAATTTCTTGCTTGTTAGCATGCCAACAATGATAGATCAGTCAAACGGATCGAACCCTGTGGATTCACATCATTTGGTATTCAGAGCCTGGCTATCTAGATTTGGAATAGGAAAGGAAGTTTATTATACAAAGTGTTTAACCGAAGGCCATCCATGTTTAGTTGCATTCGATTACGGAAGCGAAAACAATGTTGTGAGCCAAAGATTGGTGGAGAAATAACAGTTACCAGCAACGTTTCATCTGGATCAAGCATCGATCAAATTCAGTACATGGCAATGTGTGAAAGAAGTATTATGTGATATTGCTCCGATGGACTCTTGTCATCTTCTTCTGGGATGGGCATGGCTTCGTTTTAAAACACTCCATCTTGATGAACGTTCCCTTTATTTGAGTCATGAGGGACATCAAAAGAAGTAGAAATTTATGACACCAAGACAAGTCAGTAAGGATCAACGTAGGTTGAAGGAGAAAACAGAAAAAGAAAGAATAGAAAGAAGTAATATAAACTGCAGAAGGAAGGGAAAATAAAGAAAAAGAAATGGAACTAGAGAAAGTTTATTCGTCAATGATAATTCTTCGACAGTTTGTGATGTCATTTTACAGGAACAAAAGGATAAGCATGTGAATGAAACACACCAACTTCCATGTTTAAAAAGGAAGCTTGTTCATAGTGCTTTATCATGCATTTGGTCCGTCGATAAGAAGCAAATTCGTCAAACACAACGCATGGAATTATTTATTGTTACATATCAAGGTGGGGTACGGTTGCCAAGAAATGTTATCGACGGATTGCAACCGTTGGAAAGTAACAAATATCAAGTTGAATTTGATCCTGGAAGAAGAGAATTAGTTTCAACTTGTGAAAAAATAAAAGTCCTTCACAAGATCATAATAAACTTACATTAAAACTAGTGTCTTAAGATTCGGGACCAATCTTCTCGAAGAAGGAGGGTATGATGTGAATTGCATATGGGTCAAATGGAGGATGACTAATGCGCCGTGTTGATGCAGTTTCTTTTATTTAAATAAGGGCCCAATGCTTTGTAAATTCGGCTGACCAAATTGTGTTTGTGTTTAACCAATTAATGGACTTTAGTTTTGCTTGACCTTCAAGTTGAAACAAGGGTCCATATGCCAACTTAAGATACAAGCTTTGGAAGATCAAGAGGACCTTTGCTCAAAGTTTGTGGATGACTTTTGGTAGCTTTAAATTCAGTTACAATCAACCATTAGTAGCGGATCGTTATTAGCTTGAGTGGATCATTAATTAATAGCTTTAAGATGGATGATATTGAAATTTATGTGTCTTTTGTAATTCTGATGGTTAAAGCTCTTATATAAGTTGAACCATTTTCATCAATGAAGGGAAGCTGAGTTTTATTCAGAAAATAAACGAGTTTTATCTCATCTATCTTAGTGAGAGTGATTCTCCAAAGTTCTTCAGTGATTCAAGAATGCATGAGTTTAATCAAAGGTCCTTTATCCCTTTGTGTTTTTCAACTCTTAGGCTTATCTTCCATTCTTGGAAGTGTGATGTCTATCAATTTCCGTTCCATCTTCTTTTATGTTTCTATTTTCTCGTTTTAAACAATTTCTCAAATTTCTTGCTTGTTAGCATGCCAACAATGATAGATCAGTCAAACGGATCGAACCCTGTGGATTCACATCATTTGGTATTCAGAGCCTGGCTATCTAGATTTGGAATAGGAAAGGAAGTTTATTATACAAAGTGTTTAACCGAAGGCCATCCATGTTTAGTTGCATTCGATTACGGAAGCGAAAACAATGTTGTGAGCCAAAGATTGGTGGAGAAACAACAGTTACCAGCAACCTTTCATCTGGATCAAGCATGGATCAAATTCAGTACATGGCAATGTGCGAAGGAAGTATTATGTGATATTGCTCCCATGGACTCTTGTCATCTTCCTTTGGGATGGGCATGGCTACGTTTTAAAACACTCCATCTTGATGAACGTTCCCTTTATTTGAGTCATGAGGGACATCAAAAGAAGTAGAAATTTATGACACCAAGACAAGTCAGTAAGGATCAACATAGGCTGAAGGAGAAAACAGAAAAAGAAAGAATAGAAAGAAGTAATATAAACTGCAGAAGGAAGGGAAAATAAAGAAAAAGAAATGGAACTAGAGAAAGTTTATTCGTCAATGTTTTTTCTTCGACAGTTTGTGATGTTATTTTACAGGAACAAAAGGATAAGCATGTGAATGAATCACACCAACTTCCATGTTTAAAAAGGAAGCTTGTTCATAGTGCTTTGTTATGCATTTGGTCCGTCGATAAGAAGCAAATTCGTCAAACACAATGCATGGAATTATTTATTGTTACATATCAAGGTGGGGTACTGTTGCCAAGAAATGTTATCGACGGATTGCAACCGTTGGAAAGTAACAAATATCAAGTTGAATTTGATCCTGGAAGAAGAGAATTAGTTTCAACTTGTGAAAAAATAAAAGTCCTTCTCAAGATCATAATAAACTTACATTAAGACTAGTGTCTTAAGATTCTGGACAAATCTTCTCGAAGAAGGATGGTATGATGTGAATTGCATATGGGTCAAATGGAGGATGACTAATGCGCAGTGTTGACGCAGTTTCTTTTACTTAAATAAGGGCCCAATGCTTTGTAAATTCGGCTTACCAAATTGTGTTTGTGTTTAACCAATTAATGGGCTTTAGTTTTGCTTTATCTTCAAGTTGAAATAAGGGTCCATATGCCAACTTAAGAACCAAGCTTTGGAAGATCAAGAGGACCTTTGCTCAAAGTTTGTGGATGACTTTTGGTAGCTTTAAATTCAGTTACAATCAACCATTAGTAGCGGATCGTTATTAGCTTGAGTGGATCATTAATTAATAGCTTTAAGATGGATGATATTGAAATTTATGTGTCTTTTGTAATTCTGATGGTTAAAGCTCTTATATAAGTTGAACCATTTTCATCAATGAAGGGAAGCTGAGTTTTATTCAGAAAATAAACGAGTTTTATCTCATCTATCTTAGTGAGAGTGATTCTCCAAAGTTCTTCAGTGATTCAAGAATGCATGAGTTTAATCAAAGGTCCTTTATCCCTTTGTGTTTTTCAACTCTTAGGCTTATCTTCCATTCTTGGAAGTGTGATGTCTATCAATTTCCGTTCCATCTTCTTTTATGTTTCTATTTTCTCGTTTTAAACTATTTCTCAAATTTCTTGCTTGTTAGCATGCCAACAATGATAGATCAGTCAAACGGATCGAACCCTGTGGATTCACATCATTTGGTATTCAGAGCCTGGCTATCTAGATTTGGAATAGGAAAGGAAGTTTATTATACAAAGTGTTTAACCGAAGGCCATCCATGTTTAGTTGCATTCGATTACGGAAGCGAAAACAATGTTGTGAGCCAAAGATTGGTGGAGAAACAACAGTTACCAGTAACCTTTCATCTGGATCAAGCATGGATCAAATTCAGTACATGGCAATGTACGAAGGAAGTATTATGTGATATTGCTCCCATGGACTCTTGTCATCTTCTTTTGGGATGGGCATGGCTTCGTTTTAAAACACTCCATCTTGATGAACGTTCCCTTTATTTGAGTCATGAGGGACATCAAAAGAAGTAGAAATTTATGACACAAAGATAAGTCAGTAAGGATCAACGTAGGCTGAAGGAGAAAACAGAAAAAGAAAGAATAGAAAGAAGTAATATAAACTGCAGAAGGAAGGGAAAATAAAGAAAAAGAAATGGAACTAGAGAAAGTTTATTCGTCAATGTTTTTTCTTCGACAGTTTGTGATGTCATTTTACGGGAACAAAAGGATAAGCATGTGAATGAAACACACCAAGTTCCATGTTTAAAAAGGAAGCTTGTTCATAGTGCTTTGTTATGCATTTGGTCCGTCGATAAGAAGCAAATTCGTCAAACACAATGCATGGAATTATTTATTGTTACATATCAAGGTGGGGTACTGTTGCCAAGAAATGTTATCGACGGATTGCAACCGTTGTAAAGTAACAAATATCAAGTTGAATTGGATCCTGGAAGAAGAGAATTAGTTTCAACTTGTGAAAAAATAAAAGTCCTTCTCAAGATCATAATAAACTTACATTAAAACTAGTGTCTTAAGATTCGGGACAAATCTTCTCGAAGAAGGAGGGTATGATGTGAATTGCATATGGGTCAAATGGAGGATGACTAATGCGCCGTGTTGACGCAGTTTCTTTTACTTAAATAAGGGCCCAATGCTTTGTAAATTCGGCTGACCAAATTGTGTTTGTGTTTAACCAATTAATGGGCTTTAGTTTTGCTTTATCTTCAAGTTGAAATAAGGGTCCATATGCCAACTTAAGAACCAAGCTTTGGAAGATCAAGAGGACCTTTGCTCAAAGTTTGTGGATGACTTTTGGTAGCCTTAAATTCAGTTACAATCAACCATTAAGTAGCGGATCGTTATTAGCTTGAGTGGATCATTAATTAATAGCTTTAAGCGGGATGATATTGAAATTTATGTGTCTTTTGTAATTCTGATGGTTAAAGCTCCTATATAAGTTGAACCATTTTCATCAATGAAGGCAAGTTGAGTTTTATTCAGAAAATAAACGAGTTTTATCTCATCTATCTTACTGAGAGTGATTCTCCAAAGTTCTTCAGTGATTCAAGAATCCATGAGTTTAATCAAAGGTCCTTTATCCCTTTGTGTGTTTTAACTCTTAGGCTTATCTTCCATTCTTGGAAGTGTGATGTCTATCAATTTCCTTTCCATCTTCTTTTATGTTTCTATTTTCTCGTTTTAAACAATTTCTCAAATTTCTTGCTTGTTAGCGTGCCAACAATGATAGATCAGTCAAACGAATCGAACCCTGTGGATTCACATCATTTGGTATTCAGATCCTGGCTATCTAGATTTGGAACAGGAAAGGAAGTTTATTATACAAAGTGTTTAACCGAAGGCCATCCATGTTTAGTTGCATTCGATTACGGAAGCGAAAACAATGTTGTGAGCCAAAGATTGGTGGAGAAACAACAGTTACCAGTAACCTTTCATCTGGATCAAGCATGGATCAAATTCAGTACATGGCAATGTACGAAGGAAGTATTATGTGATATTGCTCCCATGGACTCTTGTCATCTTCTTTTGGGATGGGCATGGCTTCGTTTTAAAACACTCCATCTTGATGAACGTTCCCTTTATTTGAGTCATGAGGGACATCAAAAGAAGTAGAAATTTATGACACAAAGATAAGTCAGTAAGGATCAACGTAGGCTGAAGGAGAAAACAGAAAAAGAAAGAATAGAAAGAAGTAATATAAACTGCAGAAGGAAGGGAAAATAAAGAAAAAGAAATGGAACTAGAGAAAGTTTATTCGTCAATGTTTTTTCTTCGACAGTTTGTGATGTCATTTTACGGGAACAAAAGGATAAGCATGTGAATGAAACACACCAAGTTCCATGTTTAAAAAGGAAGCTTGTTCATAGTGCTTTGTTATGCATTTGGTCCGTCGATAAGAAGCAAATTCGTCAAACACAATGCATGGAATTATTTATTGTTACATATCAAGGTGGGGTACTGTTGCCAAGAAATGTTATCGACGGATTGCAACCGCTGTAAAGTAACAAATATCAAGTTGAATTGGATCCTGGAAGAAGAGAATTAGTTTCAACTTGTGAAAAAATAAAAGTCCTTCTCAAGATCATAATAAACTTACATTAAAACTAGTGTCTTAAGATTCGGGACAAATCTTCTCGAAGAAGGAGGGTATGATGTGAATTGCATATGGGTCAAATGGAGGATGACTAATGCGCCGTGTTGACGCAGTTTCTTTTACTTAAATAAGGGCCCAATGCTTTGTAAATTCGGCTGACCAAATTGTGTTTGTGTTTAACCAATTAATGGGCTTTAGTTTTGCTTTATCTTCAAGTTGAAATAAGGGTCCATATGCCAACTTAAGAACCAAGCTTTGGAAGATCAAGAGGACCTTTGCTCAAAGTTTGTGGATGACTTTTGGTAGCCTTAAATTCAGTTACAATCAACCATTAAGTAGCGGATCGTTATTAGCTTGAGTGGATCATTAATTAATAGCTTTAAGCGGGATGATATTGAAATTTATGTGTCTTTTGTAATTCTGATGGTTAAAGCTCCTATATAAGTTGAACCATTTTCATCAATGAAGGCAAGTTGAGTTTTATTCAGAAAATAAACGAGTTTTATCTCATCTATCTTACTGAGAGTGATTCTCCAAAGTTCTTCAGTGATTCAAGAATGCATGAGTTTAATCAAAGGTCCTTTATCCCTTTGTGTGTTTTAACTCTTAGGCTTATCTTCCATTCTTGGAAGTGTGACGTCTATCAATTTCCTTTCCATCTTCTTTTATGTTTCTATTTTCTCGTTTTAAACAATTTCTCAAATTTCTTGCTTGTTAGCATGCCAACAATGATAGATCAGTCAAACGGATCGAACCCCGTGGATTCACATCATTTGGTATTCAGAGCCTGGCTATCTAGATTTGGAATAGGAAAGGAAGTTTATTATACAAAGTGTTTAACCGAAGGCCATCCATGTTTAGTTGAATTCGATTACGGAAGCGAAAACAATGTTGTGAGCCAAAGATTGGTGGAGAAACAACAGTTACCAGCAACCTTTCATCTGGATCAAGCATGGATCAAATTCAGTACATGGCAATGTACGAAGGAAGTATTATGTGATATTGCTCCCATGGAGTCTTGTCATCTTCTTTTGGGATGGGCATGGCTTCGTTTTAAAACACTCTATCTTAATGAACGTTCCCTTTATTTGAGGCATCAGGGACATCAAAAGAAGTAGAAATTTATGACACCAAGATAAGTCAGTAAGGATCAACGTAGGCTGAAGGAGAAAACAGAAAAAGAAAGAATAGAAAGAAGTAATATAAACTGCAGAAGGAAGGGAAAATAAAGAAAAAGAAATGGAACTAGAGAAAGTGTATTCGTCAATGTTTTTTCTTCTACAGTTTGTGATGTTATTTTACAGGAACAAAAGGATAAGCATGTGAATGAATCACACCAACTTCCATGTTTAAAAAGGAAGCTTGTTCATAGTGCTTTGTTATGCATTTGGTCCGTCGATAAGAAGCAAATTCGTCAAACACAATGCATGGAATTATTTATTGTTACATATCAAGGTGGGGTACTGTTGCCAAGAAATGTTATCGACGGATTGCAACCGTTGGAAAGTAACAAATATCAAGTTGAATTTGATCTTGGAAGAAGAGAATTAGTTTGAACTTGTGAAAAAATAAAAGTCCTTCACAAGATCATAATAAACTTACATTAAAACTAGTGTCTTAAGATTCGGGACAAATCTTCTCGAAGAAGGAGGGTATGATGTGAATTGCATATGGGTCAAATGGAGGATGACTAATGCGCAGTGTTGACGCAGTTTCTTTTACTTAAATAAGGGCCCAATGCTTTGTAAATTCGGCTTACCAAATTGTGTTTGTGTTTAACCAATTAATGGGCTTTAGTTTTGCTTTATCTTCAAGTTGAAATAAGGGTCCATATGCCAACTTAAGAACCAAGCTTTGGAAGATCAAGAGGACCTTTGCTCAAAGTTTGTGGATGACTTTTGGTAGCTTTAAATTCAGTTACAATCAACCATTAGTAGCGGATCGTTATTAGCTTGAGTGGATCATCAATTAATAGCTTTAAGATGGATGATATTTAAATTTATGTGTCTTTTGTAATTCTGATGGTTAAAGCTCTTATATAAGTTGAACCATTTTCATCAATGAAGGGAAGCTGAGTTTTATTCAGAAAATAAACGAGTTTTATCTCATCTATCTTAGTGAGAGTGATTCTCCAAAGTTCTTAAGTGATTCAAGAATGCATGAGTTTAATCAAAGGTCCTTTATCCCTTTGTGTTTTTCAACTCTTAGGCTTATCTTCCATTCTTGGAAGTGTGACGTCTATCAATTTCCTTTCCATCTTCTTTTATGTTTCTATTTTCTCGTTTTAAACAATTTCTCAAATTTCTTGCTTGTTAGCGTGCCAACAATGATAGATCAGTCAAACGGATCGAACCCTGTGGATTCACATCATTTGGTATTCAGAGCCTGGCTATCTAGATTTGGAATAGGAAAGGAAGTTTATTATACAAAGTGTTTAACCGAAGGCCATCCATGTTTAGTTGCATTCGATTACGGAAGCGAAAACAATGTTGTGAGCCAAAGATTGGTGGAGAAACAACAGTTACCAGCAACCTTTCATCTGGATCAAGCATGGATCAAATTCAGTACATGGCAATGTACGAAGGAAGTATTATGTGATATTGCTCCCATGGACTCTTGTCATCTTCTTTTGGGATGGGCATGGCTTCGTTTTAAAACACTCTATCTTAATGAACGTTCCCTTTATTTGAGGCATCAGGGACATCAAAAGAAGTAGAAATTTATGACACCAAGATAAGTCAGTAAGGATCAACGTAGGCTGAAGGAGAAAACAGAAAAAGAAAGAATAGAAAGAAGTAATATAAACTGCAGAAGGAAGGGAAAATAAAGAAAAAGAAATGGAACTAGAGAAAGTGTATTCGTCAATGTTTTTTCTTCTACAGTTTGTGATGTCATTTTACAGGAACAAAAGGATAAGCATGTGAATGAAACACACCAACTTCCATGTTTAAAAAGGAAGCTTGTTCATAGTGCTTTGTTATGCATTTGGTCCGTCGATAAGAAGCAAATTCGTCAAACACAATGCATGGAATTATTTATTGTTACATATCAAGGTGAGGTACTGTTGCCAAGAAATGTTATCGACGGATTGCAACCGTTGGAAAGTAACAAATATCAAGTTGAATTTGATCTTGGAAGAAGAGAATTAGTTTGAACTTGTGAAAAAATAAAAGTCCTTCACAAGATCATAATAAACTTACATTAAAACTAGTGTCTTAAGATTCGGGACAAATCTTCTCGAAGAAGGAGGGTATGATGTGAATTGCATATGGGTCAAATGGAGGATGACTAATGCGCCGTGTTGACGCAGTTTCTTTTATTTAAATAAGGGCCCAATGCTTTGTAAATTCGGCTGACCAAATTGTGTTTGTGTTTAACCAATTAATGGACTTTAGTTTTGCTTTATCTTCAAGTTGAAATAAGGGTCCATATGCCAACTTAAGAACCAACCTTTGGAAGATCAAGAGGACCTTTTCTCAAAGTTTGTGGATGACTTTTGGTAGCCTTAAATTCAGTTACAATCAACCATTAAGTAGCGGATCGTTATTAGCTTGAGTGGATCATTAATTAATAGCTTTAAGCGGGATGATATTGAAATTTATGTGTCTTTTGTAATTCTGATGGTTAAAGCTCCTATATAAGTTGAACCATTTTCATCAATGAAGGCAAGTTGAGTTTTATTCAGAAAATAAACGAGTTTTATCTCATCTATCTTACTGAGAGTGATTCTCCAAAGTTCTTCAGTGATTCAAGAATCCATGAGTTTAATCAAAGGTCCTTTATCCCTTTGTGTGTTTTAACTCTTAGGCTTATCTTCCATTCTTGGAAGTGTGACGTCTATCAATTTCCTTTCCATCTTCTTTTATGTTTCTATTTTCTCGTTTTAAACAATTTCTCAAATTTCTTGCTTGTTAGCGTGCCAACAATGATAGATCAGTCAAACGAATCGAACCCTGTGGATTCACATCATTTGGTATTCAGATCCTGGCTATCTAGATTTGGAACAGGAAAGGAAGTTTATTATACAAAGTGTTTAACCGAAGGCCATCCATGTTTAGTTGCATTCGATTACGGAAGCAAAAACAATGTCGTGAGCCAAAGATTGGTGGAGAAACAACAGTTACCAGCAACCTTTCATCTGGATCAAGCATGGATCAAATTCAGTACATGGCAATGTGCGAAGGAAGTATTATGTGATATTGCTCCCATGGACTCTTGTCATCTTCCTTTGGGATGGGCATGGCTACGTTTTAAAACACTCCATCTTCATGAACGTTCCCTTTATTTGAGTCATGAGGGACATCAAAAGAAGTAGAAATTTATGACACCAAGACAAGTCAGTAAGGATCAACATAGGCTGAAGGAGAAAACAGAAAAAGAAAGAATAGAAAGAAGTAATATAAACTGCAGAAGGAAGGGAAAATAAAGAAAAAGAAATGGAACTAGAGAAAGTTTATTCGTCAATGTTTTTTCTTCGACAGTTTGTGATGTTATTTTACAGGAACAAAAGGATAAGCATGTGAATGAATCACACCAACTTCCATGTTTAAAAAGGAAGCTTGTTCATAGTGCTTTGTTATGCATTTGGTCCGTCGATAAGAAGCAAATTCGTCAAACACAATGCATGGAATTATTTATTGTTACATATCAAGGTGGGGTACTGTTGCCAAGAAATGTTATCGACGGATTGCAACCGTTGGAAAGTAACAAATATCAAGTTGAATTTGATCCTGGAAGAAGAGAATTAGTTTCAACTTGTGAAAAAATAAAAGTCCTTCTCAAGATCATAATAAACTTACATTAAGACTAGTGTCTTAAGATTCTGGACAAATCTTCTCGAAGAAGGAGGGTATGATGTGAATTGCATATGGGTCAAATGGAGGATGACTAATGCGCAGTGTTGACGCAGTTTCTTTTACTTAAATAAGGGCCCAATGCTTTGTAAATTCGGCTTACCAAATTGTGTTTGTGTTTAACCAATTAATGGGCTTTAGTTTTGCTTTATCTTCAAGTTGAAATAAGGGTCCATATGCCAACTTAAGAACCAAGCTTTGGAAGATCAAGAGGACCTTTGCTCAAAGTTTGTGGATGACTTTTGGTAGCTTTAAATTCAGTTACAATCAACCATTAGTAGCGGATCGTTATTAGCTTGAGTGGATCATTAATTAATAGCTTTAAGATGGATGATATTGAAATTTATGTGTCTTTTGTAATTCTGATGGTTAAAGCTCTTATATAAGTTGAACCATTTTCATCAATGAAGGGAAGCTGAGTTTTATTCAGAAAATAAACGAGTTTTATCTCATCTATCTTAGTGAGAGTGATTCTCCAAAGTTCTTCAGTGATTCAAGAATGCATGAGTTTAATCAAAGGTCCTTTATCCCTTTGTGTTTTTCAACTCTTAGGCTTATCTTCCATTCTTGGAAGTGTGATGTCTATCAATTTCCGTTCCATCTTCTTTTATGTTTCTATTTTCTCGTTTTAAACAATTTCTCAAATTTCTTGCTTGTTAGCATGCCAACAATGATAGATCAGTCAAACGGATCGAACCCTGTGGATTCACATCATTTGGTATTCAGAGCCTGGCTATCTAGATTTGGAACAGGAAAGGAAGTTTATTATACAAAGTGTTTAACCGAAGGCCATCCATGTTTAGTTGCATTCGATTACGGAAGCAAAAACAATGTCGTGAGCCAAAGATTGGTGGAGAAACAACAGTTACCAGCAACCTTTCATCTGGATCAAGCATGGATCAAATTCAGTACACGGCAATGTGCGAAGGAAGTATTATGTGATATTGCTCCCATGGACTCTTGTCATCTTCTTTTGGGATGGGCATCGCTACGTTTTAAAACACTCCATCTTGATGAACGTTCCCTTTGTTTGAGGCATGAGGGACATTAAAAGAAGTAGAAATTTATGACACAAAGACAATTCAGTAAGGATCAACGTAGGCTGAAGGAGAAAACAGAAAAAGAAAGAATAGAAAGAAGTAATATAAACTGCAGAAGGAAGGGAAAATAAAGAAAAAGAAATGGAACTAGAGAAAGTTTATTCGTCAATGTTTTTTCTTCTACAGTTTGTGATGTCATTTTACGGGAACAAAAGGATAAGCATGTGAATGAAACACACCAACTTCCATGTTTAAAAAGGAAGCTTGTTCATAGTGCTTTGTTATGCATTTGGTCCGTTGATGAGAAGCAAATTCGTCAAACACAATGCATGGAATTATTTATTGTTACATATCAAGGTGGGGTACTGTTGCCAAGAAATGTTATCGACGGATTGCAACCGTTGGAAAGTAACAAATATCAAGTTGAATTTGATCCTGGAAGAAGAGAATTAGTTTCAACTTGTGAAAAAATAAAAGTCCTTCTCAAGATCATAATAAACTTACATTAAGACTAGTGTCTTAAGATTCTGGACAAATCTTCTCGAAGAAGGAGGGTATGATGTGAATTGCATATGGGTCAAATGGAGGATGACTAATGCGCAGTGTTGACGCAGTTTCTTTTACTTAAATAAGGGCCCAATGCTTTGTAAATTCGGCTTACCAAATTGTGTTTGTGTTTAACCAATTAATGGGCTTTAGTTTTGCTTTATCTTCAAGTTGAAATAAGGGTCCATATGCCAACTTAAGAACCAACCTTTGGAAGATCAAAAGGACCTTTGCTCAAAGTTTGTGGATGACTTTTGGTAGCCTTAAATTCAGTTACAATCAACCATTAAGTAGAGGATCGTTATTAGCTTGAGTGGATCATTAATTAATACCTTTAAGCGGGATGATATTGAAATTTATGTGTCTTTTGTAATTCTGATGGTTAAAGCTCCTATATAAGTTGAACCATTTTCATCAATGAAGGCAAGTTGAGTTTTATTCAGAAAATAAACGAGTTTTATCTCATCTATCTTAGTGAGAGTGATTCTCCAAAGTTCTTCAGTGATTCAAGAATCCATGAGTTTAATCAAAGGTCCTTTATCCCTTTGTGTGTTTTAACTCTTAGGCTTATCTTCCATTCTTGGAAGTGTGATGTCTATCAATTTCCTTTCCATCTTCTTTTATGTTTCTATTTTCTCGTTTTAAACAAATTCTCAAATTTCTTGCTTGTTAGCGTGCCAACAATGATAGATCAGTCAAACGAATCGAACATTGTGGATTCACATCATTTGGTATTCAGATCCTGGCTATCTAGATTTGGAACAGGAAAGGAAGTTTATTATACAAAGTGTTTAACCAAAGGCCATCCATGTTTAGTTGCATTCGATTACGGAAGCAAAAACAATGTCGTGAGCCAAAGATTGGTGGAGAAACAACAGTTACCAGCAACCTTTCATCTGGATCAAGCATGGATCAAATTCAGTACACGGCAATGTGCGAAGGAAGTATTATGTGATATTGCTCCCATGGACTCTTGTCATCTTCTTTTGGGATGGGCATCGCTACGTTTTAAAACACTCCATCTTGATGAACGTTCCCTTTGTTTGAGGCATGAGGGACATTAAAAGAAGTAGAAATTTATGACACAAAGACAATTCAGTAAGGATCAACGTAGGCTGAAGGAGAAAACAGAAAAAGAAAGAATAGAAAGAAGTAATATAAACTGCAGAAGGAAGGGAAAATAAAGAAAAAGAAATGGAACTAGAGAAAGTTTATTCGTCAATGTTTTTTCTTCTACAGTTTGTGATGTCATTTTACGGGAACAAAAGGATAAGCATGTGAATGAAACACACCAACTTCCATGTTTAAAAAGGAAGCTTGTTCATAGTGCTTTGTTATGCATTTGGTCCGTCGATAAGAAGCAAATTCGTCAAACACAATGCATGGAATTATTTATTGTTACATATCAAGGTGGGGTACTGTTGCCAAGAAATGTTATCGACGGATTGCAACCGTTGGAAAGTAACAAATATCAAGTTGAATTTGATCCTGGAAGAAGAGAATTAGTTTCAACTTGTGAAAAAATAAAAGTCCTTCTAAGGATCATAATAAACTTACATTAAGACTAGTGTCTTAAGATTCTGGACAAATCTTTTCGAAGAAGGAGGGTATGATGTGAATTGCATATGGGTCAAATGGAGGATGACTAATGCGCAGTGTTGACGCAGTTTCTTTTATTTAAATAAGGGCCCACTGCTTTGTAAATTCGGCTTACCAAATTGTGTTTGTGTTTAACCAATTAATGGGCTTTAGTTTTGCTTGATCTTCAAGTTGAAATAAGGGTCCATATGCCAACTTAAGAACCAACCTTTGGAAGATCAAGAGGACCTTTGCTCAAAGTTTGTGGATGACTTTTGGTAGCCTTAAATTCAGTTACAATCAACCATTAAGTAGCGGATCGTTATTAGCTTGAGTGGATCATTAATTAATAGCTTTAAGCGGGATGATATTGAAATTTATGTGTCTTTTGTAATTCTGATGGTTAAAGCTCCTATATAAGTTGAACCATTTTCATCAATGAAGGCAAGTTGAGTTTTATTCAGAAAATAAACGAGTTTTATCTCATCTATCTTACTGAGAGTGATTCTCCAAAGTTCTTCAGTGATTCAGGAATCCGTGAGTTTAATCAAAGGTCCTTTATCCCTTTGTGTGTTTCAACCCTTAGGCTTATCTTCCCTTCTTGGAAGTGTGATGTCTATCAATTTCCTTTCCATCTTCTTTTATGTTTCTATTTTCTCGTTTTAAACAATTTCTCAAATTTCTTGCTTGTTAGCGTGCCAACAATGATAGATCAGTCAAACGAATCGAACCCTGTGGATTCACATCATTTGGTATTCAGATCCTGGCTCTCTAGATTTGGAACAGGAAAGGAAGTTTATTATACAAAGTGTTTAACCGAAGGCCATCCATGTTTAGTTGCATTCGATTACGGAAGCAAAAACAATGTCGTGAGCCAAAGATTGGTGGAGAAACAACAGTTACCAGCAACCTTTCATCTGGATCAAGCATGGATCAAATTCAGTAAATGGCAATGTGCGAAGGAAGTATTATGTGATATTGCTCCCATGGACTCTTGTCATCTTCTTTTGGGATTGGCATGACTTCGTTTTAAAACACTCCATCTTAATGAACGTTCCCTTTATTTGAGGCATGAGGGATATCAAAAGAAGTAGAAATTTATGACACCAAGACAAGTCAGTAAGGATCAACGTAGGCTGAAGGAGAAAACAGAAAAAGAAAGAATAGAAAGAAGTAATATAAATTGCAGAAGGAAGAGAAAATAAAGAAAAAGAAATGGAACTAGAGAAAGTTTATTCGTCAATGTTTTTTCTTCTACAGTTTGTGATGTCATTTTATAGGAACAAAAGGATAAGCATGTGAATGAAACACACCAAATTCCATGTTTAAAAAGGAAGCTTGTTCATAGTGCTTTGTTATGCATTTGGTCCGTCGATAAGAAGCAAATTCGTCAAACACAATGCATGGAATTATTTATTGTTACATATCAAGGTGGGGTACTGTTGCCAAGAAATGTTATCGACGGATTGCAACCGTTGGAAAGTAACAAATATCAAGTTGAATTTGATCCTGGAAGAAGACAATTAGTTTCAACTTGTGAAAAAATAAAAGTCCTTCACAAGATCATAATAAACTTACATTAAGACTAGTGTCTTAAGATTCTGGACAAATCTTCTCGAAGAAGGAGGGTATGATGTGAATTGCATATGGGTCAAATGGAGGATGACTAATGCGCAGTGTTGACGCAGTTTCTTTTATTTAAATAAGGGCCCGATGCTTTGTAAATTCGGCTGACCAAATTGTGTTTGTGTTTAACCAACTAATGGGCTTTAGTTTTGCTTTATCTTCAAGTTGAAATAAGGGTCCATATGCCAACTTAAGAACCAAGCTTTGGAAGATAAGGAGGACCTTTGCTCAAAGATTGTGGATGACTTTTGGTAGCCTTAATTCAGTTACAATCAACCATTAAGTAGCGGATCGTTATTAGCTTGAGTGGATCATTAATTAATAGCTTTAAGCGGGATGATATTGAAATTTATGTGTCTTTTCTAATTCTGATGGTTAAAGCTCCTATATAAGTTGAACCATTTTCATCAATGAAGGCAAGTTGAGTTTTATTCAGAAAATAAATGAGTTTTATCTCATCTATCTTAGTGAGAGTGATTCTCCAAAGTTCTTCAGTGATTCAAAAATCCATGAGTTTAATCAAAGGTCCTTTATCCCTTTGTGTGTTTTAACTCTTAGGCTTATCTTCCATTCTTGGAAGTGTGATGTCTATCAATTTCCTTTCCATCTTCTTTTATGTTTCTATTTTCTTGTTTCAAACAATTTCTCAAATTTCTTGCTTGTTAGCGTGCCAACAATGATAGATCAGTCAAACGAATCGAACCCTGTGGATTCACATCATTTGGTATTCTGATCCTGGCTATCTAGATTTGGAACAGGAAAGGAAGTTTATTATACAAAGTGTTTAACCGAAGGCCATCCATGTTTAGTTGCATTCGATTACGGAGGCAAAAACAATGTCGTGAGCCAAAGATTGGTGGAGAAACAACAGTTACCAGCAACCTTTCATCTGGATCAAGCATGGATCAAATTCAGTACACGGCAATGTGCGAAGGAAGTATTATGTGATATTGCTCCCATGGAGTCTTGTCATCTTCTTTTGCGATGGGCATCGCTACGTTTTAAAACACTCCATCTTGATGAACGTTCCCTTTGTTTGAGGCATGAGGGACATCAAAAGAAGTAGAAATTTATGACACCAAGACAAGTCAGTAAGGATCAACGTAGGCTGAAGGAGAAAACAGAAAAAGAAAGAATAGAAAGAAGTAATATAAACTGCAGAAGGAAGGGAAAATAAAGAAAAAGAAATGGAACTAGAGAAAGTTTATTCGTCAATGTTTTTTCTTCTACAGTTTGTGATGTCATTTTACAAGAACAAAAGGATAAGCATGTGAATGAAACACACCAACTTCCATGTTTAAAAAGGAAGCTTGTTCATAGTGCTTTGTTATGCATTTGGTCCGTCGATAAGAAGCAAATTCGTCAAACACAATGCATGGAATTATTTATTGTTACATATCAAGGTGGGGTACTGTTGCCAAGAAATGTTATCGACGAATTGCAACCGTTGGAAAGTAACAAATATCAAGTTGAATTTGATCCTGGAAGAAGAGAATTAGTTTCAACTTGTGAAAAAATAAAAGTCCTTCACAAGATCATAATAAACTTACATTAAGACTAGTGTCTTAAGATTCTGGACAAATCTTCTCGAAGAAGGAGGGTATGATGTGAATTGCATATGGGTCAAATGGAGGATGACTAATGCGCAGTGTTGACGCAGTTTCTTTTATTTAAATAAGGGCCCAATGCTTTGTAAATTCGGCTGACCAAATTGTGTTTGTGTTTAACCAACTAATGGGCTTTAGTTTTGCTTTATCTTCAAGTTGAAATAAGGGTCCATATGCCAACTTAAGAACCAAGCTTTGGAAGATAAGGAGGACCTTTGCTCAAAGATTGTGGATGACTTTTGGTAGCCTTACATTCAGTTACAATCAACCATTAAGTAGCGGATCGTTATTAGCTTGAGTGGATCATTAATTAATAGCTTTAAGCGGGATGATATTGAAATTCATGTGTCTTTTGTAATTCTGATGGTTAAAGCTCCTATATAAGTTGAACCATTTTCATCAATGAAGGCAAGTTGAGTTTTATTCAGAAAATAAAGGAGTTTTATCTCATCTATCTTAGTGAGAGTGATTCTCCAAAGTTCTTCAGTGATTCAAAAATCCATGAGTTTAATCAAAGGTCCTTTATCCCTTTGTGTGTTTTAACTCTTAGGCTTATCTTCCATTCTTGGAAGTGTGATGTCTATCAATTTCCTTTCCATCTTCTTTTATGTTTCTATTTTCTTGTTTCAAACAATTTCTCAAATTTCTTGCTTGTTAGCGTGCCAACAATGATAGATCAGTCAAACGAATCGAACCCTGTGGATTCACATCATTTGGTATTCTGATCCTGGCTATCTAGATTTGGAACAGGAAAGGAAGTTTATTATACAAAGTGTTTAACCGAAGGCCATCCATGTTTAATTGCATTCGATTACGGAAGCAAAAACAATGTCGTGAGCCAAAGATTGGTGGAGAAACAACAGTTACCAGCAACCTTTCATCTGGATCAAGCATGGATCAAATTCAGTACATGGCAATGTGCGAAAGAAGTATTATGTGATATTGCTCCCATGGACTCTTGTCATCTTCTTTTGGGATGGGCATGGCTTCGTTTTAAAACACTCCATCTTGATGAACGTTCCCTTTATTTGAGACATGAGGGACATCAAAAGAAGTAGAAATTTATGACACCAAGACAAGTCAGTAAGGATCAACGTAGGCTGAAGGAGAAAACAGAAAAAGAAAGAATAGAAAGAAGTAATATAAACTGCAGAAGGAAGGGAAAATAAAGAAAAAGAAATGGAACTAGAGAAAGTTTATTCGTCAATGTTTTTTCTTCTACAGTTTGTGATGTCATTTTACAAGAACAAAAGGATAAGCATGTGAATGAAACACACCAACTTCCATGTTTAAAAAGGAAGCTTGTTCATAGTGCTTTGTTATGCATTTGGTCCGTCGATAAGAAGCAAATTCGTCAAACACAATGCATGGAATTATTTATTGTTACATATCAAGGTGGGGTACTGTTGCCAAGAAATGTTATCGACGGATTGCAACCGTTGGAAAGTAACAAATATCAAGTTGAATTTGATCCTGGAAGAAGAGAATTAGTTTCAACTTGTGAAAAAATAAAAGTCCTTCACAAGATCATAATAAACTTACATTAAGACTAGTGTCTTAAGATTCTGGACAAATCTTCTCGAAGAAGGAGGGTATGATGTGAATTGCATATGGGTCAAATGGAGGATGACTAATGCGCAGTGTTGACGCAGTTTCTTTTATTTAAATAAGGGCCCAATGCTTTGTAAATTCGGCTGACCAAATTGTGTTTGTGTTTAACCAACTAATGGGCTTTAGTTTTGCTTTATCTTCAAGTTGAAATAAGGGTCCATATGCCAACTTAAGAACCAAGCTTTGGAAGATAAGGAGGACCTTTGCTCAAAGATTGTGGATGACTTTTGGTAGCCTTACATTCAGTTACAATCAACCATTAAGTAGCGGATCGTTATTAGCTTGAGTGGATCATTAATTAATAGCTTTAAGCGGGATGATATTGAAATTTATGTGTCTTTTGTAATTCTGATGGTTAAAGCTCCTATATAAGTTGAACCATTTTCATCAATGAAGGCAAGTTGAGTTTTATTCAGAAAATAAACGAGTTTTATCTCATCTATCTTAGTGAGAGTGATTCTCCAAAGTTCTTCAGTGATTCAAGAATGCATGAGTTTAATCAAAGGTCCTTTATCCCTTTGTGTTTTTCAACTCTTAGGCTTATCTTCCATTCTTGGAAGTGTGATGTCTATCAATTTCCGTTCTATCTTCTTTTATGTTTCTATTTTCTCGTTTTAAACAATTTCTCAAATTTCTTGCTTGTTAGCATGCCAACAATGATAGATCAGTCAAACGAATCGAACCCTGTGGATTCACATCATTTGGTATTCAGAGCCTGGCTATCTAGATTTGGAACAGGAAAGGAAGTTTATTATACAAAGTGTTTAACCGAAGGCCATCCATGTTTAGTTGCATTCGATTACGGAAGCGAAAACAATGTTGTGAGCCAAAGATTGGTGGAGAAACAACAGTTACCAGCAACCTTTCATCTGGATCAAGCATGGATCAAATTCAGTACATGGCAATGTACGAAGGAAGTATTATGTGATATTGCTCCCATGGACTCTTGTCATCTTCTTTTGGGATGGGCATGGCTTCGTTTTAAAACACTCCATCTTAATGAACGTTCCCTTTATTTGAGGCATCAGGGACATCAAAAGAAGTAGAAATTTATGACACCAAGACAAGTCAGTAAGGATCAACGTAGGCTGAAGGAGAAAACAGAAAAAGAAAGAATAGAAAGAAGTAATATAAACTGCAGAAGGAAGGAAAAATAAAGAAAAAGAAATGGAACTAGAGAAAGTTTATTCGCCAATGTTTTTTCTTCTACAGTTTGTGATGTCATTTTACAGGAACAAAAGGATAAGCATGTGAATGAAACACACCAACTTCCATGTTTAAAAAGGAAGCTTGTTCATAGTGCTTTGTTATGCATTTGGTCCGTCGATAAGAAGCAAATTCGTCAAACACAATGCATGGAATTATTTATTGTTACATATCAAGGTGGGGTACTGTTGCCAAGAAATGTTATCGACGGATTGCAACCGTTGGAAAGTAACAAATATCAAGTTGAATTTGATCCTGGAAGAAGAGAATTAGTTTCAACTTGTGAAAAAATAAAAGTCCTTCACAAGATCATAATAAACTTACATTAAGACTAGTGTCTTAAGATTCTGGACAAATCTTCTCGAAGAAGGAGGGTATGATGTGAATTGTATATGGGTCAAATGGAGGATGACTAATGCGCAGTGTTGACGCAGTTTCTTTTATTTAAATAAGGGCCCAATGCTTTTTAAATTTGGCTGACCAAATTGTGTTTGTGTTTAACCAATTAATGGGCTTTAGTTTTGCTTTATCTTCAAGTTGAAATAAGGGTCCATATGCCAACTTAAGAACCAACCTTTGGAAGATCAAGAGGACCTTTGCTCAAAGTTTGTGGATGATTTTTGGTAGCCTTAAATTCAGTTACAATCAACCATTAAGTAGAGGATCGTTATTAGCTTGAGTGGATCATTAATTAATACCTTTAAGCGGGATGATATTGAAATTTATGTGTCTTTTGTAATTCTGATGGTTAAAGCTCCTATATAAGTTGAACCATTTTCATCAATGAAGGCAAGTTGAGTTTTATTCAGAAAATAAACGAGTTTTATCTCATCTATCTTAGTTAGAGTGATTCTCCAAAGTTCTTCAGTGATTCAAGAATCCATGAGTTTAATCAAAGGTCCTTTATCCCTTTGAGTGTTTTAACTCTTAGGCTTATCTTCCATTCTTGGAAGTGTGATGTCTATCAATTTCCTTTCCATCTTCTTTTATGTTTCTATTTTCTCGTTTTAAACAAATTCTCAAATTTCTTGCTTGTTAGCGTGCCAACAATGATAGATCAGTCAAACGAATCGAACCCTGTGGATTCACATCATTTGGTATTCAGATCCTGGCTATCTAGATTTGGAACAGGAAAGGAAGTTTATTATACAAAAGTGTTTAACCGAAGGCCATCCATGTTTAGTTGCATTCGATTACGGAAGCAAAAACAATGTGGTGAGCCAAAGATTGGTGGAGAAACAACAGTTACCAGCAACCTTTCATCTGGATCAAGAATGGATCAAATTCAGTACATGGCAATGTGCGAAGGAAGTATTATGTGATATTGCTCCCATGGACTCTTGTCATCTTCTTTTGGGATGGGCATGGCTTCGTTTTAAAACACTCCATCTTGATGAACGTTCCCTTTGTTTGAGGCATGAGGGACATTAAAAGAAGTAGAAATTTATGACACAAAGACAATTCAGTAAGGATCAACGTAGGCTGAAGGAGAAAACAGAAAAAGAAAGAATAGAAAGAAGTAATATAAACTGCAGAAGGAAGGGAAAATAAAGAAAAAGAAATGGAACTAGAGAAAGTTTATTCGTCAATGTTTTTTCTTCTACAGTTTGTGATGTCATTTTACGGGAACAAAAGGATAAGCATGTGAATGAAACACACCAACTTCCATGTTTAAAAAGGAAGCTTGTTCATAGTGCTTTGTTATGCATTTGGTCCGTCGATAAGAAGCAAATTCGTCAAACACAATGCATGGAATTATTTATTGTTACATATCAAGGTGGGGTACTGTTGCCAAGAAATGTTATCGACGGATTGCAACCGTTGGAAAGTAACAAATATCAAGTTGAATTTGATCTTGGAAGAAGAGAATTAGTTTGAACTTGTGAAAAAATAAAAGTCCTTCACAAGATCATAATAAACTTACATTAAAACTAGTGTCTTAAGATTCGGGACAAATCTTCTCGAAGAAGGAGGGTATGATGTGAATTGCATATGGGTCAAATGGAGGATGACTAATGCGCCGTGTTGACGCAGTTTCTTTTATTTAAATAAGGGCCCAATGCTTTGTAAATTCGGCTGACCAAATTGTGTTTGTGTTTAACCAATTAATGGACTTTAGTTTTGCTTTATCTTCAAGTTGAAATAAGGGTCCATATGCCAACTTAAGAACCAACCTTTGGAAGATCAAGAGGACCTTTGCTCAAAGTTTGTGGATGACTTTTGGTAGCCTTAAATTCAGTTACAATCAACCATTAAGTAGCGGATCGTTATTAGCTTGAGTGGATCATTAATTAATAGCTTTAAGCGGGATGATATTGAAATTTATGTGTCTTTTGTAATTCTGATGGTTAAAGCTCCTATATAAGTTGAACCATTTTCATCAATGAAGCCAAGTTGAGTTTTATTCAGAAAATAAACGAGTTTTATCTCATCTATCTTACTGCGAGTGATTCTCCAAAGTTCTTCAGTGATTCAAGAATCCATGAGTTTAATCAAAGGTCCTTTATCCCTTTGTGTGTTTTAACTCTTAGGCTTATCTTCCATTCTTGGAAGTGTGATGTCTATCAATTTCCTTTCCATCTTCTTTTATGTTTCTATTTTCTCGTTTTAAACAATTTCTCAAATTTCTTGCTTGTTAGCGTGCCAACAACGATAGATCAGTCAAACGAATCGAACCCTGTGGATTCACATCATTTGGTATTCAGATCCTGGCTATCTAGATTTGGAACAGGAAAGGAAGTTTATTATACAAAGTGTTTAACCGAAGGCCATCCATGTTTAATTGCATTCGATTACGGAAGCAAAAACAATGTCGTGAGCCAAAGATTGGTGGAGAAACAACAGTTACCAGCAACCTTTCATCTGGATCAAGCATGGATCAAATTCAGTACATGGCAATGTGCGAAGGAAGTATTATGTGATATTGCTCCCATGGACTCTTGTCATCTTCTTTTGGGATGGGCATGGCTTCGTTTTAAAACACTCCATCTTGATGAACGTTCCCTTTATTTGAGACATGAGGGACATCAAAAGAAGTAGAAATTTATGACACCAAGACAAGTCAGTAAGGATCAACGTAGGCTGAAGGAGAAAACAGAAAAAGAAAGAATAGAAAGAAGTAATATAAACTGCAGAAGGAAGGGAAAATAAAGAAAAAGAAATGGAACTAGAGAAAGTTTATTCGTCAATGTTTTTTCTTCTACAGTTTGTGATGTCATTTTACAGGAACAAAAGGATAAGCATGTGAATGAAACACACCAACTTCCATGTTTAAAAAGGAAGCTTGTTCATAGTGCTTTGTTATGCATTTGGTCCGTCGATAAGAAGCAAATTCGTCAAACACAATGCATGGAATTATTTATTGTTACATATCAAGGTGGGGTACTGTTGCCAAGAAATGTTATCGACGGATTGCAACCGTTGGAAAGTAACAAATATCAAGTTGAATTTGATCCTGGAAGAAGAGAATTAGTTTCAACTTGTGAAAAAATAAAAGTCCTTCACAAGATCATAATAAACTTACATTAAGACTAGTGTCTTAAGATTCTGGACAAATCTTCTCGAAGAAGGAGGGTATGATGTGAATTGCATATGGGTCAAATGGAGGATGACTAATGCGCAGTGTTGACGCAGTTTCTTTTATTTAAATAAGGGCCCCATGCTTTGTAAATTCGGCTGACCAAATTGTGTTTGTGTTTAACCAACTAATGGGCTTTAGTTTTGCTTTATCTTCAAGTTGAAATAAGGGTCCATATGCCAACTTAAGAACCAAGCTTTGGAAGATAAGGAGGACCTTTGCTCAAAGATTGTGGATGACTTTTGGTAGCCTTACATTCAGTTACAATCAACCATTAAGTAGCGGATCGTTATTAGCTTGAGTGGATCATTAATTAATAGCTTTAAGCGGGATGATATTGAAATTTATGTGTCTTTTGTAATTCTGATGGTTAAAGCTCCTATATAAGTTGAACCATTTTCATCAATGAAGGCAAGTTGAGTTTTATTCAGAAAATAAACGAGTTTTATCTCATCTATCTTAGTGAGAGTGATTCTCCAAAGTTCTTCAATGATTCAAGAATGCATGAGTTTAATCAAAGGTCCTTTATCCCTTTGTGTTTTTCAACTCTTAGGCTTATCTTCCATTCTTGGAAGTGTGATGTCTATCAATTTCCGTTCCATCTTCTTTTATGTTTCTATTTTCTCGTTTTAAACAATTTCTCAAATTTCTTGCTTGTTAGCATGCCAACAATGATAGATCAGTCAAACGAATCGAACCCTGTGGATTCACATCATTTGGTATTCAGAGCCTGGCTATCTAGATTTGGAATAGGAAAGGAAGTTTATTATACAAAGTGTTTAACCGAAGGCCATCCATGTTTAGTTGCATTCGATTACGGAAGCGAAAACAATGTTGTGAGCCAAAGATTGGTGGAGAAACAACAGTTACCAGCAACCTTTCATCTGGATCAAGCATGGATCAAATTCAGTACATGGCAATGTACGAAGGAAGTATTATGTGATATTGCTCCCATGGACTCTTGTCATCTTCTTTTGGGATGGGCATGGCTTCGTTTTAAAACACTCCATCTTAATGAACGTTCCCTTTATTTGAGGCATCAGGGACATCAAAAGAAGTAGAAATTTATGACACCAAGACAAGTCAGTAACGATCAACGTAGGCTGAAGGAGAAAACAGAAAAAGAAAGAATAGAAAGAAGTAATATAAACTGCAGAAGGAAGGGAAAATAAAGAAAAAGAAATGGAACTAGAGAAAGTTTATTCGCCAATGTTTTTTCTTCTACAGTTTGTGATGTCATTTTACAGGAACAAAAGGATAAGCATGTGAATGAAACACACCAACTTCCATGTTTAAAAAGGAAGCTTGTTCATAGTGCTTTGTTATGCATTTGGTCCGTCGATAAGAAGCAAATTCGTCAAACACAATGCATGGAATTATTTATTGTTACATATCAAGGTTGGGTACTGTTGCCAAGAAATGTTATCGACGGATTGCAACCGTTGGAAAGTAACAAATATTAAGTTGAATTTGATCCTGGAAGAAGAGAATTAGTTTCAACTTGTGAAAAAATAAAAGTCCTTCACAAGATCATAATAAAATTACATTAAA
The DNA here is from genome assembly GCF_037176805.1 of Vigna unguiculata. NCBI lineage: Eukaryota > Viridiplantae > Streptophyta > Magnoliopsida > Fabales > Fabaceae > Vigna > Vigna unguiculata. The sequence goes on from NC_140802.1 coordinate 22,173,796, forward strand.
ACTAGTGTCTTAAGATTCGGGACAAATCTTCTCGAAGAAGGAGGGTATGATGTGAATTGCATATGGGTCAAATGGAGGATGACTAATGCGCCGTGTTGACGCAGTTTCTTTTATTTAAATAAGGGCCCAATGCTTTGTAAATTCGGCTTACCAAATTGTGTTTGTGTTTAACCAATTAATGGGCTTTAGTTTTGCTTTATCTTCAAGTTGAAATAAGGGTCCATATGCCAACTTAAGAACCAACCTTTGGAAGATCAAGAGGACCTTTGCTCAAAGTTTGTGGATGACTTTTGGTAGCCTTAAATTCAGTTACAATCAACCATTAAGTAGAGGATCGTTATTAGCTTGAGTGGATCATTAATTAATACCTTTAAGCGGGATGATATTGAAATTTATGTGTCTTTTGTAATTCTGATGGTTAAAGCTCCTATATAAGTTGAACCATTTTCATCAATGAAGGTAAGTTGAGTTTTATTCAGAAAATAAAGGAGTTTTATCTCATCTATCTTAGTGAGAGTGATTCTCCAAAGTTCTTCAGTGATTCAAAAATCCATGAGTTTAATCAAAGGTCCTTTATCCCTTTGTGTGTTTTAACTCTTAGGCTTATCTTCCATTCTTGGAAGTGTGATGTCTATCAATTTCCTTTCCATCTTCTTTTATGTTTCTATTTTCTCGTTTCAAACAATTTCTCAAATTTCTTGCTTGTTAGCGTGCCAACAATGATAGATCAGTCAAACGAATCGAACCCTGTGGATTCACATCTTTTGGTATTCAGATCCTGGCTATCTAGATTTGGAACAGGAAAGGAAGTTTATTATACAAAGTGTTTAACCGAAGGCCATCCATGTTTAGTTGCATTCGATTACGGAAGCAAAAACAATGTCGTGAGCCAAAGATTGGTGGAGAAACAACAGTTACCAGCAACCTTTCATCTGGATCAAGCATGGATCAAATTCAGTACATGGCAATGTGCGAAGGAAGTATTATGTGATATTGCTCCCATGGACTCTTGTCATCTTCTTTTGGGATGGGCATGGCTTCGTTTTAAAACACTCCATCTTAATGAACGTTCCCTTTATTTGAGGCATGAGGGACATCAAAAGAAGTAGAAATTTATGACACCAAGACAAGTCAGTAAGGATCAACGTAGGCTGAAGGAGAAAACAGAAAAAGAAAGAATAGAAAGAAGTAATATAAACTGCAGAAGGAAGGGAAAATAAAGAAAAAGAAATGGAACTAGAGAAAGTTTATTCATCAATGTTTTTTCTTCTACAGTTTGTGATGTCATTTTACAGGAACAAAAGGATAAGCATGTGAATGAAACACACCAACTTCCATGTTTAAAAAGGAAGCTTGTTCATAGTGCTTTGTTATGCATTTGGTCCGTCGATAAGAAGCAAATTCGTCAAACACAATGCATGGAATTATTTATTGTTACATATCAAGGTTGGGTACTGTTGCCAAGAAATGTTATCGACGGATTACAACCGTTGGAAAGTAACAAATATTAAGTTGAATTTGATCCTGGAAGAAGAGAATTAGTTTCAACTTGTGAAAAAATAAAAGTCCTTCACAAGATCATAATAAAATTACATTAAAACTAGTGTCTTAAGATTCGGGACAAATCTTCTCGAAGAAGGAGGGTATGATGTGAATTGCATATGGGTCAAATGGAGGATGACTAATGCGCCGTGTTGACGCAGTTTCTTTTATTTAAATAAGGGCCCAATGCTTTGTAAATTCGGCTTACCAAATTGTGTTTGTGTTTAACCAATTAATGGGCTTTAGTTTTGCTTTATCTTCAAGTTGAAATAAGGGTCCATATGCCAACTTAAGAACCAACCTTTGGAAGATCAAGAGGACCTTTGCTCAAAGTTTGTGGATGACTTTTGGTAGCCTTAAATTCAGTTACAATCAACCATTAAGTAGAGGATCGTTATTAGCTTGAGTGGATCATTAATTAATACCTTTAAGCGGGATGATATTGAAATTTATGTGTCTTTTGTAATTCTGATGGTTAAAGCTCCTATATAAGTTGAACCATTTTCATCAATGAAGGCAAGTTGAGTTTTATTCAGAAAATAAACAAGTTTTATCTCATCTATCTTAGTGAGAGTGATTCTCCAAAGTTCTTCAGTGATTCAAAAATCCATGAGTTTAATCAAAGGTCCTTTATCCCTTTGTGTGTTTCAACTCTTAGGCTTATCTTCCATTCTTGGAAGTGTGATGTCTATCAATTTTCGTTCCATCTTCTTTTATGTTTCCATTTTCTCGTTTTAAATAATTTCTCAAAATTTCTTGCTTGTTAGCATTCCAACAATGATAGATCAGTCAAACGAATCGAACCCTGTGGATTCACATCATTTGGTATTCAGAACCTGGCTATCTAGATTTGGAATAGGAAAGGAAGTTTATTATACAAAGTGTTTAACCGAAGGCCATCCATGTTTAGTTGCATTCGATTACGGAAGCGAAAACAATGTCGTGAGCCAAAGATTGGTGGAGAAACAACAGTTACCAGCAATCTTTCATCTGGATCAAGCATGGATCAAATTCAGTGCATGGCAATGTGCGAAGGAAGTATTATGTGATATTGCTCCCATGGACTCTTGTCATCTTCTTTTGGGATGGGCATGGCTTCGTTTTAAATCACTCCATCTTAATGAACGTTCCCTTTATTTGAGGCATGAGCGACATCAAAAGAAGTAGAAATTTATGACACCAAGACAAGTCAGTAAGGATCAACGTAGGCTGAAGGGGAAAACCGAAAAAGAAAGAATAGAAAGAAGTAATATAAACTGCAGAAGGAAGGGAAAATAAAGAAAAAGAAATGGAACTAGAGAAAGTTTATTTGTCAATGTTTTTTCTTCTACAGTTTGTGATGTCATTTTACAGGAACAAAAGGATAAGCATGTGAATGAAACACACCAACTTCCATGTTTAAAACGGAAGCTTGTTCATAGTACTTTATTATGCATTTGGTCCGTCGATAAGAAGCAAATTCCTCAAACACAATGCATGGAATTATTTATTGTTACATATCAAGGTGGGGTACTGTTGCCAAGAAATGTTATCGACGGATTGCAACCGGTTGAAAGTAACAAATATCAAGTTGAATTTGATCCTGGAAGAAGAGAATTTGTTTCAACTTGTGAAAAAATAAAAGTCGTTCACAAGATCATAATAAACTTACATTAAAACTAGTGTCTTAAGATTCGGGACAAATCTTCTCGAAGAAGGAAGGTATGATGTGAATTGCATATGGGTCAAATGGAGGATGACTAATGCGCCGTGTTGACGCAGTTTCTTTTATTTAAATAAGGGCCCAATGCTTTGTAAATTCGGCTTACCAAATTGTGTTTGTGTTTAACCAATTAATGGGCTTTAGTTTTGCTTTATCTTCAAGTTGAAATAAGGGTCCATATGCCAACTTAAGAACCAACCTTTGGAAGATCAAGAGGACCTTTGCTCAAAGTTTGTGGATGACTTTTGGTAGCCTTAAATTCAGTTACAATCAACCATTAAGTAGCGGATCGTTATTAGCTTGAGTGGATCATTAATTAATAGCTTTAAGCAGGATGATATTGAAATTTATGTGTCTTTTGTAATTCTGATGGTTAAAGCTCCTATATAAGTTGAACCATTTTCATCAATGAAGGCAAGTTGACTTTACTCAGAAAATAAACGAGTTTTATCTCATCTATGTTAGTGAAAGTGATTCTCCTAAGTTCTTCAGTGATTCAAGAATCCATGAGTTTAATCAAAGGTCCTTTATCCCTTTGTGTGTTTCAACTCTTAGGCTTCTCTTCCATTCTTGGAAGTGTGATGTCTATCAATTTCCGTTCCATCTTCTTTTATGTTTCTATTTTCTCGTTTTAAATAATTTCTCAAAATTTCTTGCTTGTTAGCATTCCAACAATGATAGATCAGTCAAACGAATCGAACCCTGTGGATTCACATCATTTGGTATTCAGAACCTGGCTATCTAGATTTGGAATAGGAAAGGAAGTTTATTATACAAAGTGTTTAACCGAAGGCCATCCATGTTTAGTTGCATTCGATTACGGAAGCGAAAACAATGTTGTGAGCCAAATATTGGTGGAGAAACAACAATTACCAGCAACCTTTCATCTGGATCAAGCATGGATCAAATTCAGTACATGGCAATGCGCGAAGGAAGTATTATGTGATATTGCTCCCATGGACTCTTGTCAGCTTCTTTTGGGATGGGCATGGCTTCGTTTTAAAACACTCCATCTTAATGAACGTTCCCTTTATTTGAGGCATGAGGGATATCAAAAGAAGTAGAAATTTATGACACCAAGACAAGTCAGTAAGGATCAACGTAGGCTGAAGGGGAAAACCGAAAAAGAAAGAATAGAAAGAAGTAATATAAACTGCAGAAGGAATTTGGTAGCCTTAAATTCAGTCACAATCAGCCATTAAGTAGCGAATCGTTATTAGCTTGAGTGGATCATTAATTAATAGCTTTAAGCGGGATGATATTGAAATTTATGTGTCTTTTGTAATTCTGATGGTTAAAGCTCCTATATAAGTTGAACCATTTTCATCAATGACGGCAAGTTGAGTTTTATTCAGAAAATAAACGAGTTTTATCTCATCTATCTTAGTGACAGTGATTCTCCTAAGTTCTTCAGTGATTCAAGAATCCATGAGTTTAATCAAAGGCCCTTTATCCCTTTGTGTGTTTTAACTCTTAGGCTTATCTTCCATTCTTGGAAGTGTGATGTCTATCAATTTCCGTTCCATCTTCTTTTATGTTTCTATTTTCTCGTTTTAAATAATTTCTCAAAATTTCTTGCTTGTTAGCATTCCAACAATGATAGATCAGTCAAACGAATCGAACCCTGTGGATTCACATCATTTGGTATTCAGAGCCTGGCTATCTAGATTTGGAATAGGAAAGGAAGTTTATTATACAAAGTGTTTAACCGAAGGCCATCCATGTTTAGTTGCATTCGATTACGGAAGCGAAAACAATGTTGTGAGCCAAAGATTGGTGGAGAAACAACAGTTACCAGCAACCTTTCATCTGGATCAAGCATGGATCAAATTCAGTACATGGCAATGGGTGAAAGAAGTATTATGTGATATTGCTCCCATGGACTCTTGTCATCTTCTTTTGGGATGGGCATGGCTTCGTTTTAAAACACTTCATCTTAATGAACGTTCCCTTTATTTGAGGCATGAGGGACATCAAGACAAGTAGAAATTTATGACACCAAGACAAGTCAGTAAGGATCAACGTAGGTTGAAGGAGAAAACAGAAAAAGAAAGAATAGAAAGAAGTAATATATACTGCAGAAGGAAGGGAAAATAAAGAAAAAGAAATGGAACTAGAGAAAGTTTAATCGTCAATGTTTTTTCTTCTACAGTTTGTGATGTCATTTTACAGGAACAAAAGGATAAGCATGTGAATGAAACACACCAACTTCCATGTTTAAAAAGGAAGCTTGTTCATAGTGCTTTATTATGCATTTGGTCCGTCGATAAGAAGCAAATTCGTCAAACACAATGCATGGAATTATTTATTGTTACATATCAAGGTGGGGTACTTTGCCAAGAAATGTTATCGACGAATTGCAACCGTTGGAAAGAAACAAATATCAAGTTGAAATTGATCCTGGAAGAAGAGAATTAGTTTCAACTTGTGAAAAAATAAAAGTCCTTCACAAGATCATAATAAACTTACATTAAAACTAGTGTCTTAAGATTCGGGACAAATCTTCTCGAAGAAGGAGGGTATGATGTGAATTGCATATGGGTCAAATGGAGGATGACTAATGCGCCATGTTGATGCAGTTTCTTTTATTTAAACAAGGGCCCAATGCTTTGTAAAATCGGCTGACCAAATTGTGTTTGTGCTTAACCAATTAATGGGCTTTAGTTTTGCTTTATCTTCAAGTTGAAATAAGGGTCCATATGCCAACTTAAGAACCAACCTTTGGAAGATCAAGAGGACATTTGCTCAAAGTTTGTGGATGACTTTTGGTAGCCTTAAATTCAGTTACAATCAACCATTAAGTAGCAGATCATTATTAGCTTGAGTGGATCATTAATTAATTGCTTTCAGCGGGATGATATTGAAATTTATGTGTCTTTTGTAATTCTGATGGTTAAAGCACCTATATAAGTTGAACCATTTTCATCAATGAAGGCAAGCTGAGTTTTATTCAGAAAATAAACGAGTTTTATCTCATCTATCTTAGTGAGAGTGATTCTCCTAAGTTCTTGAGTGATTCAAGAATCCATGAGTTTAATTGAAGGTCCTTTATGCCTTTGTGTGTTTCAACTCTTAGGCTTATCTTCCATTCTTGAAAGTGTGATGTCTATCAATTTTCATTCCATCTTCTTTTATGTTTCCATTTTCTCGTTTTAAATAATTTCTCAAATTTCTTGCTTGTTAGCATTCCAACAATGAGAGATCAGTCAAACGAATCGAACGTTATGGATTCACACCATTTGGTATTCACAGCCCATCTAGATTTGGAATAGGAAAGGAAGTTTATTATACAAAGTGTTTAACCGAAGGCCATCCATGTTTAGTTGCATTCGATTACGGAAGCGAAAACAATGTTGTGAACCAAAGTTTGGTGGACAAACTCCAGTTACCAGCAACCTTTCATCTGGATCAAGCATGGATCAAATTCAGTGCATGACAATGTGTGAAAGAAGTATTATGTGATATTGCTCCCATGGAGTCTTGTCATCTTCTTTTGGGATGGGCATGGCTTCATTTTAAAACACTCCATCATGATGAACGTTCCCTTTATTTGAGGCATGAGGGACATCAGAAGAAGTAGAAGTTTATGACACCAAGACAAGTCAGTAAGGATCAACGTAGGCTGAAAGAGAAAACAGAAAAACAAAAGAATAGAAAAAGAAGTAATAGAAACTGCAGAAGGAAGGGAAAATAAAGAAAAAGAAATGGAACTAGAGAAAGTTCATTCGTCAATGTTTTTTCTTCTACAGTTTGTGATGTCATTTTACAGGAACAAAAGGATAAGCATGTGAAGGAAATACACGAACTTTCATGTTTGAAAAGGAAGCTTGTTCATAGTGCTTTATCATGCATTTGGTCCGTCGATAAGAAGCAAATTCGTCAAACATAACGCATGAAATTATTTATTGTTACATATCAAGGTGGGGTACTGTTCCCAAGAAATGTTATCGACGGATTGCAACCATTGGAAAGTAACAAATATCAAGTTGAATTTGATCCTGGAAGAAGAGAATTAGTTTCAACTTGTGAAAAAGTAAAATTCCTTCACAAGATCATAATAAAAACTTACCTTAAAACTAGTGTCTTAAGATTCGGGACAAATCTTCTCGAAGAAGGAGGGTATGATGTGAATTGCATATGGGTCAAATGGAGGATGACTAATGCGCCGTGTTGATGCAGTTTCTTTTATTTAAACAAGGGCTCAACGCTTTGTAAAATCGGCTGACCAAATTGTGTTTGTGCTTAACCAATTAATGGGCTTTAGTTTTGCTTTATCTTCAAGTTGAAATAAGGGTCCATATGCCAACTTAAGAACCAACCTTTGGAAGATCAAGAGGACCTTTGCTCAAAGTTTGTGGATGACTTTTGGTAGCCTTAAATTCAGTTACAATCAACCATTAAGTAGCGGATCATTATTAGCTTGAGTGGATCATTAATTAATAGCTTTAAGCGGGATGATATTGAAATTTATGTGTCTTTTGTAATTCTGATGGTTAAAGCTCCTATATAGGTTGAACCATTTGCATCAATGAAGGCAAGCTGAGTTTTATTCAGAAAATAAACGAGTTTTATCTCATCTATCTTAGAGAGAGTGATTCTCCTAAGTTCTTGAGTGATTCAAGAATCCATGAGTTTAATCAAAGGTCCTTTATCCCTCTGTGTGTTTCAACTCTTAGGCTTATCTTCCATTCTTGGAAGTGTGATGTCTATTAATTTTCGTTCCATCTTCTTTTATGTTTCCATTTTCTCGTTTTAAATAATTTCTCAAATTTCTTGCTTGTTAGCATTCCAACAATGATAGATCAGTCAAACGAATCGAACGCTGTGGATTCACATCATTTGGTATTCATAGCCTGGCCATCTAGACCTGGAATAGGAAAGGAAGTTTATTATACAAAGTGTTTAACCGAAGGCCATCCATGTGTAGTTGCATTAGATTACGGAAGCGAAAACAATGTTGTGAGCCAAAGATTGGTGGAGAAACAACAGTTACCAGCAACCTTTCATCTGGATCAATCATGGATCAAATTCAGTACATGGCAATGTGCGAAGGAAGTATTATGTGAGATTGCTCCCACGGACTCTTGTCATCTTCTTTTGGGATGGGCATGGCTTCGTTTTAAAACACTCCATCTTAATGAACGTTCCCTTTATTTGAGGCATGAGCGACATCAAAAGAAGTAGAAATTTATGACACCAAGACAAGTCAGTAAGGATCAACGTAGGCTGAAGGAGAAAACAGAAAAAGAAAGAATAGAAAGAAGTAATATAAACTGCAGAAGGAAGGGAAAATAAAGAAAAAGAAATGGAACTAGAGAAAGTTTATTCGTCAATGTTTTTTCTTCTACAGTTTGTGATGTCATTTAACAGCAACAAAAGGATAAGCATGTGAATGAAACACACCAACTTCCATGTTTAAAAAGGAAGCTTGTTCATAGTGCTTTATTATGCATTTGGTCCGTCGATAAGAAGCAAATTCGTCAAACACAATGCATGGAATTATTTATTGTTACATATCAAGGTGGGGTACTTTGCCAAGAAATGTTATCGACGAATTGCAACCGTTGGAAAGAAACAAATATCAAGTTGAAATTGATCCTGGAAGAAGAGAATTAGTTTCAACTTGTGAAAAAATAAAAGTCCTTCACAAGATCATAATAAACTTACATTAAAACTAGTGTCTTAAGATTCGGGACAAATCTTCTCGAAGAAGGAGGGTATGATGTGAATTGCATATGGGTCAAATGGAGGATGACTAATGCGCCATGTTGATGCAGTTTCTTTTATTTAAACAAGGGCCCAATGCTTTGTAAAATCGGCTGACCAAATTGTGTTTGTGCTTAACCAATTAATGGGCTTTAGTTTTGCTTTATCTTCAAGTTGAAATAAGGGTCCATATGCCAACTTAAGAACCAACCTTTGGAAGATCAAGAGGACATTTGCTCAAAGTTTGTGGATGACTTTTGGTAGCCTTAAATTCAGTTACAATCAACCATTAAGTAGCAGATCATTATTAGCTTGAGTGGATCATTAATTAATTGCTTTCAGCGGGATGATATTGAAATTTATGTGTCTTTTGTAATTCTGATGGTTAAAGCACCTATATAAGTTGAACCATTTTCATCAATGAAGGCAAGCTGAGTTTTATTCAGAAAATAAACGAGTTTTATCTCATCTATCTTAGTGAGAGTGATTCTCCTAAGTTCTTGAGTGATTCAAGAATCCATGAGTTTAATTGAAGGTCCTTTATGCCTTTGTGTGTTTCAACTCTTAGGCTTATCTTCCATTCTTGAAAGTGTGATGTCTATCAATTTTCATTCCATCTTCTTTTATGTTTCCATTTTCTCGTTTTAAATAATTTCTCAAATTTCTTGCTTGTTAGCATTCCAACAATGAGAGATCAGTCAAACGAATCGAACGTTATGGATTCACACCATTTGGTATTCACAACCCATCTAGATTTGGAATAGGAAAAGAAGTTTATTATACAAAGTGTTTAACCGAAGGCCATCCATGTTTAGTTGCATTCGATTACGGAAGCGAAAACAATGTTGTGAGCCAAAGATTGGTGGAGAAACAACAGTTACCAGCAACCATTCATCTGGATCAAGCATGGATCAAATTCAGTACATGGCAATGGGTGAAAGAAGTATTATGTGATATTGCTCCCATGGACTCTTGTCATCTTCTTTTGGGATGGGCATGGCTTCGTTTTAAAACACTTCATCTTAATGAACGTTCCCTTTATTTGAGGCATGAGGGACATCAAAAGAAGTAGAAATTTATGACACCAAGACAAGTCAGTAAGGATCAACGTAGGTTGAAGGAGAAAACAGAAAAAGAAAGAATAGAAAGAAGTAATATAAACTGCAGAAGGAAGGGAAAATAAAGAAAAAGAAATGGAACTAGAGCAAGTTTATTCGTCAATGTTTTTTCTTCTACAGTTTGTGATGTCATTTTACAGGAACAAAAGGATAAGCATGTGAATGAAACACACCAACTTCCATGTTTAAAAAGGAAGCTTGTTCATAGTGCTTTATTATGCATTTGGTCCGTCGATAAGAAGCAAATTCGTCAAACACAATGCATGGAATTATTTATTGTTACATATCAAGGTGGGGTACTTTGCCAAGAAATGTTATCGACGAATTGCAACCGTTGGAAAGAAACAAATATCAAGTTGAAATTGATCCTGGAAGAAGAGAATTAGTTTCAACTTTGGAAAAAATAAAAGTCCTTCACAAGATCATAATAAACTTACATTAAAACTAGTGTCTTAAGATTCGGGATAAATCTTCTCGAAGAAGGAGGGTATGATGTGAATTGCATATGGGTCAAATGGAGGATGACTAATGCGCCGTGTTGATGCAGTTTCTTTTATTTAAACAAGGGCCCAATGCTTTGTAAAATCGGCTGACCAAATTGTGTTTGTGCTTAACCAATTAATGGGCTTTAGTTTTGCTTTATCTTCAAGTTGAAATAAGGGTCCATATGCCAACTTAAGAACCAACCTTTGGAAGATCAAGAGGACCTTTGCTCAAAGTTTGTGGATGACTTTTGGTAGCCTTAAATTCAGTTACAATCAACCATTAAGTAGCAGATCATTATTAGCTTGAGTGGATCATTAATTAATTGCTTTCAGCGGGATGATATTGAAATTTATGTGTCTTTTGTAATTCTGATGGTTAAAGCTTCTATATAAGTTGAACCATTTTCATCAATGAAGGCAAGCTGAGTTTTATTCAGAAAATAAACGAGTTTTATCTCATCTATGTTAGTGAAAGTGATTCTCCTAAGTTCTTCAGTGATTCAAGAATCCATGAGTTTAATCAAAGGTCCTTTATCCCTTTGTGTGTTTCAACTCTTAGGCTTCTCTTCCATTCTTGGAAGTGTGATGTCTATCAATTTCCGTTCCATCTTCTTTTATGTTTCCATTTTCTCGTTTTAAATAATTTCTCAAAATTTCTTGCTTGTTGGCATTCCAACTATGATAGATCAGTCAAACGAATCGAACGCTGTGGATTCACATCATTTGGTATTCAGAACCTGGCTATCTAGATTTGGAATAGGAAAGGAAGTTTATTATACAAAGTGTTTAACCGAAGGCCATCCATGTTTAATTGCATTCGATTACGGAAGCGAAAACAATGTTGTGAACCAAAGTTTGGTGGACAAACTCCAGTTACCAGCAACCTTTCATCTGGATCAAGCATGGATCAAATTCAGTGCATGGCAATGTGTGAAAGAAGTATTATGTGATATTGCTCCCATGGACTCTTGTCATCTTCTTTTGGGATGGGCATGGCTTCATTTTAAAACACTCCATCATGCTGAACGTTCCCTTTATTTGAGGCATGAGGGACATCAGAAGAAGTAGAAGTTTATGACACCAAGACAAGTCAGTAAGGATCAACGTAGGCTGAAAGAGAAAACAAAAAAACAAAAGAATAGAAAAAGAAGTAATAGAAACTGCAGAAGGAAGGGAAAATAAAGAAAAAGAAATGGAACTAGAGATAGTTCATTCGTCAATGTTTTTTCTTCTACAGTTTGTGATGTCATTTTACAGGAACAAAAGGATAAGCATGTGAAGGAAATACACGAACTTTCATGTTTGAAAAGGAAGCTTGTTCATAGTGCTTTATCATGCATTTGGTCCGTCGATAAGAAGCAAATTCGTCAAACACAACGCATGAAATTATTTATTATTACATATCAAGGTGGGGTACTGTTCCCAAGAAATGTTATCGACGGATTGCAACCATTGGAAAGTAACAAATATCAAGTTGAATTTGATCCTGGAAGAAGAGAATTAGTTTCAACTTGTGAAAAAGTAAAATTCCTTCACAAGATCATAATAAAAACTTACCTTAAAACTAGTGTCTTAAGATTCGGGACAAATCTTCTCGAAGAAGGAGGGTATGATGTGAATTGCATATGGGTCAAATGGAGGATGACTAATGCGCCGTGTTGATGCAGTTTCTTTTATTTAAACAAGGGCCCAACGCTTTGTAAAATCGGCTGACCAAATTGTGTTTGTGCTTAACCAATTAATGGGCTTTAGTTTTGCTTTATCTTCAAGTTGAAATAAGGGTCCATATGCCAACTTAAGAACCAACCTTTGGAAGATCAAGAGGACCTTTGCTCAAAGTTTGTGGATGACTTTTGGTAGCCTTAAATTCAGTTACAATCAACCATTAAGTAGCGGATCATTATTAGCTTGAGTGGATCATTAATTAATAGCTTTAAGCGGGATGATGTTGAAATTTATGTGTCTTTTGTAATTCTGATGGTTAAAGCTCCTATATAAGTTGAACCATTTTCATCAATGAAGGCAAGCTGAGTTTTATTCAGAAAATAAACGAGTTTTATCTCATCTATCTTAGTGAGAGTGATTCTCCTAAGTTCTTGAGTGACTCAAGAATCCATGAGTTTAATCAAAGGTCCTTTATCCCTCTGTGTGTTTCAACTCTTAGGCTTATCTTCCATTCTTGGAAGTGTGATGTCTATCAATTTCCGTTCCATCTTCTTTTATGTTTCCATTTTCTCATTTTAAATAATTTCTCAAATTTCTTGCTTGTTAGCATTCCAACAATGATAGATCAGTCAAACGAATCGAACGCTGTGGATTCACATCATTTGGTATTCACAGCCTGGCCATCTAGACCTGGAATAGGAAAGGAAGTTTATTATACAAAGTGTTTAACCGAAGGCCATCCATGTTTAGTTGCATTCGATTACGGAAGCGAAAAAAATGATGTGAGCCAAAGATTGGTGGAGAAACTCCAGTTACCGGCAACCTTTCATCTGGATCAAGCATGGATCAAATTCAGTACATGGCAATGTGTGAAAGAAGTATTATGTGATATTGCTCCCATGGACTCTCGTCATCTTCTTTTGGGATGGGCATGGCTTCATTTTAAAACACTCCATCTTGATGAACGTTCCCTTTATTTGAGGCATGAGGGACATCAAAGGAAGTAGAAGTTTATGACACCAAGACAAGTCAGTAAGGGTCAACGTAGGCTGAAGGAGAAAACAGAAAAAGAAAGAATAGAAAAAGAAGTAATAGAAACTGCAGAAGGAAGGGAAAATAAAGAAAAAGAAATGGAACTAGAGAAAGTTTATTCGTCAATGTATTTTCTTCTACAGTTTGTGATGTCATTTTACAGGAACAAAAGGATAAGCATGTGAAGGAAATACACGAACTTCCATGTTTGAAAAGGAAGCTTGTTCATAGTGCTTTATCATGCATTTGGTCCTTCGATAAGAAGCAAATTCGTCAAACACAACGCATGGAATTATTTATTATTACATATCAAGGTGGGGTACTGTTGTCAAGAAATGTTATCGACGGATTGCAACCATTGGAAAGTAACAAATATCAAGTTGAATTTGATCCTGGAAGAAGAGAATTAGTTTCAACTTGCGAAAAAATAAAATTCCTTCACAAGATCATAATAAAAACTTACTTTAAAACTAGTGTCTTAAGATTCGGAACAAATCTTCTCGAAGAAGGAGGGTATGATGTGAATTGCATATGGGTCAAATGGAGGATGACTAATGCGCCGTGTTGATGCAGTTTCTTTTATTTAAACAAGGGCCCAATGCTTTGTAAAATTGGCTGACCAAATTGTGTTTGTGCTTAACCAATTAATGGGCTTTAGTTTTGCTTTATCTTCAAGTTGAAATAAGCGTCCATATGCCAACCTAAGAACCAACCTTTGGAAGATCAAGAGGACCTTTGCTCAAAGTTTGTGGATGACTTTTGGTAGCCTTAAATTCAGTTACAATCAACCATTAAGTAGCGGATCATTATTAGCTTGAGTGGATCATTAATTAATAGCTTTAAGCGGGATGATATTGAAATTTATGTGTCTTTTGTAATTCTGATGGTCAAAGCTCCTATATAAGTTGAACCATTTTCATCAATGAAGGCAAGCTAAGTTTTATTCATAAAATAAACGAGTTTTATCTCATCTATCTTAGTGAGAGTGATTCTCCTAAGTTCTCTAGTGATTCAAGAATCCATGAGTTTCATCAAAGGTCCTTTATCCCTTTGCGTGTTTCAACTCTTAGGCTTATCTTCCATTCTTGGAAGTGTGATGTCTATCAATTTTTATTCCATCTTCTTTTATGTTTCCATTTTCTCGTTTTAAATAATTTCTCAAATTTCTTGCTTGTTAGCATTCCAACAACGATAGATCAGTCAAACGAATCGAACGCTGTGGATTCACATCATTTGGTATTCACAGCCTGGCCATCTAGATTTGGAATAGGAAAGGGAGTTTATTACACAAAGTGTTTAACCGAAGGCCATCCATGTTTAGTTGCATTCGATTACGGAAGCGAAAACAATGTTGTGAACCAAAGTTTGGTGGAGAAACTCCAGTTACCAGCAACCTTTCATCTGGATCAAGCATGGATCAAATTCAGTACATGGCAATGTGTGAAAGAAGTATTATGTGATATTGCTCCCATGGACTCTCGTCATCTTCTTTTGGGATGGGCATGGCTTCATTTTAAAACACTCCATCTTGATGAACGTTCCCTTTATTTGAGGCATGAGGGACATCAAAGGAAGTAGAAGTTTATGACACCAAGACAAGTCAGTAAGGGTCAACGTAGGCTGAAGGAGAAAACAGAAAAAGAAAGAATAGAAAAAGAAGTAATAGAAACTGCAGAAGGAAGGGAAAATAAAGAAAAAGAAATGGAACTAGAGAAAGTTTATTCGTCAATGTATTTTCTTCTACAGTTTGTGATGTCATTTTACAGGAACAAAAGGATAAGCATGTGAAGGAAATACACGAACTTCCATGTTTGAAAAGGAAGCTTGTTCATAGTGCTTTATCATGCATTTGGTCCTTCGATAAGAAGCAAATTCGTCAAACACAACACATGGAATTATTTATTGTTACATATCAAGGTGGGGTACTGTTGTCAAGAAATGTTATCGACGGATTGCAACCATTGGAAAGTAACAAATATCAAGTTGAATTTGATCCTGGAAGAAGAGAATTAGTTTCAACTTGCGAAAAAATAAAATTCCTTCACAAGATCATAATAAAAACTTACTTTAAAACTAGTGTCTTAAGATTCGGGACAAATCTTCTCGAAGTAGGAGGGTATGATGTGAATTGCATATGGGTCAAATGGAGGATGACTAATGCGCCGTGTTGATGCAGTTTCTTTTATTTAAACAGGGGCCCAATGCTTTGTAAAATTGGCTGACCAAATTGTGTTTGTGCTTAACCAATTAATGGGCTTTAGTTTTGCTTTATCTTCAAGTTGAAATAAGGGTCCATATGCCAACCTAAGAACCAACCTTTGGAAGATCAAGAGGACCTTTGCTCAAAGTTTGTGGATGACTTTTGGTAGCCTTAAATTCAGTTACAATCAACCATTAAGTAGCGGATCATTATTAGCTTGAGTGGATCATTAATTAATAGCTTTAAGCGGGATGATATTGAAATTTATGTGTCTTTTGTAATTCTGATGGTCAAAGCTCCTATATAAGTTGAACCATTTTCATCAATGAAGGCAAGCTAAGTTTTATTCATAAAATAAACGAGTTTTATCTCATCTATCTTAGTGAGAGTGATTCTCCTAAGTTCTCTAGTGATTCAAGAATCCATGAGTTTCATCAAAGGTCCTTTATCCCTTTGCGTGTTTCAACTCTTAGGCTTATCTTCCATTCTTGGAAGTGTGATGTCTATCAATTTTCATTCCATCTTCTTTTATGTTTCCATTTTCTCGTTTTAAATAATTTCTCAAATTTCTTGCTTGTTAGCATTCCAACAACGATAGATCAGTCAAACGAATCGAACGCTGTGGATTCACATCATTTGGTATTCACAGCCTGGCCATCTAGATTTGGAATAGGAAAGGGAGTTTATTACACAAAGTGTTTAACCGAAGGCCATCCATGTTTAGTTGCATTCGATTACGGAAGCGAAAACAATGTTGTGAACCAAAGTTTGGTGGAGAAACTCCAGTTACCAGCAACCTTTCATCTGGATCAAGCATGGATCAAATTCAGTACATGGCAATGTGTGAAAGAAGTATTATGTGATATTGCTCCCATGGACTCTCGTCATCTTCTTTTGGGATGGGCATGGCTTCATTTTAAAACACTCCATCTTGATGAACGTTCCCTTTATTTGAGGCATGAGGGACATCAAAGGAAGTAGAAGTTTATGACACCAAGACAAGTCAGTAAGGGTAGACGTAGGCTGAAGGAGAAAACAGAAAAAGAAAGAATAGAAAAAGAAGTAATAGAAACTGCAGAAGGAAGGGAAAATAAAGAAAAAGAAATGGAACTAGAGAAAGTTTATTCGTCAATGTATTTTCTTCTACAGTTTGTGATGTCATTTTACAGGAACAAAAGGATAAGCATGTGAAGGAAATACACGAACTTCCATGTTTGAAAAGGAAGCTTGTTCATAGTGCTTTATCATGCATTTGGTCCTTCGATAAGAAGCAAATTCGTCAAACACAACGCATGGAATTATTTATTGTTACATATCAAGGTGGGGTACTGTTGTCAAGAAATGTTATCGACGGATTGCAACCATTGGAAAGTAACAAATATCAAGTTGAATTTGATCCTGGAAGAAGAGAATTAGTTTCAACTTGCGAAAAAATAAAATTCCTTCACAAGATCATAATAAAAACTTACTTTAAAACTAGTGTCTTAAGATTCGGGACAAATCTTCTCGAAGTAGGAGGGTATGATGTGAATTGCATATGGGTCAAATGGAGGATGACTAATGCGCCGTGTTGATGCAGTTTCTTTTATTTAAACAGGGGCCCAATGCTTTGTAAAATTGGCTGACCAAATTGTGTTTGTGCTTAACCAATTAATGGGCTTTAGTTTTGCTTTATCTTCAAGTTGAAATAAGGGTCCATATGCCAACCTAAGAACCAACCTTTGGAAGATCAAGAGGACCTTTGCTCAAAGTTTGTGGATGACTTTTGGTAGCCTTAAATTCAGTTACAATCAACCATTAAGTAGCGGATCATTATTAGCTTGAGTGGATCATTAATTAATAGCTTTAAGCGGGATGATATTGAAATTTATGTGTCTTTTGTAATTCTGATGGTCAAAGCTCCTATATAAGTTGAACCATTTTCATCAATGAAGGCAAGCTAAGTTTTATTCATAAAATAAACGAGTTTTATCTCATCTATCTTAGTGAGAGTGATTCTCCTAAGTTCTCTAGTGATTCAAGAATCCATGAGTTTCATCAAAGGTCCTTTATCCCTTTGCGTGTTTCAACTCTTAGGCTTATCTTCCATTCTTGGAAGTGTGATGTCTATCAATTTTCATTCCATCTTCTTTTATGTTTCCATTTTCTCGTTTTAAATAATTTCTCAAATTTCTTGCTTGTTAGCATTCCAACAACGATAGATCAGTCAAACGAATCGAACGCTGTGGATTCACATCATTTGGTATTCACAGCCTGGCCATCTAGATTTGGAATAGGAAAGGGAGTTTATTACACAAAGTGTTTAACCGAAGGCCATCCATGTTTAGTTGCATTCGATTACGGAAGCGAAAACAATGTTGTGAACCAAAGTTTGGTGGAGAAACTCCAGTTACCAGCAACCTTTCATCTGGATCAAGCATGGATCAAATTCAGTACATGGCAATGTGTGAAAGAAGTATTATGTGATATTGCTCCCATGGACTCTCGTCATCTTCTTTTGGGATGGGCATGGCTTCATTTTAAAACACTCCATCTTGATGAACGTTCCCTTTATTTGAGGCATGAGGGACATCAAAGGAAGTAGAAGTTTATGACACCAAGACAAGTCAGTAAGGGTCAACGTAGGCTGAAGGAGAAAACAGAAAAAGAAAGAATAGAAAAAGAAGTAATAGAAACTGCAGAAGGAAGGGAAAATAAAGAAAAAGAAATGGAACTAGAGAAAGTTTATTCGTCAATGTATTTTCTTCTACAGTTTGTGATGTCATTTTACAGGAACAAAAGGATAAGCATGTGAAGGAAATACACGAACTTCCATGTTTGAAAAGGAAGCTTGTTCATAGTGCTTTATCATGCATTTGGTCCTTCGATAAGAAGCAAATTCGTCAAACACAACGCATGGAATTATTTATTGTTACATATCAAGGTGGGGTACTGTTGTCAAGAAATGTTATCGACGGATTGCAACCATTGGAAAGTAACAAATATCAAGTTGAATTTGATCCTGGAAGAAGAGAATTAGTTTCAACTTGCGAAAAAATAAAATTCCTTCACAAGATCATAATAAAAACTTACTTTAAAACTAGTGTCTTAAGATTCGGGACAAATCTTCTCGAAGTAGGAGGGTATGATGTGAATTGCATATGGGTCAAATGGAGGATGACTAATGCGCCGTGTTGATGCAGTTTCTTTTATTTAAACAGGGGCCCAATGCTTTGTAAAATTGGCTGACCAAATTGTGTTTGTGCTTAACCAATTAATGGGCTTTAGTTTTGCTTTATCTTCAAGTTGAAATAAGGGTCCATATGCCAACCTAAGAACCAACCTTTGGAAGATCAAGAGGACCTTTGCTCAAAGTTTGTGGATGACTTTTGGTAGCCTTAAATTCAGTTACAATCAACCATTAAGTAGCGGATCATTATTAGCTTGAGTGGATCATTAATTAATAGCTTTAAGCGGGATGATATTGAAATTTATGTGTCTTTTGTAATTCTGATGGTCAAAGCTCCTATATAAGTTGAACCATTTTCATCAATGAAGGCAAGCTAAGTTTTATTCATAAAATAAACGAGTTTTATCTCATCTATCTTAGTGAGAGTGATTCTCCTAAGTTCTCTAGTGATTCAAGAATCCATGAGTTTCATCAAAGGTCCTTTATCCCTTTGCGTGTTTCAACTCTTAGGCTTATCTTCCATTCTTGGAAGTGTGATGTCTATCAATTTTCATTCCATCTTCTTTTATGTTTCCATTTTCTCGTTTTAAATAATTTCTCAAATTTCTTGCTTGTTAGCATTCCAACAACGATAGATCAGTCAAACGAATCGAACGCTGTGGATTCACATCATTTGGTATTCACAGCCTGGCCATCTAGATTTGGAATAGGAAAGGGAGTTTATTACACAAAGTGTTTAACCGAAGGCCATCCATGTTTAGTTGCATTCGATTACGGAAGCGAAAACAATGTTGTGAACCAAAGTTTGGTGGAGAAACTCCAGTTACCAGCAACCTTTCATCTGGATCAAGCATGGATCAAATTCAGTACATGGCAATGTGTGAAAGAAGTATTATGTGATATTGCTCCCATGGACTCTCGTCATCTTCTTTTGGGATGGGCATGGCTTCATTTTAAAACACTCCATCTTGATGAACGTTCCCTTTATTTGAGGCATGAGGGACATCAAAGGAAGTAGAAGTTTATGACACCAAGACAAGTCAGTAAGGGTCAACGTAGGCTGAAGGAGAAAACAGAATCAGAAAGAATAGAAAAAGAAGTAATAGAAACTGCAGAAGGAAGGGAAAATAAAGAAAAAGAAATGGAACTAGAGAAAGTTTATTCGTCAATGTATTTTCTTCTACAGTTTGTGATGTCATTTTACAGGAACAAAAGGATAAGCATGTGAAGGAAATACACGAACTTCCATGTTTGAAAAGGAAGCTTGTTCATAGTGCTTTATCATGCATTTGGTCCTTCGATAAGAAGCAAATTCGTCAAACACAACGCATGGAATTATTTATTGTTACATATCAAGGTGGGGTACTGTTGTCAAGAAATGTTATCGACGGATTGCAACCATTGGAAAGTAACAAATATCAAGTTGAATTTGATCCTGGAAGAAGAGAATTAGTTTCAACTTGCGAAAAAATAAAATTCCTTCACAAGATCATAATAAAAACTTACTTTAAAACTAGTGTCTTAAGATTCGGAACAAATCTTCTCGAAGAAGGAGGGTATGATGTGAATTGCATATGGGTCAAATGGAGGATGACTAATGCGCCGTGTTGATGCAGTTTCTTTTATTTAAACAAGGGCCCAATGCTTTGTAAAATTGGCTGACCAAATTGTGTTTGTGCTTAACCAATTAATGGGCTTTAGTTTTGCTTTATCTTCAAGTTGAAATAAGCGTCCATATGCCAACCTAAGAACCAACCTTTGGAAGATCAAGAGGACCTTTGCTCAAAGTTTGTGGATGACTTTTGGTAGCCTTAAATTCAGTTACAATCAACCATTAAGTAGCGGATCATTATTAGCTTGAGTGGATCATTAATTAATAGCTTTAAGCGGGATGATATTGAAATTTATGTGTCTTTTGTAATTCTGATGGTTAAAGCTCCTGTATAAGTTGAACCATTTTCATCAATGAAGGCAAGCTGAGTTTTATTTAGAAAATAAACGAGTTTTATCTCATCTATCTTAGTGAGAGTGATTCTCCTAAGTTCTTGAGTGATTCAAGAATCCATCAGTTTCATCAAAGGTCCTTTATCCCTCTGTGTGTTTCAACTCTTAGGCTTATCTTCCATTCTTGGAAGTGTGATGTCTATCAATTTCCGTTCCATCTTCTTTTATGTTTCCATTTTCACGTTTTAAATAATTTCTCAAATTTCTTGCTTGTTAGCATTCCAACAATGATAGATCAGTCAAACGAATCGAACGCTGTGGATTCACATCATTTGGTATTCACAGCCTGGCCATCTAGACCTGGAATAGGAAAGGAAGTTTATTATACAAAGTGTTTAACCGAAGGCCATCCATGTTTAGTTGCATTCGATTACGGAAGCGAAAACAATGTTGTGAGCCAAAGATTGGTGGAGAAACTCCAGTTACCAGCAACCTTTCATCTGGATCAAGCATGGATCAAATTCAGTACATGGCAATGTGTGAAAGAAGTATTATGTGATATTGCTCCCATGGACTCTCGTCATCTTCTTTTGGGATGGGCATGGCTTCATTTTAAAACACTCCATCTTGATGAACGTTCCCTTTATTTGAGGCATGAGGGACATCAAAGGAAGTAGAAGTTTATGACACCAAGACAAGTCAGTAAGGGTCAACGTAGGCTGAAGGAGAAAACAGAATCAGAAAGAATAGAAAAAGAAGTAATAGAAACTGCAGAAGGAAGGGAAAATAAAGAAAAAGAAATGGAACTAGAGAAAGTTTATTCGTCAATGTATTTTCTTCTACAGTTTGTGATGTCATTTTACAGGAACAAAAGGATAAGCATGTGAAGGAAATACACGAACTTCCATGTTTGAAAAGGAAGCTTGTTCATAGTGCTTTATCATGCATTTGGTCCTTCGATAAGAAGCAAATTCGTCAAACACAACGCATGGAATTATTTATTGTTACATATCAAGGTGGGGTACTGTTGTCAAGAAATGTTATCGACGGATTGCAACCATTGGAAAGTAACAAATATCAAGTTGAATTTGATCCTGGAAGAAGAGAATTAGTTTCAACTTGCGAAAAAATAAAATTCCTTCACAAGATCATAATAAAAACTTACTTTAAAACTAGTGTCTTAAGATTCGGAACAAATCTTCTCGAAGAAGGAGGGTATGATGTGAATTGCATATGGGTCAAATGGAGGATGACTAATGCGCCGTGTTGATGCAGTTTCTTTTATTTAAACAAGGGCCCAATGCTTTGTAAAATTGGCTGACCAAATTGTGTTTGTGCTTAACCAATTAATGGGCTTTAGTTTTGCTTTATCTTCAAGTTGAAATAAGCGTCCATATGCCAACCTAAGAACCAACCTTTGGAAGATCAAGAGGACCTTTGCTCAAAGTTTGTGGATGACTTTTGGTAGCCTTAAATTCAGTTACAATCAACCATTAAGTAGCGGATCATTATTAGCTTGAGTGGATCATTAATTAATAGCTTTAAGCGGGATGATATTGAAATTTATGTGTCTTTTGTAATTCTGATGGTTAAAGCTCCTATATAAGTTGAACCATTTTCATCAATGAAGGCAAGCTGAGTTTTATTCAGAAAATAAACGAGTTTTATCTCATCTATCTTAGTGAGAGTGATTCTCCTAAGTTCTTGAGTGACTCAAGAATCCATGAGTTTAATCAAAGGTCCTTTATCCCTCTGTGTGTTTCAACTCTTAGGCTTATCTTCCATTATTGGAAGTGTGATGTCTATCAATTTCCGTTCCATCTTCTTTTATGTTTCCATTTTCTCATTTTAAATAATTTCTCAAATTTCTTGCTTGTTAGCATTCCAACAATGATAGATCAGTCAAACGAATCGAACGCTGTGGATTCACATCATTTGGTATTCACAGCCTGGCCATCTAGACCTGGAATAGGAAAGGAAGTTTATTATACAAAGTGTTTAACCGAAGGCCATCCATGTTTAGTTGCATTCGATTACGGAAGCGAAAACAATGTTGTGAGCCAAAGATTGGTGGAGAAACTCCAGTTACCAGCAACCTTTCATCTGGATCAAGCATGGATCAAATTCAGTACATGGCAATGTGTGAAAGAAGTATTATGTGATATTGCTCCCATGGACTCTCGTCATCTTCTTTTGGGATGGGCATGGCTTCATTTTAAAACACTCCATCTTGATGAACGTTCCCTTTATTTGAGGCATGAGGGACATCAAAGGAAGTAGAAGTTTATGACACCAAGACAAGTCAGTAAGGGTCAACGTAGGCTGAAGGAGAAAACAGAATCAGAAAGAATAGAAAAAGAAGTAATAGAAACTGCAGAAGGAAGGGAAAATAAAGAAAAAGAAATGGAACTAGAGAAAGTTTATTCGTCAATGTATTTTCTTCTACAGTTTGTGATGTCATTTTACAGGAACAAAAGGATAAGCATGTGAAGGAAATACACGAACTTCCATGTTTGAAAAGGAAGCTTGTTCATAGTGCTTTATCATGCATTTGGTCCTTCGATAAGAAGCAAATTCGTCAAACACAACGCATGGAATTATTTATTGTTACATATCAAGGTGGGGTACTGTTGTCAAGAAATGTTATCGACGGATTGCAACCATTGGAAAGTAACAAATATCAAGTTGAATTTGATCCTGGAAGAAGAGAATTAGTTTCAACTTGCGAAAAAATAAAATTCCTTCACAAGATCATAATAAAAACTTACTTTAAAACTAGTGTCTTAAGATTCGGAACAAATCTTCTCGAAGAAGGAGGGTATGATGTGAATTGCATATGGGTCAAATGGAGGATGACTAATGCGCCGTGTTGATGCAGTTTCTTTTATTTAAACAAGGGCCCAATGCTTTGTAAAATTGGCTGACCAAATTGTGTTTGTGCTTAACCAATTAATGGGCTTTAGTTTTGCTTTATCTTCAAGTTGAAATAAGCGTCCATATGCCAACCTAAGAACCAACCTTTGGAAGATCAAGAGGACCTTTGCTCAAAGTTTGTGGATGACTTTTGGTAGCCTTAAATTCAGTTACAATCAACCATTAAGTAGCGGATCATTATTAGCTTGAGTGGATCATTAATTAATAGCTTTAAGCGGGATGATATTGAAATTTATGTGTCTTTTGTAATTCTGATGGTTAAAGCTCCTATATAAGTTGAACCATTTTCATCAATGAAGGCAAGCTGAGTTTTATTCAGAAAATAAACGAGTTTTATCTCATCTATCTTAGTGAGAGTGATTCTCCTAAGTTCTTGAGTGACTCAAGAATCCATGAGTTTAATCAAAGGTCCTTTATCCCTCTGTGTGTTTCAACTCTTAAGCTTATCATCCATTATTGGAAGTGTGATGTCTATCAATTTCCGTTCCATCTTCTTTTATGTTTCCATTTTCTCGTTTTAAATAATTTCTCAAATTTCTTGCTCGTTAGCATTCCAACAACGATAGATCAGTCAAACGAATCGAACGCTGTGGATTCACATCATTTGGTATTCACAGCCTGGCCATCTAGACCTGGAATAGGAAAGGAAGTTTATTATACAAAGTGTTTAACCGAAGGCCATCCATGTTTAGTTGCATTCGATTACGGAAGCGAAAACACCCATCCATGTTTAGTTGCATTCGATTACGGAAGCGAAAACAATGTTGTGAGCCAAAGATTGGTGGAGAAACTCCAGTTACCAGCAACCTTTCATCTGGATCAAGAATGGATCAAATTCAGTACATGGCAATGTGTGAAAGAAGTATTATGTGATATTGCTCCCATGGACTCTCGTCATCTTCTTTTGGGATGGGCATGGCTTCATTTTAAAACACTCCATCTTGATGAACGTTCCCTTTATTTGAGGCATGAGGGACATCAAAGGAAGTAGAAGTTTATGACACCAAGACAAGTCAGTAAGGGTCAACGTAGGCTGAAGGAGAAAACAGAAAAAGAAAGAATAGAAAAAGAAGTAATAGAAACTGCAGAAGGAAGGGAAAATAAAGAAAAAGAAATGGAACTAGAGAAAGTTTATTCGTCAATGTATTTTCTTCTACAGTTTGTGATGTCATTTTACAGGAACAAAAGGATAAGCATGTGAAGTAAATACACGAACTTCCATGTTTGAAAAGGAAGCTTGTTCATAGTGCTTTATCATGCATTTGGTCCTTCGATAAGAAGCAAATTCGTCAAACACAACGCATGGAATTATTTATTGTTACATATCAAGGTGGGGTACTGTTGTCAAGAAATGTTATCGACGGATTGCAACCATTGGAAAGTAACAAATATCAAGTTGAATTTGATCCTGGAAGAAGAGAATTAGTTTCAACTTGCGAAAAAATAAAATTCCTTCACAAGATCATAATAAAAACTTACTTTAAAACTAGTGTCTTAAGATTCGGGACAAATCTTCTCGAAGAAGGAGGGTATGATGTGAATTGCGTATGGGTCAAATGGAGGATGAGTAATGCGCCGTGTTGATGCAGTTTCTTTTATTTAAACAAGGGCCCAATGCTTTGTAAAATTGGCTGACCAAATTGTGTTTGTGCTTAACCAATTAATGGGCTTTAGTTTTGCTTTATCTTCAAGTTGAAATAAGCGTCCATATACCAACCTAAGAACCAACCTTTGGAAGATAAAGAGGACCTTTGCTCAAAGTTTGTGGATGACTTTTGGTAGCCTTAAATTCAGTTACAATCAACCATTAAGTAGCGGATCATTATTAGCTTGAGTGGATCATTAATTAATAGCTTTAAGCGGGATGATATTGAAATTTATGTGTCTTTTGTAATTCTGATGGTTAAAGCTCCTATATAAGTTGAACCATTTTCATCAATGAAGGCAAGCTGAGTTTTATTCAGAAAATAAACGAGTTTTATCTCATCTATCTTAGTGAGAGTGATTCTCCTAAGTTCTTGAGTGACTCAAGAATCCATGAGTTTCATCAAAGGTCCTTTATCCCTCTGTGTGTTTCAACTCTTAGGCTTATCTTCCATTCTTGGAAGTGTGATGTCTATCAATTTCCGTTCCATCTTCTTTTATGTTTCCATTTTCTCGTTTTAAATAATTTCTCAAATTTCTTGCTCGTTAGCATTCCAACAACGATAGATCAGTCAAACGAATCGAACGCTGTGGATTCACATCATTTGGTATTCACAGCCTGGCCATCTAGACCTGGAATAGGAAAGGAAGTTTATTATACAAAGTGTTTAACCGAAGGCCATCCATGTTTAGTTGCATTCGATTACGGAAGCGAAAACAATGTTGTGAGCCAAAGATTGGTGGAGAAACTCCAGTTACCAGCAACCTTTCATCTGGATCAAGCATGGATCAAATTCAGTACATGGCAATGTGTGAAAGAAGTATTATGTGATATTGCTCCCATGGACTCTCGTCATCTTCTTTTGGGATGGGCATGGCTTCATTTTAAAACACTCCATCTTGATGAACGTTCCCTTTATTTGAGGCATGAGGGACATCAAAGGAAGTAGAAGTTTATGACACCAAGACAAGTCAGTAAGGGTCAACGTAGGCTGAAGGAGAAAACAGAATCAGAAAGAATAGAAAAAGAAGTAATAGAAACTGCAGAAGGAAGGGAAAATAAAGAAAAAGAAATGGAACTAGAGAAAGTTTATTCGTCAATGTATTTTCTTCTACAGTTTGTGATGTCATTTTACAGGAACAAAAGGATAAGCATGTGAAGGAAATACACGAACTTCCATGTTTGAAAAGGAAGCTTGTTCATAGTGCTTTATCATGCATTTGGTCCTTCGATAAGAAGCAAATTCGTCAAACACAACGCATGGAATTATTTATTGTTACATATCAAGGTGGGGTACTGTTGTCAAGAAATGTTATCGACGGATTGCAACCATTGGAAAGTAACAAATATCAAGTTGAATTTGATCCTGGAAGAAGAGAATTAGTTTCAACTTGCGAAAAAATAAAATTCCTTCACAAGATCATAATAAAAACTTACTTTAAAACTAGTGTCTTAAGATTCGGAACAAATCTTCTCGAAGAAGGAGGGTATGATGTGAATTGCATATGGGTCAAATGGAGGATGACTAATGCGCCGTGTTGATGCAGTTTCTTTTATTTAAACAAGGGCCCAATGCTTTGTAAAATTGGCTGACCAAATTGTGTTTGTGCTTAACCAATTAATGGGCTTTAGTTTTGCTTTATCTTCAAGTTGAAATAAGCGTCCATATGCCAACCTAAGAACCAACCTTTGGAAGATCAAGAGGACCTTTGCTCAAAGTTTGTGGATGACTTTTGGTAGCCTTAAATTCAGTTACAATCAACCATTAAGTAGCGGATCATTATTAGCTTGAGTGGATCATTAATTAATAGCTTTAAGCGGGATGATATTGAAATTTATGTGTCTTTTGTAATTCTGATGGTTAAAGCTCCTATATAAGTTGAACCATTTTCATCAATGAAGGCAAGCTGAGTTTTATTCAGAAAATAAACGAGTTTTATCTCATCTATCTTAGTGAGAGTGATTCTCCTAAGTTCTTGAGTGACTCAAGAATCCATGAGTTTAATCAAAGGTCCTTTATCCCTCTGTGTGTTTCAACTCTTAGGCTTATCTTCCATTATTGGAAGTGTGATGTCTATCAATTTCCGTTCCATCTTCTTTTATGTTTCCATTTTCTCATTTTAAATAATTTCTCAAATTTCTTGCTTGTTAGCATTCCAACAATGATAGATCAGTCAAACGAATCGAACGCTGTGGATTCACATCATTTGGTATTCACAGCCTGGCCATCTAGACCTGGAATAGGAAAGGAAGTTTATTATACAAAGTGTTTAACCGAAGGCCATCCATGTTTAGTTGCATTCGATTACGGAAGCGAAAACAATGTTGTGAGCCAAAGATTGGTGGAGAAACTCCAGTTACCAGCAACCTTTCATCTGGATCAAGCATGGATCAAATTCAGTACATGGCAATGTGTGAAAGAAGTATTATGTGATATTGCTCCCATGGACTCTCGTCATCTTCTTTTGGGATGGGCATGGCTTCATTTTAAAACACTCCATCTTGATGAACGTTCCCTTTATTTGAGGCATGAGGGACATCAAAGGAAGTAGAAGTTTATGACACCAAGACAAGTCAGTAAGGGTCAACGTAGGCTGAAGGAGAAAACAGAATCAGAAAGAATAGAAAAAGAAGTAATAGAAACTGCAGAAGGAAGGGAAAATAAAGAAAAAGAAATGGAACTAGAGAAAGTTTATTCGTCAATGTATTTTCTTCTACAGTTTGTGATGTCATTTTACAGGAACAAAAGGATAAGCATGTGAAGGAAATACACGAACTTCCATGTTTGAAAAGGAAGCTTGTTCATAGTGCTTTATCATGCATTTGGTCCTTCGATAAGAAGCAAATTCGTCAAACACAACGCATGGAATTATTTATTGTTACATATCAAGGTGGGGTACTGTTGTCAAGAAATGTTATCGACGGATTGCAACCATTGGAAAGTAACAAATATCAAGTTGAATTTGATCCTGGAAGAAGAGAATTAGTTTCAACTTGCGAAAAAATAAAATTCCTTCACAAGATCATAATAAAAACTTACTTTAAAACTAGTGTCTTAAGATTCGGAACAAATCTTCTCGAAGAAGGAGGGTATGATGTGAATTGCATATGGGTCAAATGGAGGATGACTAATGCGCCGTGTTGATGCAGTTTCTTTTATTTAAACAAGGGCCCAATGCTTTGTAAAATTGGCTGACCAAATTGTGTTTGTGCTTAACCAATTAATGGGCTTTAGTTTTGCTTTATCTTCAAGTTGAAATAAGCGTCCATATGCCAACCTAAGAACCAACCTTTGGAAGATCAAGAGGACCTTTGCTCAAAGTTTGTGGATGACTTTTGGTAGCCTTAAATTCAGTTACAATCAACCATTAAGTAGCGGATCATTATTAGCTTGAGTGGATCATTAATTAATAGCTTTAAGCGGGATGATATTGAAATTTATGTGTCTTTTGTAATTCTGATGGTTAAAGCTCCTATATAAGTTGAACCATTTTCATCAATGAAGGCAAGCTGAGTTTTATTCAGAAAATAAACGAGTTTTATCTCATCTATCTTAGTGAGAGTGATTCTCCTAAGTTCTTGAGTGACTCAAGAATCCATGAGTTTAATCAAAGGTCCTTTATCCCTCTGTGTGTTTCAACTCTTAAGCTTATCATCCATTATTGGAAGTGTGATGTCTATCAATTTCCGTTCCATCTTCTTTTATGTTTCCATTTTCTCGTTTTAAATAATTTCTCAAATTTCTTGCTCGTTAGCATTCCAACAACGATAGATCAGTCAAACGAATCGAACGCTGTGGATTCACATCATTTGGTATTCACAGCCTGGCCATCTAGACCTGGAATAGGAAAGGAAGTTTATTATACAAAGTGTTTAACCGAAGGCCATCCATGTTTAGTTGCATTCGATTACGGAAGCGAAAACAATGTTGTGAGCCAAAGATTGGTGGAGAAACTCCAGTTACCAGCAACCTTTCATCTGGATCAAGAATGGATCAAATTCAGTACATGGCAATGTGTGAAAGAAGTATTATGTGATATTGCTCCCATGGACTCTCGTCATCTTCTTTTGGGATGGGCATGGCTTCATTTTAAAACACTCCATCTTGATGAACGTTCCCTTTATTTGAGGCATGAGGGACATCAAAGGAAGTAGAAGTTTATGACACCAAGACAAGTCAGTAAGGGTCAACGTAGGCTGAAGGAGAAAACAGAAAAAGAAAGAATAGAAAAAGAAGTAATAGAAACTGCAGAAGGAAGGGAAAATAAAGAAAAAGAAATGGAACTAGAGAAAGTTTATTCGTCAATGTATTTTCTTCTACAGTTTGTGATGTCATTTTACAGGAACAAAAGGATAAGCATGTGAAGTAAATACACGAACTTCCATGTTTGAAAAGGAAGCTTGTTCATAGTGCTTTATCATGCATTTGGTCCTTCGATAAGAAGCAAATTCGTCAAACACAACGCATGGAATTATTTATTGTTACATATCAAGGTGGGGTACTGTTGTCAAGAAATGTTATCGACGGATTGCAACCATTGGAAAGTAACAAATATCAAGTTGAATTTGATCCTGGAAGAAGAGAATTAGTTTCAACTTGCGAAAAAATAAAATTCCTTCACAAGATCATAATAAAAACTTACTTTAAAACTAGTGTCTTAAGATTCGGGACAAATCTTCTCGAAGAAGGAGGGTATGATGTGAATTGCATATGGGTCAATTGGAGGATGACTAATGCGCCGTGTTGATGCAGTTTCTTTTATTTAAACAAGGGCCCAATGCTTTGTAAAATTGGCTGACCAAATTGTGTTTGTGCTTAACCAATTAATGGGCTTTAGTTTTGCTTTATCTTCAAGTTGAAATAAGGGTCCATATGCCAACCTAAGAACCAACCTTTGGAAGATCAAGAGGACCTTTGCTCAAAGTTTGTGGATGACTTTTGGTAGCCTTAAATTCAGTTACAATCAACCATTAAGTAGCGGATCATTATTAGCTTGAGTGGATCATTAATTAATAGCTTTAAGCGGGATGATATTGAAATTTATGTGTCTTTTGTAATTCTGATAGTTAAAGCTCCTATATAAGTTGAACCATTTTCATCAATGAAGGCAAGCTGAGTTTTATTCATAAAATAAACGAGTTTTATCTCATCTATCTTAGTGAGAGTGATTCTCCTAAGTTCTTGAGTGATTCAAGAATCCATGAGTTTCATCAAAGGTCCTTTATCCCTCTGTGTGTTTCAACGCTTAGGCTTATCTTCCATTCTTGGAAGTGTGATGTCTATCAATTTCCGTTCCATCTTCTTTTATGTTTCCATTTTCTCGTTTTAAATAATTTCTCAAATTTCTTGCTTGTTAGCATTCCAACAATGATAGATCAGTCAAACGAATCGAACGCTGTGGATTCACATCATTTGGTATTCACAGCCTGGCCATCTAGACCTGGAATAGGAAAGGAAGTTTATTATACAAAGTGTTTAACCGAAGGCCATCCATGTTTAGTTGCATTCGATTACGGAAGCGAAAACAATGTTGTGAGCCAAAGATTGGTGGAGAAACTCCAGTTACCAGCAACCTTTCATCTGGATCAAGCATGGATCAAATTCAGTACATGGCAATGTGTGAAAGAAGTATTATGCGATATTGCTCCCATGGACTCTCGTCATCTTCTTTTGGGATGGGCATGGCTTCATTTTAAAACACTCCATCTTGATGAACGTTCCCTTTATTTGAGGCATGAGGGACATCAAAGGAAGTAGAAGTTTATGACACCAAGACAAGTCAGTAAGGATCAACGTAGGCTGAAGGAGAAAACAGAAAAAGAAAGAATAGAAAAAGAAGTAATAGAAACTGCAGAAGGAAGGGAAAATAAAGAAAAAGAAATGGAACTAGAGAAAGTTTATTCGTTAATGTATTTTCTTCTACAGTTTGTGATGTAAGTTTACAGGAACAAAAGGATAAGCATGTGAAGGAAATACACGAACTTCCATGTTTGAAAAGGAAGCTTGTTCATAGTGCTTTATCATGCATTTGGTCCTTCGATAAGAAGCAAATTCGTCAAACACAACGCATGGAATTATTTATTGTTACATATCAAGGTGGGGTACTGTTGTCAAGAAATGTTATCGACGGATTGCAACCATTGGAAAGTAACAAATATCAAGTTGAATTTGATCCTGGAAGAAGAGAATTAGTTTCAACTTGCGAAAAAATAAAATTCCTTCACAAGATCATAATAAAAACTTACTTTAAAACTAGTGTCTTAAGATCCGGAACAAATCTTCTCGAAGAAGGAGGGTATGATGTGAATTGCATATGGGTCAAATGGAGGATGACTAATGCGCCGTGTTGATGCAGTTTCTTTTATTTAAACAAGGGCCCAATGCTTTGTAAAATTGGCTGACCAAATTGTGTTTGTGCTTAACCAATTAATGGGCTTTAGTTTTGCTTTATCTTCAAGTTGAAATAAGCGTCCATATGCCAACCTAAGAACCAACCTTTGGAAGATCAAGAGGACCTTTGCTCAAAGTTTGTGGATGACTTTTGGTAGCCTTAAATTCAGTTACAATCAACCATTAAGTAGCGGATCATTATTAGCTTGAGTGGATCATTAATTAATAGCTTTAAGCGGGATGATATTGAAATTTATGTGTCTTTTGTAATTCTGATGGTTAAAGCTCCTATATAAGTTGAACCATTTTCATCAATGAAGGCAAGCTGAGTTTTATTCAGAAAATAAACGAGTTTTATCTCATCTATCTTAGTGAGAGTGATTCTCCTAAGTTCTTGAGTGACTCAAGAATCCATGAGTTTAATCAAAGGTCCTTTATCCCTCTGTGTGTTTCAACTCTTAGGCTTATCTTCCATTCTTGGAAGTGTGATGTCTATCAATTTCCGTTCCATCTTCTTTTATGTTTCCATTTTCTCGTTTTAAATAATTTCTCAAATTTCTTGCTCGTTAGCATTCCAACAACGATAGATCAGTCAAACGAATCGAACGCTGTGGATTCACATCATTTGGTATTCACAGCCTGGCCATCTAGACCTGGAATAGGAAAGGAAGTTTATTATACAAAGTGTTTAACCGAAGGCCATCCATGTTTAGTTGCATTCGATTACGGAAGCGAAAACAATGTTGTGAGCCAAAGATTGGTGGAGAAACTCCAGTTACCAGCAACCTTTCATCTGGATCAAGAATGGATCAAATTCAGTACATGGCAATGTGTGAAAGAAGTATTATGTGATATTGCTCCCATGGACTCTCGTCATCTTCTTTTGGGATGGGCATGGCTTCATTTTAAAACACTCCATCTTGATGAACGTTCCCTTTATTTGAGGCATGAGGGACATCAAAGGAAGTAGAAGTTTATGACACCAAGACAAGTCAGTAAGGGTCAACGTAGGCTGAAGGAGAAAACAGAAAAAGAAAGAATAGAAAAAGAAGTAATAGAAACTGCAGAAGGAAGGGAAAATAAAGAAAAAGAAATGGAACTAGAGAAAGTTTATTCGTCAATGTATTTTCTTCTACAGTTTGTGATGTCATTTTACAGGAACAAAAGGATAAGCATGTGAAGTAAATACACGAACTTCCATGTTTGAAAAGGAAGCTTGTTCATAGTGCTTTATCATGCATTTGGTCCTTCGATAAGAAGCAAATTCGTCAAACACAACGCATGGAATTATTTATTGTTACATATCAAGGTGGGGTACTGTTGTCAAGAAATGTTATCGACGGATTGCAACCATTGGAAAGTAACAAATATCAAGTTGAATTTGATCCTGGAAGAAGAGAATTAGTTTCAACTTGCGAAAAAATAAAATTCCTTCACAAGATCATAATAAAAACTTACTTTAAAACTAGTGTCTTAAGATTCGGGACAAATCTTCTCGAAGAAGGAGGGTATGATGTGAATTGCGTATGGGTCAAATGGAGGATGAGTAATGCGCCGTGTTGATGCAGTTTCTTTTATTTAAACAAGGGCCCAATGCTTTGTAAAATTGGCTGACCAAATTGTGTTTGTGCTTAACCAATTAATGGGCTTTAGTTTTGCTTTATCTTCAAGTTGAAATAAGCGTCCATATGCCAACCTAAGAACCAACCTTTGGAAGATCAAGAGGACCTTTGCTCAAAGTTTGTGGATGACTTTTGGTAGCCTTAAATTCAGTTACAATCAACCATTAAGTAGCAGATCATTATTAGCTTGAGTGGGTCATTAATTAATAGCTTTAAGCGGGATGATATTGAAATTTATGTGTCTTTTGTAATTCTGATGGTTAAAGCTCCTATAGAAGTTGAACCATTTTCATCAATGAAGGCAAGCTGAGTTTTATTCAGAAAATAAACGAGTTTTATCTCATCTATCTTAGTGAGAG
The DNA here is from genome assembly GCF_037176805.1 of Vigna unguiculata. Lineage (NCBI taxonomy): Eukaryota > Viridiplantae > Streptophyta > Magnoliopsida > Fabales > Fabaceae > Vigna > Vigna unguiculata. The sequence continues at coordinate 22,207,310 of NC_140802.1, forward strand.
TGATTCTCCTAAGTTCTTGAGTGACTCAAGAATCCATGAGTTTCATCAAAGGTCCTTTATCCCTCTGTGTGTTTCAACTCTTAGGCTTATCTTCCATTTTTGGAAGTGTGATGTCTATCAATTTCCGTTCCATCTTCTTTTATGTTTCCATTTTCTCGTTTTAAATAATTTCTCAAATTTCTTGCTTGTTAGTATTCCAACAATGATAGATCAGTCAAACGAATCGAACGTTGTGGATTCACATCATTTGGTATTCACAGCCTGGCCATCTAGACCTGGAATAGGAAAGGAAGTTTATTATACAAAGTGTTTAACCGAAGGCCATCCATGTTTAGTTGCATTCGATTACGGAAGCGAAAACAATGTTGTGAGCCAAAGATTGGTGGAGAAACTCCAGTTACCAGCAACCTTTCATCTGGATCAAGCATGGATCAAATTCAGTACATGGCAATGTGTGAAAGAAGTATTATGTGATATTGCTACCATGGACTCTCGTCATCTTCTTTTGGGATGGGCATGGCTTCATTTTAAAACACTCCATCTTGATGAACGTTCCCTTTATTTGAGGCATGAGGGACATCAAAGGAAGTAGAAGTTTATGACACCAAGACAAGTCAGTAAGGATCAACGTAGGCTGAAGGAGAAAACAGAAAAAGAAAGAATAGAAAAAGAAGTAATAGAAACTGCAGAAGGAACGGAAAATAAAGAAAAAGAAATGGAACTAGAGAAAGTTTATTCGTCAATGTATTTTCTTCTACAGTTTGTGATGTCATTTTACAGGAACAAAAGGATAAGCATGTGAAGGAAATACACGAACTTCCATGTTTGAAAAGGAAGCTTCTTCATAGTGCTTTATCATGAATTTGGTCCGTCGATAAGAAGCAAATTCGTCAAACACAACGCATGAAATTATTTATTGTTACATATCAAGGTGGGGTACTGTTGTCAAGAAATGTTATCGACGGATTGCAACCATTGGAAAGTAACAAATATCAAGTTGAATTTGATCCTGGAAGAAGAGAATTAGTTTCAACTTGCGAAAAAATAAAATTCCTTCACAAGATCATAAGAAAAACTTACTTTAAAACTAGTGTCTTAAGATTCGGGACAAATCTTCTCGAAGAAGGAGGGTATGATGTGAATTACATATGGGTCAAATGGAGGATGACTAATGCGCCGTGTTGATGCAGTTTCTTTTATTTAAACAAGGGCCCAATGCTTTGTAAAATTGGCTGACCAAATTGTGTTTGTGCTTAACCAATTAATGGGCTTTAGTTTTGCTTTATCTTCAAGTTGAAATAAGGGTCCATATGCCAACCTAAGAACCAACCTTTGGAAGATCAAGAGGACCTTTGCTCAAAGTTTGTGGATGACTTTTGGTAGCCTTAAATTCAGTTACAATCAACCATTAAGTAGCGGATCATTATTAGCTTGAGTGGATCATTAATTAATAGCTTTAAGCGGGATGATATTGAAATTTATGTGTCTTTTGTAATTCTGATAGTTAAAGCTCCTATATAAGTTGAACCATTTTCATCAATGAAGGCAAGCTGAGTTTTATTCATAAAATAAACGAGTTTTATCTCATCTATCTTAGTGAGAGTGATTCTCCTAAGTTCTTGAGTGATTCAAGAATCCATGAGTTTCATCAAAGGTCCTTTATCCCTCTGTGTGTTTCAACTCTTAGGCTTATCTTCCATTCTTGGAAGTGTGATGTCTATCAATTTCCGTTCCATCTTCTTTTATGTTTCCATTTTCTCGTTTTAAATAATTTCTCAAATTTCTTGCTTGTTAGCATTCCAACAATGATAGATCAGTCAAACGAATCGAACGCTGTGGATTCACATCATTTGGTATTCACAGCCTGGCCATCTAGACCTGGAATAGGAAAGGAAGTTTATTATACAAAGTGTTTAACCGAAGGCCATCCATGTTTAGTTGCATTCGATTACGGAAGCGAAAACAATGTTGTGAGCCAAAGATTGGTGGAGAAACTCCAGTTACCAGCAACCTTTCATCTGGATCAAGCATGGATCAAATTCAGTACATGGCAATGTGTGAAAGAAGTATTATGCGATATTGCTCCCATGGACTCTCGTCATCTTCTTTTGGGATGGGCATGGCTTCATTTTAAAACACTCCATCTTGATGAACGTTCCCTTTATTTGAGGCATGAGGGACATCAAAGGAAGTAGAAGTTTATGACACCAAGACAAGTCAGTAAGGATCAACGTAGGCTGAAGGAGAAAACAGAAAAAGAAAGAATAGAAAAAGAAGTAATAGAAACTGCAGAAGGAAGGGAAAATAAAGAAAAAGAAATGGAACTAGAGAAAGTTTATTCGTCAATGTATTTTCTTCTACAGTTTGTGATGTCATTTTACAGGAACAAAAGGATAAGCATGTGAAGGAAATACACGAACTTCCATGTTTGAAAAGGAAGCTTCTTCATAGTGCTTTATCATGAATTTGGTCCGTCCATAAGAAGCAAATTCGTCAAACACAACGCATGGAATTATTTATTGTTACATATCAAGGTGGGGTACCGTTGTCAAGAAATGTTATCGACAGATTGCAACCATTGGAAAGTAACAAATATCAAGTTGAATTTGATCCTGGAAGAAGAGAATTAGTTTCAACTTGCGAAAAAAATAAAATTCCTTCACAACATCATAATAAAAACTTACTTTAAAACTAGTGTCTTAAGATTCGGGACAAATCTTCTCGAAGAAGGAGGGTATGATGTGAATTGCATATGGGTCAATTGGAGGATGACTAATGCGCCGTGTTGATGCAGTTTCTTTTATTTAAACAAGGGCCCAATGCTTTGTAAAATTGGCTGACCAAATTGTGTTTGTGCTTAACCAATTAATGGGCTTTAGTTTTGCTTTATCTTCAAGTTGAAATAAGGGTCCATATGCCAACCTAAGAACCAACCTTTGGAAGATCAAGAGGACCTTTGCTCAAAGTTTGTGGATGACTTTTGGTAGCCTTAAATTCAGTTACAATCAACCATTAAGTAGCGGATCATTATTAGCTTGAGTGGATCATTAATTAATAGCTTTAAGCGGGATGATATTGAAATTTATGTGTCTTTTGTAATTCTGATAGTTAAAGCTCCTATATAAGTTGAACCATTTTCATCAATGAAGGCAAGCTGAGTTTTATTCAGAAAATAAACGAGTTTTATCTCATCTATCTTAGTGAGAGTGATTCTCCTAAGTTCTTGAGTGATTCAAGAATCCATGAGTTTCATCAAAGGTCCTTTATCCCTCTGTGTGTTTCAACTCTTAGGCTTATCTTCCATTCTTGGAAGTGTGATGTCTATCAATTTCCGTTCCATCTTCTTTTATGTTTCCATTTTCTCGTTTTAAATAATTTCTCAAATTTCTTGCTTGTTAGCATTCCAACAATGATAGATCAGTCAAACGAATCGAACGCTGTGGATTCACATCATTTGGTATTCACAGCCTGGCCATCTAGACCTGGAATAGGAAAGGAAGTTTATTATACAAAGTGTTTAACCGAAGGCCATCCATGTTTAGTTGCATTCGATTACGGAAGCGAAAACAATGTTGTGAGCCAAAGATTGGTGGAGAAACTCCAGTTACCAGCAACCTTTCATCTGGATCAAGCATGGATCAAATTCAGTACATGGCAATGTGTGAAAGAAGTATTATGCGATATTGCTCCCATGGACTCTCGTCATCTTCTTTTGGGATGGGCATGGCTTCATTTTAAAACACTCCATCTTGATGAACGTTCCCTTTATTTGAGGCATGAGGGACATCAAAGGAAGTAGAAGTTTATGACACCAAGACAAGTCAGTAAGGATCAACGTAGGCTGAAGGAGAAAACAGAAAAAGAAAGAATAGAAAAAGAAGTAATAGAAACTGCAGAAGGAAGGGAAAATAAAGAAAAAGAAATGGAACTAGAGAAAGTTTATTCGTCAATGTATTTTCTTCTACAGTTTGTGATGTCATTTTACAGGAACAAAAGGATAAGCATGTGAAGGAAATACACGAACTTCCATGTTTGAAAAGGAAGCTTCTTCATAGTGCTTTATCATGAATTTGGTCCGTTGATAAGAAGCAAATTCGTCAAACACAACGCATGGAATTATTTATTGTTACATATCAAGGTGGGGTACCGTTGTCAAGAAATGTTATCGACAGATTGCAACCATTGGAAAGTAACAAATATCAAGTTGAATTTGATCCTGGAAGAAGAGAATTAGTTTCAACTTGCGAAAAAATAAAATTCCTTCACAACATCATAATAAAAACTTACTTTAAAACTAGTGTCTTAAGATTCGGGACAAATCTTCTCGAAGAAGGAGGGTATGATGTGAATTGCATATGGGTCAATTGGAGGATGACTAATGCGCCGTGTTGATGCAGTTTCTTTTATTTAAACAAGGGCCCAATGCTTTGTAAAATTGGCTGACCAAATTGTGTTTGTGCTTAACCAATTAATGGGCTTTAGTTTTGCTTTATCTTCAAGTTGAAATAAGGGTCCATATGCCAACCTAAGAACCAACCTTTGGAAGATCAAGAGGACCTTTGCTCAAAGTTTGTGGATGACTTTTGGTAGCCTTAAATTCAGTTACAATCAACCATTAAGTAGCGGATCATTATTAGCTTGAGTGGATCATTAATTAATAGCTTTAAGCGGGATGATATTGAAATTTATGTGTCTTTTGTAATTCTGATAGTTAAAGCTCCTATATAAGTTGAACCATTTTCATCAATGAAGGCAAGCTGAGTTTTATTCAGAAAATAAACGAGTTTTATCTCATCTATCTTAGTGAGAGTGATTCTCCTAAGTTCTTGAGTGATTCAAGAATCCATGAGTTTCATCAAAGGTCCTTTATCCCTCTGTGTGTTTCAACTCTTAGGCTTATCTTCCATTCTTGGAAGTGTGATGTCTATCAATTTCCGTTCCATCTTCTTTTATGTTTCCATTTTCTCGTTTTAAATAATTTCTCAAATTTCTTGCTTGTTAGCATTCCAACAATGATAGATCAGTCAAACGAATCGAACGCTGTGGATTCACATCATTTGGTATTCACAGCCTGGCCATCTAGACCTGGAATAGGAAAGGAAGTTTATTATACAAAGTGTTTAACCGAAGGCCATCCATGTTTAGTTGCATTCGATTACGGAAGCGAAAACAATGTTGTGAGCCAAAGATTGGTGGAGAAACTCCAGTTACCAGCAACCTTTCATCTGGATCAAGCATGGATCAAATTCAGTACATGGCAATGTGTGAAAGAAGTATTATGTGATATTGCTCCCATGGGCTCTCGTCATCTTCTTTTGGGATGGGCATGGCTTCATTTTAAAACACTCCATCTTGATGAACGTTCCCTTGATTTGAGGCATGAGGGACATCAAAGGAAGTAGAAGTTTATGACACCAAGACAAGTCAGTAAGGATCAACGTAGGCTGAAGGAGAAAACAGAAAAAGAAAGAATAGAAAAAGAAGTAATAGAAACTGCAGAAGGAAGGGAAAATAAAGAAAAAGAAATGGAACTAGAGAAAGTTTATTCGTCAATGTATTTTCTTCTACAGTTTGTGATGTCATTTTACAGGAACAAAAGGATAAGCATGTGAAGGAAATACACGAACTTCCATGTTTGAAAAGGAAGCTTCTTCATAGTGCTTTATCATGCATTTGGTCCGTTGATAAGAAGCAAATTCGTCAAACACAACGCATGGAATTATTTATTGTTACATATCAAGGTGGGGTACCGTTGTCAAGAAATGTTATCGACAGATTGCAACCATTGGAAAGTAACAAATATCAAGTTGAATTTGATCCTGGAAGAAGAGAATTAGTTTCAACTTGCGAAAAAATAAAATTCCTTCACAACATCATAATAAAAACTTACTTTAAAACTAGTGTCTTAAGATTCGGGACAAATCTTCTCGAAGAAGGAGGGTATGATGTGAATTGCATATGGGTCAATTGGAGGATGACTAATGCGCCGTGTTGATGCAGTTTCTTTTATTTAAACAAGGGCCCAATGCTTTGTAAAATTGGCTGACCAAATTGTGTTTGTGCTTAACCAATTAATGGGCTTTAGTTTTGCTTTATCTTCAAGTTGAAATAAGGGTCCATATGCCAACCTAAGAACCAACCTTTGGAAGATCAAGAGGACCTTTGCTCAAAGTTTGTGGATGACTTTTGGTAGTCTTAAATTCAGTTACAATCAACCATTAAGTAGCGGATCATTATTAGCTTGAGTGGATCATTAATTAATAGCTTTAAGCGGGATGATATTGAAATTTATGTGTCTTTTGTAATTCTGATAGTTAAAGCTCCTATATAAGTTGAACCATTTTCATCAATGAAGGCAAGCTGAGTTTTATTCATAAAATAAACGAGCTTTATCTCATCTATCTTAGTGAGAGTGATTCTCCTAAGTTCTTGAGTGATTCAAGAATCCATGAGTTTCATCAAAGGTCCTTTATCCCTCTGTGTGTTTCAACGCTTAGGCTTATCTTCCATTCTTGGAAGTGTGATGTCTATCAATTTCCGTTCCATCTTCTTTTATGTTTCCATTTTCTCGTTTTAAATAATTTCTCAAATTTCTTGCTTGTTAGCATTCCAACAATGATAGATCAGTCAAACGAATCGAACGCTGTGGATTCACATCATTTGGTATTCACAGCCTGGCCATCTAGACCTGGAATAGGAAAGGAAGTTTATTATACAAAGTGTTTAACCGAAGGCCATCCATGTTTAGTTGCATTCGATTACGGAAGCGAAAACAATGTTGTGAGCCAAAGATTGGTGGAGAAACTCCAGTTACCAGCAACCTTTCATCTGGATCAAGCATGGATCAAATTCAGTACATGGCAATGTGTGAAAGAAGTATTATGCGATATTGCTCCCATGGACTCTCGTCATCTTCTTTTGGGATGGGCATGGCTTCATTTTAAAACACTCCATCTTGATGAACGTTCCCTTTATTTGAGGCATGAGGGACATCAAAGGAAGTAGAAGTTTATGACACCAAGACAAGTCAGTAAGGATCAACGTAGGCTGAAGGAGAAAACAGAAAAAGAAAGAATAGAAAAAGAAGTAATAGAAACTGCAGAAGGAAGGGAAAATAAAGAAAAAGAAATGGAACTAGAGAAAGTTTATTCGTCAATGTATTTTCTTCTACAGTTTGTGATGTCATTTTACAGGAACAAAAGGATAAGCATGTGAAGGAAATACACGAACTTCCATGTTTGAAAAGGAAGCTTCTTCATAGTGCTTTATCATGAATTTGGTCCGTCGATAAGAAGCAAATTCGTCAAACACAACGCATGAAATTATTTATTGTTACATATCAAGGTGGGGTACTGTTGTCAAGAAATGTTATCGACGGATTGCAACCATTGGAAAGTAACAAATATCAAGTTGAATTTGATCCTGGAAGAAGAGAATTAGTTTCAACTTGCGAAAAAATAAAATTCCTTCACAAGATCATAATAAAAACTTACTTTAAAACTAGTGTCTTAAGATTCGGGACAAATCTTCTCGAAGAAGGAGGGTATGATGTGAATTACATATGGGTCAAATGGAGGATGACTAATGCGCCGTGTTGATGCAGTTTCTTTTATTTAAACAAGGGCCCAATGCTTTGTAAAATTGGCTGACCAAATTGTGTTTGTGCTTAACCAATTAATGGGCTTTAGTTTTGCTTTATCTTCAAGTTGAAATAAGGGTCCATATGCCAACCTATAACCAACCTTTGGAAGATCAAGAGGACCTTTGCTCAAAGTTTGTGGATGACTTTTGGTAGCCTTAAATTCAGTTACAATCAACCATTAAGTAGCGGATCATTATTAGCTTGAGTGGATCATTAATTAATAGCTTTAAGCGGGATGATATTGAAATTTATGTGTCTTTTGTAATTCTGATAGTTAAAGCTCCTATATAAGTTGAACCATTTTCATCAATGAAGGCAAGCTGAGTTTTATTCATAAAATAAACGAGTTTTATCTCATCTATCTTAGTGAGAGTGATTCTCCTAAGTTCTTGAGTGATTCAAGAATCCATGAGTTTCATCAAAGGTCCTTTATCCCTCTGTGTGTTTCAACTCTTAGGCTTATCTTCCATTCTTGGAAGTGTGATGTCTATCAATTTCCGTTCCATCTTCTTTTATGTTTCCATTTTCTCGTTTTAAATAATTTCTCAAATTTCTTGCTTGTTAGCATTCCAACAATGATAGATCAGTCAAACGAATCGAACGCTGTGGATTCACATCATTTGGTATTCACAGCCTGGCCATCTAGACCTGGAATAGGAAAGGAAGTTTATTATACAAAGTGTTTAACCGAAGGCCATCCATGTTTAGTTGCATTCGATTACGGAAGTGAAAACAATGTTGTGAGCCAAAGATTGGTGGAGAAACTCCAGTTACCAGCAACCTTTCATCTGGATCAAGCATGGATCAAATTCAGTACATGGCAATGTGTGAAAGAAGTATTATGTGATATTGCTCCCATGGGCTCTCGTCATCTTCTTTTGGGATGGGCATGGCTTCATTTTAAAACACTCCATCTTGATGAACGTTCCCTTTATTTGAGGCATGAGGGACATCAAAGGAAGTAGAAGTTTATGACACCAAGACAAGTCAGTAAGGATCAACGTAGGCTGAAGGAGAAAACAGAAAAAGAAAGAATAGAAAAAGAAGTAATAGAAACTGCAGAAGGAAGGGAAAATAAAGAAAAAGAAATGGAACTAGAGAAAGTTTATTCGTCAATGTATTTTCTTCTACAGTTTGTGATGTCATTTTACAGGAACAAAAGGATAAGCATGTGAAGGAAATACACGAACTTCCATGTTTGAAAAGGAAGCTTCTTCATAGTGCTTTATCATGAATTTGGTCCGTCGATAAGAAGCAAATTCGTCAAACACAACGCATGAAATTATTTATCGTTACATATCAAGGTGGGGTACTGTTGTCAAGAAATGTTATCGACGGATTGCAACCATTGGAAAGTAACAAATATCAAGTTGAATTTGATCCTGGAAGAAGAGAATTAGTTTCAACTTGCGAAAAAATAAAATTCCTTCACAAGATCATAATAAAAACTTACTTTAAAACTAGTGTCTTAAGATTCGGGACAAATCTTCTCGAAGAAGGAGGGTATGATGTGAATTACATATGGGTCAAATGGAGGATGACTAATGCGCCGTGTTGATGCAGTTTCTTTTATTTAAACAAGGGCCCAATGCTTTGTAAAATTGGCTGACCAAATTGTGTTTGTGCTTAACCAATTAATGGGCTTTAGTTTTGCTTTATCTTCAAGTTGAAATAAGGGTCCATATGCCAACCTAAGAACCAACCTTTGGAAGATCAAGAGGACCTTTGCTCAAAGTTTGTGGATGACTTTTGGTAGCCTTAAATTCAGTTACAATCAACCATTAAGTAGCGGATCATTATTAGCTTGAGTGGATCATTAATTAATAGCTTTAAGCGGGATGATATTGAAATTTATGTGTCTTTTGTAATTCTGATAGTTAAAGCTCCTATATAAGTTGAACCATTTTCATCAATGAAGGCAAGCTGAGTTTTATTCATAAAATAAACGAGTTTTATCTCATCTATCTTAGTGAGAGTGATTCTCCTAAGTTCTTGAGTGATTCAAGAATCCATGAGTTTCATCAAAGGTCCTTTATCCCTCTGTGTGTTTCAACTCTTAGGCTTATCTTCCATTCTTGGAAGTGTGATGTCTATCAATTTCCGTTCCATCTTCTTTTATGTTTCCATTTTCTCGTTTTAAATAATTTCTCAAATTTCTTGCTTGTTAGCATTCCAACAATGATAGATCAGTCAAACGAATCGAACGCTGTGGATTCACATCATTTGGTATTCACAGCCTGGCCATCTAGACCTGGAATAGGAAAGGAAGTTTATTATACAAAGTGTTTAACCGAAGGCCATCCATGTTTAGTTGCATTCGATTACGGAAGCGAAAACAATGTTGTGAGCCAAAGATTGGTGGAGAAACTCCAGTTACCAGCAACCTTTCATCTGGATCAAGAATGGATCAAATTCAGTACATGGCAATGTGTGAAAGAAGTATTATGTGATATTGCTCCCATGGACTCTCGTCATCTTCTTTTGGGATGGGCATGGCTTCATTTTAAAACACTCCATCTTGATGAACGTTCCCTTTATTTGAGGCATGAGGGACATCAAAGGAAGTAGAAGTTTATGACACCAAGACAAGTCAGTAAGGGTCAACGTAGGCTGAAGGAGAAAACAGAAAAAGAAAGAATAGAAAAAGAAGTAATAGAAACTGCAGAAGGAAGGGAAAATAAAGAAAAAGAAATGGAACTAGAGAAAGTTTATTCGTCAATGTATTTTCTTCTACAGTTTGTGATGTCATTTTACAGGAACAAAAGGATAAGCATGTGAAGTAAATACACGAACTTCCATGTTTGAAAAGGAAGCTTTTTCATAGTGCTTTATCATGCATTTGGTCCTTCGATAAGAAGCAAATTCGTCAAACACAACGCATGGAATTATTTATTGTTACATATCAAGGTGGGGTACTGTTGTCAAGAAATGTTATCGACGGATTGCAACCATTGGAAAGTAACAAATATCAAGTTGAATTTGATCCTGGAAGAAGAGAATTAGTTTCAACTTGCGAAAAAATAAAATTCCTTCACAAGATCATAATAAAAACTTACTTTAAAACTAGTGTCTTAAGATTCGGGACAAATCTTCTCGAAGAAGGAGGGTATGATGTGAATTGCGTATGGGTCAAATGGAGGATGAGTAATGCGCCGTGTTGATGCAGTTTCTTTTATTTAAACAAGGGCCCAATGCTTTGTAAAATTGGCTGACCAAATTGTGTTTGTGCTTAACCAATTAATGGGCTTTAGTTTTCCTTTATCTTCAAGTTGAAATAAGCGTCCATATACCAACCTAAGAACCAACCTTTGGAAGATAAAGAGGACCTTTGCTCAAAGTTTGTGGATGACTTTTGGTAGCCTTAAATTCAGTTACAATCAACCATTAAGTAGCGGATCATTATTAGCTTGAGTGGATCATTAATTAATAGCTTTAAGCGGGATGATATTGAAATTTATGTGTCTTTTGTAATTCTGATGGTTAAAGCTCCTATATAAGTTGAACCATTTTCATCAATGAAGGCAAGCTGAGTTTTATTCAGAAAATAAACGAGTTTTATCTCATCTATCTTAGTGAGAGTGATTCTCCTAAGTTCTTGAGTGACTCAAGAATCCATGAGTTTCATCAAAGGTCCTTTATCCCTCTGTGTGTTTCAACTCTTAGGCTTATCTTCCATTTTTGGAAGTGTGATGTCTATCAATTTCCGTTCCATCTTCTTTTATGTTTCCATTTTCTCGTTTTAAATAATTTCTCAAATTTCTTGCTTGTTAGCATTCCAACAATGATAGATCAGTCAAACGAATCGAACGCTGTGGATTCACATCATTTGGTATTCACAGCCTGGCCATCTAGACCTGGAATAGGAAAGGAAGTTTATTATACAAAGTGTTTAACCGAAGGCCATCCATGTTTAGTTGCATTCGATTACGGAAGCGAAAACAATGTTGTGAGCCAAAGATTGGTGGAGAAACTCCAGTTACCAGCAACCTTTCATCTGGATCAAGCATGGATCAAATTCAGTACATGGCAATGTGTGAAAGAAGTATTATGTGATATTGCTCCCATGGGCTCTCGTCATCTTCTTTTGGGATGGGCATGGCTTCATTTTAAAACACTCCATCTTGATGAACGTTCCCTTTATTTGAGTCATGAGGGACATCAAAGGAAGTAGAAGTTTATGACACCAAGACAAGTCAGTAAGGATCAACGTAGGCTGAAGGAGAAAACAGAAAAAGAAAGAATAGAAAAAGAAGTAATAGAAACTGCAGAAGGAAGGGAAAATAAAGAAAAAGAAATGGAACTAGAGAAAGTTTATTCGTCAATGTATTTTCTTCTACAGTTTGTGATGTCATTTTACAGGAACAAAAGGATAAGCATGTGAAGGAAATACACGAACTTCCATGTTTGAAAAGGAAGCTTCTTCATAGTGCTTTATCATGCATTTGGTCCGTTGATAAGAAGCAAATTCGTCAAACACAACGCATGGAATTATTTATTGTTACATATCAAGGTGGGGTACCGTTGTCAAGAAATGTTATCGACAGATTGCAACCATTGGAAAGTAACAAATATCAAGTTGAATTTGATCCTGGAAGAAGAGAATTAGTTTCAACTTGCGAAAAAATAAAATTCCTTCACAAGATCATAATAAAAACTTACTTTAAAACTAGTGTCTTAAGATTCGGGACAAATCTTCTCGAAGAAGGAGGGTATGATGTGAATTGCATATGGGTCAATTGGAGGATGACTAATGCGCCGTGTTGATGCAGTTTCTTTTATTTAAACAAGGGCCCAATGCTTTGTAAAATTGGCTGACCAAATTGTGTTTGTGCTTAACCAATTAATGGGCTTTAGTTTTGCTTTATCTTCAAGTTGAAATAAGGGTCCATATGCCAACCTAAGAACCAACCTTTGGAAGATCAAGAGGACCTTTGCTCAAAGTTTGTGGATGACTTTTGGTAGCCTTAAATTCAGTTACAATCAACCATTAAGTAGCGGATCATTATTAGCTTGAGTGGATCATTAATTAATAGCTTTAAGCGGGATGATATTGAAATTTATGTGTCTTTTGTAATTCTGATAGTTAAAGCTCCTATATAAGTTGAACCATTTTCATCAATGAAGGCAAGCTGAGTTTTATTCATAAAATAAACGAGTTTTATCTCATCTATCTTAGTGAGAGTGATTCTCCTAAGTTCTTGAGTGATTTAAGAATCCATGAGTTTCATCAAAGGTCCTTTATCCCTCTGTGTGTTTCAACTCTTAGGCTTATCTTCCATTCTTGGAAGTGTGATGTCTATCAATTTCCGTTCCATCTTCTTTTATGTTTCCATTTTCTCGTTTTAAATAATTTCTCAAATTTCTTGCTTGTTAGCATTCCAACAATGATAGATCAGTCAAACGAATCGAACGCTGTGGATTCACATCATTTGGTATTCACAGCCTGGCCATCTAGACCTGGAATAGGAAAGGAAGTTTATTATACAAAGTGTTTAACCGAAGGCCATCCATGTTTAGTTGCATTCGATTACGGAAGCGAAAACAATGTTGTGAGCCAAAGATTGGTGGAGAAACTCCAGTTACCAGCAACCTTTCATCTGGATCAAGCATGGATCAAATTCAGTACATGGCAATGTGTGAAAGAAGTATTATGCGATATTGCTCCCATGGACTCTCGTCATCTTCTTTTGGGATGGGCATGGCTTCATTTTAAAACACTCCATCTTGATGAACGTTCCCTTTATTTGAGGCATGAGGGACATCAAAGGAAGTAGAAGTTTATGACACCAAGACAAGTCAGTAAGGATCAACGTAGGCTGAAGGAGAAAACAGAAAAAGAAAGAATAGAAAAAGAAGTAATAGAAACTGCAGAAGGAAGGGAAAATAAAGAAAAAGAAATGGAACTAGAGAAAGTTTATTCGTCAATGTATTTTCTTCTACAGTTTGTGATGTCATTTTACAGGAACAAAAGGATAAGCATGTGAAGGAAATACACGAACTTCCATGTTTGAAAAGGAAGCTTCTTCATAGTGCTTTATCATGCATTTGGTCCGTTGATAAGAAGCAAATTCGTCAAACACAACGCATGGAATTATTTATTGTTACATATCAAGGTGGGGTACCGTTGTCAAGAAATGTTATCGACAGATTGCAACCATTGGAAAGTAACAAATATCAAGTTGAATTTGATCCTGGAAGAAGAGAATTAGTTTCAACTTGCGAAAAAATAAAATTCCTTCACAACATCATAATAAAAACTTACTTTAAAACTAGTGTCTTAAGATTCGGGACAAATCTTCTCGAAGAAGGAGGGTATGATGTGAATTGCATATGGGTCAATTGGAGGATGACTAATGCGCCGTGTTGATGCAGTTTCTTTTATTTAAACAAGGGCCCAATGCTTTGTAAAATTGGCTGACCAAATTGTGTTTGTGCTTAACCAATTAATGGGCTTTAGTTTTGCTTTATCTTCAAGTTGAAATAAGGGTCCATATGCCAACCTAAGAACCAACCTTTGGAAGATCAAGAGGACCTTTGCTCAAAGTTTGTGGATGACTTTTGGTAGCCTTAAGTTCAGTTACAATCAACCATTAAGTAGCGGATCATTATTAGCTTGAGTGGATCATTAATTAATAGCTTTAAGCGGGATGATATTGAAATTTATGTGTCTTTTGTAATTCTGATGGTTAAAGCTCCTATATAAGTTGAACCATTTTCATCAATGAAGGCAAGCTGAGTTTTATTCATAAAATAAACGAGTTTTATCTCATCTATCTTAGTGAGAGTGATTCTCCTAAGTTCTTGAGTGATTCAAGAATCCATGAGTTTCATCAAAGGTCCTTTATCCCTCTGTGTGTTTCAACTCTTAGGCTTATCTTCCATTCTTGGAAGTGTGATGTCTATCAATTTCCGTTCCATCTTCTTTTATGTTTCCATTTTCTCGTTTTAAATAATTTCTCAAATTTCTTGCTTGTTAGCATTCCAACAATGATAGATCAGTCAAATGAATCGAACGCTGTGGATTCACATCATTTGGTATTCATAGCCTGGCCATCTAGACCTGGAATAGGAAAGGAAGTTTATTATACAAAGTGTTTAACCGAAGGCCATCCATGTTTAGTTGCATTCGATTACGGAAGCGAAAACAATGTTGTGAGCCAAAGATGGGTGGAGAAACTCCAGTTACCAGCAACCTTTCATCTGGATCAAGCATGGATCAAATTCAGTACATGGCAATGTGTGAAAGAAGTATTATGCGATATTGCTCCCATGGACTCTCGTCATCTTCTTTTGGGATGGGCATGGCTTCATTTTAAAACACTCCATCTTGATGAACGTTCCCTTTATTTGAGGCATGAGGGACATCAAAGGAAGTAGAAGTTTATGACACCAAGACAAGTCAGTAAGGATCAACGTAGGCTGAAGGAGAAAACAGAAAAAGAAAGAATAGAAAAAGAAGTAATAGAAACTGCAGAAGGAAGGGAAAATAAAGAAAAAGAAATGGAACTAGAGAAAGTTTATTCGTCAATGTATTTTCTTCTACAGTTTGTGAAGTCATTTTACAGGAACAAAAGGATAAGCATGTGAAGGAAATACACGAACTTCCATGTTTGAAAAGGAAGCTTCTTCATAGTGCTTTATCATGCATTTGGTCCGTTGATAAGAAGCAAATTCGTCAAACACAACGCATGGAATTATTTATTGTTACATATCAAGGTGGGGTACCGTTGTCAAGAAATGTTATTGACAGATTGCAACCATTGGAAAGTAACAAATATCAAGTTGAATTTGATCCTGGAAGAAGAGAATTAGTTTCAACTTGCGAAAAAATAAAATTCCTTCACAACATCATAATAAAAACTTACTTTAAAACTAGTGTCTTAAGATTCGGGACAAATCTTCTCGAAGAAGGAGGGTATGATGTGAATTGCATATGGGTCAATTGGAGGATGACTAATGCGCCGTGTTGATGCAGTTTCTTTTATTTAAACAAGGGCCCAATGCTTTGTAAAATTGGCTGACCAAATTGTGTTTGTGCTTAACCAATTAATGGGCTTTAGTTTTGCTTTATCTTCAAGTTGAAATAAGGGTCCATATGCCAACCTAAGAACCAACCTTTGGAAGATCAAGAGGACCTTTGCTCAAAGTTTGTGGATGACTTTTGGTAGCCTTAAATTCAGTTAGAATCAACCATTAAGTAGCGGATCATTATTAGCTTGAGTGGATCATTAATTAATAGCTTTAAGCGGGATGATATTGAAATTTATGTGTCTTTTGTAATTCTGATGGTTAAAGCTCCTATATAAGTTGAACCATTTTCATCAATGAAGGCAAGCTGAGTTTTATTCATAAAATAAACGAGTTTTATCTCATCTATCTTAGTGAGAGTGATTCTCCTAAGTTCTTGAGTGATTTAAGAATCCATGAGTTTCATCAAAGGTCCTTTATCCCTCTGTGTGTTTCAACTCTTAGGCTTATCTTCCATTCTTGGAAGTGTGATGCCTATCAATTTCCGTTCCATCTTCTTTTATGTTTCCATTTTCTCGTTTTAAATAATTTCTCAAATTTCTTGCTTGTTAGCATTCCAACAATGATAGATCAGTCAAACGAATCGAACGCTGTGGATTCACATCATTTGGTATTCACAGCCTGGCCATCTAGACCTGGAATAGGAAAGGAAGTTTATTATACAAAGTGTTTAACCGAAGGCCATCCATGTTTAGTTGCATTCGATTACGGAAGCGAAAACAATGTTGTGAGCCAAAGATTGGTGGAGAAACTCCAGTTACCAGCAACCTTTCATCTGGATCAAGCATGGATCAAATTCAGTACATGGCAATGTGTGAAAGAAGTATTATGCGATATTGCTCCCATGGACTCTCGTCATCTTCTTTTGGGATGGGCATGGCTTCATTTTAAAACACTCCATCTTGATGAACGTTCCCTTTATTTGAGGCATGAGGGACATCAAAGGAAGTAGAAGTTTATGACACCAAGACAAGTCAGTAAGGATCAACGTAGGCTGAAGGAGAAAACAGAAAAAGAAAGAATAGAAAAAGAAGTAATAGAAACTGCAGAAGGAAGGGAAAATAAAGAAAAAGAAATGGAACTAGAGAAAGTTTATTCGTCAATGTATTTTCTTCTACAGTTTGTGATGTCATTTTACAGGAACAAAAGGATAAGCATGTGAAGGAAATACACGAACTTCCATGTTTGAAAAGGAAGCTTCTTCATAGTGCTTTATCATGCATTTGGTCCGTTGATAAGAAGCAAATTCGTCAAACACAACGCATGGAATTATTTATTGTTACATATCAAGGTGGGGTACCGTTGTCAAGAAATGTTATCGACAGATTGCAACCATTGGAAAGTAACAAATATCAAGTTGAATTTGATCCTGGAAGAAGAGAATTAGTTTCAACTTGCGAAAAAATAAAATTCCTTCACAACATCATAATAAAAACTTACTTTAAAACTAGTGTCTTAAGATTCGGGACAAATCTTCTCGAAGAAGGAGGGTATGATGTGAATTGCATATGGGTCAATTGGAGGATGACTAATGCGCCGTGTTGATGCAGTTTCTTTTATTTAAACAAGGGCCCAATGCTTTGTAAAATTGGCTGACCAAATTGTGTTTGTGCTTAACCAATTAATGGGCTTTAGTTTTGCTTTATCTTCAAGTTGAAATAAGGGTCCATATGCCAACCTAAGAACCAACCTTTGGAAGATCAAGAGGACCTTTGCTCAAAGTTTGTGGATGACTTTTGGTAGCCTTAAGTTCAGTTACAATCAACCATTAAGTAGCGGATCATTATTAGCTTGAGTGGATCATTAATTAATAGCTTTAAGCGGGATGATATTGAAATTTATGTGTCTTTTGTAATTCTGATGGTTAAAGCTCCTATATAAGTTGAACCATTTTCATCAATGAAGGCAAGCTGAGTTTTATTCATAAAATAAACGAGTTTTATCTCATCTATCTTAGTGAGAGTGATTCTCCTAAGTTCTTGAGTGATTCAAGAATCCATGAGTTTCATCAAAGGTCCTTTATCCCTCTGTGTGTTTCAACTCTTAGGCTTATCTTCCATTCTTGGAAGTGTGATGTCTATCAATTTCCGTTCCATCTTCTTTTATGTTTCCATTTTCTCGTTTTAAATAATTTCTCAAATTTCTTGCTTGTTAGCATTCCAACAATGATAGATCAGTCAAATGAATCGAACGCTGTGGATTCACATCATTTGGTATTCATAGCCTGGCCATCTAGACCTGGAATAGGAAAGGAAGTTTATTATACAAAGTGTTTAACCGAAGGCCATCCATGTTTAGTTGCATTCGATTACGGAAGCGAAAACAATGTTGTGAGCCAAAGATGGGTGGAGAAACTCCAGTTACCAGCAACCTTTCATCTGGATCAAGCATGGATCAAATTCAGTACATGGCAATGTGTGAAAGAAGTATTATGCGATATTGCTCCCATGGACTCTCGTCATCTTCTTTTGGGATGGGCATGGCTTCATTTTAAAACACTCCATCTTGATGAACGTTCCCTTTATTTGAGGCATGAGGGACATCAAAGGAAGTAGAAGTTTATGACACCAAGACAAGTCAGTAAGGATCAACGTAGGCTGAAGGAGAAAACAGAAAAAGAAAGAATAGAAAAAGAAGTAATAGAAACTGCAGAAGGAAGGGAAAATAAAGAAAAAGAAATGGAACTAGAGAAAGTTTATTCGTCAATGTATTTTCTTCTACAGTTTGTGAAGTCATTTTACAGGAACAAAAGGATAAGCATGTGAAGGAAATACACGAACTTCCATGTTTGAAAAGGAAGCTTCTTCATAGTGCTTTATCATGCATTTGGTCCGTTGATAAGAAGCAAATTCGTCAAACACAACGCATGGAATTATTTATTGTTACATATCAAGGTGGGGTACCGTTGTCAAGAAATGTTATTGACAGATTGCAACCATTGGAAAGTAACAAATATCAAGTTGAATTTGATCCTGGAAGAAGAGAATTAGTTTCAACTTGCGAAAAAATAAAATTCCTTCACAACATCATAATAAAAACTTACTTTAAAACTAGTGTCTTAAGATTCGGGACAAATCTTCTCGAAGAAGGAGGGTATGATGTGAATTGCATATGGGTCAATTGGAGGATGACTAATGCGCCGTGTTGATGCAGTTTCTTTTATTTAAACAAGGGCCCAATGCTTTGTAAAATTGGCTGACCAAATTGTGTTTGTGCTTAACCAATTAATGGGCTTTAGTTTTGCTTTATCTTCAAGTTGAAATAAGGGTCCATATGCCAACCTAAGAACCAACCTTTGGAAGATCAAGAGGACCTTTGCTCAAAGTTTGTGGATGACTTTTGGTAGCCTTAAATTCAGTTAGAATCAACCATTAAGTAGCGGATCATTATTAGCTTGAGTGGATCATTAATTAATAGCTTTAAGCGGGATGATATTGAAATTTATGTGTCTTTTGTAATTCTGATGGTTAAAGCTCCTATATAAGTTGAACCATTTTCATCAATGAAGGCAAGCTGAGTTTTATTCATAAAATAAACGAGTTTTATCTCATCTATCTTAGTGAGAGTGATTCTCCTAAGTTCTTGAGTGATTCAAGAATCCATGAGTTTCATCAAAGGTCCTTTATCCCTCTGTGTGTTTCAACTCTTAGGCTTATCTTCCATTCTTGGAAGTGTGATGCCTATCAATTTCCGTTCCATCTTCTTTTATGTTTCCATTTTCTCGTTTTAAATAATTTCTCAAATTTCTTGCTTGTTAGCATTCCAACAATGATAGATCAGTCAAACGAATCGAACGCTGTGGATTCACATCATTTGGTATTCACAGCCTGGCCATCTAGACCTGGAATAGGAAAGGAAGTTTATTATACAAAGTGTTTAACCGAAGGCCATCCATGTTTAGTTGCATTCGATTACGGAAGCGAAAACAATGTTGTGAGCCAAAGATTGGTGGAGAAACTCCAGTTACCAGCAACCTTTCATCTGGATCAAGCATGGATCAAATTCAGTACATGGCAATGTGTGAAAGAAGTATTATGTGATATTGCTCCCATGGACTCTTGTCATCTTCTTTTGGGATGGGCATGGCTTCATTTTAAAACACTCCATCTTGATGAACGTTCCCTTTATTTGAGGCATGAGGGACATCAAAGGAAGTAGAAGTTTATGACACCAAGACAAGTCAGTAAGGATCAACGTAGGCTGAAGGAGAAAACAGAAAAAGAAAGAATAGAAAAAGAAGTAATAGAAACTGCAGAAGGAAGGGAAAATAAAGAAAAAGAAATGGAACTAGAGAAAGTTTATTCGTCAATGTATTTTCTTCTACAGTTTGTGATGTCATTTTACAGGAACAAAAGGATAAGCATGTGAAGGAAATACACGAACTTCCATGTTTGAAAAGGAAGCTTCTTCATAGTGCTTTATCATGCATTTGGTCCGTTGATAAGAAGCAAATTCGTCAAACACAACGCATGGAATTATTTATTGTTACATATCAAGGTGGGGTACCGTTGTCAAGAAATGTTATCGACAGATTGCAACCATTGGAAAGTAACAAATATCAAGTTGAATTTGATCCTGGAAGAAGAGAATTAGTTTCAACTTGCGAAAAAATAAAATTCCTTCACAACATCATAATAAAAACTTACTTTAAAACTAGTGTCTTAAGATTCGGGACAAATCTTCTCGAAGAAGGAGGGTATGATGTGAATTGCATATGGGTCAAATGGAGGATGACTAATGCGCCGTGTTGATGCAGTTTCTTTTATTTAAACAAGGGCCCAATGCTTTGTAAAATTGGCTGACCAAATTGTGTTTGTGCTTAACCAATTAATGGGCTTTAGTTTTGCTTTATCTTCAAGTTGAAATAAGGGTCCATATGCCAACCTAAGAATCAACCTTTGGAAGATCAATAGGACCTTTGCTCAAAGTTTGTGGATGACTTTTGGTAGCCTTAAATTCAGTTAGAATCAACCATTAAGTAGCGGATCATTATTAGCTTGAGTGGATCATTAATTAATAGCTTTAAGCGGGATGATATTGAAATTTATGTGTCTTTTGTAATTCTGATGGTTAAAGCTCCTATATAAGTTGAACCATTTTCATCAATGAAGGCAAGCTGAGTTTTATTCATAAAATAAACGAGTTTTATCTCATCTATCTTAGTGAGAGTGATTCTCCTAAGTTCTTGAGTGATTCAAGAATCCATGAGTTTCATCAAAGGTCCTTTATCCCTCTGTGTGTTTCAACTCTTAGGCTTATCTTCCATTCTTGGAAGTGTGATGCCTATCAATTTCCGTTCCATCTTCTTTTATGTTTCCATTTTCTCGTTTTAAATAATTTCTCAAATTTCTTGCTTATTAGCATTCCAACAATGATAGATCAGTCAAACGAATCGAACACTGTGGATTCACATCATTTGGTATTCACAGCCTGGCCATCTAGACCTGGAATAGGAAAGGAAGTTTATTATACAAAGTGTTTAACCGAAGGCCATCCATGTTTAGTTGCATTCGATTACGGAAGCGAAAACAATGTTGTGAGCCAAAGATTGGTGGAGAAACTCCAGTTACCAGCAACCTTTCATCTGGATCAAGCATGGATCAAATTCAGTACATGCCAATGTGTGAAAGAAGTATTATGCGATATTGTTCCCATGGACTCTCGTCATCTTCTTTTGCGATGGGCATGGCTTCATTTTAAAACACTCCATCTTGATGAACGTTCCCTTTATTTGAGGCATGAGGGACATCAAAGGAAGTAGAAGTTTATGACACCAAGACAAGTCAGTAAGGATCAACGTAGGCTGAAGGAGAAAACAGAAAAAGAAAGAATAGAAAAAGAAGTAATAGAAACTGCAGAAGGAAGGGAAAATAAAGAAAAAGAAATGGAACTAGAGAAAGTTTATTCGTCAATGTATTTTCTTCTACAGTTTGTGATGTCATTTTACAGGAACAAAAGGATAAGCATGTGAAGGAAATACACGAACTTCCATGTTTGAAAAGGAAGCTTGTTCATAGTGCTTTATCATGCATTTGGTCCGTTGATAAGAAGCAAATTCGTCAAACACAACGCATGGAATTATTTATTGTTACATATCAAGGTGGGGTACTGTTGTCAAGAAATGTTATCGACGGATTGCAACCATTGGAAAGTAACAAATATCAAGCTGAATTTGATCCTGGAAGAAGAGAATTAGTTTCAACTTGCGAAAAAATAAAATTCCTTCACAAGATCATAATTAAAACTTACTTTAAAACTAGTGTCTTAAGATTCGGGACAAATCTTCTCGAAGAAGGAGGGTATGATGTGAATTGCATATGGGTCAAATGGAGGATGATTAATGCGCCGTGTTGATGCAGTTTCTTTTATTTAAACAAGGGCCCAATGCTTTGTAAAATTGGCTGACCAAATTGTGTTTGTGCTTAACCAATTAATGGGCTTTAGTTTTGCTTTATCTTCAAGTTGAAATAAGGGTCCATATGCCAACCTAAGAACCAACCTTTGGAAGATCAAGAGGACCTTTGCTCAAAGTTTGTGGATGACTTTTGGTAGCCTTAAATTCAGTTACAATCAACCATTAAGTAGCGGATCATTATTAGCTTGAGTGGATCATTAATTAATAGCTTTAAGCGGGATGATATTGAAATTTATGTGTCTTTTGTAATTCTGATGGTTAAAGCTCCTATATAAGTTGAACCATTTTCATCAATGAAGGCAAGCTGAGTTTTATTCAGAAAATAAACGAGTTTTATCTCATCTATCTTAGTGAGAGTGATTCTCCTAAGTTCTTGAGTGATTCAAGAATCCATGAGTTTCATCAAAGGTCCTTTATCCCTCTGTGTGTTTCAACTCTTAGGCTTATGTTCCATTCTTGGAAGTGTGATGTCTATCAATTTCCGTTCCATCTTCTTTTATGTTTCCATTTTCTCGTTTTAAATAATTTCTCAAATTTCTTGCTTGTTAGCATTCCAACAATGATAGATCAGTCAAACGAATCGAACGCTGTGGATTCACATCATTTGGTATTCACAGCCTGGCCATCTAGACCTGGAATAGGAAAGGAAGTTTATTATACAAAGTGTTTAACCGAAGGCAATCCATGTTTAGTTGCATTCGATTACGGAAGCGAAAACAATGTTGTGAGCCAAAGATGGGTGGAGAAACTCCAGTTACCAGCAACCTTTCATCTGGATCAAGCATGGATCAAATTCAGTACATGCCAATGTGTGAAAGAAGTATTATGTGATATTGCTCCCATGGACTCTTGTCATCTTCTTTTGGGATGGGCATGGCTTCGTTTTAAAACACTCCATCTTGATGAACGTTCCCTTTATTTGAGGCATGAGGGACATCAAAGGAAGTAGAAGTTTATGACACCAAGACAAGTCAGTAAGGATCAACGTAGGCTGAAGGAGAAAACATAAAAAGAAAGAATAGAAAAAGAAGTAATAGAAACTGCAGAAGGAAGGGAAAATAAAGAAAAAGAAATGGAACTAGAGAAAGTTTATTCGTCAATGTATTTTCTTCTACAGTTTGTGATGTCATTTTACAGGAACAAAAGGATAAGCATGTGAAGGAAATACACGAACTTCCATGTTTGAAAAGGAAGCTTGTTCATAGTGCTTTATCATGCATTTGGTCCGTCGATAAGAAGCAAATTCGTCCAACACAACGCATGGAATTATTTATTGTTACATATCAAGGTGGGGTACCGTTGTCAAGAAATGTTATCGACGGATTGCAACCATTGGAAAGTAACAAAAATCAAGTTGAATTTGATCCTGGAAGAAGAGAATTAGTTTCAACTTGCGAAAAAATAAAATTCCTTCACAAGATCATAATAAAAACTTACTTTAAAACTAGTGTCTTAAGATTCGGGACAAATCTTCTCGAAGAAGGAGGGTATGATGTGAATTGCATATGGGTCAAATGGAGGATGACTAATGCGCCGTGTTGATGCAGTTTCTTTTATTTAAACAAGGGCCCAATGCTTTGTAAAATTGGCTGACCAAATTGTGTTTGTGCTTAACCAATTAATGGGCTTTAGTTTTGCTTTATCTTCAAGTTGAAATAAGGGTCCATATGCCAACCTAAGAACCAACCTTTGGAAGATCAAGAGGACCTTTGCTCAAAGTTTGTGGATGACTTTTGGTAGCCTTAAATTCAGTTACAATCAACCATTAAGTAGCGGATCATTATTAGCTTGAGTGGATCATTAATTAATAGCTTTAAGCGGGATGATATTGAAATTTATGTGTCTTTTGTAATTTTGATGGTTAAAGCTCCTATATAAGTTGAACCATTTTCATCAATGAAGGCAAGCTGAGTTTTATTCATAAAATAAACGAGTTTTATCTCATCTATCTTAGTGAGAGTGATTCTCCTAAGTTCTTGAGTGATTCAAGAATCCATGAGTTTCATCAAAGGTCCTTTATCCCTCTGTGTGTTTCAACTCTTAGGCTTATCTTCCATTCTTGGAAGTGTGATGTCTATCAATTTCCGTTCCATCTTCTTTTATGTTTCCATTTTCTCGTTTTAAATAATTTCTCAAATTTCTTGCTTGTTAGCATTCCAACAATGATAGATCAGTCAAACGAATCGAACGCTGTGGATTCACATCATTTGGTATTCACAGCCTGGCCATCTAGACCTGGAATAGGAAAGGAAGTTTATTATACAAAGTGTTTAACCGAAGGCCATCCATGTTTAGTTGCATTCGATTACGGAAGCGAAAACAATGTTGTGAGCCAAAGATGGGTGGAGAAACTCCAGTTACCAGCAACCTTTCATCTGGATCAAGCATGGATCAAATTCAGTACATGGCAATGTGTGAAAGAAGTATTATGCGATATTGCTCCCATGGACTCTCGTCATCTTCTTTTGCGATGGGCATGGCTTCATTTTAAAACACTCCATCTTGATGAACGTTCCCTTTATTTGAGGCATGAGGGATATCAAAGGAAGTAGAAGTTTATGACACCAAGACAAGTCAGTAAGGATCAACGTAGGCTGAAGGAGAAAACAGAAAAAGAAAGAATAGAAAAAGAAGTAATAGAAACTGCAGAAGGAAGGGAAAATAAAGAAAAAGAAATGGAACTAGAGAAAGTTTATTCGTCAATGTATTTTCTTCTACAGTTTGTGATGTCATTTTACAGGAACAAAAGGATAAGCATGTGAAGGAAATACACGAACTTCCATGTTTGAAAAGGAAGCTTGTTCATAGTGCTTTATCATGCATTTGGTCCGTCGATAAGAATCAAATTCGTCAAACACAACGCATGGAATTATTTATTGTTACATATCAAGGTGGGATACCGTTGTCAAGAAATGTTATCGACGGATTGCAACCATTGGAAAGTAACAAATATCAAGTTGAATTTGATCCTGGAAGAAGAGAATTAGTTTCAACTTGCGAAAAAATAAAATTCCTTCACAACATCATAATAAAAACTTACTTTAAAACTAGTGTCTTAAGATTCGGGACAAATCTTCTCGAAGAAGGAGGGTATGATGTGAATTGCATATGGGTCAATTGGAGGATGACTAATGCGCCGTGTTGATGCAGTTTCTTTTATTTAAACAAGGGCCCAATGCTTTGTAAAATTGGCTGACCAAATTGTGTTTGTGCTTAACCAATTAATGGGCTTTAGTTTTGCTTTATCTTCAAGTTGAAATAAGGGTCCATATGCCAACCTAAGAACCAACCTTTGGAAGATCAAAAGGACCTTTGCTCAAAGTTTGTGGATGACTTTTGGTAGCCTTAAATTCAGTTAGAATCAACCATTAAGTAGCGGATCATTATTAGCTTGAGTGGATCATTAATTAATAGCTTTAAGCGGGATGATATTGAAATTTATGTGTCTTTTGTAATTCTGATGGTTAAAGCTCCTATATAAGTTGAACCATTTTCATCAATGAAGGCAAGCTGAGTTTTATTCATAAAATAAACGAGTTTTATCTCATCTATCTTAGTGAGAGTGATTCTCCTAAGTTCTTGAGTGATTCAAGAATCCATGAGTTTCATCAAAGGTCCTTTATCCCTCTGTGTGTTTCAACTCTTAGGCTTATCTTCCATTCTTGGAAGTGTGATGCCTATCAATTTCCGTTCCATCTTCTTTTATGTTTCCATTTTCTCGTTTTAAATAATTTCTCAAATTTCTTGCTTATTAGCATTCCAACAATGATAGATCAGTCAAACGAATCGAACACTGTGGATTCACATCATTTGGTATTCACAGCCTGGCCATCTAGACCTGGAATAGGAAAGGAAGTTTATTATACAAAGTGTTTAACCGAAGGCCATCCATGTTTAGTTGCATTCGATTACGGAAGCGAAAACAATGTTGTGAGCCAAAGATTGGTGGAGAAACTCCAGTTACCAGCAACCTTTCATCTGGATCAAGCATGGATCAAATTCAGTACATGGCAATGTGTGAAAGAAGTATTATGCGATATTGCTCCCATGGACTCTCGTCATCTTCTTTTGCGATGGGCATGGCTTCATTTTAAAACACTCCATCTTGATGAACGTTCCCTTTATTTGAGGCATGAGGGACATCAAAGGAAGTAGAAGTTTATGACACCAAGACAAGTCAGTAAGGATCAACGTAGGCTGAAGGAGAAAACAGAAAAAGAAAGAATAGAAAAAGAAGTAATAGAAACTGCAGAAGGAAGGGAAAATAAAGAAAAAGAAATGGAACTAGAGAAAGTTTATTCGTCAATGTATTTTCTTCTACAGTTTGTGATGTCATTTTACAGGAACAAAAGGATAAGCATGTGAAGGAAATACACGAACTTCCATGTTTGAAAAGGAAGCTTCTTCATAGTGCTTTATCATGCATTTGGTCCGTTGATAAGAAGCAAATTCGTCAAACACAACGCATGGAATTATTTATTGTTACATATCAAGGTGGGGTAGTGTTGTCAAGAAATGTTATCGACGGATTGCAACCATTGGAAAGTAACAAATATCAAGCTGAATTTGATCCTGGAAGAAGAGAATTAGTTTCAACTTGCGAAAAAATAAAATTCCTTCACAAGATCATAATTAAAACTTACTTTAAAACTAGTGTCTTAAGATTCGGGACAAATCTTCTCGAAGAAGGAGGGTATGATGTGAATTGCATATGGGTCAAATGGAGGATGACTAATGCGCCGTGTTGATGCAGTTTCTTTTATTTAAACAAGGGCCCAATGCTTTGTAAAATTGGCTGACCAAATTGTGTTTGTGCTTAACCAATTAATGGGCTTTAGTTTTGCTTTATCTTCAAGTTGAAATAAGGGTCCATATGCCAACCTAAGAACCAACCTTTGGAAGATCAAGAGGACCTTTGCTCAAAGTTTGTGGATGACTTTTGGTAGCCTTAAATTCAGTTACAATCAACCATTAAGTAGCGGATCATTATTAGCTTGAGTGGATCATTAATTAATAGCTTTAAGCGGGATGATATTGAAATTTATGTGTCTTTTGTAATTCTGATGGTTAAAGCTCCTATATAAGTTGAACCATTTTCATCAATGAAGGCAAGCTGAGTTTTATTCATAAAATAAACGAGTTTTATCTCATCTATCTTAGTGAGAGTGATTCTCCTAAGTTCTTGAGTGATTCAAGAATCCATGAGTTTCATCAAAGGTCCTTTATCCCTCTGTGTGTTTCAACTCTTAGGCTTATCTTCCATTCTTGGAAGTGTGATGTCTATCAATTTCCGTTCCATCTTCTTTTATGTTTCCATTTTCTCGTTTTAAATAATTTCTCAAATTTCTTGCTTGTTAGCATTCCAACAATGATAGATCAGTCAAACGAATCGAACGCTGTGGATTCACATCATTTGGTATTCACAGCCTGGCCATCTAGACCTGGAATAGGAAAGGAAGTTTATTATACAAAGTGTTTAACCGAAGGCCATCCATGTTTAGTTGCATTCGATTACGGAAGCGAAAACAATGTTGTGAGCCAAAGATGGGTGGAGAAACTCCAGTTACCAGCAACCTTTCATCTGGATCAAGCATGGATCAAATTCAGTACATGGCAATGTGTGAAAGAAGTATTATGCGATATTGCTCCCATGGACTCTCGTCATCTTCTTTTGCGATGGGCATGGCTTCATTTTAAAACACTCCATCTTGATGAACGTTCCCTTTATTTGAGGCATGAGGGACATCAAAGGAAGTAGAAGTTTATGACACCAAGACAAGTCAGTAAGGATCAACGTAGGCTGAAGGAGAAAACAGAAAAAGAAAGAATAGAAAAAGAAGTAATAGAAACTGCAGAAGGAAGGGAAAATAAAGAAAAAGAAATGGAACTAGAGAAAGTTTATTCGTCAATGTATTTTCTTCTACAGTTTGTGATGTCATTTTACAGGAACAAAAGGATAAGCATGTGAAGGAAATACACGAACTTCCATGTTTGAAAAGGAAGCTTGTTCATAGTGCTTTATCATGCATTTGGTCCGTCGATAAGAAGCAAATTCGTCAAACACAACGCATGGAATTATTTATTGTTACATATCAAGGTGGGATACCGTTGTCAAGAAATGTTATCGACGGATTGCAACCATTGGAAAGTAACAAATATCAAGTTGAATTTGATCCTGGAAGAAGAGAATTAGTTTCAACTTGCGAAAAAATAAAATTCCTTCACAAGATCATAATAAAAACTTACTTTAAAACTAGTGTCTTAAGATTCGGGACAAATCTTCTCGAAGAAGGAGGGTATGATGTGAATTGCATATGGGTCAAATGGAGGATGACTAATGCGCCGTGTTGATGCAGTTTCTTTTATTTAAACAAGGGCCCAATGCTTTGTAAAATTGGCTGACCAAATTGTGTTTGTGCTTAACCAATTAATGGGCTTTAGTTTTGCTTTATCTTCAAGTTGAAATAAGGGTCCATATGCCAACCTAAGAACCAACCTTTGGAAGATCAAGAGGACCTTTGCTCAAAGTTTGTGGATGACTTTTGGTAGCCTTAAATTCAGTTACAATCAACCATTAAGTAGCGGATCATTATTAGCTTGAGTGGATCATTAATTAATAGCTTTAAGCGGGATGATATTGAAATTTATGTGTCTTTTGTAATTCTGATGGTTAAAGCTCCTATATAAGTTGAACCATTTTCATCAATGAAGGCAAGCTGAGTTTTATTCATAAAATAAACGAGTTTTATCTCATCTATCTTAGTGAGAGTGATTCTCCTAAGTTCTTGAGTGATTCAAGAATCCATGAGTTTCATCAAAGGTCCTTTATCCCTCTGTGTGTTTCAACTCTTAGGCTTATCTTCCATTCTTGGAAGTGTGATGTCTATCAATTTCCGTTCCATCTTCTTTTATGTTTCCATTTTCTCGTTTTAAATAATTTCTCAAATTTCTTGCTTGTTAGCATTCCAACAATGATAGATCAGTCAAACGAATCGAACGCTGTGGATTCACATCATTTGGTATTCACAGCCTGGCCATCTAGACCTGGAATAGGAAAGGAAGTTTATTATACAAAGTGTTTAACCGAAGGCCATCCATGTTTAGTTGCATTCGATTACGGAAGCGAAAACAATGTTGTGAGCCAAAGATGAGTGGAGAAACTCCAGTTACCAGCGACCTTTCATCTGGATCAAGCATGGATCAAATTCAGTACATGGCAATGTGTGAAAGAAGTATTATGCGATATTGCTCCCATGGACTCTCGTCATCTTCTTTTGCGATGGGCATGGCTTCATTTTAAAACACTCCATCTTGATGAACGTTCCCTTTATTTGAGGCATGAGGGACATCAAAGGAAGTAGAAGTTTATGACACCAAGACAAGTCAGTAAGGATCAACGTAGGCTGAAGGAGAAAACAGAAAAAGAAAGAATAGAAAAAGAAGTAATAGAAACTGCAGAAGGAAGGGAAAATAAAGAAAAAGAAATGGAACTAGAGAAAGTTTATTCGTCAATGTATTTTCTTCTACAGTTTGTGATGTCATTTTACAGGAACAAAAGGATAAGCATGTGAAGGAAATACACGAACTTCCATGTTTGAAAAGGAAGCTTGTTCATAGTGCTTTATCATGCATTTGGTCCGTCGATAAGAAGCGAATTCGTCAAACACAACGCATGGAATTATTTATTGTTACATATCAAGGTGGGGTACCGTTGTCAAGAAATGTTATCGACGGATTGTAACCATTGGAAAGTAACAAATATCAAGTTGAATTTGATCCTGGAAGAAGAGAATTAGTTTCAACTTGCGAAAAAATAAAATTCCTTCACAAGATCATAATAAAAACTTACTTTAAAACTAGTGTCTTAAGATTCGGGACAAATCTTCTCGAAGAAGGAGGGTATGATGTGAATTGCATATGGGTCAAATGGAGGATGACTAATGCGCCGTGTTGATGCAGTTTCTTTTATTTAAACAAGGGCCCAATGCTTTGTAAAATTGGCTGACCAAATTGTGTTTGTGCTTAACCAATTAATGGGCTTTAGTTTTGCTTTATCTTCAAGTTGAAATAAGGGTCCATATGCCAACCTAAGAACCAACCTTTGGAAGATCAAGAGGACCTTTGCTCAAAGTTTGTGGATGACTTTTGGTAGCCTTAAATTCAGTTACAATCAACCATTAAGTAGCGGATCATTATTAGCTTGAGTGGATCATTAATTAATAGCTTTAAGCGGGATGATATTGAAATTTATGTGTCTTTTGTAATTCTGATGGTTAAAGCTCCTATATAAGTTGAACCATTTTCATCAATGAAGGCAAGCTGAGTTTTATTCATAAAATAAACGAGTTTTATCTCATCTATCTTAGTGAGAGTGATTCTCCTAAGTTCTTGAGTGATTCAAGAATCCATGAGTTTCATCAAAGGTCCTTTATCCCTCTGTGTGTTTCAACTCTTAGGCTTATCTTCCATTCTTGGAAGTGTGATGTCTATCAATTTCCGTTCCATCTTCTTTTATGTTTCCATTTTCTCGTCTTAAATAATTTCTCAAATTTCTTGCTTGTTAGCATTCCAACAATGATAGATCAGTCAAACGAATCGAACGCTGTGGATTCACATCATTTGGTATTCACAGCCTGGCCATCTAGACCTGGAATAGGAAAGGAAGTTTATTATACAAAGTGTTTAACCGAAGGCCATCCATGTTTAGTTGCATTCGATTACGGAAGCGAAAACAATGTTGTGAGCCAAAGATGGGTGGAGAAACTCCAGTTACCAGCAACCTTTCATCTGGATCAAGCATGGATCAAATTCAGTACATGGCAATGTGTGAAAGAAGTATTATGTGATATTGCTCCCATGGACTCTTGTCATCTTCTTTTGGGATGGGCATGGCTTCATTTTAAAACACTCCATCTTGATGAACGTTCCCTTTATTTGAGGCATGAGGGACATCAAAGGAAGTAGAAGTTTATGACACCAAGACAAGTCAGTAAGGATCAACGTAGGCTGAAGGAGAAAACAGAAAAAGAAAGAATAGAAAAAGAAGTAATAGAAACTGCAGAAGGAAGGGAAAATAAAGAAAAAGAAATGGAACTAGAGAAAGTTTATTCGTCAATGTATTTTCTTCTACAGTTTGTGATGTCATTTTACAGGAACAAAAGGATAAGCATGTGAAGGAAATACACGAACTTCCATGTTTGAAAAGGAAGCTTGTTCATAGTGCTTTATCATGCATTTGGTCCGTCGATAAGAAGCGAATTCGTCAAACACAACGCATGGAATTATTTATTGTTACATATCAAGGTGGGGTACCGTTGTCAAGAAATGTTATCGACGGATTGCAACCATTGGAAAGTAACAAATATCAAGTTGAATTTGATCCTGGAAGAAGAGAATTAGTTTCAACTTGCGAAAAAATAAAATTCCTTCACAAGATCATAATAAAAACTTACTTTAAAACTAGTGTCTTAAGATTCGGGACAAATCTTCTCGAAGAAGGAGGGTATGATGTGAATTGCATATGGGTCAAATGGAGGATGACTAATGCGCCGTGTTGATGCAGTTTCTTTTATTTAAACAAGGGCCCAATGCTTTGTAAAATTGGCTGACCAAATTGTGTTTGTGCTTAACCAATTAATGGGCTTTAGTTTTGCTTTATCTTCAAGTTGAAATAAGGGTCCATATGCCAACCTAAGAACCAACCTTTGGAAGATCAAGAGGACCTTTGCTCAAAGTTTGTGGATGACTTTTGGTAGCCTTAAATTCAGTTACAATCAACCATTAAGTAGCGGATCATTATTAGCTTGAGTGGATCATTAATTAATAGCTTTAAGCGGGATGATATTGAAATTTATGTGTCTTTTGTAATTCTGATGGTTAAAGCTCCTATATAAGTTGAACCATTTTCATCAATGAAGGCAAGCTGAGTTTTATTCATAAAATAAACGAGTTTTATCTCATCTATCTTAGTGAGAGTGATTCTCCTAAGTTCTTGAGTGATTCAAGAATCCATGAGTTTCATCAAAGGTCCTTTATCCCTCTGTGTGTTTCAACTCTTAGGCTTATCTTCCATTCTTGGAAGTGTGATGTCTATCAATTTCCGTTCCATCTTCTTTTATGTTTCCATTTTCTCGTTTTAAATAATTTCTCAAATTTCTTGCTTGTTAGCATTCCAACAATGATAGATCAGTCAAACGAATCGAACGCTGTGGATTCACATCATTTGGTATTCACAGCCTGGCCATCTAGACCTGGAATAGGAAAGGAAGTTTATTATACAAAGTGTTTAACCGAAGGCCATCCATGTTTAGTTGCATTCGATTACGGAAGCGAAAACAATGTTGTGAGCCAAAGATGGGTGGAGAAACTCCAGTTACCAGCAACCTTTCATCTGGATCAAGCATGGATCAAATTCAGTACATGGCAATGTGTGAAAGAAGTATTATGTGATATTGCTCCCATGGACTCTTGTCATCTTCTTTTGGGATGGGCATGGCTTCATTTTAAAACACTCCATCTTGATGAACGTTCCCTTTATTTGAGGCATGAGGGACATCAAAGGAAGTAGAAGTTTATGACACCAAGACAAGTCAGTAAGGATCAACGTAGGCTGAAGGAGAAAACAGAAAAAGAAAGAATAGAAAAAGAAGTAATAGAAACTGCAGAAGGAAGGGAAAATAAAGAAAAAGAAATGGAACTAGAGAAAGTTTATTCGTCAATGTATTTTCTTCTACAGTTTGTGATGTCATTTTACAGGAACAAAAGGATAAGCATGTGAAGGAAATACACGAACTTCCATGTTTGAAAAGGAAGCTTGTTCATAGTGCTTTATCATGCATTTGGTCCGTCGATAAGAAGCGAATTCGTCAAACACAACGCATGGAATTATTTATTGTTACATATCAAGGTGGGGTACCGTTGTCAAGAAATGTTATCGACGGATTGCAACCATTGGAAAGTAACAAATATCAAGTTGAATTTGATCCTGGAAGAAGAGAATTAGTTTCAACTTGCGAAAAAATAAAATTCCTTCACAAGATCATAATAAAAACTTACTTTAAAACTAGTGTCTTAAGATTCGGGACAAATCTTCTCGAAGAAGGAGGGTATGATGTGAATTGCATATGGGTCAAATGGAGGATGACTAATGCGCCGTGTTGATGCAGTTTCTTTTATTTAAACAAGGGCCCAATGCTTTGTAAAATTGGCTGACCAAATTGTGTTTGTGCTTAACCAATTAATGGGCTTTAGTTTTGCTTTATCTTCAAGTTGAAATAAGGGTCCATATGCCAACCTAAGAACCAACCTTTGGAAGATCAAGAGGACCTTTGCTCAAAGTTTGTGGATGACTTTTGGTAGCCTTAAATTCAGTTACAATCAACCATTAAGTAGCGGATCATTATTAGCTTGAGTGGATCATTAATTAATAGCTTTAAGCGGGATGATATTGAAATTTATGTGTCTTTTGTAATTCTGATGGTTAAAGCTCCTATATAAGTTGAACCATTTTCATCAATGAAGGCAAGCTGAGTTTTATTCATAAAATAAACGAGTTTTATCTCATCTATCTTAGTGAGAGTGATTCTCCTAAGTTCTTGAGTGATTCAAGAATCCATGAGTTTCATCAAAGGTCCTTTATCCCTCTGTGTGTTTCAACTCTTAGGCTTATCTTTCATTCTTGGAAGTGTGATGTCTATCAATTTCCGTTCCATCTTCTTTTATGTTTCCATTTTCTCGTTTTAAATAATTTCTCAAATTTCTTGCTTGTTAGCATTCCAACAATGATAGATCAGTCAAACGAATCGAACGCTGTGGATTCACATCATTTGGTATTCACAGCCTGGCCATCTAGACCTGGAATAGGAAAGGAAGTTTATTATACAAAGTGTTTAACCGAAGGCCATCCATGTTTAGTTGCATTCGATTACGGAAGCGAAAACAATGTTGTGAGCCAAAGATGGGTGGAGAAACTCCAGTTACTAGCAACCTTTCATCTGGATCAAGCATGGATCAAATTCAGTACATGGCAATGTGTGAAAGAAGTATTATGTGATATTGCTCCCATGGACTCTTGTCATCTTCTTTTGGGATGGGCATGGCTTCATTTTAAAACACTCCATCTTGATGAACGTTCCCTTTATTTGAGGCATGAGGGACATCAAAGGAAGTAGAAGTTTATGACACCAAGACAAGTCAGTAATGATCAACGTAGGCTGAAGGAGAAAACAGAAAAAGAAAGAATAGAAAAAGAAGTAATAGAAACCGCAGAAGGAAGGGAAAATAAAGAAAAAGAAATGAAACTAGACAAAGTTTATTCGTCAATGTATTTTCTTCTACAATTTGTGATGTCATTTAAAAGGAACAAAAGGATAAGCATGTGAAGGAAATACACGAACTTCCATGTTTGAAAAGGAAGCTTGTTCATAGTGCTTTATCATGCATTTGGTCCGTCGATAAGAAGCAAATTCGTCAAACACAACGCATGGAATTATTTATTGTTACATATCAAGGTGGGGTACCGTTGTCAAGAAATGTTATCGACGGATTGCAACCATTGGAAAGTAACAAATATCAAGTTGAATTTGATCCTGGAAGAAGAGAATTAGTTTCAACTTGCGAAAAAGTAAAATTCCTTCACAAGATCATAATAAAAACTTACTTTAAAACTAGTGTCTTAAGATTCGGGACAAATCTTCTCGAAGAAGGAGGGTATGATGTGAATTGCATATGGGTCAAATGGAGGATGACTAATGCGCCGTGTTGATGCAGTTTCTTTTATTTAAACAAGGGTCCAATGCTTTGTAAAATTGGCTGACCAAATTGTGTTTGTGCTTAACCAATTAATGGGCTTTAGTTTTGCTTTATCTTCAAGTTGAAATAAGGGTCCATATGCCAACCTAAGAACCAACCTTTGGAAGATCAAGAGGACCTTTGCTCAAAGTTTGTGGATGACTTTTGGTAGCCTTAAGTTCAGTTACAATCAACCATTAAGTAGCGGATCATTATTAGCTTGAGTGGATCATTAATTAATAGCTTTAAGCGGGATGATATTGAAATTTATGTGTCTTTTGTAATTCTGATGGTTAAAGCTCCTATATAAGTTGAACCATTTTCATCAATGAAGGCAAGCTGAGTTTTATTCATAAAATAAACGAGTTTTATCTCATCTATCTTAGTGAGAGTGATTCTCCTAAGTTCTTGAGTGATTCAAGAATCCATGAGTTTCATCAAAGGTCCTTTATCCCTCTGTGTGTTTCAACTCTTAGGCTTATCTTCCATTCTTGGAAGTGTGATGTCTATCAATTTCCGTTCCATCTTCTTTTATGTTTCCATTTTCTCGTTTTAAATAATTTCTCAAATTTCTTGCTTGTTAGCATTCCAACAATGATAGATCAGTCAAACGAATCGAACGCTGTGGATTCACATCATTTGGTATTCACAGCCTGGCCATCTAGACCTGGAATAGGAAAGGAAGTTTATTATACAAAGTGTTTAACCGAAGGCCATCCATGTTTAGTTGCATTCGATTACGGAAGCGAAAACAATGTTGTGAGCCAAAGATGGGTGGAGAAACTCCAGTTACCAGCAACCTTTCATCTGGATCAAGCATGGATCAAATTCAGTACATGGCAATGTGTGAAAGAAGTATTATTTGATATTGCTCCCATGGACTCTTGTCATCTTCTTTTGGGATGGGCATGGCTTCATTTTAAAACACTCCATCTTGATGAACGTTCCCTTTATTTGAGGCATGAGGGACATCAAAGGAAGTAGAAGTTTATGACACCAAGACAAGTCAGTAAGGATCAACGTAGGCTGAAGGAGAAAACAGAAAAAGAAAGAATAGAAAAAGAAGTAATAGAAACTGCAGAAGGAAGGGAAAATAAAGAAAAAGAAATGGAACTAGAGAAAGTTTATTCATCAATGTATTTTCTTCTACAGTTTGTGATGTCATTTTACAGGAACAAAAGGATAAGCATGTGAAGGAAATACACGAACTTCCATGTTTGAAAAGGAAGCTTGTTCATAGTGCTTTATCATGTATTTGGTCCGTCGATAAGAAGCAAATTCGTCAAACACAACGCATGGAATTATTTATTGTTACATATCAAAGTGGGGTACAGTTGTCAAGAAATGTTATCGACGGATTGCAACCATTGGAAAGTAACAAATATCAAGCTGAATTTGATCCTGGAAGAAGAGAATTAGTTTCAACTTGCGAAAAAATAAAATTCCTTCACAAGATCATAATAAAAACTTACTTTAAAACTAGTGTCTTAAGATTCGGGACAAATCTTCTCGAAGAAGGAGGGTATGATGTGAATTGCATATGGGTCAAATGGAGGATGACTAATGCGCCGTGTTGATGCAGTTTCTTTTATTTAAACAAGGGCCCAATGCTTTGTAAAATTGGCTGACCAAATTGTGTTTGTGCTTAACCAATTAATGGGCTTTAGTTTTGCTTTATCTTCAAGTTGAAATAAGGGTCCATATGCCAACCTAAGAACCAACCTTTGGAAGATCAAGAGGACCTTTGCTCAAAGTTTGTGGATGACTTTTGGTAGCCTTAAATTCAGTTACAATCAACCATTAAGTAGCGGATCATTATTAGCTTGAGTGGATCATTAATTAATAGCTTTAAGCGGGATGATATAGAAATTTATGTGTCTTTTGTAATTCTGATGGTTAAAGCTCCTATATAAGTTGAACCATTTTCATCAATGAAGGCAAGCTGAGTTTTATTCATAAAATAAACGAGTTTTATCTCATCTATCTTAGTGAGAGTGATTCTCCTAAGTTCTTGAGTGATTCAAGAATCCATGAGTTTCATCAAAGGTCCTTTATCCCTCTGTGTGTTTCAACTCTTAGGCTTATCTTCCATTCTTGGAAGTGTGATGTCTATCAATTTCCGTTCCATCTTCTTTTATGTTTCCATTTTCTCGTTTTAAATAATTTCTCAAATTTCTTGCTTGTTAGCATTCCAACAATGATAGATCAGTCAAACGAATCGAACGCTGTGGATTCACATCATTTGGTATTCACAGCCTGGCCATCTAGACCTGGAATAGGAAAGGAAGTTTATTATACAAAGTGTTTAACCGAAGGCCATCCATGTTTAGTTGCATTCGATTACGGAAGCGAAAACAATGTTGTGAGCCAAAGATGGGTGGAGAAACTCCAGTTACCAGCAACCTTTCATCTGGATCAAGCATGGATCAAATTCAGTACATGGCAATGTGTGAAAGAAGTATTATTTGATATTGCTCCCATGGACTCTTGTCATCTTCTTTTGGGATGGGCATGGCTTCATTTTAAAACACTCCATCTTGATGAACGTTCCCTTTATTTGAGGCATGAGGGACATCAAAGGAAGTAGAAGTTTATGACACCAAGACAAGTCAGTAAGGATCAACGTAGGCTGAAGGAGAAAACAGAAAAAGAAAGAATAGAAAAAGAAGTAATAGAAACTGCAGAAGGAAGGGAAAATAAAGAAAAAGAAATGGAACTAGAGAAAGTTTATTCATCAATGTATTTTCTTCTACAGTTTGTGATGTCATTTTACAGGAACAAAAGGATAAGCATGTGAAGGAAATACACGAACTTCCATGTTTGAAAAGGAAGCTTGTTCATAGTGCTTTATCATGTATTTGGTCCGTCGATAAGAAGCAAATTCGTCAAACACAACGCATGGAATTATTTATTGTTACATATCAAAGTGGGGTACAGTTGTCAAGAAATGTTATCGACGGATTGCAACCATTGGAAAGTAACAAATATCAAGCTGAATTTGATCCTGGAAGAAGAGAATTAGTTTCAACTTGCGAAAAAATAAAATTCCTTCACAAGATCATAATAAAAACTTACTTTAAAACTAGTGTCTTAAGATTCGGGACAAATCTTCTCGAAGAAGGAGGGTATGATGTGAATTGCATATGGGTCAAATGGAGGATGACTAATGCGCCGTGTTGATGCAGTTTCTTTTATTTAAACAAGGGCCCAATGCTTTGTAAAATTGGCTGACCAAATTGTGTTTGTGCTTAACCAATTAATGGGCTTTAGTTTTGCTTTATCTTCAAGTTGAAATAAGGGTCCATATGCCAACCTAAGAACCAACCTTTGGAAGATCAAGAGGACCTTTGCTCAAAGTTTGTGGATGACTTTTGGTAGCCTTAAATTCAGCTACAATCAACCATTAAGTAGCGGATCATTATTAGCTTGAGTGGATCATTAATTAATAGCTTTAAGCGGGATGATATTGAAATTTATGTGTCTTTTGTAATTCTGATGGTTAAAGCTCCTATATAAGTTGAACCATTTTCATCAATGAAGGCAAGCTGAGTTTTATTCATAAAATAAACGAGTTTTATCTCATCTATCTTAGTGAGAGTGATTCTCCTAAGTTCTTGAGTGATTCAAGAATCCATGAGTTTCATCAAAGGTCCTTTATCCCTCTGTGTGTTTCAACTCTTAGGCTTATCTTCCATTCTTGGAAGTGTGATGTCTATCAATTTCCGTTCCATCTTCTTTTATGTTTCCATTTTCTCGTTTTAAATAATTTCTCAAATTTCTTGCTTGTTAGCATTCCAACAATGATAGATCAGTCAAACGAATCGAACGCTGTGGATTCACATCATTTGGTATTCACAGCCTGGCCATCTAGACCTGGAATAGGAAAGGAAGTTTATTATACAAAGTGTTTAACCGAAGGCCATCCATGTTTAGTTGCATTCGATTACGGAAGCGAAAACAATGTTGTGAGCCAAAGATGGGTGGAGAAACTCCAGTTACCAGCAACCTTTCATCTGAATCAAGCATGGATCAAATTCAGTACATGGCAATGTGTGAAAGAAGTATTATTTGATATTGCTCCCATGGACTCTTGTCATCTTCTTTTGGGATGGGCATGGCTTCATTTTAAAACACTCCATCTTGATGAACGTTCCCTTTATTTGAGGCATGAGGGACATCAAAGGAAGTAGAAGTTTATGACACCAAGACAAGTCAGTAAGGATCAACGTAGGCTGAAGGAGAAAACAGAAAAAGAAAGAATAGAAAAAGAAGTAATAGAAACTGCAGAAGGAAGGGAAAATAAAGAAAAAGAAATGGAACTAGAGAAAGTTTATTCATCAATGTATTTTCTTCTACAGTTTGTGATGTCATTTTACAGGAACAAAAGGATAAGCATGTGAAGGAAATACACGAACTTCCATGTTTGAAAAGGAAGCTTGTTCATAGTGCTTTATCATGCATTTGGTCCGTCGATAAGAAGCAAATTCGTCAAACACAACGCATGGAATTATTTATTGTTACATATCAAAGTGGGGTACAGTTGTCAAGAAATGTTATCGACGGATTGCAACCATTGGAAAGTAACAAATATCAAGCTGAATTTGATCCTGGAAGAAGAGAATTAGTTTCAACTTGCGAAAAAATAAAATTCCTTCACAAGATCATAATAAAAACTTACTTTAAAACTAGTGTCTTAAGATTCGGGACAAATCTTCTCGAAGAAGGAGGGTATGATGTGAATTGCATATGGGTCAAATGGAGGATGACTAATGCGCCGTGTTGATGCAGTTTCTTTTATTTAAACAAGGGCCCAATGCTTTGTAAAATTGGCTGACCAAATTGTGTTTGTGCTTAACCAATTAATGGGCTTTAGTTTTGCTTTATCTTCAAGTTGAAATAAGGGTCCATATGCCAACCTAAGAACCAACCTTTGGAAGATCAAGAGGACCTTTGCTCAAAGTTTGTGGATGACTTTTGGTAGCCTTAAATTCAGTTACAATCAACCATTAAGTAGCGGATCATTATTAGCTTGAGTGGATCATTAATTAATAGCTTTAAGCGGGATGATATTGAAATTTATGTGTCTTTTGTAATTCTGATGGTTAAAGCTCCTATATAAGTTGAACCATTTTCATCAATGAAGGCAAGCTGAGTTTTAATCATAAAATAAACGAGTTTTATCTCATCTATCTTAGTGAGAGTGATTCTCCTAAGTTCTTGAGTGATTCAAGAATCCATGAGTTTCATCAAAGGTCCTTTATCCCTCTGTGTGTTTCAACTCTTAGGCTTATCTTCCATTCTTGGAAGTGTGATGTCTACCAATTTCCGTTCCATCTTCTTTTATGTTTCCATTTTCTCGTTTTAAATAATTTCTCAAATTTCTTGCTTGTTAGCATTCCAACAATGATAGATCAGTCAAACGAATCGAACGCTGTGGATTCACATCATTTGGTATTCACAGCCTGGCCATCTAGACCTGGAATAGGAAAGGAAGTTTATTATACAAAGTGTTTAACCGAAGGCCATCCATGTTTAGTTGCATTCGATTACGGAAGCGAAAACAATGTTGTGAGCCAAAGATGGGTGGAGAAACTCCAGTTACCAGCAACCTTTCATCTGGATCAAGCATGGATCAAATTCAGTACATGGCAATGTGTGAAAGAAGTATTATGTGATATTGCTCCCATGGACTCTTGTCATCTTCTTTTGGGATGGGCATGGCTTCATTTTAAAACACTCCATCTTGATGAACGTTCCCTTTATTTGAGGCATGAGGGACATCAAAGGAAGTAGAAGTTTATGACACCAAGACAAGTCAGTAAGGATCAACGTAGGCTGAAGGAGAAAACAGAAAAAGAAAGAATAGAAAAAGAAGTAATAGAAACTGTAGAAGGAAGGGAAAATAAAGAAAAAGAAATGGAACTAGAGAAAGTTTATTCGTCAATATATTTTCTTCTACAGTTTGTGATGTCATTTTACAGGAACAAAAGGATAAGCATGTGAAGGAAATACACGAACTTCCATGTTTGAAAAGGAAGCTTGTTCATAGTGCTTTATCATGCATTTGGTCCGTCGAAAAGAAGCAAATTCGTCAAACACAACGCATGGAATTATTTATTGTTACATATCAAGGTGGGGTACCGTTGTCAAGAAATGTTATCGACGGATTGCAACCATTGGAAAGTAACAAATATCAAGTTGAATTTGATCCTGGAAGAAGAGAATTAGTTTCAACTTGCGAAAAAATAAAATTCCTTCACAAGATCATAATAAAAACTTACTTTAAAACTAGTGTCTTAAGATTCGGGACAAATCTTCTCGAAGAAGGAGGGTATGATGTGAATTGCATATGGGTCAAATGGAGGATGACTAATGCGCCGTGTTGATGCAGTTTCTTTTATTTAAACAAGGGCCCAATGCTTTGTAAAATTGGCTGACCAAATTGTGTTTGTGCTTAACCAATTAATGGGCTTTAGTTTTGCTTTATCTTCAAGTTGAAATAAGGGTCCATATGCCAACCTAAGAACCAACCTTTGGAAGATCAAGAGGACCTTTGCTCAAAGTTTGTGGATGACTTTTGGTAGCCTTAAATTCAGTTACAATCAACCATTAAGTAGCGGATCATTATTAGCTTGAGTGGATCATTAATTAATAGCTTTAAGCGGGATGATATTGAAATTTATGTGTCTTTTGTAATTCTGATGGTTAAAGCTCCTATATAAGTTGAACCATTTTCATCAATGAAGGCAAGCTGAGTTTTATTCATAAAATAAACGAGTTTTATCTCATCTATCTTAGTGAGAGTGATTCTCCTAAGTTCTTGAGTGATTCAAGAATCCATGAGTTTCATCAAAGGTCCTTTATCCCTCTGTGTGTTTCAACTCTTAGGCTTATCTTCCATTCTTGGAAGTGTGATGTCTACCAATTTCCGTTCCATCTTCTTTTATGTTTCCATTTTCTCGTTTTAAATAATTTCTCAAATTTCTTGCTTGTTAGCATTCCAACAATGATAGATCAGTCAAACGAATCGAACGCTGTGGATTCACATCATTTGGTATTCACAGCCTGGCCATCTAGACCTGGAATAGGAAAGGAAGTTTATTATACAAAGTGTTTAACCGAAGGCCATCCATGTTTAGTTGCATTCGATTACGGAAGCGAAAACAATGTTGTGAGCCAAAGATGGGTGGAGAAACTCCAGTTACCAGCAACCTTTCATCTGGATCAAGCATGGATCAAATTCAGTACATGGCAATGTGTGAAAGAAGTATTATGTGATATTGCTCCCATGGACTCTTGTCATCTTCTTTTGGGATGGGCATGGCTTCATTTTAAAACACTCCATCTTGATGAACGTTCCCTTTATTTGAGGCATGAGGGACATCAAAGGAAGTAGAAGTTTATGACACCAAGACAAGTCAGTAAGGATCAACGTAGGCTGAAGGAGAAAACAGAAAAAGAAAGAATAGAAAAAGAAGTAATAGAAACTGTAGAAGGAAGGGAAAATAAAGAAAAAGAAATGGAACTAGAGAAAGTTTATTCGTCAATATATTTTCTTCTACAGTTTGTGATGTCATTTTACAGGAACAAAAGGATAAGCATGTGAAGGAAATACACGAACTTCCATGTTTGAAAAGGAAGCTTGTTCATAGTGCTTTATCATGCATTTGGTCCGTCGAAAAGAAGCAAATTCGTCAAACACAACGCATGGAATTATTTATTGTTACATATCAAGGTGGGGTACCGTTGTCAAGAAATGTTATCGACGGATTGCAACCATTGGAAAGTAACAAATATCAAGTTGAATTTGATCCTGGAAGAAGAGAATTAGTTTCAACTTGCGAAAAAATAAAATTCCTTCACAAGATCATAATAAAAACTTACTTTAAAACTAGTGTCTTAAGATTCGGGACAAATCTTCTCGAAGAAGGAGGGTATGATGTGAATTGCATATGGGTCAAATGGAGGATGACTAATGCGCCGTGTTGATGCAGTTTCTTTTATTTAAACAAGGGCCCAATGCTTTGTAAAATTGGCTGACCAAATTGTGTTTGTGCTTAACCAATTAATGGGCTTTAGTTTTGCTTTATCTTCAAGTTGAAATAAGGGTCCATATGCCAACCTAAGAACCAACCTTTAGAAGATCAAGAGGACCTTTGCTCAAAGTTTGTGGATGACTTTTGGTAGCCTTAAATTCAGTTACAATCAACCATTAAGTAGCGGATCATTATTAGCTTGAGTGGATCATTAATTAATAGCTTTAAGCGGGATGATATTGAAATTTATGTGTCTTTTGTAATTCTGATGGTTAAAGCTCCTATATAAGTTGAACCATTTTCATCAATGAAGGCAAGCTGAGTTTTATTCATAAAATAAACAAGTTTTATCTCATCTATCTTAGTGAGAGTGATTCTCCTAAGTTCTTGAGTGATTCAAGAATCCATGAGTTTCATCAAAGGTCCTTTATCCCTCTGTGTGTTTCAACTCTTAGGCTTATCTTCCATTCTTGGAAGTGTGATGTCTATCAATTTCCGTTCCATCTTCTTTTATGTTTCCATTTTCTCGTTTTAAATAATTTCTCAAATTTCTTGCTTGTTAGCATTCCAACAATGATAGATCAGTCAAACGAATCGAACGCTGTGGATTCACATCATTTGGTATTCACAGCCTGGCCATCTAGACCTGGAATAGGAAAGGAAGTTTATTATACAAAGTGTTTAACCGAAGGCCATCCATGTTTAGTTGCATTCGATTACGGAAGCGAAAACAATGTTGTGAGCCAAAGATGGGTGGAGAAACTCCAGTTACCAGCAACCTTTCATCTGGATCAAGCATGGATCAAATTCAGTACATGGCAATGTGTGAAAGAAGTATTATTTGATATTGCTCCCATGGACTCTTGTCATCTTCTTTTGGGATGGGCATGGCTTCATTTTAAAACACTCCATCTTGATGAACGTTCCCTTTATTTGAGGCATGAGGGACATCAAAGGAAGTAGAAGTTTATGACACCAAGACAAGTCAGTAAGGATCAACGTAGGCTGAAGGAGAAAACAGAAAAAGAAAGAATAGAAAAAGAAGTAATAGAAACTGCAGAAGGAAGGGAAAATAAAGAAAAAGAAATGGAACTAGAGAAAGTTTATTCGTCAATGTATTTTCTTCTACAGTTTGTGATGTCATTTTACAGGAACAAAAGGATAAGCATGTGAAGGAAATACACGAACTTCCATGTTTGAAAAGGAAGCTTGTTCATAGTGCTTTATCATGCATTTGGTCCGTCGATAAGAAGCAAATTCGTCAAACACAACGCATGGAATTATTTATTGTTACATATCAAGGTGGGGTACAGTTGTCAAGAAATGTTATCGACGGATTGCAACCATTGGAAAGTAACAAATATCAAGCT
Source organism: Vigna unguiculata (assembly GCF_037176805.1). Lineage (NCBI taxonomy): Eukaryota > Viridiplantae > Streptophyta > Magnoliopsida > Fabales > Fabaceae > Vigna > Vigna unguiculata. The sequence continues at coordinate 22,251,590 of NC_140802.1, forward strand.
GAATTTGATCCTGGAAGAAGAGAATTAGTTTCAACTTGCGAAAAAATAAAATTCCTTCACAAGATCATAATAAAAACTTACTTTAAAACTAGTGTCTTAAGATTCGGGACAAATCTTCTCGAAGAAGGAGGGTATGATGTGAATTGCATATGGGTCAAATGGAGGATGACTAATGCGCCGTGTTGATGCAGTTTCTTTTATTTAAACAAGGGCCCAATGCTTTGTAAAATTGGCTGACCAAATTGTGTTTGTGCTTAACCAATTAATGGGCTTTAGTTTTGCTTTATCTTCAAGTTGAAATAAGGGTCCATATGCCAACCTAAGAACCAACCTTTGGAAGATCAAGAGGACCTTTGCTCAAAGTTTGTGGATGACTTTTGGTAGCCTTAAATTCAGTTACAATCAACCATTAAGTAGCGGATCATTATTAGCTTGAGTGGATCATTAATTAATAGCTTTAAGCGGGATGATATTGAAATTTATGTGTCTTTTGTAATTCTGATGGTTAAAGCTCCTATATAAGTTGAACCATTTTCATCAATGAAGGCAAGCTGAGTTTTATTCATAAAATAAACAAGTTTTATCTCATCTATCTTAGTGAGAGTGATTCTCCTAAGTTCTTGAGTGATTCAAGAATCCATGAGTTTCATCAAAGGTCCTTTATCCCTCTGTGTGTTTCAACTCTTAGGCTTATCTTCCATTCTTGGAAGTGTGATGTCTACCAATTTCCGTTCCATCTTCTTTTATGTTTCCATTTTCTCGTTTTAAATAATTTCTCAAATTTCTTGCTTGTTAGCATTCCAACAATGATAGATCAGTCAAACGAATCGAACGCTGTGGATTCACATCATTTGGTATTCACAGCCTGGCCATCTAGACCTGGAATAGGAAAGGAAGTTTATTATACAAAGTGTTTAACCGAAGGCCATCCATGTTTAGTTGCATTCGATTACGGAAGCGAAAACAATGTTGTGAGCCAAAGATGGGTGGAGAAACTCCAGTTACCAGCAACCTTTCATCTGGATCAAGCATGGATCAAATTCAGTACATGGCAATGTGTGAAAGAAGTATTATTTGATATTGCTCCCATGGACTCTTGTCATCTTCTTTTGGGATGGGCATGGCTTCATTTTAAAACACTCCATCTTGATGAACGTTCCCTTTATTTGAGGCATGAGGGACATCAAAGGAAGTAGAAGTTTATGACACCAAGACAAGTCAGTAAGGATCAACGTAGGCTGAAGGAGAAAACAGAAAAAGAAAGAATAGAAAAAGAAGTAATAGAAACTGCAGAAGGAAGGGAAAATAAAGAAAAAGAAATGGAACTAGAGAAAGTTTATTCATCAATGTATTTTCTTCTACAGTTTGTGATGTCATTTTACAGGAACAAAAGGATAAGCATGTGAAGGAAATACACGAACTTCCATGTTTGAAAAGGAAGCTTGTTCATAGTGCTTTATCATGTATTTGGTCCGTCGATAAGAAGCAAATTCGTCAAACACAACGCATGGAATTATTTATTGTTACATATCAAAGTGGGGTACAGTTGTCAAGAAATGTTATCGACGGATTGCAACCATTGGAAAGTAACAAATATCAAGCTGAATTTGATCCTGGAAGAAGAGAATTAGTTTCAACTTGCGAAAAAATAAAATTCCTTCACAAGATCATAATAAAAACTTACTTTAAAACTAGTGTCTTAAGATTCGGGACAAATCTTCTCGAAGAAGGAGGGTATGATGTGAATTGCATATGGGTCAAATGGAGGATGACTAATGCGCCGTGTTGATGCAGTTTCTTTTATTTAAACAAGGGCCTAATGCTTTATAAAATTGGCTGACCAAATTGTGTTTGTGCTTAACCAATTAATGGGCTTTAGTTTTGCTTTATCTTCAAGTTGAAATAAGGGTCCATATGCCAACCTAAGAACCAACCTTTGGAAGATCAAGAGGACCTTTGCTCAAAGTTTGTGGATGACTTTTGGTAGCCTTAAATTCAGTTACAATCAACCATTAAGTAGCGGATCATTATTAGCTTGAGTGGATCATTAATTAATAGCTTTAAGCGGGATGATATTGAAATTTATGTGTCTTTTGTAATTCTGATGGTTAAAGCTCCTATATAAGTTGAACCATTTTCATCAATGAAGGCAAGCTGAGTTTTATTCATAAAATAAACGAGTTTTATCTCATCTATCTTAGTGAGAGTGATTCTCCTAAGTTCTTGAGTGATTCAAGAATCCATGAGTTTCATCAAAGGTCCTTTATCCCTCTGTGTGTTTCAACTCTTAGGCTTATCTTCCATTCTTGGAAGTGTGATGTCTATCAATTTCCGTTCCATCTTCTTTTATGTTTCCATTTTCTCGTTTTAAATAATTTCTCAAATTTCTTGCTTGTTAGCATTCCAACAATGATAGATCAGTCAAACGAATCGAACGCTGTGGATTCACATCATTTGGTATTCACAGCCTGGCCATCTAGACCTGGAATAGGAAAGGAAGTTTATTATACAAAGTGTTTAACCGAAGGCCATCCATGTTTAGTTGCATTCGATTACGGAAGCGAAAACAATGTTGTGAGCCAAAGATGGGTGGAGAAACTCCAGTTACCAGCAACCTTTCATCTGGATCAAGCATGGATCAAATTCAGTACATGCCAATGTGTGAAAGAAGTATTATTTGATATTGCTCCCATGGACTCTTGTCATCTTCTTTTGGGATGGGCATGGCTTCATTTTAAAACACTCCATCTTGATGAACGTTCCCTTTATTTGAGGCATGAGGGACATCAAAGGAAGTAGAAGTTTATGACACCAAGACAAGTCAGTAAGGATCAACGTAGGCTGAAGGAGAAAACAGAAAAAGAAAGAATAGAAAAAGAAGTAATAGAAACTGCAGAAGGAAGGGAAAATAAAGAAAAAGAAATGGAACTAGAGAAAGTTTATTCGTCAATGTATTTTCTTCTACAGTTTGTGATGTCATTTTACAGGAACAAAAGGATAAGCATGTGAAGGAAATACACGAACTTCCATGTTTGAAAAGGAAGCTTGTTCATAGTGCTTTATCATGCATTTGGTCCGTCGATAAGAAGCAAATTCGTCAAACACAACGCATGGAATTATTTATTGTTACATATCAAGGTGGGGTACAGTTGTCAAGAAATGTTATCGACGGATTGCAACCATTGGAAAGTAACAAATATCAAGCTGAATTTGATCCTGGAAGAAGAGAATTAGTTTCAACTTGCGAAAAAATAAAATTCCTTCACAAGATCATAATAAAAACTTACTTTAAAACTAGTGTCTTAAGATTCGGGACAAATCTTCTCGAAGAAGGAGGGTATGATGTGAATTGCATATGGGTCAAATGGAGGATGACTAATGCGCCGTGTTGATGCAGTTTCTTTTATTTAAACAAGGGCCCAATGCTTTGTAAAATTGGCTGACCAAATTGTGTTTGTGCTTAACCAATTAATGGGCTTTAGTTTTGCTTTATCTTCAAGTTGAAATAAGGGTCCATATGCCAACCTAAGAACCAACCTTTGGAAGATCAAGAGGACCTTTGCTCAAAGTTTGTGGATGACTTTTGGTAGCCTTAAATTCAGTTACAATCAACCATTAAGTAGCGGATCATTATTAGCTTGAGTGGATCATTAATTAATAGCTTTAAGCGGGATGATATTGAAATTTATGTGTCTTTTGTAATTCTGATGGTTAAAGCTCCTATATAAGTTGAACCATTTTCATCAATGAAGGCAAGCTGAGTTTTATTCATAAAATAAACGAGTTTTATCTCATCTATCTTAGTGAGAGTGATTCTCCTAAGTTCTTGAGTGATTCAAGAATCCATGAGTTTCATCAAAGGTCCTTTATCCCTCTGTGTGTTTCAACTCTTAGGCTTATCTTCCATTCTTGGAAGTGTGATGTCTACCAATTTCCGTTCCATCTTCTTTTATGTTTCCATTTTCTCGTTTTAAATAATTTCTCAAATTTCTTGCTTGTTAGCATTCCAACAATGATAGATCAGTCAAACGAATCGAACGCTGTGGATTCACATCATTTGGTATTCACAGCCTGGCCATCTAGACCTGGAATAGGAAAGGAAGTTTATTATACAAAGTGTTTAACCGAAGGCCATCCATGTTTAGTTGCATTCGATTACGGAAGCGAAAACAATGTTGTGAGCCAAAGATGGGTGGAGAAACTCCAGTTACCAGCAACCTTTCATCTGGATCTAGCATGGATCAAATTCAGTACATGACAATGTGTGAAAGAAGTATTATGTGATATTGCTCCCATGGACTCTTGTCATCTTCTTTTGGGATGGGCATGGCTTCATTTTAAAACACTCCATCTTGATGAACGTTCCCTTTATTTGAGGCATGAGGGACATCAAAGGAAGTAGAAGTTTATGACACCAAGACAAGTCAGTAAGGATCAACGTAGGCTGAAGGAGAAAACAGAAAAAGAAAGAATAGAAAAAGAAGTAATAGAAACTGTAGAAGGAAGGGAAAATAAAGAAAAAGAAATGGAACTAGAGAAAGTTTATTCGTCAATATATTTTCTTCTACAGTTTGTGATGTCATTTTACAGGAACAAAAGGATAAGCATGTGAAGGAAATACACGAACTTCCATGTTTGAAAAGGAAGCTTGTTCATAGTGCTTTATCATGCATTTGGTCCGTCGATAAGAAGCAAATTCGTCAAACACAACGCATGGAATTATTTATTGTTACATATCAAGGTGGGGTACAGTTGTCAAGAAATGTTATCGACGGATTGCAACCATTGGAAAGTAACAAATATCAAGCTGAATTTGATCCTGGAAGAAGAGAATTAGTTTCAACTTGCGAAAAAATAAAATTCCTTCACAAGATCATAATAAAAACTTACTTTAAAACTAGTGTCTTAAGATTCGGGACAAATCTTCTCGAAGAAGGAGGGTATGATGTGAATTGCATATGGGTCAAATGGAGGATGACTAATGCGCCGTGTTGATGCAGTTTCTTTTATTTAAACAAGGGCCCAATGCTTTGTAAAATTGGCTGACCAAATTGTGTTTGTGCTTAACCAATTAATGGGCTTTAGTTTTGCTTTATCTTCAAGTTGAAATAAGGGTCCATATGCCAACCTAAGAACCAACCTTTGGAAGATCAAGAGGACCTTTGCTCAAAGTTTGTGGATGACTTTTGGTAGCCTTAAATTCAGTTACAATCAACCATTAAGTAGCGGATCATTATTAGCTTGAGTGGATCATTAATTAATAGCTTTAAGCGGGATGATATTGAAATTTATGTGTCTTTTGTAATTCTGATGGTTAAAGCTCCTATATAAGTTGAACCATTTTCATCAATGAAGGCAAGCTGAGTTTTATTCATAAAATAAACGAGTTTTATCTCATCTATCTTAGTGAGAGTGATTCTCCTAAGTTCTTGAGTGATTCAAGAATCCATGAGTTTCATCAAAGGTCCTTTATCCCTCTGTGTGTTTCAACTCTTAGGCTTATCTTCCATTCTTGGAAGTGTGATGTCTACCAATTTCCGTTCCATCTTCTTTTATGTTTCCATTTTCTCGTTTTAAATAATTTCTCAAATTTCTTGCTTGTTAGCATTCCAACAATGATAGATCAGTCAAACGAATCGAACGCTGTGGATTCACATCATTTGGTATTCACAGCCTGGCCATCTAGACCTGGAATAGGAAAGGAAGTTTATTATACAAAGTGTTTAACCGAAGGCCATCCATGTTTAGTTGCATTCGATTACGGAAGCGAAAACAATGTTGTGAGCCAAAGATGGGTGGAGAAACTCCAGTTACCAGCAACCTTTCATCTGGATCTAGCATGGATCAAATTCAGTACATGACAATGTGTGAAAGAAGTATTATGTGATATTGCTCCCATGGACTCTTGTCATCTTCTTTTGGGATGGGCATGGCTTCATTTTAAAACACTCCATCTTGATGAACGTTCCCTTTATTTGAGGCATGAGGGACATCAAAGGAAGTAGAAGTTTATGACACCAAGACAAGTCAGTAAGGATCAACGTAGGCTGAAGGAGAAAACAGAAAAAGAAAGAATAGAAAAAGAAGTAATAGAAACTGTAGAAGGAAGGGAAAATAAAGAAAAAGAAATGGAACTAGAGAAAGTTTATTCGTCAATATATTTTCTTCTACAGTTTGTGATGTCATTTTACAGGAACAAAAGGATAAGCATGTGAAGGAAATACACGAACTTCCATGTTTGAAAAGGAAGCTTGTTCATAGTGCTTTATCATGCATTTGGTCCGTCGATAAGAAGCAAATTCGTCAAACACAACGCATGGAATTATTTATTGTTACATATCAAGGTGGGGTACAGTTGTCAATAAATGTTATCGACGGATTGCAACCATTGGAAAGTAACAAATATCAAGCTGAATTTGATCCTGGAAGAAGAGAATTAGTTTCAACTTGCGAAAAAATAAAATTCCTTCACAAGATCATAATAAAAACTTACTTTAAAACTAGTGTCTTAAGATTCGGGACAAATCTTCTCGAAGAAGGAGGGTATGATGTGAATTGCATATGGGTCAAATGGAGGATGACTAATGCGCCGTGTTGATGCAGTTTCTTTTATTTAAACAAGGGCCTAATGCTTTGTAAAATTGGCTGACCAAATTGTGTTTGTGCTTAACCAATTAATGGGCTTTAGTTTTGCTTTATCTTCAAGTTGAAATAAGGGTCCATATGCCAACCTAAGAACCAACCTTTGGAAGATCAAGAGGACCTTTGCTCAAAGTTTGTGGATGACTTTTGGTAGCCTTAAATTCAGTTACAATCAACCATTAAGTAGCGGATCATTATTAGCTTGAGTGGATCATTAATTAATAGCTTTAAGCGGGATGATATTGAAATTTATGTGTCTTTTGTAATTCTGATGGTTAAAGCTCCTATATAAGTTGAACCATTTTCATCAATGAAGGCAAGCTGAGTTTTATTCATAAAATAAACGAGTTTTATCTCATCTATCTTAGTGAGAGTGATTCTCCTAAGTTCTTGAGTGATTCAAGAATCCATGAGTTTCATCAAAGGTCCTTTATCCCTCTGTGTGTTTCAACTCTTAGGCTTATCTTCCATTCTTGGAAGTGTGATGTCTATCAATTTCCGTTCCATCTTCTTTTATGTTTCCATTTTCTCGTTTTAAATAATTTCTCAAATTTCTTGCTTGTTAGCATTCCAACAATGATAGATCAGTCAAACGAATCGAACGCTGTGGATTCACATCATTTGGTATTCACAGCCTGGCCATCTAGACCTGGAATAGGAAAGGAAGTTTATTATACAAAGTGTTTAACCGAAGGCCATCCATGTTTAGTTGCATTCGATTACGGAAGCGAAAACAATGTTGTGAGCCAAAGATGGGTGGAGAAACTCCAGTTACCAGCAACCTTTCATCTGGATCAAGCATGGATCAAATTCAGTACATGGCAATGTGTGAAAGAAGTATTATGTGATATTGCTCCCATGGACTCTTGTCATCTTCTTTTGGGATGGGCATGGCTTCATTTTAAAACACTCCATCTTGATGAACGTTCCCTTTATTTGAGGCATGAGGGACATCAAAGGAAGTAGAAGTTTATGACACCAAGACAAGTCAGTAAGGACCATCGTAGGCTGAAGGAGAAAACAGAAAAAGAAAGAATAGAAAAAGAAGTAATAGAAACTGTAGAAGGAAGGGAAAATAAAGAAAAAGAAATGGAACTAGAGAAAGTTTATTCGTCAATATATTTTCTTCTACAGTTTGTGATGTCATTTTACAGGAACAAAAGGATAAGCATGTGAAGGAAATACACGAACTTCCATGTTTGAAAAGGAAGCTTGTTCATAGTGCTTTATCATGCATTTGGTCCGTCGATAAGAAGCAAATTCGTCAAACACAACGCATGGAATTATTTATTGTTACATATCAAGGTGGGGTACCGTTGTCAAGAAATGTTATCGACGGATTGCAACCGTTGGAAAGTAACAAATATCAAGTTGAATTTGATCCTGGAAGAAGAGAATTAGTTTCAACTTGCGAAAAAATAAAATTCCTTCACAAGATCATAATAAAAACTTACTTTAAAACTAGTGTCTTAAGATTCGGGACAAATCTTCTCGAAGAAGGAGGGTATGATGTGAATTGCATATGGGTCAAATGGAGGATGACTAATGCGCCGTGTTGATGCAGTTTCTTTTATTTAAACAAGGGCCCAATGCTTTGTAAAATTGGCTGACCAAATTGTGTTTGTGCTTAACCAATTAATGGGCTTTAGTTTTGCTTTATCTTCAAGTTGAAATAAGGGTCCATATGCCAACCTAAGAACCAACCTTTGGAAGATCAAGAGGACCTTTGCTCAAAGTTTGTGGATGACTTTTGGTAGCCTTAAATTCAGTTACAATCAACCATTAAGTAGCGGATCATTATTAGCTTGAGTGGATCATTAATTAATAGCTTTAAGCGGGATGATATTGAAATTTATGTGTCTTTTGTAATTCTGATGGTTAAAGCTCCTATATAAGTTGAACCATTTTCATCAATGAAGGCAAGCTGAGTTTTATTCATAAAATAAACGAGTTTTATCTCATCTATCTTAGTGAGAGTGATTCTCCTAAGTTCTTGAGTGATTCAAGAATCCATGAGTTTCATCAAAGGTCCTTTATCCCTCTGTGTGTTTCAACTCTTAAGCTTATCTTCCATTCTTGGAAGTGTGATGTCTATCAATTTCCGTTCCATCTTCTTTTATGTTTCCATTTTCTCGTTTTAAATAATTTCTCAAATTTCTTGCTTGTTAGCATTCCAACAATGATAGATCAGTCAAACGAATCGAACGCTGTGGATTCACATCATTTGGTATTCACAGCCTGGCCATCTAGACCTGGAATAGGAAAGGAAGTTTATTATACAAAGTGTTTAACCGAAGGCCATCCATGTTTAGTTGCATTCGATTACGGAAGCGAAAACAATGTTGTGAGCCAAAGATGGGTGGAGAAACTCCAGTTACGAGCAACCTTTCATCTGGATCAAGCATGGATCAAATTCAGTACATGGCAATGTGTGAAAGAAGTATTATGTGATATTGCTCCCATGGACTCTTGTCATCTTCTTTTGGGATGGGCATGGCTTCATTTTAAAACACTCCATCTTGATGAACGTTCCCTTTATTTGAGGCATGAGGGACATCAAAGGAAGTAGAAGTTTATGACACCAAGACAAGTCAGTAAGGATCAACGTAGGCTGAAGGAGAAAACAGAAAAAGAAAGAATAGAAAAAGAAGTAATAGAAACTGTAGAAGGAAGGGAAAATAAAGAAAAAGAAATGGAACTAGAGAAAGTTTATTCGTCAATATATTTTCTTCTACAGTTTGTGATGTCATTTTACAGGAACAAAAGGATAAGCATGTGAAGGAAATACACGAACTTCCATGTTTGAAAAGGAAGCTTGTTCATAGTGCTTTATCATGCATTTGGTCCGTCGATAAGAAGCAAATTCGTCAAACACAACGCATGGAATTATTTATTGTTACATATCAAGGTGGGGTACAGTTGTCAAGAAATGTTATCGACGGATTGCAACCATTGGAAAGTAACAAATATCAAGCTGAATTTGATCCTGGAAGAAGAGAATTAGTTTCAACTTGCGAAAAAATAAAATTCCTTCACAAGATCATAATAAAAACTTACTTTAAAACTAGTGTCTTAAGATTCGGGACAAATCTTCTCGAAGAAGGAGGGTATGATGTGAATTGCATATGGGTCAAATGGAGGATGACTAATGCGCCGTGTTGATGCAGTTTCTTTTATTTAAACAAGGGCCTAATGCTTTGTAAAATTGGCTGACCAAATTGTGGTTGTGCTTAACCAATTAATGGGCTTTAGTTTTGCTTTATCTTCAAGTTGAAATAAGGGTCCATATGCCAACCTAAGAACCAACCTTTGGAAGATCAAGAGGACCTTTGCTCAAAGTTTGTGGATGACTTTTGGTAGCCTTAAATTCAGTTACAATCAACCATTAAGTAGCGGATCATTATTAGCTTGAGTGGATCATTAATTAATAGCTTTAAGCGGGATGATATTGAAATTTATGTGTCTTTTGTAATTCTGATGGTTAAAGCTCCTATATAAGTTGAACCATTTTCATCAATGAAGGCAAGCTGAGTTTTATTCATAAAATAAACGAGTTTTATCTCATCTATCTTAGTGAGAGTGATTCTCCTAAGTTCTTGAGTGATTCAAGAATCCATGAGTTTCATCAAAGGTCCTTTATCCCTCTGTGTGTTTCAACTCTTAGGCTTATCTTCCATTCTTGGAAGTGTGATGTCTATCAATTTCCGTTCCATCTTCTTTTATGTTTCCATTTTCTCGTTTTAAATAATTTCTCAAATTTCTTGCTTGTTAGCATTCCAACAATGATAGATCAGTCAAACGAATCGAACGCTGTGGATTCACATCATTTGGTATTCACAGCCTGGCCATCTAGACCTGGAATAGGAAAGGAAGTTTATTATACAAAGTGTTTAACCGAAGGCCATCCATGTTTAGTTGCATTCGATTACGGGAGCGAAAACAATGTTGTGAGCCAAAGATGGGTGGAGAAACTCCAGTTACCAGCAACCTTTCATCTGGATCAAGCATGGATCAAATTCAGTACATGGCAATGTGTGAAAGAAGTATTATGTGATATTGCTCCCATGGACTCTTGTCATCTTCTTTTGGGATGGGCATGGCTTCATTTTAAAACACTCCATCTTGATGAACGTTCCCTTTATTTGAGGCATGAGGGACATCAAAGGAAGTAGAAGTTTATGACACCAAGACAAGTCAGTAAGGACCAACGTAGGCTGAAGGAGAAAACAGAAAAAGAAAGAATAGAAAAAGAAGTAATAGAAACTGTAGAAGGAAGGGAAAATAAAGAAAAAGAAATGGAACTAGAGAAAGTTTATTCGTCAATATATTTTCTTCTACAGTTTGTGATGTCATTTTACAGGAACAAAAGGATAAGCATGTGAAGGAAATACACGAACTTCCATGTTTGAAAAGGAAGCTTGTTCATAGTGCTTTATCATGCATTTGGTCCGTCGATAAGAAGCAAATTCGTCAAACACAACGCATGGAATTATTTATTGTTACATATCAAGGTGGGGTACCGTTGTCAAGAAATGTTATCGACGGATTGCAACCGTTGGAAAGTAACAAATATCAAGTTGAATTTGATCCTGGAAGAAGAGAATTAGTTTCAACTTGCGAAAAAATAAAATTCCTTCACAAGATCATAATAAAAACTTACTTTAAAACTAGTGTCTTAAGATTCGGGACAAATCTTCTCGAAGAAGGAGGGTATGATGTGAATTGCATATGGGTCAAATGGAGGATGACTAATGCGCCGTGTTGATGCAGTTTCTTTTATTTAAACAAGGGCCCAATGCTTTGTAAAATTGGCTGACCAAATTGTGTTTGTGCTTAACCAATTAATGGGCTTTAGTTTTGCTTTATCTTCAAGTTGAAATAAGGGTCCATATGCCAACCTAAGAACCAACCTTTGGAAGATCAAGAGGACCTTTGCTCAAAGTTTGTGGATGACTTTTGGTAGCCTTAAATTCAGTTACAATCAACCATTAAGTAGCGGATCATTATTAGCTTGAGTGGATCATTAATTAATAGCTTTAAGCGGGATGATATTGAAATTTATGTGTCTTTTGTAATTCTGATGGTTAAAGCTCCTATATAAGTTGAACCATTTTCATCAATGAAGGCAAGCTGAGTTTTATTCATAAAATAAACGAGTTTTATCTCATCTATCTTAGTGAGAGTGATTCTCCTAAGTTCTTGAGTGATTCAAGAATCCATGAGTTTCATCAAAGGTCCTTTATCCCTCTGTGTGTTTCAACTCTTAGGCTTATCTTCCATTCTTGGAAGTGTGATGTCTATCAATTTCCGTTCCATCTTCTTTTATGTTTCCATTTTCTCGTTTTAAATAATTTCTCAAATTTCTTGCTTGTTAGCATTCCAACAATGATAGATCAGTCAAACGAATCGAACGCTGTGGATTCACATCATTTGGTATTCACAGCCTGGCCATCTAGACCTGGAATAGGAAAGGAAGTTTATTATACAAAGTGTTTAACCGAAGGCCATCCATGTTTAGTTGCATTCGATTACGGAAGCGAAAACAATGTTGTGAGCCAAAGATGGGTGGAGAAACTCCAGTTACCAGCAACCTTTCATCTGGATCAAGCATGGATCAAATTCAGTACATGGCAATGTGTGAAAGAAGTATTATGTGATATTGCTCCCATGGACTCTTGTCATCTTCTTTTGGGATGGGCATGGCTTCATTTTAAAACACTCCATCTTGATGAACGTTCCCTTTATTTGAGGCATGAGGGACATCAAAGGAAGTAGAAGTTTATGACACCAAGACAAGTCAGTAAGGACCAACGTAGGCTGAAGGAGAAAACAGAAAAAGAAAGAATAGAAAAAGAAGTAATAGAAACTGTAGAAGGAAGGGAAAATAAAGAAAAAGAAATGGAACTAGAGAAAGTTTATTCGTCAATATATTTTCTTCTACAGTTTGTGATGTCATTTTACAGGAACAAAAGGATAAGCATGTGAAGGAAATACACGAACTTCCATGTTTGAAAAGGAAGCTTGTTCATAGTGCTTTATCATGCATTTGGTCCGTCGATAAGAAGCAAATTCGTCAAACACAACGCATGGAATTATTTATTGTTACATATCAAGGTGGGGTACCGTTGTCAAGAAATGTTATCGACGGATTGCAACCGTTGGAAAGTAACAAATATCAAGTTGAATTTGATCCTGGAAGAAGAGAATTAGTTTCAACTTGCGAAAAAATAAAATTCCTTCACAAGATCATAATAAAAACTTACTTTAAAACTAGTGTCTTAAGATTCGGGACAAATCTTCTCGAAGAAGGAGGGTATGATGTGAATTGCATATGGGTCAAATGGAGGATGACTAATGCGCCGTGTTGATGCAGTTTCTTTTATTTAAACAAGGGCCCAATGCTTTGTAAAATTGGCTGACCAAATTGTGTTTGTGCTTAACCAATTAATGGGCTTTAGTTTTGCTTTATCTTCAAGTTGAAATAAGGGTCCATATGCCAACCTAAGAACCAACCTTTGGAAGATCAAGAGGACCTTTGCTCAAAGTTTGTGGATGACTTTTGGTAGCCTTAAATTCAGTTACAATCAACCATTAAGTAGCGGATCATTATTAGCTTGAGTGGATCATTAATTAATAGCTTTAAGCGGGATGATATTGAAATTTATGTGTCTTTTGTAATTCTGATGGTTAAAGCTCCTATATAAGTTGAACCATTTTCATCAATGAAGGCAAGCTGAGTTTTATTCATAAAATAAACGAGTTTTATCTCATCTATCTTAGTGAGAGTGATTCTCCTAAGTTCTTGAGTGATTCAAGAATCCATGAGTTTCATCAAAGGTCCTTTATCCCTCTGTGTGTTTCAACTCTTAGGCTTATCTTCCATTCTTGGAAGTGTGATGTCTATCAATTTCCGTTCCATCTTCTTTTATGTTTCCATTTTCTCGTTTTAAATAATTTCTCAAATTTCTTGCTTGTTAGCATTCCAACAATGATAGATCAGTCAAACGAATCGAACGCTGTGGATTCACATCATTTGGTATTCACAGCCTGGCCATCTAGACCTGGAATAGGAAAGGAAGTTTATTATACAAAGTGTTTAACCGAAGGCCATCCATGTTTAGTTGCATTCGATTACGGAAGCGAAAACAATGTTGTGAGCCAAAGATGGGTGGAGAAACTCCAGTTACCAGCAACCTTTCATCTGGATCAAGCATGGATCAAATTCAGTACATGGCAATGTGTGAAAGAAGTATTATGTGATATTGCTCCCATGGACTCTTGTCATCTTCTTTTGGGATGGGCATGGCTTCATTTTAAAACACTCCATCTTGATGAACGTTCCCTTTATTTGAGGCATGAGGGACATCAAAGGAAGTAGAAGTTTATGACACCAAGACAAGTCAGTAAGGACCAACGTAGGCTGAAGGAGAAAACAGAAAAAGAAAGAATAGAAAAAGAAGTAATAGAAACTGTAGAAGGAAGGGAAAATAAAGAAAAAGAAATGGAACTAGAGAAAGTTTATTCGTCAATATATTTTCTTCTACAGTTTGTGATGTCATTTTACAGGAACAAAAGGATAAGCATGTGAAGGAAATACACGAACTTCCATGTTTGAAAAGGAAGCTTGTTCATAGTGCTTTATCATGCATTTGGTCCGTCGATAAGAAGCAAATTCGTCAAACACAACGCATGGAATTATTTATTGTTACATATCAAGGTGGGGTACCGTTGTCAAGAAATGTTATCGACGGATTGCAACCGTTGGAAAGTAACAAATATCAAGTTGAATTTGATCCTGGAAGAAGAGAATTAGTTTCAACTTGCGAAAAAATAAAATTCCTTCACAAGATCATAATAAAAACTTACTTTAAAACTAGTGTCTTAAGATTCGGGACAAATCTTCTCGAAGAAGGAGGGTATGATGTGAATTGCATATGGGTCAAATGGAGGATGACTAATGCGCCGTGTTGATGCAGTTTCTTTTATTTAAACAAGGGCCCAATGCTTTGTAAAATTGGCTGACCAAATTGTGTTTGTGCTTAACCAATTAATGGGCTTTAGTTTTGCTTTATCTTCAAGTTGAAATAAGGGTCCATATGCCAACCTAAGAACCAACCTTTGGAAGATCAAGAGGACCTTTGCTCAAAGTTTGTGGATGACTTTTGGTAGCCTTAAATTCAGTTACAATCAACCATTAAGTAGCGGATCATTATTAGCTTGAGTGGATCATTAATTAATAGCTTTAAGCGGGATGATATTGAAATTTATGTGTCTTTTGTAATTCTGATGGTTAAAGCTCCTATATAAGTTGAACCATTTTCATCAATGAAGGCAAGCTGAGTTTTATTCATAAAATAAACGAGTTTTATCTCATCTATCTTAGTGAGAGTGATTCTCCTAAGTTCTTGAGTGATTCAAGAATCCATGAGTTTCATCAAAGGTCCTTTATCCCTCTGTGTGTTTCAACTCTTAGGCTTATCTTCCATTCTTGGAAGTGTGATGTCTATCAATTTCCGTTCCATCTTCTTTTATGTTTCCATTTTCTCGTTTTAAATAATTTCTCAAATTTCTTGCTTGTTAGCATTCCAACAATGATAGATCAGTCAAACGAATCGAACGCTGTGGATTCACATCATTTGGTATTCACAGCCTGGCCATCTAGACCTGGAATAGGAAAGGAAGTTTATTATACAAAGTGTTTAACCGAAGGCCATCCATGTTTAGTTGCATTCGATTACGGAAGCGAAAACAATGTTGTGAGCCAAAGATGGGTGGAGAAACTCCAGTTACTAGCAACCTTTCATCTGGATCAAGCATGGATCAAATTCAGTACATGGCAATGTGTGAAAGAAGTATTATGTGGTATTGCTCCCATGGACTCTTGTCATCTTCTTTTGGGATGGGCATGGCTTCATTTTAAAACACTCCATCTTGATGAACGTTCCCTTTATTTGAGGCATGAGGGACATCAAAGGAAGTAGAAGTTTATGACACCAAGACAAGTCAGTAATGATCAACGTAGGCTGAAGGAGAAAACAGAAAAAGAAAGAATAGAAAAAGAAGTAATAGAAACCGCAGAAGGAAGGGAAAATAAAGAAAAAGAAATGAAACTAGACAAAGTTTATTCGTCAATGTATTTTCTTCTACAGTTTGTGATGTCATTTAAAAGGAATAAAAGGATAAGCATGTGAAGGAAATACACGAACTTCCATGTTTGAAAAGGAAGCTTGTTCATAGTGCTTTATCATGCATTTGGTCCGTCGATAAGAAGCAAATTCGTCAAACACAACGCATGGAATTATTTATTGTTACATATCAAGGTGGGGTACAGTTGTCAAGAAATGTTATCGACGGATTGCAACCATTGGAAAGTAACAAATATCAAGCTGAATTTGATCCTGGAAGAAGAGAATTAGTTTCAACTTGCGAAAAAATAAAATTCCTTCACAAGATCATAATAAAAACTTACTTTAAAACTAGTGTCTTAAGATTCGGGACAAATCTTCTCGAAGAAGGAGGGTATGATGTGAATTGCATATGGGTCAAATGGAGGATGACTAATGCGCCGTGTTGATGCAGTTTCTTTTATTTAAACAAGGGCCCAATGCTTTGTAAAATTGGCTGACCAAATTGTGTTTGTGCTTAACCAATTAATGGGCTTTAGTTTTGCTTTATCTTCAAGTTGAAATAAGGGTCCATATGCCAACCTAAGAACCAACCTTTGGAAGATCAAGAGGACCTTTGCTCAAAGTTTGTGGATGACTTTTGGTAGCCTTAAATTCAGTTACAATCAACCATTAAGTAGCGGATCATTATTAGCTTGAGTGGATCATTAATTAATAGCTTTAAGCGGGATGATATTGAAATTTATGTGTCTTTTGTAATTCTGATGGTTAAAGCTCCTATATAAGTTGAACCATTTTCATCAATGAAGGCAAGCTGAGTTTTATTCATAAAATAAACGAGTTTTATCTCATCTATCTTAGTGAGAGTGATTCTCCTAAGTTCTTGAGTGATTCAAGAATCCATGAGTTTCATCAAAGGTCCTTTATCCCTCTGTGTGTTTCAACTCTTAGGCTTATCTTCCATTCTTGGAAGTGTGATGTCTATCAATTTCCGTTCCATCTTCTTTTATGTTTCCATTTTCTCGTTTTAAATAATTTCTCAAATTTCTTGCTTGTTAGCATTCCAACAATGATAGATCAGTCAAACGAATCGAACGCTGTGGATTCACATCATTTGGTATTCACAGCCTGGCCATCTAGACCTGGAATAGGAAAGGAAGTTTATTATACAAAGTGTTTAACCGAAGGCCATCCATGTTTAGTTGCATTCGATTACGGAAGCGAAAACAATGTTGTGAGCCAAAGATGGGTGGAGAAACTCCAGTTACCAGCAACCTTTCATCTGGATCAAGCATGGATCAAATTCAGTACATGGCAATGTGTGAAAGAAGTATTATGTGATATTGCTCCCATGGACTCTTGTCATCTTCTTTTGGGATGGGCATGGCTTCATTTTAAAACACTCCATCTTGATGAACGTTCCCTTTATTTGAGGCATGAGGGACATCAAAGGAAGTAGAAGTTTATGACACCAAGACAAGTCAGTAAGGACCAACGTAGGCTGAAGGAGAAAACAGAAAAAGAAAGAATAGAAAAAGAAGTAATAGAAACTGTAGAAGGAAGGGAAAATAAAGAAAAAGAAATGGAACTAGAGAAAGTTTATTCGTCAATATATTTTCTTCTACAGTTTGTGATGTCATTTTACAGGAACAAAAGGATAAGCATGTGAAGGAAATACACGAACTTCCATGTTTGAAAAGGAAGCTTGTTCATAGTGCTTTATCATGCATTTGGTCCGTCGATAAGAAGCAAATTCGTCAAACACAACGCATGGAATTATTTATTGTTACATATCAAGGTGGGGTACCGTTGTCAAGAAATGTTATCGACGGATTGCAACCGTTGGAAAGTAACAAATATCAAGTTGAATTTGATCCTGGAAGAAGAGAATTAGTTTCAACTTGCGAAAAAATAAAATTCCTTCACAAGATCATAATAAAAACTTACTTTAAAACTAGTGTCTTAAGATTCGGGACAAATCTTCTCGAAGAAGGAGGGTATGATGTGAATTGCATATGGGTCAAATGGAGGATGACTAATGCGCCGTGTTGATGCAGTTTCTTTTATTTAAACAAGGGCCCAATGCTTTGTAAAATTGGCTGACCAAATTGTGTTTGTGCTTAACCAATTAATGGGCTTTAGTTTTGCTTTATCTTCAAGTTGAAATAAGGGTCCATATGCCAACCTAAGAACCAACCTTTGGAAGATCAAGAGGACCTTTGCTCAAAGTTTGTGGATGACTTTTGGTAGCCTTAAATTCAGTTACAATCAACCATTAAGTAGCGGATCATTATTAGCTTGAGTGGATCATTAATTAATAGCTTTAAGCGGGATGATATTGAAATTTATGTGTCTTTTGTAATTCTGATGGTTAAAGCTCCTATATAAGTTGAACCATTTTCATCAATGAAGGCAAGCTGAGTTTTATTCATAAAATAAACGAGTTTTATCTCATCTATCTTAGTGAGAGTGATTCTCCTAAGTTCTTGAGTGATTCAAGAATCCATGAGTTTCATCAAAGGTCCTTTATCCCTCTGTGTGTTTCAACTCTTAGGCTTATCTTCCATTCTTGGAAGTGTGATGTCTATCAATTTCCGTTCCATCTTCTTTTATGTTTCCATTTTCTCGTTTTAAATAATTTCTCAAATTTCTTGCTTGTTAGCATTCCAACAATGATAGATCAGTCAAACGAATCGAACGCTGTGGATTCACATCATTTGGTATTCACAGCCTGGCCATCTAGACCTGGAATAGGAAAGGAAGTTTATTATACAAAGTGTTTAACCGAAGGCCATCCATGTTTAGTTGCATTCGATTACGGAAGCGAAAACAATGTTGTGAGCCAAAGATGGGTGGAGAAACTCCAGTTACTAGCAACCTTTCATCTGGATCAAGCATGGATCAAATTCAGTACATGGCAATGTGTGAAAGAAGTATTATGTGATATTGCTCCCATGGACTCTTGTCATCTTCTTTTGGGATGGGCATGGCTTCATTTTAAAACACTCCATCTTGATGAACGTTCCCTTTATTTGAGGCATGAGGGACATCAAAGGAAGTAGAAGTTTATGACACCAAGACAAGTCAGTAATGATCAACGTAGGCTGAAGGAGAAAACAGAAAAAGAAAGAATAGAAAAAGAAGTAATAGAAACCGCAGAAGGAAGGGAAAATAAAGAAAAAGAAATGAAACTAGACAAAGTTTATTCGTCAATGTATTTTCTTCTACAGTTTGTGATGTCATTTAAAAGGAATAAAAGGATAAGCATGTGAAGGAAATACACGAACTTCCATGTTTGAAAAGGAAGCTTGTTCATAGTGCTTTATCATGCATTTGGTCCGTCGATAAGAAGCAAATTCGTCAAACACAACGCATGGAATTATTTATTGTTACATATCAAGGTGGGGTACCGTTGTCAAGAAATGTTATCGACGGATTGCAACCATTGGAAAGTAACAAATATCAAGTTGAATTTGATCCTGGAAGAAGAGAATTAGTTTCAACTTGCGAAAAAATAAAATTCCTTCACAAGATCATAATAAAAACTTACTTTAAAACTAGTGTCTTAAGATTCGGGACAAATCTTCTCGAAGAAGGAGGGTATGATGTGAATTGCATATGGGTCAAATGGAGGATGACTAATGCGCCGTGTTGATGCAGTTTCTTTTATTTAAACAAGGGCCCAATGCTTTGTAAAATTGGCTGACCAAATTGTGTTTGTGCTTAACCAATTAATGGGCTTTAGTTTTGCTTTATCTTCAAGTTGAAATAAGGGTCCATATGCCAACCTAAGAACCAACCTTTGGAAGATCAAGAGGACCTTTGCTCAAAGTTTGTGGATGACTTTTGGTAGCCTTAAATTCAGTTACAATCAACCATTAAGTAGCGGATCATTATTAGCTTGAGTGGATCATTAATTAATAGCTTTAAGCGGGATGATATTGAAATTTATGTGTCTTTTGTAATTCTGATGGTTAAAGCTCCTATATAAGTTGAACCATTTTCATCAATGAAGGCAAGCTGAGTTTTATTCATAAAATAAACGAGTTTTATCTCATCTATCTTAGTGAGAGTGATTCTCCTAAGTTCTTGAGTGATTCAAGAATCCATGAGTTTCATCAAAGGTCCTTTATCCCTCTGTGTGTTTCAACTCTTAGGCTTATCTTCCATTCTTGGAAGTGTGATGTCTATCAATTTCCGTTCCATCTTCTTTTATGTTTCCATTTTCTCGTTTTAAATAATTTCTCAAATTTCTTTCTTGTTAGCATTCCAACAATGATAGATCAGTCAAACGAATCGAACGCTGTGGATTCACATCATTTGGTATTCACAGCCTGGCCATCTAGACCTGGAATAGGAAAGGAAGTTTATTATACAAAGTGTTTAACCGAAGGCCATCCATGTTTAGTTGCATTCGATTACGGAAGCGAAAACAATGTTGTGAGCCAAAGATGGGTGGAGAAACTCCAGTTACTAGCAACCTTTCATCTGGATCAAGCATGGATCAAATTCAGTACATGGCAATGTGTGAAGGAAGTATTATGTGATATTGCTCCCATGGACTCTTGTCATCTTCTTTTGGGATGGGCATGGCTTCATTTTAAAACACTCCATCTTGATGAACGTTCCCTTTATTTGAGGCATGAGGGACATCAAAGGAAGTAGAAGTTTATGACACCAAGACAAGTCAGTAATGATCAACGTAGGCTGAAGGAGAAAACAGAAAAAGAAAGAATAGAAAAAGAAGTAATAGAAACCGCAGAAGGAAGGGAAAATAAAGAAAAAGAAATGAAACTAGACAAAGTTTATTCGTCAATGTATTTTCTTCTACAGTTTGTGATGTCATTTAAAAGGAACAAAAGGATAAGCATGTGAAGGAAATACACGAACTTCCATGTTTGAAAAGGAAGCTTGTTCATAGTGCTTTATCATGCATTTGGTCCGTCGATAAGAAGCAAATTCGTCAAACACAACGCATGGAATTATTTATTGTTACATATCAAGGTGGGGTACTGTTGTCAAGAAATGTTATCGACGGATTGCAACCATTGGAAAGTAACAAATATCAAGCTGAATTTGATCCTGGAAGAAGAGAATTAGTTTCAACTTGCAAAAAAATAAAATTCCTTCACAAGATCATAATAAAAACTTACTTTAAAACTAGTGTCTTAAGATTCGGGACAAATCTTCTCGAAGAAGGAGGGTATGATGTGAATTGCATATGGGTCAAATGGAGGATGACTAATGCGCCGTGTTGATGCAGTTTCTTTTATTTAAACAAGGGCCCAATGCTTTGTAAAATTGGCTGACCAAATTGTGTTTGTGCTTAACCAATTAATGGGCTTTAGTTTTGCTTTATCTTCAAGTTGAAATAAGGGTCCATATGCCAACCTAAGAACCAACCTTTGGAAGATCAAGAGGACCTTTGCTCAAAGTTTGTGGATGACTTTTGGTAGCCTTAAATTCAGTTACAATCAACCATTAAGTAGCGGATCATTATTAGCTTGAGTGGATCATTAATTAATAGCTTTAAGCGGGATGATATTGAAATTTATGTGTCTTTTGTAATTCTGATGGTTAAAGCTCCTATATAAGTTGAACCATTTTCATCAATGAAGGCAAGCTGAGTTTTATTCATAAAATAAACGAGTTTTATCTCATCTATCTTAGTGAGAGTGATTCTCCTAAGTTCTTGAGTGATTCAAGAATCCATGAGTTTCATCAAAGGTCCTTTATCCCTCTGTGTGTTTCAACTCTTAGGCTTATCTTCCATTCTTGGAAGTGTGATGTCTATCAATTTCCGTTCCATCTTCTTTTATGTTTCCATTTTCTCGTTTTAAATAATTTCTCAAATTTCTTTCTTGTTAGCATTCCAACAATGATAGATCAGTCAAACGAATCGAACGCTGTGGATTCACATCATTTGGTATTCACAGCCTGGCCATCTAGACCTGGAATAGGAAAGGAAGTTTATTATACAAAGTGTTTAACCGAAGGCCATCCATGTTTAGTTGCATTCGATTACGGAAGCGAAAACAATGTTGTGAGCCAAAGATGGGTGGAGAAACTCCAGTTACTAGCAACCTTTCATCTGGATCAAGCATGGATCAAATTCAGTACATGGCAATGTGTGAAGGAAGTATTATGTGATATTGCTCCCATGGACTCTTGTCATCTTCTTTTGGGATGGGCATGGCTTCATTTTAAAACACTCCATCTTGATGAACGTTCCCTTTATTTGAGGCATGAGGGACATCAAAGGAAGTAGAAGTTTATGACACCAAGACAAGTCAGTAATGATCAACGTAGGCTGAAGGAGAAAACAGAAAAAGAAAGAATAGAAAAAGAAGTAATAGAAACCGCAGAAGGAAGGGAAAATAAAGAAAAAGAAATGAAACTAGACAAAGTTTATTCGTCAATGTATTTTCTTCTACAGTTTGTGATGTCATTTAAAAGGAACAAAAGGATAAGCATGTGAAGGAAATACACGAACTTCCATGTTTGAAAAGGAAGCTTGTTCATAGTGCTTTATCATGCATTTGGTCCGTCGATAAGAAGCAAATTCGTCAAACACAACGCATGGAATTATTTATTGTTACATATCAAGGTGGGGTACTGTTGTCAAGAAATGTTATCGACGGATTGCAACCATTGGAAAGTAACAAATATCAAGCTGAATTTGATCCTGGAAGAAGAGAATTAGTTTCAACTTGCAAAAAAATAAAATTCCTTCACAAGATCATAATTAAAACTTACTTTAAAACTAGTGTCTTAAGATTCGGGACAAATCTTCTCGAAGAAGGAGGGTATGATGTGAATTGCATATGGGTCAAATGGAGGATGACTAATGCGCCGTGTTGATGCAGTTTCTTTTATTTAAACAAGGGCCCAATGCTTTGTAAAATTGGCTGACCAAATTGTGTTTGTGCTTAACCAATTAATGGGCTTTAGTTTTGCTTTATCTTCAAGTTGAAATAAGGGTCCATATGCCAACCTAAGAACCAACCTTTGGAAGATCAAGAGGACCTTTCTTCAAAGTTTGTGGATGACTTTTGGTAGCCTTAAATTCAGTTACAATCAACCATTAAGTAGCGGATCATTATTAGCTTGAGTGGATCATTAATTAATAGCTTTAAGCGGGATGATATTGAAATTTATGTGTCTTTTGTAATTCTGATGGTTAAAGCTCCTATATAAGTTGAACCATTTTCATCAATGAAGGCAAGCTGAGTTTTATTCAGAAAATAAACGAGTTTTATCTCATCTATCTTAGTGAGAGTGATTCTCCTAAGTTCTTGAGTGATTCAAGAATCCATGAGTTTCATCAAAGGTCCTTTATCCCTCTGTGTGTTTCAACTCTTAGGCTTATCTTCCATTCTTGGAAGTGTGATGTCTATCAATTTCCGTTCCATCTTCTTTTATGTTTCCATTTTCTCGTTTTAAATAATTTCTCAAATTTCTTGCTTGTTAGCATTCCAACAATGATAGATCAGTCAAACGAATCGAACGCTGTGGATTCACATCATTTGGTATTCACAGCCTGGCCATCTAGACCTGGAATAGGAAAGGAAGTTTATTATACAAAGTGTTTAACCGAAGGCCATCCATGTTTAGTTGCATTCGATTACGGAAGCGAAAACAATGTTGTGAGCCAAAGATGGGTGGAGAAACTCCAGTTACCAGCAACCTTTCATCTGGATCAAGCATGGATCAAATTCAGTACATGGCAATGTGTGAAAGAAGTATTATGTGATATTGCTCCCATGGACTCTTGTCATCTTCTTTTGGGATGGGCATGGCTTCATTTTAAAACACTCCATCTTGATGAACGTTCCCTTTATTTGAGGCATGAGGGACATCAAAGGAAGTAGAAGTTTATGACACCAAGACAAGTCAGTAAGGATCAACGTAGGCTGAAGGAGAAAACAGAAAAAGAAAGAATAGAAAAAGAAGTAATAGAAACCGCAGAAGGAAGGGAAAATAAAGAAAAAGAAATGAAACTAGACAAAGTTTATTCGTCAATGTATTTTCTTCTACAGTTTGTGATGTCATTTAAAAGGAACAAAAGGATAAGCATGTGAAGGAAATACACGAACTTCCATGTTTGAAAAGGAAGCTTGTTCATAGTGCTTTATCATGCATTTGGTCCGTCGATAAGAAGCAAATTCGTCAAACACAACGCATGGAATTATTTATTGTTACATATCAAGGTGGGGTACTATTGTCAAGAAATGTTATCGACGGATTGCAACCAT
Organism: Vigna unguiculata; assembly: GCF_037176805.1. Classification (NCBI taxonomy): domain Eukaryota; kingdom Viridiplantae; phylum Streptophyta; class Magnoliopsida; order Fabales; family Fabaceae; genus Vigna; species Vigna unguiculata. The sequence goes on from NC_140802.1 coordinate 22,275,612, forward strand.
TGGAAAGTAACAAATATCAAGCTGAATTTGATCCTGGAAGAAGAGAATTAGTTTCAACTTGCAAAAAATTAAAATTCCTTCACAAGATCATAATTAAAACTTACTTTAAAACTAGTGTCTTAAGATTCGGGACAAATCTTCTCGAAGAAGGAGGGTATGATGTGAATTGCATATGGGTCAAATGGAGGATGATTAATGCGCCGTGTTGATGCAGTTTCTTTTATTTAAACAAGGGCCCAATGCTTTGTAAAATTGGCTGACCAAATTGTGTTTGTGCTTAACCAATTAATGGGCTTTATTTTTGCTTTATCTTCAAGTTGAAATAAGGGTCCATATGCCAACCTAAGAACCAACCTTTGGAAGATCAAGAGGACCTTTGTTCAAAGTTTGTGGATGACTTTTGGTAGCCTTAAATTCAGTTACAATCAACCATTAAGTAGCGGATCATTATTAGCTTGAGTGGATCATTAATTAATAGCTTTAAGCGGGATGATATTGAAATTTATGTGTCTTTTGTAATTCTGATGGTTAAAGCTCCTATATAAGTTGAACCATTTTCATCAATGAAGGCAAGCTGAGTTTTATTCAGAAAATAAACGAGTTTTATCTCATCTATCTTAGTGAGAGTGATTCTCCTAAGTTCTTGAGTGATTCAAGAATCCATGAGTTTCATCAAAGGTCCTTTATCCCTCTGTGTGTTTCAACTCTTAGGCTTATCTTCCATTCTTGGAAGTGTGATGTCTATCAATTTCCGTTCCATCTTCTTTTATGTTTCCATTTTCTCGTTTTAAATAATTTCTCAAATTTCTTGCTTGTTAGCATTCCAACAATGATAGATCAGTCAAACGAATCGAACGCTGTGGATTCACATCATTTGGTATTCACAGCCTGGCCATCTAGACCTGGAATAGGAAAGGAAGTTTATTATACAAAGTGTTTAACCGAAGGCCATCCATGTTTAGTTGCATTCGATTACGGAAGCGAAAACAATGTTGTGAGCCAAAGATGGGTGGAGAAACTCCAGTTACCAGCAACCTTTCATCTGGATCAAGCATGGATCAAATTCAGTACATGCCAATGTGTGAAAGAAGTATTATTTGATATTGCTCCCATGGACTCTTGTCATCTTCTTTTGGGATGGGCATGGCTTCATTTTAAAACACTCCATCTTGATGAACGTTCCCTTTATTTGAGGCATGAGGGACATCAAAGGAAGTAGAAGTTTATGACACCAAGACAAGTCAGTAAGGATCAACGTAGGCTGAAGGAGAAAACAGAAAAAGAAAGAATAGAAAAAGAAGTAATAGAAACCGCAGAAGGAAGGGAAAATAAAGAAAAAGAAATGAAACTAGACAAAGTTTATTCGTCAATGTATTTTCTTCTACAGTTTGTGATGTCATTTAAAAGGAACAAAAGGATAAGCATGTGAAGGAAATACACGAACTTCCATGTTTGAAAAGGAAGCTTGTTCATAGTGCTTTATCATGCATTTGGTCCGTCGATAAGAAGCAAATTCGTCAAACACAACGCATGGAATTATTTATTGTTACATATCAAGGTGGGGTACTATTGTCAAGAAATGTTATCGACGGATTGCAACCATTGGAAAGTAACAAATATCAAGCTGAATTTGATCCTGGAAGAAGAGAATTAGTTTCAACTTGCAAAAAAATAAAATTCCTTCACAAGATCATAATTAAAACTTACTTTAAAACTAGTGTCTTAAGATTCGGGACAAATCTTCTCGAAGAAGGAGGGTATGATGTGAATTGCATATGGGTCAAATGGAGGATGATTAATGCGCCGTGTTGATGCAGTTTCTTTTATTTAAACAAGGGCCCAATGCTTTGTAAAATTGGCTGACCAAATTGTGTTTGTGCTTAACCAATTAATGGGCTTTATTTTTGCTTTATCTTCAAGTTGAAATAAGGGTCCATATGCCAACCTAAGAACCAACCTTTGGAAGATCAAGAGGACCTTTGTTCAAAGTTTGTGGATGACTTTTGGTAGCCTTAAATTCAGTTACAATCAACCATTAAGTAGCGGATCATTATTAGCTTGAGTGGATCATTAATTAATAGCTTTAAGCGGGATGATATTGAAATTTATGTGTCTTTTGTAATTCTGATGGTTAAAGCTCCTATATAAGTTGAACCATTTTCATCAATGAAGGCAAGCTGAGTTTTATTCAGAAAATAAACGAGTTTTATCTCATCTATCTTAGTGAGAGTGATTCTCCTAAGTTCTTGAGTGATTCAAGAATCCATGAGTTTCATCAAAGGTCCTTTATCCCTCTGTGTGTTTCAACTCTTAGGCTTATCTTCCATTCTTGGAAGTGTGATGTCTATCAATTTCCGTTCCATCTTCTTTTATGTTTCCATTTTCTCGTTTTAAATAATTTCTCAAATTTCTTGCTTGTTAGCATTCCAACAATGATAGATCAGTCAAACGAATCGAACGCTGTGGATTCACATCATTTGGTATTCACAGCCTGGCCATCTAGACCTGGAATAGGAAAGGAAGTTTATTATACAAAGTGTTTAACCGAAGGCCATCCATGTTTAGTTGCATTCGATTACGGAAGCGAAAGCAATGTTGTGAGCCAAAGATGGGTGGAGAAACTCCAGTTACCAGCAACCTTTCATCTGGATCAAGCATGGATCAAATTCACTACATGGCAATGTGTGAAAGAAGTATTATGTGATATTGCTCCCATGGACTCTTGTCATCTTCTTTTGGGATGGGCATGGCTTCATTTTAAAACACTCCATCTTGATGAACGTTCCCTTTATTTGAGGCATGAGGGACATCAAAGGAAGTAGAAGTTTATGACACCAAGACAAGTCAGTAATAATCAACGTAGGCTGAAGGAGAAAACAGAAAAAGAAAGAATAGAAAAAGAAGTAATAGAAACCGCAGAAGGAAGGGAAAATAAAGAAAAAGAAATGAAACTAGACAAAGTTTATTCGTCAATGTATTTTCTTCTACAGTTTGTGATGTCATTTAAAAGGAACAAAAGGATAAGCATGTGAAGGAAATACACGAACTTCCATGTTTGAAAAGGAAGCTTGTTCATAGTGCTTTATCATGCATTTGGTCCGTCGATAAGAAGCAAATTCGTCAAACACAACGCATGGAATTATTTATTGTTACATATCAAGGTGGGGTACTGTTGTCAAGAAATATTATCGACGGATTGCAACCATTGGAAGTAACAAATATCAAGCTGAATTTGATCCTGGAAGAAGAGAATTAGTTTCAACTTGCAAAAAAATAAAATTCCTTCACAAGATCATAATTAAAACTTACTTTAAAACTAGTGTCTTAAGATTCGGGACAAATCTTCTCGAAGAAGGAGGGTATGATGTGAATTGCATATGGGTCAAATGGAGGATGATTAATGCGCCGTGTTGATGCAGTTTCTTTTATTTAAACAAGGGCCCAATGCTTTGTAAAATTGGCTGACCAAATTGTGTTTGTGCTTAACCAATTAATGGGCTTTAGTTTTGCTTTATCTTCAAGTTGAAATAAGGGTCCATATGCCAACCTAAGAACCAACCTTTGGAAGATCAAGAGGACCTTTCTTCAAAGTTTGTGGATGACTTTTGGTAGCCTTAAATTCAGTTACAATCAACCATTAAGTAGCGGATCATTATTAGCTTGAGTGGATCATTAATTAATAGCTTTAAGCGGGATGATATTGAAATTTATGTGTCTTTTGTAATTCTGATGGTTAAAGCTCCTATATAAGTTGAACCATTTTCATCAATGAAGGCAAGCTGAGTTTTATTCAGAAAATAAACGAGTTTTATCTCATCTATCTTAGTGAGAGTGATTCTCCTAAGTTCTTGAGTGATTCAAGAATCCATGAGTTTCATCAAAGGTCCTTTATCCCTCTGTGTGTTTCAACTCTTAGGCTTATCTTCCATTCTTGGAAGTGTGATGTCTATCAATTTCCGTTCCATCTTCTTTTATGTTTCCATTTTCTCGTTTTAAATAATTTCTCAAATTTCTTGCTTGTTAGCATTCCAATAATGATAGATCAGTCAAACGAATCGAACGCTATAGATTCACATCATTTCGTATTCACAGCCTGGCTATCTAGACCTGGAATAGGAAAGGAAGTTTATTATACAAAGTGTTTAACCGAAGGCCATCCATGTTTAGTTGCATTCGATTACGGAAGCGAAAACAATGTTGTGAGCCAAAGATGGGTGGAGAAACTCCAGTTACCAGCAACCTTTCATCTGGATCAAGCATGGATCAAATTCAGTACATGGCAATGTGTGAAAGAAGTATTATGTGATATTGCTCCCATGGACTCTTGTCATCTTCTTTTGGGATGGGCATGGCTTCATTTTAAAACACTCCATCTTGATGAACGTTCCCTTTATTTGAGGCATGAGGGACATCAAAGGAAGTAGAAGTTTATGACACCAAGACAAGTCAGTAAGGATCAACGTAGGCTGAAGGAGAAAACAGAAAAAGAAAGAATAGAAAAAGAAGTAATAGAAACTGCAGAAGGAAGGGAAAATAAAGAAAAAGAAATGAAACTAGACAAAGTTTATTCGTCAATGTATTTTCTTCTACAGTTTGTGATGTCATTTAAAAGGAACAAAAGGATAAGCATGTGAAGGAAATACACGAACTTCCATGTTTGAAAAGGAAGCTTGTTCATAGTGCTTTATCATGCATTTGGTCCGTCGATAAGAAGCAAATTCGTCAAACACAACGCATGAAATTATTTATTGTTACATATCAAGGTGGGGTACTGTTGTCAAGAAATGTTATCGACGGATTGCAACCATTGGAAAGTAACAAATATCAAGCTGAATTTGATCCTGGAAGAAGAGAATTAGTTTCAACTTGCAAAAAAATAAAATTCCTTCACAAGATCATAATTAAAACTTACTTTAAAACTAGTGTCTTAAGATTCGGGACAAATCTTCTCGAAGAAGGAGGGTATGATGTGAATTGCATATGGGTCAAATGGAGGATGATTAATGCGCCGTGTTGATGCAGTTTCTTTTATTTAAATTAGGGCCCAATGCTTTGTAAAATTGGCTGACCAAATTGTGTTTGTGCTTAACCAATTAATGGGCTTTAGTTTTGCTTTATCTTCAAGTTGAAATAAGGGTCCATATGCCAACCTAAGAACCAACCTTTGGAAGATCAAGAGGACCTTTCTTCAAAGTTTGTGGATGACTTTTGGTAGCCTTAAATTCAGTTACAATCAACCATTAAGTAGCGGATCATTATTAGCTTGAGTGGATCATTAATTAATAGCTTTAAGCGGGATGATATTGAAATTTATGTGTCTTTTGTAATTCTGATGGTTAAAGCTCCTATATAAGTTGAACCATTTTCATCAATGAAGGCAAGCTGAGTTTTATTCAGAAAATAAACGAGTTTTATCTCATCTATCTTAGTGAGAGTGATTCTCCTAAGTTCTTGAGTGATTCAAGAATCCATGAGTTTCATCAAAGGTCCTTCATCCCTCTGTGTGTTTCAACTCTTAGGCTTATCTTCCATTCTTGGAAGTGTGATGTCTATCAATTTCCGTTCCATCTTCTTTTATGTTTCCATTTTCTCGTTTTAAATAATTTCTCAAATTTCTTGCTTGTTAGCATTCCAATAATGATAGATCAGTCAAACGAATCGAACGCTATGGATTCACATCATTTCGTATTCACAGCCTGGCTATCTAGACCTGGAATAGGAAAGGAAGTTTATTATACAAAGTGTTTAACCGAAGGCCATCCATGTTTAGTTGCATTCGATTACGGAAGCGAAAACAATGTTGTGAGCCAAAGATGGGTGGAGAAACTCCAGTTACCAGCAACCTTTCATCTGGATCAAGCATGGATCAAATTCAGTACATGGCAATGTGTGAAAGAAGTATTATGTGATATTGCTCCCATGGACTCTTGTCATCTTCTTTTGGGATGGGCATGGCTTCATTTTAAAACACTCCATCTTGATGAACGTTCCCTTTATTTGAGGCATGAGGGACATCAAAGGAAGTAGAAGTTTATGACACCAAGACAAGTCAGTAAGGATCAACGTAGGCTGAAGGAGAAAACAGAAAAAGAAAGAATAGAAAAAGAAGTAATAGAAACTGCAGAAGGAAGGGAAAATAAAGAAAAAGAAATGGAACTAGAGAAAGTTTATTCGTCAATGTATTTTCTTCTACAGTTTGTGATGTCATTTTACAGGAACAAAAGGATAAGCATGTGAAGGAAATACACGAACTTCCATGTTTGAAAAGGAAGCTTGTTCATAGTGCTTTATCATGCATTTGGTCCGTCGATAAGAAGCAAATTCGTCAAACACAATGCATGGAATTATTTATTGTTACATATCAAGGTGGGGTACCGTTGTCAAGAAATGTTATCGACGGATTGCAACCATTGGAAAGTAACAAATATCAAGTTGAATTTGATCCTGGAAGAAGAGAATTAGTTTCAACTTGCGAAAAAATAAAATTCCTTCACAAGATCATAATAAAAACTTACTTTAAAACTAGTGTCTTAAGATTCGGGACAAATCTTCTCGAAGAAGGAGGGTATGATGTGAATTGCATATGGGTCAAATGGAGGATGACTAATGCGCCGTGTTGATGCAGTTTCTTTTATTTAAACAAGGGCCCAATGGTTTGTAAAATTGGCTGACCAAATTGTGTTTGTGCTTAACCAATTAATGGGCTTTAGTTTTGCTTTATCTTCAAGTTGAAATAAGGGTCCATATGCCAACCTAAGAACCAACCTTTGGAAGATCAAGAGGACCTTTGCTCAAAGTTTGTGGATGACTTTTGGTAGCCTTAAATTCAGTTACAATCAACCATTAAGTAGCGGATCATTATTAGCTTGAGTGGATCATTAATTAATAGCTTTAAGCGGGATGATATTGAAATTTATGTGTCTTTTGTAATTCTGATGGTTAAAGCTCCTATATAAGTTGAACCATTTTCATCAATGAAGGCAAGCTGAGTTTTATTCATAAAATAAACGAGTTTTATCTCATCTATCTTAGTGAGAGTGATTCTCCTAAGTTCTTGAGTGATTCAAGAATCCATGAGTTTCATCAAAGGTCCTTTATCCCTCTGTGTGTTTCAACTCTTAGGCTTATCTTCCATTCTTGGAAGTGTGATGTCTATCAATTTCCGTTCCATCTTCTTTTATGTTTCCATTTTCTCGTTTTAAATAATTTCTCAAATTTCTTGCTTGTTAGCATTCCAACAATGATAGATCAGTCAAACGAATCGAACGCTGTGGATTCACATCATTTGGTATTCACAGCCTGGCCATCTAGACCTGGAATAGGAAAGGAAGTTTATTATACAAAGTGTTTAACCGAAGGCCATCCATGTTTAGTTGCATTCGATTACGGAAGCGAAAACAATGTTGTGAGCCAAAGATGGGTGGAGAAACTCCAGTTACTAGCAACCTTTCATCTGGATCAAGCATGGATCAAATTCAGTACATGGCAATGTGTGAAGGAAGTATTATGTGATATTGCTCCCATGGACTCTTGTCATCTTCTTTTGGGATGGGCATGGCTTCATTTTAAAACACTCCATCTTGATGAACGTTCCCTTTATTTGAGGCATGAGGGACATCAAAGGAAGTAGAAGTTTATGACACCAAGACAAGTCAGTAATGATCAACGTAGGCTGAAGGAGAAAACAGAAAAAGAAAGAATAGAAAAAGAAGTAATAGAAACCGCAGAAGGAAGGGAAAATAAAGAAAAAGAAATGAAACTAGACAAAGTTTATTCGTCAATGTATTTTCTTCTACAGTTTGTGATGTCATTTAAAAGGAACAAAAGGATAAGCATGTGAAGGAAATACACGAACTTCCATGTTTGAAAAGGAAGCTTGTTCATAGTGCTTTATCATGCATTTGGTCCGTCGATAAGAAGCAAATTCGTCAAACACAACGCATGGAATTATTTATTGTTACATATCAAGGTGGGGTACTGTTGTCAAGAAATGTTATCGACGGATTGCAACCATTGGAAAGTAACAAATATCAAGCTGAATTTGATCCTGGAAGAAGAGAATTAGTTTCAACTTGCAAAAAAATAAAATTCCTTCACAAGATCATAATTAAAACTTACTTTAAAACTAGTGTCTTAAGATTCGGGACAAATCTTCTCGAAGAAGGAGGGTATGATGTGAATTGCATATGGGTCAAATGGAGGATGATTAATGCGCCGTGTTGATGCAGTTTCTTTTATTTAAACAAGGGCCCAATGCTTTGTAAAATTGGCTGACCAAATTGTGTTTGTGCTTAACCAATTAATGGGCTTTAGTTTTGCTTTATCTTCAAGTTGAAATAAGGGTCCATATGCCAACCTAAGAACCAACCTTTGGAAGATCAAGAGGACCTTTCTTCAAAGTTTGTGGATGACTTTTGGTAGCCTTAAATTCAGTTACAATCAACCATTAAGTAGCGGATCATTATTAGCTTGAGTGGATCATTAATTAATAGCTTTAAGCGGGATGATATTGAAATTTATGTGTCTTTTGTAATTCTGATGGTTAAAGCTCCTATATAAGTTGAACCATTTTCATCAATGAAGGCAAGCTGAGTTTTATTCAGAAAATAAACGAGTTTTATCCCATCTATCTTAGTGAGAGTGATTCTCCTAAGTTCTTGAGTGATTCAAGAATCCATGAGTTTCATCAAAGGTCCTTTATCCCTCTGTGTGTTTCAACTCTTAGGCTTATCTTCCATTCTTGGAAGTGTGATGTCTATCAATTTCCGTTCCATCTTCTTTTATGTTTCCATTTTCTCGTTTTAAATAATTTCTCAAATTTCTTGCTTGTTAGCATTCCAACAATGATAGATCAGTCAAACGAATCGAACGCTGTGGATTCACATCATTTGGTATTCACAGCCTGGCCATCTAGACCTGGAATAGGAAAGGAAGTTTATTATACAAAGTGTTTAACCAAAGGCCATCCATGTTTAGTTGCATTCGATTACGGAAGCGAAAACAATGTTGTGAGCCAAAGATGGGTGGAGAAACTCCAGTTACCAGCATCATTTCATCTGGATCAAGCATGGATCAAATTCAGTACATGGCAATGTGTGAAAGAAGTATTATGTGATATTGCTCCCATGGACTCTTGTCATCTTCTTTTGGGATGGGCATGGCGTCATTTTAAAACGCTCCATCTTGATGAACGTTCCCTTTATTTGAGGCATGAGGGACATCAAAGGAAGTAGAAGTTTATGACACCAAGACAAGTCAGTAAGGATCAACGTAGGCTGAAGGAGAAAACAGAAAAAGAAAAAATAGAAAAAGAAGTAATAGAAACTGCAGAAGGAAGGGAAAATAAAGAAAAAGAAATGGAACTAGAGAAAGTTTATTCGTCAATGTATTTTCTTCTACAGTTTGTGATGTCATTTTACAGGAACAAAAGGATAAGCATGTGAAGGAAATACACGAACTTCCATGTTTGAAAAGGAAGCTTGTTCATAGTGCTTTATCATGCATTTGGTCCGTCGATAAGAAGCAAATTCGTCAAACACAACGCATGGAATTATTAAGATTGGTGGAGAAACTCCAGTTACCAGCAACCTTTCATCTAGATCAAGCATGGATCATATTCAGTACATGACAATGTGTGAAAGAATCATTATGTGATATTGCTCCCATGGACTCTTGTCATCTTCTTTTGGGATGGGCATGGCTTCATTTTAAAACACTCCATCTTGATGAACGCTCCCTTTATTTGAGGCATGAGGGACATCAAAGGAAGTAGAAGTTTATGACACCAAGACAAGTCAGTAAGGATCAACGTAGGCTGAAGGAGAAAACAGAAAAAGAAAGAATAGAAAAAGAAGTAATAGAAACTGCAGAAGGAAGGGAAAATAAAGAAAAAGAAATGGAACTAGAGAAAGTTTATTCGTCAATGTATTTTCTTCTACAGTTTGTGATGTCATTTTACAGGAACAAAAGGATAAGCATGTGAAGGAAATACACGAATTTCCATGTTTGAAAAGGAAGCTTGTTCATAGTGCTTTATCATGCATTTGGTCCGTCGATAAGAAGCAAATTCGTCAAAAAACACAACGCATGGAATTATTTATTGTTACATATCAAGGTGGGGTACTGTTGTCAAGAAATGTTATCGACGGATTGCAACCATTGGAAAATATCAAGCTGAATTTGATCCTGGAAGAAGAGAATTAGTTTCAACTTGCGAAAAAATAAAATTCCTTCACAAGATCATAATTAAAACTTACTTTAAAACTAGTGTCTTAAGATTCGGGACAAATCTTCTCGAAGAAGGAGGGTATGATGTGAATTGCATATGGGTCAAATGGAGGATGATTAATGCGCCGTGTTGATGCAGTTTCTTTTATTTAAACAAGGGCCCAATGGTTTGTAAAATTGGCTGACCAAATTGTGTTTGTGCTTAACCAATTAATGGGCTTTAGTTTTGCTTTATCTTCAAGTTGAAATAAGGGTCCATATGCCAACCTAAGAACCAACCTTTGGAAGATCAAGAGGACCTTTCTTCAAAGTTTGTGGATGACTTTTGGTAGCCTTAAATTCAGTTACAATCAACCATTAAGTAGCGGATCGTTATTAGCTTGAGTGGATCATTAATTAATAGCTTTAAGCGGGATGATATTGAAATTTATGTGTCTTTTGTAATTCTGATGGTTAAAGCTCCTATATAAGTTGAACCATTTTCATCAATGAAGGCAAGCTGAGTTTTATTCAGAAAATAAACGAGTTTTATCTCATCTATCTTAGTGAGAGTGATTCTCCTAAGTTCTTGAGTGATTCAAGAATCCATGAGTTTCATCAAAGGTCCTTCATCCCTCTGTGTGTTTCAACTATTAGGCTTATCTTCCATTCTTGGAAGTGTGATGTCTATCAATTTCCGTTCCATCTTGTTTTATGTTTCCATTTTCTCGTTTTAAATAATTTCTCAAATTTCTTGCTTGTTAGCATTCTAACAATGATAGATCAGTCAAACGAATCAAACGCTGTGGATTCACATCATTTGGTATTCATAGCCTGGCCATCTAGACCTGGAATAGGAAAGGAAGTTTATTATACAAAGTGTTTAACCGAAGGCCATCCATGTTTAGTTGCATTCGATTACGGAAGCGAAAACAATGTTGTGAGCCAAAGATTGGTGGAGAAACTCCAGTTACCAGCAACCTTTCATCTGGATCAAGCATGGATCAAATTCAATACATGGCAATGTGTGAAAGAAGTATTATGTGATATTGCTCCATTGGACTCTTGTCATCTTCTTTTGGGATGGGCATGACTTCATTTTAAAACACTCCATCTTGATGAACGTTCCCTTTATTTGAGGCATGAGGGACATCAAAGGAAGTAGAAGTTTATGACACCAAGACAAGTCAGTAAGGATCAACGTAGGCTGAAGGAGAAAACAGAAAAAGAAAGAATAGAAAAAGAAGTAATAGAAACTGCAGAAGGAAGGGAAAATAAAGAAAAAGAAATGGAACTAGAGAAAGTTTATTCGTCAATGTATTTTCTTCTACAGTTTGTGATGTCATTTTACAGGAACAAAAGGATAAGCATGTGAAGGAAATACACGAATTTCCATGTTTGAAAAGGAAGCTTGTTCATAGTGCTTTATCATGCATTTGGTCCGTCGATAAGAAGCAAATTCGTCAAAAAACACAACGCATGGAATTATTTATTGTTACATATCAAGGTGGGGTACTGTTGTCAAGAAATGTTATCGACGGATTGCAACCATTGGAAAATATCAAGCTGAATTTGATCCTGGAAGAAGAGAATTAGTTTCAACTTGCGAAAAAATAAAATTCCTTCACAAGATCATAATTAAAACTTACTTTAAAACTAGTGTCTTAAGATTCGGGACAAATCTTCTCGAAGAAGGAGGGTATGATGTGAATTGCATATGGGTCAAATGGAGGATGATTAATGCGCCGTGTTGATGCAGTTTCTTTTATTTAAACAAGGGCCCAATGGTTTGTAAAATTGGCTGACCAAATTGTGTTTGTGCTTAACCAATTAATGGGCTTTAGTTTTGCTTTATCTTCAAGTTGAAATAAGGGTCCATATGCCAACCTAAGAACCAACCTTTGGAAGATCAAGAGGACCTTTCTTCAAAGTTTGTGGATGACTTTTGGTAGCCTTAAATTCAGTTACAATCAACCATTAAGTAGCGGATCGTTATTAGCTTGAGTGGATCATTAATTAATAGCTTTAAGCGGGATGATATTGAAATTTATGTGTCTTTTGTAATTCTGATGGTTAAAGCTCCTATATAAGTTGAACCATTTTCATCAATGAAGGCAAGCTGAGTTTTATTCAGAAAATAAACGAGTTTTATCTCATCTATCTTAGTGAGAGTGATTCTCCTAAGTTCTTGAGTGATTCAAGAATCCATGAGTTTCATCAAAGGTCCTTCATCCCTCTGTGTGTTTCAACTATTAGGCTTATCTTCCATTCTTGGAAGTGTGATGTCTATCAATTTCCGTTCCATCTTGTTTTATGTTTCCATTTTCTCGTTTTAAATAATTTCTCAAATTTCTTGCTTGTTAGCATTCTAACAATGATAGATCAGTCAAACGAATCAAACGCTGTGGATTCACATCATTTGGTATTCATAGCCTGGCCATCTAGACCTGGAATAGGAAAGGAAGTTTATTATACAAAGTGTTTAACCGAAGGCCATCCATGTTTAGTTGCATTCGATTACGGAAGCGAAAACAATGTTGTGAGCCAAAGATTGGTGGAGAAACTCCAGTTACCAGCAACCTTTCATCTGGATCAAGCATGGATCAAATTCAATACATGGCAATGTGTGAAAGAAGTATTATGTGATATTGCTCCATTGGACTCTTGTCATCTTCTTTTGGGATGGGCATGACTTCATTTTAAAACACTCCATCTTGATGAACGTTCCCTTTATTTGAGGCATGAGGGACATCAAAGGAAGTAGAAGTTTATGACACTAAGACAAGTTAGTAAGGATCAACGTAGGCTGAAGGAGAAAACAGAAAAAAAAAGAATAGAAAAAGAAGTAATAGAAACTGCAGAAGGAAGGGAAAATAAAGAAAAAGAAATGAAACTAGACAAAGTTTATTCGTCAATGTATTTTCTTCTACAGTTTGTGATGTCATTTTACAGGAACAAAAGGATAAGCATGTGAAGGAAATACACGAACGTCCATGTTTGAAAAGGAAGCTTGTTCATAATGCTTTATCATGCATTTGGTCCGTCGATAAGAAGCAAATTCGTCAAACACAACGCATGGAATTATTAAGATTGGTGGAGAAACTCCAGTTACCAGCAACCTTTCATCTAGATCAAGCATGGATCATATTCAGTACATGACAATGTGTGAAAGAATCATTATGTGATATTGCTCCCATTGACTCTTGTCATCTTCTTTTGGGATGGGCATGGCTTCATTTTAAAACACTCCATCTTGATGAACGCTCCCTTTATTTGAGGCATGAGGGACATCAAAGGAAGTAGAAGTTTATGACACCAAGACAAGTCAGTAAGGATCAACGTAGGCTGAAGGAGAAAACAGAAAAAGAAAGAATAGAAAAAGAAGTAATAGAAACTGCAGAAGGAAGGGAAAATAAAGAAAAAGAAATGGAACTAGAGAAAGTTTATTCGTCAATGTATTTTCTTCTACAGTTTGTGATGTCATTTTACAGGAACAAAAGGATAAGCATGTGAAGGAAATACACGAACTTCCATGTTTGAAAATGAAGTTTGTTCATAGTGCTTTATCATGCATTTGGTCCGTCGATAAGAAGCAAATTCGTCAAAAAACACAACGCATGGAATTATTTATTGTTACATATCAAGGTGGGGTACTGCTGTCAAGAAATGTTATCGACGGATTGCAACCATTGGAAAATATCAAGCTGAATTTGATCCTGGAAGAAGAGAATTAGTTTCAACTTGCGAAAAAATAAAATTCCTTCACAAGATCATAATTAAAACTTACTTTAAAACTAGTGTCTTAAGATTCGGGACAAATCTTCTCGAAGAAGGAGGGTATGATGTGAATTGCATATGGGTCAAATGGAGGATGATTAATGCGCCGTGTTGATGCAGTTTCTTTTATTTAAACAAGGGCCCAATGGTTTGTAAAATTGGCTGACCAAATTGTGTTTGTGCTTAACCAATTAATGGGCTTTAGTTTTGCTTTATCTTCAAGTTGAAATAAGGGTCCATATGCCAACCTAAGAACCAACCTTTGGAAGATCAAGAGGACCTTTCTTCAAAGTTTGTGGATGACTTTTGGTAGCCTTAAATTCAGTTACAATCAACCATTAAGTAGCGGATCGTTATTAGCTTGAGTGGATCATTAATTAATAGCTTTAAGCGGGATGATATTGAAATTTATGTGTCTTTTGTAATTCTGATGGTTAAAGCTCCTATATAAGTTGAACCATTTTCATCAATGAAGGCAAGCTGAGTTTTATTCAGAAAATAAACGAGTTTTATCTCATCTATCTTAGTGAGAGTGATTCTCCTAAGTTCTTGAGTGATTCAAGAATCCATGAGTTTCATCAAAGGTCCTTTATCCCTCTGTGTGTTTCAACTATTAGGCTTATCTTCCATTCTTGGAAGTGTGATGTCTATCAATTTCTGTTCCATCTTGTTTTATGTTTCCATTTTCTCGTTTTAAATAATTTCTCAAATTTCTTGCTTGTTAGCATTCTAACAATGATAGATCAGTCAAACGAATCAAACGCTGTGGATTCACATCATTTGGTATTCATAGCCTGGCCATCTAGACCTGGAATAGGAAAGGAAGTTTATTATACAAAGTGTTTAACCGAAGGCCATCCATGTTTAGTTGCATTCGATTACGGAAGCGAAAACAATGTTGTGAGCCAAAGATTGGTGGAGAAACTCCAGTTACCAGCAACCTTTCATCTGGATCAAGCATGGATCAAATTCAATACATGGCAATGTGTGAAAGAAGTATTATGTGATATTGCTCCATTGGACTCTTGTCATCTTCTTTTGGGATGGGCATGACTTCATTTTAAAACACTCCATCTTGATGAACGTTCCCTTTATTTGAGGCATGAGGGACATCAAAGGAAGTAGAAGTTTATGACACTAAGACAAGTTAGTAAGGATCAACGTAGGCTGAAGGAGAAAACAGAAAAAGAAAGAATAGAAAAAGAAGTAATAGAAACTGCAGAAGGAAGGGAAAATAAAGAAAAAGAAATGAAACTAGACAAAGTTTATTCGTCAATGTATTTTCTTCTACAGTTTGTGATGTCATTTTACAGGAACAAAAGGATAAGCATGTGAAGGAAATACACGAACTTCCATGTTTGAAAAGGAAGCTTGTTCATAGTGCTTTATCATGCATTTGGTCCGTCGATAAGAAGCAAATTCGTCAAACACAACGCATGGAAATATTTATTGTTACATATCAAGGTGGGGTACTGTTGCCAAGAAATGTTATCGACGAATTGCAACCATTGGAAAGTAACAAATATCAAGTTGAATTTAATCCTGGAAGAAGAGAATTAGTTTCAACTTGCGAAAAAATAAAATTCCTTCACAAGATCATAATAAAAACTTACTTTAAAACTAGTGTTTTAAGATTCGGGACAAATCTTCTCGAAGAATGAGGATATGATGTGAATTGCATATGGGTCAAATGGAGGATGACTAATGCGCCGTGTTGATGCAGTTTCTGTTATTTAAACAAGGGCCCAATATTTTGTAAAATTGGCTGACCAAATTGTGTTTGTGCTTAACCAATTAATGGGCTTTAGTTTTGCTTTATCTTCAAGTTGAAATAAGGGTCCATATGCCAACCTAAGAACTAACCTTTGGAAGATCAAGAGGACCTTTGCTCAAAGTTTGTGGATGACTTTTGGTAGCCTTAAATTTAGTTACAATCAACCATTAAGTAGCGGATCATTATTAGCTTGAGTGGATCATTAATTAATAGCTTTAAGCGGGATGATATTGAAATTTATGTGTCTTTTGTAATTCTGATGGTTAAAGCTCCTATATAAGTTGAACCATTTTCATCAACGAAGGCAGGCTGAGTTTTATTCAGAAAATAAACGAGTTTTATCTCATCTATCTTAGTGAGAGTGATTCTCCTAAGTTCTTGAGTGATTCAAGAATCCATGAGTTTCATCAAAGGTCCTTTATCCCTCTGTGTGTTTCAACTATTAGGCTTATCTTCCATTCTTGGAAGTGTGATGTCTATCAATTTCCGTTCCATCTTGTTTTATGTTTCCATTTTCTCGTTTTAAATAATTTCTCAAATTTCTTGCTTGTTAGCATTCTAACAATGATACATCAGTCAAACGAATCAAACGCTGTGGATTCACATCATTTGGTATTCATAGCCTGGCCATCTAGACCTGGAATAGGAAAGGAAGTTTATTATACAAAGTGTTTAACCGAAGGCCATCCATGTTTAGTTGCATTCGATTATGGAAGCGAAAACAATGTTGTGAGCCAAAGATTGGTGGAGAAACTCCAGTTACCAGCAACCTTTCATCTGGATCAAGCACGGATCAAATTCAGTACATGGCAATGTGTGAAAGAAGTATTATGTGATATTGCTCCCATGGACTCTTGTCATCTTCTTTTGGGATGGGCATGACTTCATTTTAAAACACTCCATCTTGATGAACGTTCCCTTTATTTGAGGCATGAGGGACATCAAAGGAAGTAGAAGTTTATGACACTAAGACAAGTTAGTAAGGATCAACGTAGGCTGAAGGAGAAAACAGAAAAAGAAAGAATAGAAAAAGAAGTAATAGAAACTGCAGAAGGAAGGGAAAATAAAGAAAAAGAAATGAAACTAGACAAAGTTTATTCGTCAATGTATTTTCTTCTACAGTTTGTGATGTCATTTTACAGGAACAAAAGGATAAGCATGTGAAGGAAATACACGAACTTCCATGTTTGAAAAGGAAGCTTGTTCATAATGCTTTATCATGCATTTGGTCCGTCGATAAGAAGCAAATTCGTCAAACACAACGCATGGAATTATTAAGATTGGTGGAGAAACTCCAGTTACCAGCAACCTTTCATCTAGATCAAGCATGGATCATATTCAGTACATGACAATGTGTGAAAGAATCATTATGTGATATTGCTCCCATTGACTCTTGTCATCTTCTTTTGGGATGGGCATGGCTTCATTTTAAAACACTCCATCTTGATGAACGCTCCCTTTATTTGAGGCATGAGGGACATCAAAGGAAGTAGAAGTTTATGACACCAAGACAAGTCAGTAAGGATCAACGTAGGCTGAAGGAGAAAACAGAAAAAGAAAGAATAGAAAAAGAAGTAATAGAAACTGCAGAAGGAAGGGAAAATAAAGAAAAAGAAATGCAACTAGAGAAAGTTTATTCGTCAATGTATTTTCTTCTACAGTTTGTGATGTCATTTTACAGGAACAAAAGGATAAGCATGTGAAGGAAATACACGAACTTCCATGTTTTAAAATGAAGCTTGTTCATAGTGCTTTATCATGCATTTGGTCCGTCGATAAGAAGCAAATTCGTCAAAAAACACAACGCATGGAATTATTTATTGTTACATATCAAGGTGGGGTACTGTTGTCAAGAAATGTTATCGACGGATTGCAACCATTGGAAAATATCAAGCTGAATTTGATCCTGGAAGAAGAGAATTAGTTTCAACTTGCGAAAAAATAAAATTCCTTCACAAGATCATAATTAAAACTTACTTTAAAACTAGTGTCTTAAGATTCGGGACAAATCTTCTCGAAGAAGGAGGGTATGATGTGAATTGCATATGGGTCAAATGGAGGATGATTAATGCGCCGTGTTGATGCAGTTTCTTTTATTTAAACAAGGGCCCAATGGTTTGTAAAATTGGCTGACCAAATTGTGTTTGTGCTTAACCAATTAATGGGCTTTAGTTTTGCTTTATCTTCAAGTTGAAATAAGGGTCCATATGCCAACCTAAGAACCAACCTTTGGAAGATCAAGAGGACCTTTCTTCAAAGTTTGTGGATGACTTTTGGTAGCCTTAAATTCAGTTACAATCAACCATTAAGTAGCGGATCGTTATTAGCTTGAGTGGATCATTAATTAATAGCTTTAAGCGGGATGATATTGAAATTTATGTGTCTTTTGTAATTCTGATGGTTAAAGCTCCTATATAAGTTGAACCATTTTCATCAATGAAGGCAAGCTGAGTTTTATTCAGAAAATAAACGAGTTTTATCTCATCTATCTTAGTGAGAGTGATTCTCCTAAGTTCTTGAGTGATTCAAGAATCCATGAGTTTCATCAAATGTCCTTTATCCCTCTGTGTGTTTCAACTATTAGGCTTATCTTCCATTCTTGGAAGTGTGATGTCTATCAATTTCCGTTCCATCTTGTTTTATGTTTCCATTTTCTCGTTTTAAATAATTTCTCAAATTTCTTGCTTGTTAGCATTCTAACAATGATAGATCAGTCAAACGAATCAAACGCTGTGGATTCACATCATTTGGTATTCATAGCCTGGCCATCTAGACCTGGAATAGGAAAGGAAGTTTATTATACAAAGTGTTTAACCGAAGGCCATCCATGTTTAGTTGCATTCGATTACGGAAGCGAAAACAATTTTGTGAGCCAAAGATTGGTGGAGAAACTCCAGTTACCAGCAACCTTTCATCTGGATCAAGCATGGATCAAATTCAATACATGGCAATGTGTGAAAGAAGTATTATGTGATATTGCTCCATTGGACTCTTGTCATCTTCTTTTGGGATGGGCATGACTTCATTTTAAAACACTCCATCTTGATGAACGTTCCCTTTATTTGAGGCATGAGGGACATCAAAGGAAGTAGAAGTTTATGACACTAAGACAAGTTAGTAAGGATCAACGTAGGCTGAAGGAGAAAACAGAAAAAGAAAGAATAGAAAAAGAAGTAATAGAAACTGCAGAAGGAAGGGAAAATAAAGAAAAAGAAATGAAACTAGACAAAGTTTATTCGTCAATGTATTTTCTTCTACAGTTTGTGATGTCATTTTACAGGAACAAAAGGATAAGCATGTGAAGGAAATACACGAACTTCCATGTTTGAAAAGGAAGCTTGTTCATAGTGCTTTATCATGCATTTGGTCCGTCGATAAGAAGCAAATTCGTCAAACACAACGCATGGAATTATTTATTGTTACATATCAAGGTGGGGTACTGTTGCCAAGAAATGTTATCGACGAATTGCAACCATTGGAAAGTAACAAATATCAAGTTGAATTTAATCCTGGAAGAAGAGAATTAGTTTCAACTTGCGAAAAAATAAAATTCCTTCACAAGATCATAATAAAAACTTACTTTAAAACTAGTGTTTTAAGATTCGGGACAAATCTTCTCGAAGAATGAGGGTATGATGTGAATTGCATATGGGTCAAATGGAGGATGACTAATGCGCCGTGTTGATGCAGTTTCTGTTAATTAAACAA
Organism: Vigna unguiculata; assembly: GCF_037176805.1. Classification (NCBI taxonomy): domain Eukaryota; kingdom Viridiplantae; phylum Streptophyta; class Magnoliopsida; order Fabales; family Fabaceae; genus Vigna; species Vigna unguiculata. Next base: position 22,295,077 of record NC_140802.1, read on the forward strand.
GGGCCCAATGCTTTGTAAAATTGGCTGACCAAATTGTGTTTGTGCTTAACCAATTAATGGGCTTTAGTTTTGCTTTATCTTCAAGTTGAAATAAGGGTCCATATGCCAACCTAAGAACTAACCTTTGGAAGATCAAGAGGACCTTTGCTCAAAGTTTGTGGATGACTTTTGGTAGCCTTAAATTTAGTTACAATCAACCATTAAGTAGCGGATCATTATTAGCTTGAGTGGATCATTAATTAATAGCTTTAAGCGGGATGATATTGAAATTTATGTGTCTTTTGTAATTCTGATGGTTAAAGCTCCTATATAAGTTGAACCATTTTCATCAACGAAGGCAGGCTGAGTTTTATTCAGAAAATAAACGAGTTTTATCTCATCTATCTTAGTGAGAGTGATTCTCCTAAGTTCTTGAGTGATTCAAGAATCCATGAGTTTCATCAAAGGTCCTTTATCCCTCTGTGTGTTTCAACTATTAGGCTTATCTTCCATTCTTGGAAGTGTGATGTCTATCAATTTCCGTTCCATCTTGTTTTATGTTTCCATTTTCTCGTTTTAAATAATTTCTCAAATTTCTTGCTTGTTAGCATTCTAACAATGATACATCAGTCAAACGAATCAAACGCTGTGGATTCACATCATTTGGTATTCATAGCCTGGCCATCTAGACCTGGAATAGGAAAGGAAGTTTATTATACAAAGTGTTTAACCGAAGGCCATCCATGTTTAGTTGCATTCGATTACGGAAGCGAAAACAATGTTGTGAGCCAAAGATTGGTGGAGAAACTCCAGTTACCAGCAACCTTTCATCTGGATCAAGCACGGATCAAATTCAGTACATGGCAATGTGTAAAAGAAGTATTATGTGATATTGCTCCCATGGACTCTTGTCATCTTCTTTTGGGATGGGCATGACTTCATTTTAAAACACTCCATCTTGATGAACGTTCCCTTTATTTGAGGCATGAGGGACATCAAAGGAAGTAGAAGTTTATGACACTAAGACAAGTTAGTAAGGATCAACGTAGGCTGAAGGAGAAAACAGAAAAAGAAAGAATAGAAAAAGAAGTAATAGAAACTGCAGAAGGAAGGGAAAATAAAGAAAAAGAAATGAAACTAGACAAAGTTTATTCGTCAATGTATTTTCTTCTACAGTTTGTGATGTCATTTTACAGGAACAAAAGGATAAGCATGTGAAGGAAATACACGAACTTCCATGTTTGAAAAGGAAGCTTGTTCATAATGCTTTATCATGCATTTGGTCCGTCGATAAGAAGCAAATTCGTCAAACACAACGCATGGAATTATTAAGATTGGTGGAGAAACTCCAGTTACCAGCAACCTTTCATCTAGATCAAGCATGGATCATATTCAGTACATGACAATGTGTGAAAGAATCATTATGTGATATTGCTCCCATTGACTCTTGTCATCTTCTTTTGGGATGGGCATGGCTTCATTTTAAAACACTCCATCTTGATGAACGCTCCCTTTATTTGAGGCATGAGGGACATCAAAGGAAGTAGAAGTTTATGACACCAAGACAAGTCAGTAAGGATCAACGTAGGCTGAAGGAGAAAACAGAAAAAGAAAGAATAGAAAAAGAAGTAATAGAAACTGCAGAAGGAAGGGAAAATAAAGAAAAAGAAATGGAACTAGAGAAAGTTTATTCGTCAATGTATTTTCTTCTACAGTTTGTGATGTCATTTTACAGGAACAAAAGGATAAGCATGTGAAGGAAATACACGAACTTCCATGTTTGAAAATGAAGCTTGTTCATAGTGCTTTATCATGCATTTGGTCCGTCGATAAGAAGCAAATTCGTCAAAAAACACAACGCATGGAATTATTTATTGTTACATATCAAGGTGGGGTACTGTTGTCAAGAAATGTTATCGACGGATTGCAACCATTGGAAAATATCAAGCTGAATTTGATCCTGGAAGAAGAGAATTAGTTTCAACTTGCGAAAAAATAAAATTCCTTCACAAGATCATAATTAAAACTTACTTTAAAACTAGTGTCTTAAGATTCGGGACAAATCTTCTCGAAGAAGGAGGGTATGATGTGAATTGCATATGGGTCAAATGGAGGATGATTAATGCGCCGTGTTGATGCAGTTTCTTTTATTTAAACAAGGGCCCAATGGTTTGTAAAATTGGCTGACCAAATTGTGTTTGTGCTTAACCAATTAATGGGCTTTAGTTTTGCTTTATCTTCAAGTTGAAATAAGGGTCCATATGCCAACCTAAGAACCAACCTTTGGAAGATCAAGAGGACCTTTCTTCAAAGTTTGTGGATGACTTTTGGTAGCCTTAAATTCAGTTACAATCAACCATTAAGTAGCGGATCGTTATTAGCTTGAGTGGATCATTAATTAATAGCTTTAAGCGGGATGATATTGAAATTTATGTGTCTTTTGTAATTCTGATGGTTAAAGCTCCTATATAAGTTGAACCATTTTCATCAATGAAGGCAAGCTGAGTTTTATTCAGAAAATAAACGAGTTTTATCTCATCTATCTTAGTGAGAGTGATTCTCCTAAGTTCTTGAGTGATTCAAGAATCCATGAGTTTCATCAAAGGTCCTTTATCCCTCTGTGTGTTTCAACTATTAGGCTTATCTTCCATTCTTGGAAGTGTGATGTCTATCAATTTCCGTTCCATCTTGTTTTATGTTTCCATTTTCTCGTTTTAAATAATTTCTCAAATTTCTTGCTTGTTAGCATTCTAACAATGATACATCAGTCAAACGAATCAAACGCTGTGGATTCACATCATTTGGTATTCATAGCCTGGCCATCTAGACCTGGAATAGGAAAGGAAGTTTATTATACAAAGTGTTTAACCGAAGGCCATCCATGTTTAGTTGCATTCGATTACGGAAGCGAAAACAATGTTGTGAGCCAAAGATTGGTGGAGAAACTCCAGTTACCAGCAACCTTTCATCTGGATCAAGCACGGATCAAATTCAGTACATGGCAATGTGTGAAAGAAGTATTATGTGATATTGCTCCCATGGACTCTTGTCATCTTCTTTTGGGATGGGCATGACTTCATTTTAAAACACTCCATCTTGATGAACGTTCCCTTTATTTGAGGCATGAGGGACATCAAAGGAAGTAGAAGTTTATGACACTAAGACAAGTTAGTAAGGATCAACGTAGGCTGAAGGAGAAAACAGAAAAAGAAAGAATAGAAAAAGAAGTAATAGAAACTGCAGAAGGAAGGGAAAATAAAGAAAAAGAAATGAAACTAGACAAAGTTTATTCGTCAATGTATTTTCTTCTACAGTTTGTGATGTCATTTTACAGGAACAAAAGGATAAGCATGTGAAGGAAATACACGAACTTCCATGTTTGAAAAGGAAGCTTGTTCATAGTGCTTTATCATGCATTTGGTCTGTCGATAAGAAGCAAATTCGTCAAACACAACGCATGGAATTATTTATTGTTACATATCAAGGTGGGGTACTGTTGCCAAGAAATGTTATCGACGAATTGCAACCATTGGAAAGTAACAAATATCAAGTTGAATTTAATCCTGGAAGAAGAGAATTAGTTTCAACTTGCGAAAAAATAAAATTCCTTCACAAGATCATAATAAAAACTTACTTTAAAACTAGTGTTTTAAGATTCGGGACAAATCTTCTCGAAGAATGAGGGTATGATGTGAATTGCATATGGGTCAAATGGAGGATGACTAATGCGCCGTGTTGATGCAGTTTCTGTTATTTAAACAAGGGCCCAATGCTTTGTAAAATTGGCTGACCAAATTGTGTTTGTGCTTAACCAATTAATGGGCTTTAGTTTTGCTTTATCTTCAAGTTGAAATAAGGGTCCATATGCCAACCTAAGAACTAACCTTTGGAAGATCAAGAGGACCTTTGCTCAAAGTTTGTGGATGACTTTTGGTAGCCTTAAATTTAGTTACAATCAACCATTAAGTAGCGGATCATTATTAGCTTGAGTGGATCATTAATTAATAGCTTTAGCGGGATGATATTGAAATTTATGTGTCTTTTGTAATTCTGATGGTTAAAGCTCCTATATAAGTTGAACCATTTTCATCAACGAAGGCAGGCTGAGTTTTATTCAGAAAATAAACGAGTTTTATCTCATCTATCTTAGTGAGAGTGATTCTCCTAAGTTCTTGAGTGATTCAAGAATCCATGAGTTTCATCAAAGGTCATTTATCCCTCTGTGTGTTTCAACTATTAGGCTTATCTTCCATTCTTGGAAGTGTGATGTCTATCAATTTCCGTTCCATCTTGTTTTATGTTTCCATTTTCTCGTTTTAAATAATTTCTCAAATTTCTTGCTTGTTAGCATTCTAACAATGATAGATCAGTCAAACGAATCAAACACTGTGGATTCACATCATTTGGTATTCATAGCCTGGCCATCTAGACCTGGAATAGGAAAGGAAGTTTATTATACAAAGTGTTTAACCGAAGGCCATCCATGTTTAGTTGCATTCGATTACGGAAGCGAAAACAATGTTGTGAGCCAAAGATTGGTGGAGAAACTCCAGTTACCAGCAACCTTTCATCTGGATCAAGCACGGATCAAATTCAGTACATGGCAATGTGTGAAAGAAGTATTATGTGATATTGCTCCCATGGACTCTTGTCATCTTCTTTTGGGATGGGCATGACTTCATTTTAAAACACTCCATCTTGATGAACGTTCCCTTTATTTGAGGCATGAGGGACATCAAAGGAAGTAGAAGTTTATGACACTAAGACAAGTTAGTAAGGATCAACGTAGGCTGAAGGAGAAAACAGAAAAAGAAAGAATAGAAAAAGAAGTAATAGAAACTGCAGAAGGAAGGGAAAATAAAGAAAAAGAAATGAAACTAGACAAAGTTTATTCGTCAATGTATTTTCTTCTACAGTTTGTGATGTCATTTTACAGGAACAAAAGGATAAGCATGTGAAGGAAATACACGAACTTCCATGTTTGAAAAGGAAGCTTGTTCATAATGCTTTATCATGCATTTGGTCCGTCGATAAGAAGCAAATTCGTCAAACACAACGCATGGAATTATTAAGATTGGTGGAGAAACTCCAGTTACCAGCAACCTTTCATCTAGATCAAGCATGGATCATATTCAGTACATGACAATGTGTGAAAGAATCATTATGTGATATTGCTCCCATTGACTCTTGTCATCTTCTTTTGGGATGGGCATGGCTTCATTTTAAAACACTCCATCTTGATGAACGCTCCCTTTATTTGAGGCATGAGGGACATCAAAGGAAGTAGAAGTTTATGACACCAAGACAAGTCAGTAAGGTTCAACGTAGGCTGAAGGAGAAAACAGAAAAAGAAAGAATAGAAAAAGAAGTAATAGAAACTGCAGAAGGAAGGGAAAATAAAGAAAAAGAAATGGAACTAGAGAAAGTTTATTCGTCAATGTATTTTCTTCTACAGTTTGTGATGTCATTTTACAGGAACAAAAGGATAAGCATGTGAAGGAAATACACGAACTTCCATGTTTGAAAATGAAGCTTGTTCATAGTGCTTTATCATGCATTTGGTCCGTCGATAAGAAGCAAATTCGTCAAAAAACACAACGCATGGAATTATTTATTGTTACATATCAAGGTGGGGTACTGTTGTCAATAAATGTTATCGACGGATTGCAACCATTGGAAAATATCAAGCTGAATTTGATCCTGGAAGAAGAGAATTAGTTTCAACTTGCGAAAAAATAAAATTCCTTCACAACATCATAATTAAAACTTACTTTAAAACTAGTGTCTTAAGATTCAGGACAAATCTTCTCGAAGAAGGAGGGTATGATGTGAATTGCATATGGGTCAAATGGAGGATGATTAATGCGCCGTGTTGATGTAGTTTCTTTTATTTAAACAAGGGCCCAATGGTTTGTAAAATTGGCTGACCAAATTGTGTTTGTGCTTAACCAATTAATGGGCTTTAGTTTTGCTTTATCTTCAAGTTGAAATAAGGGTCCATATGCCAACCTAAGAACCAACCTTTGGAAGATCAAGAGGACCTTTGTTCAAAGTTTGTGGATGACTTTTGGTAGCCTTAAATTCAGTTACAATCAACCATTAAGTAGCGGATCATTATTAGCTTGAGTGGATCATAAATTAATAGCTTTAAGCGGGATGATATTGAAATTTATGTGTCTTTTGTAATTCTGATGGTTAAAGCTCCTATATAAGTTGAACCATTTTCATCAATGAAGGCAAGCTGAGTTTTATTCAGAAAATAAACGAGTTTTATCTCATCTATCTTAGTGAGAGTGATTCGCCTAAGTTCTTGAGTGATTCAAGAATCCATGAGTTTCATCAAAGGTCCTTTATCCCTCTATGTGTTTAAACTATTAGGCTTATCTTCCATTCTTGGAAGTGTGATGTCTATCAATTTCCGTTCCATCTTGTTTTATGTTTCCATTTTCTCGTTTTAAATAATTTCTCAAAATTTCTTGCTTGTTAGCATTCTAACAATGATAGATCAGTCAAACGAATCAAACGCTGTGGATTCACATCATTTGGTATTCATAGCCTGGCCATCTAGACCTGGAATAGGAAAGGAAGTTTATTATACAAAGTGTTTAACCGAAGGCCATCCATGTTTAGTTGCATTCGATTACGGAAGCGAAAACAATGTTGTGAGCCAAAGATTGGTGGAGAAACTCCAGTTACCAGCAACCTTTCATCTGGATCAAGCACGGATCAAATTCAGTACATGGCAATGTGTGAAAGAAGTATTATGTGATATTGCTCCCATGGACTCTTGTCATCTTCTTTTGGGATGGGCATGACTTCATTTTAAAACACTCCATCTTGATGAACGTTCCCTTTATTTGAGGCATGAGGGACATCAAAGGAAGTAGAAGTTTATGACACTAGGACAAGTTAGTAAGGATCAACGTAGGCTGAAGGAGAAAACAGAAAAAGAAAGAATAGAAAAAGAAGTAATAGAAACTGCAGAAGGAAGGGAAAATAAAGAAAAAGAAATGAAACTAGACAAAGTTTATTCGTCAATGTATTTTCTTCTACAGTTTGTGATGTCATTTTACAGGAACAAAAGGATAAGCATGTGAAGGAAATACACGAACTTCCATGTTTGAAAAGGAAGCTTGTTCATAGTGCTTTATCATGCATTTGGTTCGTCGATAAGAAGCAAATTCGTCAAACACAACGCATGGAAATATTTATTGTTACATATCAAGGTGGGGTACTGTTGCCAAGAAATGTTATCGACGAATTGCAACCATTGGAAAGTAACAAATATCAAGTTGAATTTAATCCTGGAAGAAGAGAATTAGTTTCAACTTGCGAAAAAATAAAATTCCTTCACAAGATCATAATAAAAACTTACTTTAAAACTAGTGTCTTAGGATTCGGGACAAATCTTCTCGAAGAATGAGGGTATGATGTGAATTGCATATGGGTCAAATGGAGGATGACTAATGCGCCGTGTTGATGTAGTTTCTGTTATTTAAACAAGGGCCCAATGCTTTGTAAAATTGGCTGACCAAATTGTGTTTGTGCTTAACCAATTAATGGGCTTTAGTTTTGCTTTATCTTCAAGTTGAAATAAGGGTCCATATGCCAACCTAAGAACCAACCTTTGGAAGATCAAGAGGACCTTTGTTCAAAGTTTGTGGATGACTTTTGGTAGCCTTAAATTCAGTTACAATCAACCATTAAGTAGCGGATCATTATTAGCTTGAGTGGATCATAAATTAATAGCTTTAAGCGGGATGATATTGAAATTTATGTGTCTTTTGTAATTCTGATGGTTAAAGCTCCTATATAAGTTGAACCATTTTCATCAATGAAGGCAAGCTGAGTTTTATTCAGAAAATAAACGAGTTTTATCTCATCTATCTTAGTGAGAGTGATTCTCCTAAGTTCTTGAGTGATTCAAGAATCCATGAGTTTCATCAAAGGTCCTTTATCCCTCTATGTGTTTTAACTATTAGGCTTATCTTCCATTCTTGGAAGTGTGATGTCTATCAATTTCCGTTCCATCTTGTTTTATGTTTCCATTTTCTCATTTTAAATATTTTCTCAAAATTTCTTGCTTGTTAGCATTCTAACAATGATAGATCAGTCAAACGAATCAAACGCTGTGGATTCACATCATTTGGTATTCATAGCCTGGCCATCTAGACCTGGAATAGGAAAGGAAGTTTATTATACAAAGTGTTTAACCGAAGGCCATCCATGTTTAGTTGCATTCGATTACGGAAGCGAAAACAATGTTGTGAGCCAAAGATTGGTGGAGAAACTCCAGTTACCAGCAACCTTTCATCTGGATCAAGCATGGATCAAATTCAGTACATGGCAATGTGTGAAAGAAGTATTATGTGATATTGCTCCCATGGAGTCTTGTCATCTTCTTTTGGGATGGGCATGACTTCATTTTAAAACACTCCATCTTGATGAACGTTCCCTTTATTTGAGGCATGAGGGACATCAAAGGAAGTAGAAGTTTATGACACTAAGACAAGTTAGTAAGGATCAACGTAGGCTGAAGGAGAAAACAGAAAAAGAAAGAATAGAAAAAGAAGTAATAGAAACTGCAGAAGGAAGGGAAAATAAAGAAAAAGAAATGAAACTAGACAAAGTTTATTCGTCAATGTATTTTCTTCTACAGTTTGTGATGTCATTTTACAGGAACAAAAGGATAAGCATGTGAAGGAAATACACGAACTTCCATGTTTGAAAAGGAAGCTTGTTCATAGTGCTTTATCATGCATTTGGTCCGTCGATAAGAAGCAAATTCGTCAAACACAACGCATGGAAATATTTATTGTTACATATCAAGGTGGGGTACTGTTGCCAAGAAATGTTATCGACGAATATCAACCATTGGAAAGTAACAAATATCAAGTTGAATTTAATCCTGGAAGAAGAGAATTAGTTTCAACTTGCGAAAAAATAAAATTCCTTCACAAGATCATAATAAAAACTTACTTTAAAACTAGTGTCTTAGGATTCGGGACAAATCTTCTCGAAGAATGAGGGTATGATGTGAATTGCATATGGGTCAAATGGAGGATGACTAATGCGCCGTGTTGATGTAGTTTCTGTTATTTAAACAAGGGCCCAATGCTTTGTAAAATTGGCTGACCAAATTGTGTTTGTGCTTAACCAATTAATGGGCTTTAGTTTTGCTTTATCTTCAAGTTGAAATAAGGGTCCATATGCCAACCTAAGAACCAACCTTTGGAAGATCAAGAGGACCTTTGTTCAAAGTTTGTGGATGACTTTTGGTAGCCTTAAATTCAGTTACAATCAACCATTAAGTAGCGGATCATTATTAGCTTGAGTGGATCATAAATTAATAGCTTTAAGCGGGATGATATTGAAATTTATGTGTCTTTTGTAATTCTGATGGTTAAAGCTCCTATATAAGTTGAACCATTTTCATCAATGAAGGCAAGCTGAGTTTTATTCAGAAAATAAACGAGTTTTATCTCATCTATCTTAGTGAGAGTGATTCTCCTAAGTTCTTGAGTGATTCAAGAATCCATGAGTTTCATCAAAGGTCCTTTATCCCTCTATGTGTTTTAACTATTAGGCTTATCTTCCATTCTTGGAAGTGTGATGTCTATCAATTTCCGTTCCATCTTGTTTTATGTTTCCATTTTCTCGTTTTAAATAATTTCTCAAAATTTCTTGCTTGTTAGCATTCTAACAATGATAGATCAGTCAAACGAATCAAACGCTGTGGATTCACATCATTTGGTATTCATAGCCTGGCCATCTAGACCTGGAATAGGAAAGGAAGTTTATTATACAAAGTGTTTAACCGAAGGCCATCCATGTTTAGTTGCATTCGATTACGGAAGCGAAAACAATGTTGTGAGCCAAAGATTGGTGGAGAAACTCCAGTTACCAGCAACCTTTCATCTGGATCAAGCACGGATCAAATTCAGTACATGGCAATGTGTGAAAGAAGTATTATGTGATATTGCTCCCATGGACTCTTGTCATCTTCTTTTGGGATGGGCATGACTTCATTTTAAAACACTCCATCTTGATGAACGTTCCCTTTATTTGAGGCATGAGGGACATCAAAGGAAGTAGAAGTTTATGACACTAGGACAAGTTAGTAAGGATCAACGTAGGCTGAAGGAGAAAACAGAAAAAGAAAGAATAGAAAAAGAAGTAATAGAAACTGCAGAAGGAAGGGAAAATAAAGAAAAAGAAATGAAACTAGACAAAGTTTATTCGTCAATGTATTTTCTTCTACAGTTTGTGATGTCATTTTACAGGAACAAAAGGATAAGCATGTGAAGGAAATACACGAACTTCCATGTTTGAAAAGGAAGCTTGTTCATAGTGCTTTATCATGCATTTGGTTCGTCGATAAGAAGCAAATTCGTCAAACACAACGCATGGAAATATTTATTGTTACATATCAAGGTGGGGTACTGTTGCCAAGAAATGTTATCGACGAATTGCAACCATTGGAAAGTAACAAATATCAAGTTGAATTTAATCCTGGAAGAAGAGAATTAGTTTCAACTTGCGAAAAAATAAAATTCCTTCACAAGATCATAATAAAAACTTACTTTAAAACTAGTGTCTTAGGATTCGGGACAAATCTTCTCGAAGAATGAGGGTATGATGTGAATTGCATATGGGTCAAATGGAGGATGACTAATGCGCCGTGTTGATGTAGTTTCTGTTATTTAAACAAGGGCCCAATGCTTTGTAAAATTGGCTGACCAAATTGTGTTTGTGCTTAACCAATTAATGGGCTTTAGTTTTGCTTTATCTTCAAGTTGAAATAAGGGTCCATATGCCAACCTAAGAACCAACCTTTGGAAGATCAAGAGGACCTTTGTTCAAAGTTTGTGGATGACTTTTGGTAGCCTTAAATTCAGTTACAATCAACCATTAAGTAGCGGATCATTATTAGCTTGAGTGGATCATAAATTAATAGCTTTAAGCGGGATGATATTGAAATTTATGTGTCTTTTGTAATTCTGATGGTTAAAGCTCCTATATAAGCTGAACCATTTTCATCAATGAAGGCAAGCTGAGTTTTATTCAGAAAATAAACGAGTTTTATCTCATCTATCTTAGTGAGAGTGATTCTCCTAAGTTCTTGAGTGATTCAAGAATCCATGAGTTTCATCAAAGGTCCTTTATCCCTCTATGTGTTTTAACTATTAGGCTTATCTTCCATTCTTGGAAGTGTGATGTCTATCAATTTCCGTTCCATCTTGTTTTATGTTTCCATTTTCTCATTTTAAATATTTTCTCAAAATTTCTTGCTTGTTAGCATTCTAACAATGATAGATCAGTCAAACGAATCAAACGCTGTGGATTCACATCATTTGGTATTCATAGCCTGGCCATCTAGACCTGGAATAGGAAAGGAAGTTTATTATACAAAGTGTTTAACCGAAGGCCATCCATGTTTAGTTGCATTCGATTACGGAAGCGAAAACAATGTTGTGAGCCAAAGATTGGTGGAGAAACTCCAGTTACCAGCAACCTTTCATCTGGATCAAGCATGGATCAAATTCAGTACATGGCAATGTGTGAAAGAAGTATTATGTGATATTGCTCCCATGGAGTCTTGTCATCTTCTTTTGGGATGGGCATGACTTCATTTTAAAACACTCCATCTTGATGAACGTTCCCTTTATTTGAGGCATGAGGGACATCAAAGGAAGTAGAAGTTTATGACACTAAGACAAGTTAGTAAGGATCAACGTAGGCTGAAGGAGAAAACAGAAAAAGAAAGAATAGAAAAAGAAGTAATAGAAACTGCAGAAGGAAGGGAAAATAAAGAAAAAGAAATGAAACTAGACAAAGTTTATTCGTCAATGTATTTTCTTCTACAGTTTGTGATGTCATTTTACAGGAACAAAAGGATAAGCATGTGAAGGAAATACACGAACTTCCATGTTTGAAAAGGAAGCTTGTTCATAGTGCTTTATCATGCATTTGGTCCGTCGATAAGAAGCAAATTCGTCAAACACAACGCATGGAAATATTTATTGTTACATATCAAGGTGGGGTACTGTTGCCAAGAAATGTTATCGACGAATATCAACCATTGGAAAGTAACAAATATCAAGTTGAATTTAATCCTGGAAGAAGAGAATTAGTTTCAACTTGCGAAAAAATAAAATTCCTTCACAAGATCATAATAAAAACTTACTTTAAAACTAGTGTCTTAGGATTCGGGACAAATCTTCTCGAAGAATGAGGGTATGATGTGAATTGCATATGGGTCAAATGGAGGATGACTAATGCGCCGTGTTGATGTAGTTTCTGTTATTTAAACAAGGGCCCAATGCTTTGTAAAATTGGCTGACCAAATTGTGTTTGTGCTTAACCAATTAATGGGCTTTAGTTTTGCTTTATCTTCAAGTTGAAATAAGGGTCCATATGCCAACCTAAGAACCAACCTTTGGAAGATCAAGAGGACCTTTGTTCAAAGTTTGTGGATGACTTTTGGTAGCCTTAAATTCAGTTACAATCAACCATTAAGTAGCGGATCATTATTAGCTTGAGTGGATCATAAATTAATAGCTTTAAGCGGGATGATATTGAAATTTATGTGTCTTTTGTAATTCTGATGGTTAAAGCTCCTATATAAGTTGAACCATTTTCATCAATGAAGGCAAGCTGAGTTTTATTCAGAAAATAAACGAGTTTTATCTCATCTATCTTAGTGAGAGTGATTCTCCTAAGTTCTTGAGTGATTCAAGAATCCATGAGTTTCATCAAAGGTCCTTTATCCCTCTATGTGTTTTAACTATTAGGCTTATCTTCCATTCTTGGAAGTGTGATGTCTATCAATTTCCGTTCCATCTTGTTTTATGTTTCCATTTTCTCGTTTTAAATAATTTCTCAAAATTTCTTGCTTGTTAGCATTCTAACAATGATAGATCAGTCAAACGAATCAAACGCTGTGGATTCACATCATTTGGTATTCATAGCCTGGCCATCTAGACCTGGAATAGGAAAGGAAGTTTATTATACAAAGTGTTTAACCGAAGGCCATCCATGTTTAGTTGCATTCGATTACGGAAGCGAAAACAATGTTGTGAGCCAAAGATTGGTGGAGAAACTCCAGTTACCAGCAACCTTTCATCTGGATCAAGCATGGATCAAATTCAGTACATGGCAATGTGTGAAAGAAGTATTATGTGATATTGCTCCCATGGAGTCTTGTCATCTTCTTTTGGGATGGGCATGACTTCATTTTAAAACACTCCATCTTGATGAACGTTCCCTTTATTTGAGGCATGAGGGACATCAAAGGAAGTAGAAGTTTATGACACTAAGACAAGTTAGTAAGGATCAACGTAGGCTGAAGGAGAAAACAGAAAAAGAAAGAATAGAAAAAGAAGTAATAGAAACTGCAGAAGGAAGGGAAAATAAAGAAAAAGAAATGGAACTAGAGAAAGTTTATTCGTCAATGTATTTTCTTCTACAGTTTGTGATGTCATTTTACAGGAACAAAAGGATAAGCATGTGAAGGAAATACACGAACTTCCATGTTTGAAAATGAAGCTTGTTCATAGTGCTTTATCATGCATTTGGTCCGTTGATAAGAAGCAAATTCGTCAAAAAACACAACGCATGGAATTATTTATTGTTACATATCAAGGTGGGGTACTGTTGTCAAGAAATGTTATCGACGGATTGCAACCATTGGAAAATATCAAGCAGAATTTGATCCTGGAAGAAGAGAATTAGTTTCAACTTGCGAAAAAATAAAATTCCTTCACAACATCATAATTAAAACTTACTTTAAAACTAGTGTCTTAAGATTCGGGACAAATCTTCTCGAAGAATGAGGGTATGATGTGAATTGCATATGGGTCAAATGGAGGATGACTAATGCGCCGTGTTGATGTAGTTTCTGTTATTTAAACAAGGGCCCAATGCTTTGTAAAATTGGCTGACCAAATTGTGTTTGTGCTTAACCAATTAATGGGCTTTAGTTTTGCTTTATCTTCACGTTGAAATAAGGGTCCATATGCCAACCTAAGAACTAACCTTTGGAAGATCAAGAGGACCTTTGCTCAAAGTTTGTGGATGACTTTTGGTAGCCTTAAATTTAGTTACAATCAACCATTAAGTAGCGGATCATTATTAGCTTGAGTGGATCATTAATTAATAGCTTTAAGCGGGATGATATTGAAATTTATGTGTCTTTTGTAATTCTGATGGTTAAAGCTCCTATATAAGTTGAACCATTTTCATCAACGAAGGCAGGCTGAGTTTTATTCAGAAAATAAACGAGTTTTATCTCATCGATCTTAGTGAGAGTGATTCTCCGAAGTTCTTGAGTGATTCAAGAATCCATGAGTTTAATCAAAGGTCCTTTATCCCTTTGTGTGTTTCAACTCTTAGGCTTATCTTCCATTCTTGGAAGTGTGATGTCTATCAATTTCTGTTCCATCTTCTTTTATGTTTCCATTTTCTCGTTTTAAATAATTTCTCAAATTTCTTGCTTGTTAGCATTCCAACAATGATAGATCAGTCAAACGAATCGAACGCTGTGGATTCAAATCATTTGGTATTCCCAGCTTGGCCATCTAGACTTGGTATAGGAAAGGAAGTTTATTATACAAAGTGTTTAACCGAAGGCCATCCATGTTTAGTTGCATTCGATTACGGAAGCGAAAACAATGTTGTGAGCCAAAGATTGGTGGAGAAACTCCAGTTACCAGCAACCTTTCATCTAGATCAAGCATGGATCATATTCAGTACATGACAATGTGTGAAAGAACCATTATGTGATATTGCTCCCATTGACTCTTCTCATCTTCTTTTGGGATGGGCATGGCTTCATTTTAAAACACTCCATCTTGATGAACGCTCCCTTTATTTGAGGCATGAGGGACATCAAAGGAAGTAGAAGTTTATGACACCAAGACAAGTCAGTAAGGATCAACGTAGGCTGAAGGAGAAAACAGAAAAAGAAAGAATAGAAAAAGAAGTAATAGAAACTGCAGAAGGAAGGGAAAATAAAGAAAAAGAAATGGAACTAGAGAAAGTTTATTCGTCAATGTATTTTCTTCTACAGTTTGTGATGTCATTTTACAGGAACAAAAGGATAAGCATGTGAAGGAAATACACGAACTTCCATGTTTGAAAATGAAGCTTGTTCATAGTGCTTTATCATGCATTTGGTCCGTTGATAAGAAGCAAATTCGTCAAAAAACACAACGCATGGAATTATTTATTGTTACATATCAAGGTGGGGTACTGTTGTCAAGAAATGTTATCGACGGATTGCAACCATTGGAAAATATCAAGCAGAATTTGATCCTGGAAGAAGAGAATTAGTTTCAACTTGCGAAAAAATAAAATTCCTTCACAACATCATAATTAAAACTTACTTTAAAACTAGTGTCTTAAGATTCGGGACAAATCTTCTCGAAGAAGGAGGGTATGATGTGAATTGCATATGGGTCAAATGGAGGATGATTAATGCGCCGTGTTGATGCAGTTTCTTTTATTTAAACAAGGGCCCAATGGTTTGTAAAATTGGCTGACCAAATTGTGTTTGTGCTTAACCAATTAATGGGGTTTAGTTTTGCTTTATCTTCAAGTTGGTATAAGGGCCCATATGCCAACCTAAGAACCAACCTTTGGAAGATGAAGAGGACCTTTGTTCAAAGTTTGTGGATGACTTTTGGTAGCCTTAAACTCAGTTACAATCAACCATTAAGTAGCGGATCATTATTAGCTTGAGTGGATCATAAATTAATAGCTTTAAGCGGGATGATATTGAAATTTATGTGTCTTTTGTAATTCTGATGGTTAAAGCTCCTATATAAGTTGAACCATTTTCATCAATGAAGGCAAGCTGAGTTTTATTCAGAAAATAAACGAGTTTTATCTCATCTATCTTAGTGAGAGTGATTCTCCTAAGTTCTTGAGTGATTCAAGAATCCATGAGTTTCATCAAAGGTCCTTTATCCCTCTATGTGTTTTAACTATTAGGCTTATCTTCCATTCTTGGAAGTGTGATGTCTATCAATTTCCGTTCCATCTTGTTTTATGTTTCCATTTTCTCGTTTTAAATAATTTCTCAAAATTTCTTGCTTGTTAGCATTCTAACAATGATAGATCAGTCAAACGAATCAAACGCTGTGGATTCACATCATTTGGTATTCATAGCCTGGCCATCTAGACCTGGAATAGGAAAGGAAGTTTATTATACAAAGTGTTTAACCGAAGGCCATCCATGTTTAGTTGCATTCGATTACGGAAGCGAAAACAATGTTGTGAGCCAAAGATTGGTGGAGAAACTCCAGTTACCAGCAACCTTTCATCTGGATCAAGCACGGATCAAATTCAGTACATGGCAATGTGTGAAAGAAGTATTATGTGATATTGCTCCCATGGACTCTTGTCATCTTCTTTTGGGATGGGCATGACTTCATTTTAAAACACTCCATCTTGATGAACGTTCCCTTTATTTGAGGCATGAGGGACATCAAAGGAAGTAGAAGTTTATGACACTAAGACAAGTTAGTAAGGATCAACGTAGGCTGAAGGAGAAAACAGAAAAAGAAAGAATAGAAAAAGAAGTAATAGAAACTGCAGAAGGAAGGGAAAATAAAGAAAAAGAAATCAAACTAGACAAAGTTTATTCGTCAATGTATTTTCTTCTACAGTTTGTGATGTCATTTTACAGGAACAAAAGGATAAGCATGTGAAGGAAATACACGAACTTCCATGTTTGAAAAGGAAGCTTGTTCATAATGCTTTATCATGCATTTGGTCCGTCGATCAGAAGCAAATTCGTCAAACACAACGCATGGAATTATTAAGATTGGTGGAGAAACTCCAGTTACCAGCAACCTTTCATCTAGATCAAGCATGGATCATATTCAGTACATGACAATGTGTGAAAGAATCATTATGTGATATTGCTCCCATTGACTCTTCTCATCTTCTTTTGGGATGGGCATGGCTTCATTTTAAAACACTCCATCTTGATGAACGCTCCCTTTATTTGAGGCATGAGGGACATCAAAGGAAGTAGAAGTTTATGACACCAAGACAAGTCAGTAAGGATCAACGTAGGCTGAAGGAGAAAACAGAAAAAGAAAGAATAGAAAAAGAAGTAATAGAAACTGCAGAAGGAAGGGAAAATAAAGAAAAAGAAATGGAACTAGAGAAAGTTTATTCGTCAATGTATTTTCTTCTACAGTTTGTGATGTCATTTTACAGGAACAAAAGGATAAGCATGTGAAGGAAATACACGAACTTCCATGTTTGAAAATGAAGCTTGTTCATAGTGCTTTATCATGCATTTGGTCCGTCGATAAGAAGCAAATTCGTCAAAAAACACAACGCATGGAATTATTTATTGTTACATATCAAGGTGGGGTACTGTTGTCAAGAAATGTTATCGACGGATTGCAACCATTGGAAAATATCAAGCTGAATTTGATCCTGGAAGAAGAGAATTAGTTTCAACTTGCGAAAAAATAAAATTCCTTCACAACATCATAATTAAAACTTACTTTAAAACTAGTGTCTTAAGATTCGGGACAAATCTTCTCGAAGAAGGAGGGTATGATGTGAATTGCATATGGGTCAAATGGAGGATGATTAATGCGCCGTGTTGATGCAGTTTCTTTTATTTAAACAAGGGCCCAATGGTTTGTAAAATTGGCTGACCAAATTGTGTTTGTGCTTAACCAATTAATGGCGTTTAGTTTTGCTTTATCTTCAAGTTGAAATAAGGGTCCATATGCCAACCTAAGAACCAACCTTTGGAAGATCAAGAGGACCTTTGTTCAAAGTTTGTGGATGACTTTTGGTAGCCTTAAATTCAGTTACAATCAACCATTAAGTAGCGGATCATTATTAGCTTGAGTGGATCATAAATTAATAGCTTTAAGCGGGATGATATTGAAATTTATGTGTCTTTTGTAATTCTGATGGTTAAAGCTCCTATATAAGTTGAACCATTTTCATCAATGAAGGCAAGCTGAGTTTTATTCAGAAAATAAACGAGTTTTATCTCATCTATCTTAGTGAGAGTGATTCTCCTAAGTTCTTGAGTGATTCAAGAATCCATGAGTTTCATCAAAGGTCCTTTATCCCTCTATGTGTTTTAACTATTAGGCTTATCTTCCATTCTTGGAAGTGTGATGTCTATCAATTTCCGTTCCATCTTGTTTTATGTTTCCATTTTCTCGTTTTAAATAATTTCTCAAAATTTCTTGCTTGTTAGCATTCTAACAATGATAGATCAGTCAAACGAATCAAACGCTGTGGATTCACATCATTTGGTATTCATAGCCTGGCCATCTAGACCTGGAATAGGAAAGGAAGTTTATTATACAAAGTGTTTAACCGAAGGCCATCCATGTTTAGTTGCATTCGATTACGGAAGCGAAAACAATGTTGTGAGCCAAAGATTGGTTGAGAAACTCCAGTTACCAGCAACCTTTCATCTGGATCAAGCATGGATCAAATTCAGTACATGGAAATGTGTGAAAGAAGTATTATGTGATATTGCTCCCATGGACTCTTGTCATCTTCTTTTGGGATGGGCATGACTTCATTTTAAAACACTCCATCTTGATGAACGTTCCCTTTATTTGAGGCATGAGGGACATCAAAGGAAGTAGAAGTTTATGACACTAAGACAAGTTAGTAAGGATCAACGTAGGCTGAAGGAGAAAACAGAAAAAGAAAGAATAGAAAAAGAAGTAATAGAAACTGCAGAAGGAAGGGAAAATAAAGAAAAAGAAATGAAACTAGACAAAGTTTATTCGTCAATGTATTTTCTTCTACAGTTTGTGATGTCATTTTACAGGAACAAAAGGATAAGCATGTGAAGGAAATACACGAACTTCCATGTTTGAAAAGGAAGCTTGTTCATAGTGCTTTATCATGCATTTGGTCCGTCGATAAGAAGCAAACTCGTCAAACACAACGCATGGAATTATTTATTGTTACATATCAAGGTGGGGTACTGTTGCCAAGAAATGTTATCGACGAATTGCAACCATTGGAAAGTAACAAATATCAAGTTGAATTTAATCCTGGAAGAAGAGAATTAGTTTCAACTTGCGAAAAAATAAAATTCCTTCACAAGATCATAATAAAAACTTACTTTAAAACTAGTGTCTTAGGATTCGGGACAAATCTTCTCGAAGAATGAGGGTATGATGTGAATTGCATATGGGTCAAATGGAGGATGACTAATGCGCCGTGTTGATGTAGTTTCTGTTATTTAAACAAGGGCCCAATGCTTTGTAAAATTGGCTGACCAAATTGTGTTTGTGCTTAACAAATTAATGGGCTTTAGTTTTGCTTTATCTTCAAGTTGAAATAAGGGTCCATATGCCAACCTAAGAACTAACCTTTGGAAGATCAAGACGACCTTTGCTCAAAGTTTGTGGATGACTTTTGGTAGCCTTAAATTTAGTTACAATCAACCATTAAGTAGCGGATCATTATTAGCTTGAGTGGATCATTAATTAATAGCTTTAAGCGGGATGATATTGAAATTTATGTGTCTTTTGTAATTCTGATGGTTAAAGCTCCTATATAAGTTGAACCATTTTCATCAACGAAGGCAGGCTGAGTTTTATTCAGAAAATAAACGAGTTTTATCTCATCTATCTTAGTGAGAGTGATTCTCCGAAGTTCTTGAGTGATTCAAGAATCCATGAGTTTAATCAAAGGTCCTTTATCCCTTTGTGTGTTTCAACTCTTAGGCTTATCTTCCATTCTTGGAAGTGTGATGTCTATCAATTTCTGTTCCATCTTCTTTTATGTTTCCATTTTCTCGTTTTAAATAATTTCTCAAATTTCTTGCTTGTTAGCATTCCAACAATGATAGATCAGTCAAACGAATCGAACGCTGTGGATTCAAATCATTTGGTATTCCCAGCTTGGCCATCTAGACTTGGTATAGGAAAGGAAGTTTATTATACAAAGTGTTTAACCGAAGGCCATCCATGTTTAGTTGCATTCGATTACGGAAGCGAAAACAATGTTGTGAGCCAAAGATTGGTGGAGAAACTCCAGTTACCAGCAACCTTTCATCTAGATCAAGCATGGATCATATTCAGTACATGACAATGTGTGAAAGAACCATTATGTGATATTGCTCCCATGGACTCTTGTCATCTTCTTTTGGGATGGGCATGGCTTCATTTTAAAACACTCCATCTTGATGAACGCTCCCTTTATTTGAGGCATGAGGGACATCAAAGGAAGTAGAAGTTTATGACACCAAGACAAGTCAGTAAGGATCAACGTAGGCTGAAGGAGAAAACAGAAAAAGAAAGAATAGAAAAAGAAGTAATAGAAACTGCAGAAGGAAGGGAAAATAAAGAAAAAGAAATGGAACTAGAGAAAGTTTATTTGTCAATGTATTTTCTTCTACAGTTTGTGATGTCATTTTACAGGAACAAAAGGATAAGCATGTGAAGGAAATACACGAACTTCCATGTTTGAAAAGGAAGCTTGTTCATAGTGCTTTATCATGCATTTGGTCCGTCGATAAGAAGCAAATTCGTCAAAAAATACAACGCATGGAATTATTTATTGTTACATATCAAGGTGGGTACTGTTGTCAAGAAATGTTATCGACGGATTGCAACCATTGGAAAATATCAAGCTGAATTTGATCCTGGAAGAAGAGAATTAGTTTCAACTTGCGAAAAAATAAAATTCCTTCACAAGATCATAATAAAAATATACTTTAAAACTAGTGTCTTAAGATTCGGGACAAATCTTCTCGAAGAAGGAGGGTATGATGTGAATTGCATATGGGTCAAATGGAGGATGATTAATGCGCCGTGTTGATGCAGTTTCTTTTATTTAAACAAGGGCCCAATGCTTTGTAAAATTGGCTGACCAAATTGTGTTTGTGCTTAACCAATTAATGGGCTTTAGTTTTGCTTTATCTTCAAGTTGAAATAAGGGTCCATATGCCAACCTAAGAACCAACCTTTGGAAGATCAAGAGGTCCTTTGTTCAAAGTTTGTGGATGACTTTTGGTAGCCTTAAATTCAGTTACAATCAACCATTAAGTAGCGGATCATTATTGGCTTGAGTGGATCATTAATAAATAGCTTTAAGCGGGATGATATTGAAATTTATGTGTCTTTTGTAATTCTGATGGTTAAAGCTCCTATATAAGTTGAACCATTTTCATCAATGAAGGCAAGCTGAGTTTTATTCAGAAAATAAACGAGTTTTATCTCATCTATCTTAGTGAGAGTGATTCTCCTAAGTTCTTGAGTGATTCAAGAATCCATGAGTTTCATCAAAGGTCCTTTATCCCTCTGTGTGTTTCAACTATTAGGCTTATCTTCCATTCTTGGAAGTGTGATGTCTATCAATTTCCGTTCCATCTTGTTTTATGTTTCCATTTTCTCGTTTTAAATAATTTCTCAAATTTCTTGCTTGTTAGCATTCCAACAATGATAGATCAGTCAAACGAATCGAACGCTGTGGATTCAAATCATTTGGTATTCCCAGCTTGGCCATCTAGACTTGGTATAGGAAAGGAAGTTTATTATACAAAGTGTTTAACCGAAGGCCATCCATGTTTAGTTGCATTCGATTACGGAAGCGAAAACAATGTTGTGAGCCAAAGATTGGTGGAGAAACTCCAGTTACCAGCAACCTTTCATCTAGATCAAGCATGGATCATATTCAGTACATGACAATGTGTGAAAGAACCATTATGTGATATTGCTCCCATGGACTCTTCTCATCTTCTTTTGGGATGGGCATGGCTTCATTTTAAAACACTCCATCTTGATGAACGCTCCCTTTATTTGAGGCATGAGGGACATCAAAGGAAGTAGAAGTTTATGACACCAAGACAAGTCAGTAAGGATCAACGTAGGCTGAAGGAGAAAACAGAAAAAGAAAGAATAGAAAAAGAAGTAATAGAAACTGCAGAAGGAAGGGAAAATAAAGAAAAAGAAATGGAACTAGAGAAAGTTTATTCGTCAATGTATTTTCTTCTACAGTTTGTGATGTCATTTTACAGGAACAAACGAATAAGCATGTGAAGGAAATACACGAACTTCCATGTTTGAAAAGGAAGCTTGTTCATAGTGCTTTATCATGCATTTGGTCCGTCGATAAGAAGCAAATTCGTCAAACACAACACATGGAATTATTTATTGTTACATATCAAGGTGGGGTACTGTTGTCAAGAAATGTTATCGACGGATTGCAACCATTGGAAAGTAACAAATATCAAATTGAATTTAATCCTGGAAGAAGAGAATTAGTTTCAACTTGCGAAAAAATAAAATTCCTTCACAAGATCATAATAAAAACTTACTTTAAAACTAGTGTCTTAAGATTCGGGACAAATCTTCTTGAAGAAGGAGGGTATGATGTGAATTGCATATGGGTCAAATGGAGGATGACTAATGCGCCGTGTTGATGCAGTTTCTGTTATTTAAACAAGGGCCCAATGCTTTGTAAAATTGGCTGACCAAATTGTGTTTGTGCTTAACCAATTAATGGGCTTTAGTTTTGCTTTATCTTCAAGTTGAAATAAGGGTCCATATGCCAACCTAAGAACTAACCTTTGGAAGATCAAGAGGACCTTTGCTCAAAGTTTGTGGATGACTTTTGGTAGCCTTAAGTTCTGTTACAATCAACCATTAAGTAGCGGATCATTATTAGCTTGAATGGATCAATAATTAATGGCTTTTAGCGGGATGATATTGAAGTTTATGTGTCTTTTGTAATTCTGATGGTTAAAGCTCCTTCCTATATAAGTTGAACCATTTTCATCAACGAAGGCAAGCTGAGTTTTATTCAGAAAATAAACGAGTTTTATCTCATCTATCTTAGTGAGAGTGATTCTCCTAAGTTCTTGACTGATTCAAGAATCCATGAGTTTAATCAAAGGTCCTTTATCCCTTTGTGTGTTTCAACTCTTAGGCTTATCTTCCATTCTTGGAAGTGTGATGTCTATCAATTTTCATTCCATCTTCTTTTATGTTTCCATTTTCTCATTTTAAATAATTTCTCAAATTTCTTGCTTATTAGCACTCCAACAATGATAGATCAGTAAAACGAATCAACGCTGTGGATTCACATCATTTGATATTCACAGCCTGGCCATCTAGATTTGGAATAGGAAAGGAAGTTTATTATACAAAGTGTTTAACCGAAGGCCATCCATGTTCAGTTGCATTCGATTACGGAAGCGAAAACAATGTTGTGAACCAAAGTTTGGTGGAGAAACTCCAGTTACCAGCAACCTTTCATCTGGATCAAGCATGGATCAAATTCAGTACATGGCAATGTGTGAAAGAAGTAGTATGTGATATTGCTCCCATGGACTCTTGTCATCTTCTTTTGGGATGGGCATGGCTTCATTTTAAAGCACTCCATCTTGATGAACGTTCCCTTTATTTGAGGCATGAGAGACATCAAAAGAAGTAGAAGTTTATGACACCAAGACAAGTCAGTAAGGATCAACGTAGGCTGAAGGAGAAAACAGAAAAAGAAAGAATAAAGAAAGAAGTAATAGAAACTACAGAAGGAAGGGAAAATAAAGAAAAAGAAATGGAACTAGGGAAAGTTTATTCGTCAATGTTCTTTCTTCTACAGTTTGTGATGTCATTTTACAGGAACAAAAGGATAAGCATGTGAAGGAAATACACGAACTTCCATGTTTGAAAAGGAAGCTTGTTCATAGTGCTTTATCATGCATTTGGTCCGTCGATAAGAAGCAAATTCGTCAAACACAACGCATGGAATTATTTATTGTTACATATCAAGGTGGGGTACTGTTGTCAAGAAATGTTATCGACGGATTGCAACCATTGGAAAGTAACAAATATCAAGTTGAATTTGATCCTGGAAGAAGAGAATTAGTTTCAACTTGCGAAAAAATAAAATTCCTTCACAAGATCATAATAAAAACTTACTTTAAAACTAGTGTCTTAAGATTCTGGACAAATCTTCTCGAAGAAGGAGGATATGATGTGAATTGCATATGGGTCAAATGGAGGATGACTAATGCTCCTTGTTGATGCAGTTTCTTTTATTTAAACAAGGGCCCAATGCTTTGTAAAATTGGCTGACCAAATTGTGTTTGTGCTTAACCTATTAATGGGCTTTAGTTTTGCTTTATCTTCAAGTTGAAATAAGGGTCCATATGCCAACTTAAGAACCAACCTTTGGAAGATCAAGAAGACCTTTGCTCAAAGTTTGTGGATGACTTTTGGTAGCCTTAAATTCAGTTACAATCAACCATTAAGTAGCGGATCGTTATTAGCTTGAATGGATCATTAATTAATAGCTTTAAGCGGGATGATATTGAAATTTATGTGTCTTTTGTAATTCTGATGGTTAAAGCTCCTATATAAGTTGAACCATTTTCATCAATGAAGGCAAGCTGAGTTTTATTCAGAAAATAAACGAGTTCTATCTCATCTATCTTAGTGAGAGCGATTCTCCGAAGTTCTTGAGTGATTCAAGAATCCATGAGTTTAATCAAAGGTCCTTTATCCCTTTGTGTGTTTCAACTCTTAGGCTTATCTTCCATTCTTGGAAGTGTGATGTCTATCAGTTTCTGTTCCATCTTCTTTTATGTTTCCATTTTCTCGTTTTAAATAATTTCTCAAATTTCTTGCTTGTTAGCATTCCAACAATGATAGATCAGTCAAACGAATCGAACGCTGTGGATTCAAATCATTTGGTATTCCCAGCCTGGCCATCTAGACTTGGAATAGGAAAGGAAGTTTATTATACAAAGTGTTTAACCGAAGGCCATCCATGTTTAGTTGCATTCGATTACGGAAGCGAAAACAATGTTGTGAGCCAAAGATTGGTGGAGAAACTCCAGTTACCAGCAACCTTTCATCTAGATCAAGCATGGATCATATTCAGTACATGACAATGTGTGAAAGAATCATTATGTGATATTGCTCCCATGGACTCTTGTCATCTTCTTTTGGGATGGGCATGGCTTCATTTTAAAACACTCCATCTTGATGAACGTTCCCTTTATTTGAGGCATGAGGGACATCAAAGGAAGTAGAAGTTTATGACACCAAGACAAGTCAGTAAGGATCAACGTAGGCTGAAGGAGAAGACAGAATAAGAAAGAATAGAAAAAGAAGTAATAGAAACTGCAGAAGGAAGGGAAAATAAAGAAAAAGAAATGGAACTAGACAAAGTTTATTCGTCAATGTATTTTCTTCTACAGTTTGTGATGTCATTTTACAGGAACAAACGAATAAGCATGTGAAGGAAATACACGAACTTCCATGTTTGAAAAGGAAGCTTGTTCATAGTGCTTTATCATGCATTTGGTCCGTTGATAAGAAGCAAATTCGTCAAACACAACGCATGGAATTATTTATTGTTACATATCAAGGTGGGGTACTGTTGTCAAGAAATGTTATCGACGGATTGCAACCATTGGAAAGTAACAAATATCAAGTTGAATTTGATCCTGGAAGAAGAGAATTAGTTTCAACTTGCGAAAAAATAAAATTCCTTCATAAGATCATAATAAAAACTTACTTTAAAACTAGTGTCTTAAGATTCGGGACAAATCTTCTCGAAGAAGGAGGGTATGATGTGAATTGCATATGGGTCAAATGGAGGATGACTAATGCGCCGTGTTGATGCAGTTTCTGTTATTTAAACAAGGGCCCAATGCTTTGTAAAATTGGTTGACCAAATTGTGTTTGTGCTTAACCTATTAATGGGCTTTAGTTTTGCTTTATCTTCAAGTTGAAATAAGGGTCCATATGCCAACTTAAGAACCAACCTTTGGAAGATCAAGAGGACCTTTGCTCAAAGTTTGTGGATGACTTTTGGTAGCCTTAAGTTCTGTTACAATCAACCATTAAGTAGCGGATCATTATTAGCTTGAGAGGATCATTAACTAATAGCTTTTAGCGGGATGATATTAAAATTTATGTGTCTTTTGTAATTCTGATGGTTAAAGCTCCTTCCTATATAAGTTGAACCATTTTCATCAACGAAGGCAAGCTGAGTTTTATTCAGAAAATAAACGAGTTTATCTCATCTATCTTAGTGAGAGTGATTCTCCTAAGTTCTTGAGTGATTCAAGAATCCATGAGTTTAATTAAAGGTCCTTTATCCCTTTGTGTGTTTCAACTCTTAGGCTTATCTTCCATTCCTGGAAGTGTGATGTCTATCAATTTTCATTCCATCTTCTTTTATGTTTCCATTTTCTCGTTTTAAATAATTTCTCAAATTTCTTGCTTGTTAGCATTCCAACAATGATAGATCAGTATAACGAATCGAACGCTATGGATTCACATCATTTGGTATTCACAGCCTGACCATCTAGATTTGGAATAGGAAAGGAAGTTTATTATACAAAGTGTTTAACCGAAGGCCATCCATGTTCAGTTGCATTCGATTACGGAAGCGAAAACAATGTTGTGAACCAAAGTTTGGTGGAGAAACTCCAGTTACCAGCAACCTTTCATCTGGATCAAGCATGGATCAAATTCAGTACATGGCAATGTGTGAAAGAAGTAGTATGTGATATTGCTCCCATGGACTCTTGTCATCTTTTATTGGGATGGGCATGGCTTCATTTTAAAGCACTCCATCCTGATGAACGTTCCCTTTATTTGAGGCATGAGGGACATCAAAAGAAGTAGAAGTTTATGACACCAAGACAAGTCAGTAAGGATCAACGTAGGCTGAAGGAGAAAACAGAAAAAGAAAGAATAGAGAAAGAAGTAATAGAAACTGCAGAAGGAAGGGAAAATAAAGAAAAAGAAATGGAACTAGACAAAGTTTATTCGTCAATGTATTTTCTTCTACAGTTTGTGATGTCATTTTACAGGAACAAATGAATAAGCATGTGAAGGAAATACAGGAACTTCCATGTTTGAAAAGGAAGCTTGTTCATAGTGCTTTATCATGCATTTGGTCCGTTGATAAGAAGCAAATTCGTCAAACACAACGCATGGAATTATTTATTGTTACATATCTAGGTGGGGTACTGTTGTCAAGAATTGTTATCGACGGATTGCAACCATTGGAAAGTAACAAATATCAAGTTGAATTTGATCCTGGAAGAAGAGAATTAGTTTCAACTTGCGAAAAAATAAAATTCCTTCATAAGATCATAATAAAAACTTACTTTAAAACTAGTGTCTTAAGATTCGGGACAAATCTTCTCGAAGAAGGAGGGTATGATGTGAATTGCATATGGGTCAAATGGAGGATGACTAATGCGCCTTGTTGATGCAGTTTCTGTTATTTAAACAAGGGCCCAATGCTTTGTAAAATTGGCTGACCAAATTGTGTTTGTGCTTAACCAATTAATGGGCTTTAGTTTTGCTTTATCTTCAAGTTGAAATAAGGGTCCATATGCCAACTTAAGAACCAACCTTTGGAAGATCAAGAGGACCTTTGCTCAAAGTTTGTGGATGACTTTTGGTAGCCTTAAATTCAGTTACAATCAACCATTAAGTAGCGGATCATTATTAGCTTGAGTGGATCAATAATTAATAGCTTTAAGCGGGATGATATTGAAATTTATGTGTCTTTTGTAATTCTGATGGTTAAAGCTCCTTCCTATATAAGTTGAACCATTTTCATCAACGAAGGCAAGCTGAGTTTTATTCAGAAAATAAACGAGTTTATCTCAT
The DNA here is from genome assembly GCF_037176805.1 of Vigna unguiculata. Taxonomy (NCBI): domain Eukaryota; kingdom Viridiplantae; phylum Streptophyta; class Magnoliopsida; order Fabales; family Fabaceae; genus Vigna; species Vigna unguiculata. Next base: position 22,322,712 of record NC_140802.1, read on the forward strand.
CTATCTTAGTGAGAGTGATTCTCCTAAGTTCTTGAGTGATTCAAGAATCCATGAGTTTAATCAAAGGTCCTTTATCCCTTTGTGTGGTTCAACTCTTAGGCTTATCTTCCATTCTTGGAAGTGTGATGTCTATCAATTTTCATTCCATCTTCTTTTATGTTTCCATTTTCTCGTTTTAAATAATTTCTCAAATTTCTTGCTTGTTAGCACTCCAACAATGATAGATCAGTAAAACGAATCAACGCTGTGGATTCACATCATTTGGTATTCACAGCCTGGCCATCTAGATTTGGAATAGGAAAGGAAGTTTATTATACAAAGTGTTTAACCGAAGGCCATCCATGTTCAGTTGCATTCGATTACGGAAGCGAAAACAATGTTGTGAACCAAAGTTTGGTGGAGAAACTCCAGTTACCAGCAACCTTTCATCTGGATCAAGCATGGATCAAATTCAGTACATGGCAATGTGTGAAAGAAGTAGTATGTGATATTGCTCCCATGGACTCTTGTCATCTTCTTTTGGGATGGGCATGGCTTCATTTTAAAGCACTCCATCTTGATGAACGTTCCCTTTATTTGAGGCATGAGGGACATCAAAAGAAGTAGAAGTTTATGACACCAAGACAAGTCAGTAAGGATCAACGTAGGCTGAAGGAGAAAACAGAAAAAGAAAGAATAGAGAAGGAAGTAATAGAAACTGCAGAAGGAAGGGAAAATAAAGAAAAAGAAATAGAACTAGGGAAAGTTTATTCGTCAATGTTCTTTCTTCTACAGTTTGTGATGTCATTTTACAGGAACAAAAGGATAAGCAATGGAAGGAAGTACACGAACTTCCATGTTTGAAAAGGAAGCTTGTTCATAGTGCTTTATCATGCATTTGGTCTGTCGATAAGAAGCAAATTCGTCAAGCACAACGCATGGAATTATTTATTGTTACATATCAAGGTGGGGTATTGTTGCCCAGAAATGTTATCGACGAATTGCAACCATTGGAAAGTAACAAATATCAAGTTGAATTTGATCCTGGAAGAAGAGAATTAGTTTCAACTTGTGAAAAAATAAAATTCCTTCACAAGATCATAATAAAAACTTACTTTAAAACTAGTGTCTTAAGATTCCGGACAAATCTTCTCGAAGAAGGAGGGTATGATGTGAATTGCATATGGGTCAAATGGAGGATGACTAATGCGCCGTGTTGATGCAGTTTCTTTTATTTAAATAAGGGCCCAATGCTTTGTAAAATTGGCTGACCAAATTGTGTTTGTGCTTAACCAATTAATGGGCTTTAGTTTTGCTTTATCTTCAAGTTGAAATAAGGGTCCATATGCCAACTTAAGAACCAACCTTTGGAAGATCAAGAGGACCTTTGCTCAAAGTTTGTGGATGACTTTTGGTAGCCTTAAGTTTTGTTACAATCAACCATTAAGTAGCGGATCATTATTAGCTTGAGAGGATCATTAATTAATAGCTTTTAGTGGGATGATATTGAAATTTATGTGTCTTTTGTAATTCTGATGGTTAAAGCTCCTTCCTATATAAGTTGAACCATTTTCATCAACGAAGGCAAGCTGAGTTTTATTCAGAAAATATACGAGTTTATCTCATCTATCTTAGTGAGAGTGATTCTCCTAAGTTCTTGAGTGATTCAAGAATCCATGAGTTTAATCAAAGGTCCTTTATCCCTTTGTGTGTTTCAACTCTTAGGCTTATCTTCCATTCTTGGAAGTGTGATGTCTATCAATTTTCATTCCATCTTCTTTTATGTTTCCTTTTTCTCGTTTTAAATAATTTCTCAAATTTCTTGCTTGTTAGCACTCCAACAATGATAGATCAGTAAAACGAATCGAACGCTGTGGATTCACATCATTTGGTATTCACAGCATGGCCATCTAGATTTGGAATAGGAAAGGAAGTTTATTATACAAAGTGTTTAACCGAAGGCCATCCATGTTCAGTTGCATTCGATTACGGAAGCGAAAACAATGTTGTGAACCAAAGTTTGGTGGAGAAACTCCAGTTACCAGCAACCTTTCTTCTAGATCAAACATGGATCAAATTCAGTACATGGCAATGTGTGAAAGAAGTAGTATGTGATATTGCTCCCATGGACTCTTGTCATCTTCTTTTGGGATGGGCATGGCTTCATTTTAAAGCACTCCATCTTGATGAACGTTCCCTTTATTTGAGGCATGAGGGACATCAAAAGAAGTAGAAGTTTATGACACCAAGACAAGTCAGTAAGGATCAACGTAGGCTGAAGGAGAAAAAAGAAAAAAAAAGAATAAAGAAAGAAGTAATAGAAACTACAGAAGGAAGGGAAAATAAAGAAAAAGAAATGGAACTAGGGAAAGTTTATTCGTCAATGTTCTTTCTTCTACAGTTTGTGATGTCATTTTACAGGAACAAAAGGATAAGCATGTGAAGGAAATACACGAACTTCCATGTTTGAAAAGGAAGCTTGTTCATAGTGCTTTATCATGCATTTGGTCCGTCGATAAGAAGCAAATTCGTCAAACACAACGCATGGAATTATTTATTGTTACATATCAAGGTGGGGTACTGTTGTCAAGAAATGTTATCGACGGATTGCAACCATTGGAAAGTAACAAATATCAAGTTGAATTTGATCCTGGAAGAAGAGAATTAGTTTCAACTTGCGAAAAAATAAAATTCCTTCACAAGATCATAATAAAAACTTACTTTAAAACTAGTGTCTTAAGATTCCGGACAAATCTTCTCGAAGAAGGAGGATATGATGTGAATTGCATATGGGTCAAATGGAGGATGACTAATGCGCCTTGTTGATGCAGTTTCTTTTATTTAAACAAGGGCCCAATGCTTTGTAAAATTGGCTGACCAAATTGTGTTTGTGCTTAACCAATTAATGGGCTTTAGTTTTGCTTTATCTTCAAGTTGAAATAAGGGTCCATATGCCAACTTAAGAACCAACCTTTGGAAGATCAAGAGGACCTTTGCTCAAAGTTTGTGGATGACTTTTGGTAGCCTTAAGTTCTGTTACAATCAACAATTAAGTAGCGGATCATTATTAGCTTGAGAGGATCATTAATTAATAGCTTTTAGCGGGATGATATTGAAATTTATGTGTCTTTTGTAATTCTGATGGTTAAAGCTCCTTCCTATATAAGTTGAACCATTTTCATCAACGAAGGCAAGCTGAGTTTTATTCAGAAAATATACGAGTTTATCTCATCTATCTTAGTGAGAGTGATTCTCCTAAGTTCTTGAGTGATTCAAGAATCCATGAGTTTAATCAAAGGTCCTTTATCCCTTTGTGTGTTTCAACTCTTAGGCTTATCTTCCATTCTTTGAAGTGTGATGTCTATCAATTTCTGTTCCATCTTCTTTTATGTTTCCATTTTCTCGTTTTAAATAATTTCTCAAATTTCTTGCTTGTTAGCATTCCAACAATGATAGATCAGTGAAACGAATCGAACGCTCTGGATTCAAATCATTTGGTATTCCCAGCCTGGCCATCTAGACTTGGAATAGGAAAGGAAGTTTATTATACAAAGTGTTTAACCGAAGGCCATCCATGTTTAGTTGCATTCGATTACGGAAGCGAAAACAATGTTGTGAGCCAAAGATTGGTGGAGAAACTCCAGTTACCAGCAACCTTTCATCTAGATCAAGCATGGATCATATTCAGTACATGGCAATGTGTGAAAGAATCATTATGTGATATTGCTCCCATGGACTCTTGTCATCTTCTTTTGGGATGGGCATGGCTTCATTTTAAAACACTCCATCTTGATGAACGTTCCCTTTATTTGAGGCATGAGGGACATCAAAGGAAGTAGAAGTTTATGACACCAAGACAAGTCAGTAAGGATCAACGTAGGCTGAAGGAGAAAACAGAATAAGAAAGAATAGAAAAAGAAGTAATAGAAACTGCAGAAGGAAGGGAAAATAAAGAAAAAGAAATGGAACTAGAGAAAGTTTATTCGTCAATGTATTTTCTTCTATAGTTTGTGATGTCATTTTACAGGAACAAACGAATAAGCATGTGAAGGAAATACACGAACTTCCATGTTTGAAAAGGAAGCTTGTTCATAGTGCTTTATCATGCATTTGGTCCGTTGATAAGAAGCAAATTCGTCAAACACAACGCATGGAATTATTTATTGTTACATATCTAGGTGGGGTACTGTTGTCAAGAATTGTTATCGACGGATTGCAACCATTGGAAAGTAACAAATATCAAGTTGAATTTGATCCTGGAAGAAGAGAATTAGTTTCAACTTGCGAAAAAATAAAATTCCTTCATAAGATCATAATAAAAACTTACTTTAAAACTAGTGTCTTAAGATTCGGGACAAATCTTCTCGAAGAAGGAGGGTATGATGTGAATTGAATATGGGTCAAATGGAGGATGACTAATGCGCCGTGTTGATGCAGTTTCTGTTATTTAAACAAGGGCCCAATGCTTTGTAAAATTGGCTGACCAAATTGTGTTTGTGCTTAACCAATTAATGGGCTTTAGTTTTGCTTTATCTTCAAGTTGAAATAAGGGTCCATATGCCAACTTAAGAACCAACCTTTGGAAGATCAAGAGGACCTTTGCTCAAAGTTTGTGGATGACTTTTGGTAGCCTTAAGTTCTGTTACAATCAACCATTAAGTAGCGGATCATTATTAGCTTGAGAGGATCATTAACTAATAGCTTTTAGCGGGATGATATTGAAATTTATGTGTCTTTTGTAATTCTGATGGTTAAAGCTCCTTCCTATATAAGTTGAACCATTTTCATCAACGAAGGCAAGCTGAGTTTTATTCAGAAAATATACGAGTTTATCTCATCTATCTTAGTGAGAGTGATTCTCCTAAGTTCTTGAGTGATTCAAGAATCCATGAGTTTAATCAAAGGTCCTTTATCCCTTTGTGTGTTTCAACTCTTAGGCTTATCTTCCATTCTTGGAAGTGTGATGTCTATCAATTTTCATTCCATCATCTTTTATGTTTCCTTTTTCTCGTTTTAAATAATTTCTCAAATTTCTTGCTTGTTAGCACCCCAACAATGATAGATCAGTAAAATGAATCGAACGCTGTGGATTCACATCATTTGGTATTCACAGCCTGGCCATCTAGATTTGGAATAGGAAAGGAAGTTTATTATATAAAGTGTTTAACCGAAGGCCATCCATGTTCAGTTGCATTCGATTACGGAAGCGAAAACAATGTTGTGAACCAAAGTTTGGTGGAGAAACTCCAGTTACCAGCAACCTTTCATCTGGATCAAGCATGGATCAAATTCAGTACATGGCAATGTGTGAAAGAAGTAGTATGTGATATTGCTCCCATGGACTCTTGTCATCTTCTTTTGGGATGGGCATGGCTTCATTTTAAAGCACTCCATCTTGATGAACGTTCCCTTTATTTGAGGCATGAGGGACATCAAAAGAAGTAGAAGTTTATGACACCAAGACAAGTCAGTAAGGATCAACGTAGGCTGAAGGAGAAAACAGAAAAAGAAAGAATAGAGAAAAAAGTAATAGAAACTGCAGAAGGAAGGGAAAATAAAGAAAAAGAAATGGAACTAGACAAAGTTTATTCGTCAATGTATTTTCTTCTACAGTTTGTGATGTCATTTTACAGGAACAAAAGGATAAGCATGTGAAGGAAATACACGAACTTCCATGTTTGAAAAGGAAGCTTGTTCATAGTGCTTTATCATGCATTTGGTCCGTCGATAAGAAGCAAATTCGTCAAACACAACGCATGGAATTATTTATTATTACATATCAAGGTGGGGTACTGTTGTCAAGAAATGTTATCGACGGATTGCAACCATTGGAAAGTAACAAATATCAAGTTGAATTTGATCCTGGAAGAAGAGAATTAGTTTCAACTTGCGAAAAAATAAAATTCCTTCACAAGATCATAATAAAAACTTACTTTAAAACTAGTGTCTTAAGATTCGGGACAAATCTTCTCGAAGAATGAGGGTATGATGTGAATTGCATATGGGTCAAATGGAGGATGACTAATGCGCCGTGTTGATGCAGTTTCTTTTATTTAAAGAAGGGCCCAATGCTTTGTAAAATTGGCTGACGAAATTGTGTTTGTGCTTAACCAATTAATGGGCTTTAGTTTTGCTTTATCTTCAAGTTGAAATAAGGGTCCATATGCCAACTTAAGAACCAACCTTTGGAAGATCAAGAGGACCTTTGCTCAAAGTTTGTGGATGACTTTTGGTAGCCTTAAGTTCTGTTACAATCAACCATTAAGTAGCGGATCATTATTAGCTTGAGAGGATCATTAATTAATAGCTTTTAGCGGGATGATATTGAAATTTATGTGTCTTTTGTAATTCTGATGGTTAAAGCTCCTTCCTATATAAGTTGAACCATTTTCATCAACGAAGGCAAGCTGAGTTTTATTCAGAAAATATACGAGTTTATCTCATCTATCTTAGTGAGAGTGATTCTCCTAAGTTCTTGAGTGATTCAAGAATCCATGAGTTTAATCAAAGGTCCTTTATCCCTTTGTGTGTTTCAACTCTTAGGCTTATCTTCCATTCTTGGAAGTGTGATGTCTATCAATTTTCATTCCATCATCTTTTATGTTTCCTTTTTCTCGTTTTAAATAATTTCTCAAATTTCTTGCTTGTTAGCACCCCAACAATGATAGATCAGTAAAATGAATCGAACGCTGTGGATTCACATCATTTGGTATTCACAGCCTGGCCATCTAGATTTGGAATAGGAAAGGAAGTTTATTATATAAAGTGTTTAACCGAAGGCCATCCATGTTCAGTTGCATTCGATTACGGAAGCGAAAACAATGTTGTGAACCAAAGTTTGGTGGAGAAACTCCAGTTACCAGCAACCTTTCATCTGGATCAAGCATAGATCAAATTCAGTACATGGCAATGTGTGAAAGAAGTAGTATGTGATATTGCTCCCATGGACTCTTGTCATCTTCTTTTGGGATGGGCATGGCTTCATTTTAAAGCACTCCATCTTGATGAACGTTCCCTTTATTTGAGGCATGAGGGACATCAAAAGAAGTAGAAGTTTACGACACCAAGACAAGTCAGTAAGGATCAACGTAGGCTGAAGGAGAAAACAGAAAAAGAAAGAATAAAGAAAGAAGTAATAGAAACTACAGAAGGAAGGGAAAATAAAGAAAAAGAAATGGAACTAGGGAAAGTTTATTCGTCAATGTTCTTTCTTCTACAGTTTGTGATGTCATTTTACAGGAACAAAAGGATAAGCATGTGAAGGAAATACACGAACTTCCATGTTTGAAAAGGAAGCTTGTTCATAGTGCTTTATCATGCATTTGGTCCGTCGATAAGAAGCAAATTCGTCAAACACAACGCATGGAATTATTTATTGTTACATATCAAGGTGGGGTACTGTTGTCAAGAAATGTTATCGACGGATTGCAACCATTGGAAAGTAACAAATATCAAGTTGAATTTGATCCTGGAAGAAGAGAATTAGTTTCAACTTGCGAAAAAATAAAATTCCTTCACAAGATCATAATAAAAACTTACTTTAAAACTAGTGTCTTAAGATTCCGGACAAATCTTCTCGAAGAAGGAGGATATGATGTGAATTGCATATGGGTCAAATGGAGGATGACTAATGCGCCGTGTTGATGCAGTTTCTTTTATTTAAAGAAGGGCCCAATGCTTTGTAAAATTGGCTGACGAAATTGTGTTTGTGCTTAACCAATTAATGGGCTTTAGTTTTGCTTTATCTTCAAGTTGAAATAAGGGTCCATATGCCAACTTAAGAACCAACCTTTGGAAGATCAAGAGGACCTTTGCTCAAAGTTTGTGGATGACTTTTGGTAGCCTTAAGTTCTGTTACAATCAACCATTAAGTAGCGGATCATTATTAGCTTGAGAGGATCATTAATTAATAGCTTTTAGCGGGATGATATTGAAATTTATGTGTCTTTTGTAATTCTGATGGTTAAAGCTCCTTCCTATATAAGTTGAACCATTTTCATCAACGAAGGCAAGCTGAGTTTTATTCAGAAAATATACGAGTTTATCTCATCTATCTTAGTGAGAGTGATTCTCCTAAGTTCTTGAGTGATTCAAGAATCCATGAGTTTAATCAAAGGTCCTTTATCCCTTTGTGTGTTTCAACTCTTAGGCTTATCTTCCATTCTTGGAAGTGTGATGTCTATCAATTTTCATTCCATCATCTTTTATGTTTCCTTTTTCTCGTTTTAAATAATTTCTCAAATTTCTTGCTTGTTAGCACCCCAACAATGATAGATCAGTAAAATGAATCGAACGCTGTGGATTCACATCATTTGGTATTCACAGCCTGGCCATCTAGATTTGGAATAGGAAAGGAAGTTTATTATATAAAGTGTTTAACCGAAGGCCATCCATGTTCAGTTGCATTCGATTACGGAAGCGAAAACAATGTTGTGAACCAAAGTTTGGTGGAGAAACTCCAGTTACCAGCAACCTTTCATCTGGATCAAGCATAGATCAAATTCAGTACATGGCAATGTGTGAAAGAAGTAGTATGTGATATTGCTCCCATGGACTCTTGTCATCTTCTTTTGGGATGGGCATGGCTTCATTTTAAAGCACTCCATCTTGATGAACGTTCCCTTTATTTGAGGCATGAGGGACATCAAAAGAAGTAGAAGTTTACGACACCAAGACAAGTCAGTAAGGATCAACGTAGGCTGAAGGAGAAAACAGAAAAAGAAAGAATAAAGAAAGAAGTAATAGAAACTACAGAAGGAAGGGAAAATAAAGAAAAAGAAATGGAACTAGGGAAAGTTTATTCGTCAATGTTCTTTCTTCTACAGTTTGTGATGTCATTTTACAGGAACAAAAGGATAAGCATGTGAAGGAAATACACGAACTTCCATGTTTGAAAAGGAAGCTTGTTCATAGTGCTTTATCATGCATTTGGTCCGTCGATAAGAAGCAAATTCGTCAAACACAACGCATGGAATTATTTATTGTTACATATCAAGGTGGGGTACTGTTGTCAAGAAATGTTATCGACGGATTGCAACCATTGGAAAGTAACAAATATCAAGTTGAATTTGATCCTGGAAGAAGAGAATTAGTTTCAACTTGCGAAAAAATAAAATTCCTTCACAAGATCATAATAAAAACTTACTTTAAAACTAGTGTCTTAAGATTCCGGACAAATCTTCTCGAAGAAGGAGGATATGATGTGAATTGCATATGGGTCAAATGGAGGATGACTAATACGCCTTGTTGATGCAGTTTCTGTTATTTAAACAAGGGCCCAACGCTTTGTAAAATTGGCTGACCAAATTGTGTTTGTGCTTAACCAATTAATGGGCTTTAGTTTTGCTTTATCTTCAAGTTGAAATAAGGGTCCATATGCCAACCTAAGAACTAACCTTTGGAAGATCAAGAGGACCTTTGCTCAAAGTTTGTGGATGACTTTTGGTAGCCTTAAATTTAGTTACAATCAACCATTAAGTAGCGGATCATTATTAGCTTGAGTGGATCATTAATTAATAGCTTTAAGCGGGATGATATTGAAATTTATGTGTCTTTTGTAATTCTGATGGTTAAAGCTCCTATATAAGTTGAACAATTTTCATCAACGAAGGCAGGCTGAGTTTTATTCAGAAAATAAACGAGTTCTATCTCATCTATCTTAGTGAGAGTGATTCTCCGAAGTTCTTGAGTGATTCAAGAATCCATGAGTTTAATCAAAGGTCCTTTATCCCTTTGTGTGTTTGAACTCTTAGGCTTATCTTCCATTCTTGGAAGTGTGATGTCTATGAATTTCTGTTCCATCTTCTTTTATGTTTCCATTTTCTCGTTTTAAATAATTTCTCTAATTTCTTGCTTGTTAGCATTCCAACAATGATAGATCAGTCAAACGAATCGAACGCTGTGGATTCAAATCATTTGGTATTACCAGCCTGGCCATCTAGACTTCGAATAGGAAAGGAAGTTTATTATACAAAGTGTTTAACCGAAGGCCATCCATGTTCAGTTGCATTCGATTACGGAAGCGAAAACAATGTTGTGAACCAAAGTTTGGTGGAGAAACTCCAGTTACCAGCAACCTTTCATCTGGATCAAGCATGGATCAAATTCAGTACATGGCAATGTGTGAAAGAAGTAGTATGTGATATTGCTCCCATGGACTCTTGTCATCTTCTTTTGGGATGGGCATGGCTTCATTTTAAAGCACTCCATCTTGATGAACGTTCCCTTTATTTGAGGCATGAGGGACATCAAAAGAAGTAGAAGTTTACGACACCAAGACAAGTCAGTAAGGATCAACGTAGGCTGAAGGAGAAAACAGAAAAAGAAAGAATAGAGAAGGAAGTAATAGAAACTACATAAGGAAGGGAAAATAAAGAAAAAGAAATGGAACTAGGGAAAGTTTATTCGTTAATGTTCTTTCTTCTACAGTTTGTGATGTCATTTTAAAGGAACAAAAGGATAAGCATGTGAAGGAAATACACGAACTTCCATGTTTGAAAAGGAAGCTTGTTCATAGTGCTTTATCATGCATTTGGTCCGTCGATAAGAAGCAAATTCGTCAAGCACAACGCATGGAATTATTTATTGTTACATATCAAGGTGGGGTATTGTTGCCAAGAAATGTTATCGACGAATTGCAACCATTGGAAAGTAACAAATATCAAGTTGAATTTGATCCTGGAAGAAGAGAATTAGTTTCAACTTGTGAAAAAATAAAATTCCTTCACAAGATCATAATAAAAACTTACTTTAAAACTAGTGTCTTAAGATTCGGGACAAATCTTCTCGAAGAAGGAGTGTATGATGTGAATTGCATATGGGTCAAATGGAGGATGACTAATGCGCCGTGTTGATGCAGTTTTTGTTATTTAAACAAGGGCCCAATGCTTTGTAAAATTGGCTGACCAAATTGTGTTTGTGCTTAACCAATTAATGGGCTTTAGTTTTGCTTTATCTTCAAGTTGAAATAAGGGTCCATATGCCAACTTAAGAACCAACCTTTGGAAGATCAAGAGGACCTTTGCTCAAAGTTTCTGGATGACTTTTGGTAGCCTTAAGTTCAGTTACAATCAACCATTAAGTAGCGGATCATTATTAGCTTGAATGGATCAATAATTAATAGCTTTTAGCGGGATGATATTGAAGTTTATGTGTCTTTTGTAATTCTGATGGTTAAAGCTCCTTCCTATATAAGTTGAACCATTTTCATCAACGAAGGCAAGCTGAGTTTTATTCAGAAAATAAACGAGTTTATCTCATCTATCTTAGTGAGAGTGATTCTCCTAAGTTCTTGAGTGATTCAAGAATCCATGAGTTTAATCAAAGGTCCTTTATCCCTTTGTGTGTTTCAACTCTTAGGCTTATCTTCCATTCTTGGAAGTGTGATGTCTATCAATTTTCATTCCATCTTCTTTTATGTTTCCTTTTTCTCGTTTTAAATAATTTCTCAAATTTCTTGCTTGTTAGCACTCCAACAATGATAGATCAGTAAAACGAATCGAACGCTGTGGATTCACATCATTTGGTATTCACAGCATGGCCATCTAGATTTGGAATAGGAAAGGAAGTTTATTATACAAAGTGTTTAACCGAAGGCCATCCATGTTCAGTTGCATTCGATTACGGAAGCGAAAACAATGTTGTGAACCAAAGTTTGGTGGAGAAACTCCAGTTACCAGCAACCTTTCATCTGGATCAAGCATGGATCAAATTCAGTACATGGCAATGTGTGAAAGGAGTAGTATGTGATATTGCTCCCATGGACTCTTGTCATCTTCTTTTGGGATGGGCATGGCTTCATTTTAAAGCACTCCATCTTGATGAACGTTCCCTTTATTTGAGGAATGAGGGACATCAAAAGAAGTAGAAGTTTATGACACCAAGACAAGTCAGTAAGGATCAACGTAGGCTGAAGGAGAAAACAGAAAAAGAAAGAATAAAGAAAGAAGTAATAGAAACTACAGAAGGAAGGGAAAATAAAGAAAAAGAAATGGAACTAGGGAAAGTTTATTCGTCAATGTTCTTTCTTCTACAGTTTGTGATGTCATTTTACAGGAACAAAAGGATAAGCATGTGAAGGAAATACACGAACTTCCATGTTTGAAAAGGAAGCTTGTTCATAGTGCTTTATCATGCATTTGGTCCGTCGATAAGAAGCAAATTCGTCAAACACAACGCATGGAATTATTTATTGTTACATATCAAGGTGGGGTACTGTTGTCAAGAAATGTTATCGACGGATTGCAACCATTGGAAAGTAACAAATATCAAGTTGAATTTGATCCTGGAAGAAGAGAATTAGTTTCACCTTGCGAAAAAATAAAATTCCTTCACAAGATCATAATAAAAACTTACTTTAAAACTAGTGTCTTAAGATTCCGGACAAATCTTCTCGAAGAAGGAGGATATGATGTGAATTGCATATGGGTCAAATGGAGGATGACTAATGCGCCTTGTTGATGCAGTTTCTTTTATTTAAACAAGGGCCCAATGCTTTGTAAAATTGGCTGACCAAATTGTGTTTGTGCTTAACCAATTAATGGGCTTTAGTTTTGCTTTATCTTCAAGTTGAAATAAGGGTCCATATGCCAACTTAAGAACCAACCTTTGGAAGATCAAGAGGACCTTTGCTCAAAGTTTGTGGATGACTTTTGGTAGCCTTAAGTTCTGTTACAATCAACCATTAAGTAGCGGATCATTATTAGCTTGAGAGGATCATTAATTAATAGCTTTTAGCGGGATGATATTGAAATTTATGTGTCTTTTGTAATTCTGATGGTTAAAGCTCCTTCCTATATAAGTTGAACCATTTTCATCAACGAAGGCAAGCTGAGTTTTATTCAGAAAATATACGAGTTTATCTCATCTATCTTAGTGAGAGTGATTCTCCTAAGTTCTTGAGTGATTCAAGAATCCATGAGTTTAATCAAAGGTCCTTTATCCCTTTGTGTGTTTCAACTCTTAGGCTTATCTTCCATTCTTGGAAGTGTGATGTCTATCAATTTTCATTCCATCTTCTTTTATGTTTCCTTTTTCTCGTTTTAAATAATTTCTCAAATTTCTTGCTTGTTAGCACTCCAACAATGATAGATCAGTAAAACGAATCGAACGCTGTGGATTCACATCATTTGGTATTCACAGCATGGCCATCTAGATTTGAAATAGGAAAGGAAGTTTATTATACAAAGTGTTTAACCGAAGGCCATCCATGTTCAGTTGCATTCGATTACGGAAGCGAAAACAATGTTGTGAACCAAAGTTTGGTGGAGAAACTCCAGTTACCAGCAACCTTTCATCTGGATCAAGCATGGATCAAATTCAGTACATGGCAATGTGTGAAAGGAGTAGTATGTGATATTGCTCCCATGGACTCTTGTCATCTTCTTTTGGGATGGGCATGGCTTCATTTTAAAGCACTCCATCTTGATGAACGTTCCCTTTATTTGAGGAATGAGGGACATCAAAAGAAGTAGAAGTTTATGACACCAAGACAAGTCAGTAAGGATCAACGTAGGCTGAAGGAGAAAACAGAAAAAGAAAGTATAGAAAAAGAAGTAATAGAAACTGCAGAAGGAAGGGAAAATAAAGAAAAAGAAATGGAACTAGAGAAAGTTTATTCGTCAATGTATTTTCTTCTACAGTTTGTGATGTCATTTTACAGGAACAAACGAATAAGCATGTGAAGGAAATACACGAACTTCCATGTTTGAAAAGGAAGCTTGTTCATAGTGCTTTATCATGCATTTGGTCCATTGATAAGAAGCAAATTCGTCAAACACAACGCATGGAATTATTTATTGTTACATATCAAGGTGGGGTACTGTTGTCTAGAAATGTTATCGACGGATTCCAACTATTGGAAAGTAACAAATATCAAGTTGAATTTGATCCTGGAAGAAGAGAATTAGTTTCAACTTGCGAAAAAATAAAATTCCTTCATAAGATCATAATAAAAACTTACTTTAAAACTAGTGTCTTAAGATTCGGGACAAATCTTCTCGAAGAAGGAGGGTATGATGTGAATTGCATATGGGTCAAATGGAGGATGACTAATGCGCCGTGTTGATGCAGTTTCTGTTATTTAAACAAGGGCCCAATGCTTTGTAAAATTGGCTGACGAAATTGTGTTTGTGCTTAACCAATTAATGGGCTTTAGTTTTGCTTTATCTTCAAGTTGAAATAAGGGTCCATATGCCAACTTAAGAACCAACCTTTGGAAGATCAAGAGGACCTTTGCTCAAAGTTTGTGGATGACTTTTGGTAGCCTTAAGTTCTGTTACAATCAACCATTAAGTAGCGGATCATTATTAGCTTGAGAGGATCATTAACTAATAGCTTTTAGCGGCATGATATTGAAATTTATGTGTCTTTTGTAATTCTGAAGGTTAAAGCTCCTTCCTATATAAGTTGAACCATTTTCATCAACGAAGGCAAGCTGAGTTTTATTCAGAAAATAAACGAGTTTATCTCATCTATCTTAGTGAGAGTGATTCTCCTAAGTTCTTGAGTGATTCAAGAATCCATGAGTTTAATTAAAGGTCCTTTATCCCTTTGTGTGTTTCAACTCTTAGGCTTATCTTCCATTCTTGGAAGTGTGATGTCTATCAATTTTCATTCCATCTTCTTTTATGTTTCCATTTTCTCGTTTTAAATAATTTCTCAAATTTCTTGCTTGTTAGCATTCCAACAATGATAGATCAGTATAACGAATCGAACGCTATGGATTCACATCATTTGGTATTCACAGCCTGGCCATCTAGATTTGGAATAGCAAAGGAAGTTTATTATACAAAGTGTTTAACCGAAGGCCATCCATGTTCAGTTGCATTCGATTACGGAAGCGAAAACAATGTTCTGAACCAAAGTTTGGTGGAGAAACTCCAGTTACCAGCAACCTTTCATCTGGATCAAGCATGGATCAAATTCAGTACATGGCAATGTGTGAAAGGAGTAGTATGTGATATTGCTCCCATGGACTCTTGTCATCTTCTTTTGGGATGGGCATGGCTTCATTTTAAAGCACTCCATCTTGATGAACGTTCCCTTTATTTGAGGCATGAGGGACATCAAAAGCAGTAGAAGTTTATGACACCAAGACAAGTCAGTAAGGATCAACGTAGGCTGAAGGAGAAAACAGAAAAAGAAAGAATAAAGAAAGAAGTAATAGAAACTACAGAAGGAAGGGAAAATAAAGAAAAAGAAATGGAACTAGGGAAAGTTTATTCGTCAATGTTCTTTCTTCTACAGTTTGTGATGTCATTTTAAAGGAACAAAAGGATAAGCATGTGAAGGAAATACACGAACTTCCATGTTTGAAAAGGAAGCTTGTTCATAGTGCTTTATCATGCATTTGGTCCGTCGATAAGAAGCAAATTCGTCAAACACAACGCATGGAATTATTTATTGTTACATATCAAGGTGGGGTACTGTTGTCAAGAAATGTTATCGACGGATTGCAACCATTGGAAAGTAACAAATATCAAGTTGAATTTGATCCTGGAAGAAGAGAATTAGTTTCAACTTGCGAAAAAATAAAATTCCTTCACAAGATCATAATAAAAACTTACTTTAAAACTAGTGTCTTAAGATTCGGGACAAATCTTCTCGAAGAAGGAGGGTATGATGTGAATTGCATATGGGTCAAATGGAGGATGACTAATGCGCCGTGTTGATGCAGTTTCTTTTATTTAAAGAAGGGCCCAATGCTTTGTAAAATTGGCTGACGAAATTGTGTTTGTGCTTAACCAATTAATGGGCTTTAGTTTTGCTTTATCTTCAAGTTGAAATAAGGGTCCATATGCCAACTTAAGAACCAACCTTTGGAAGATCAAGAGGACCTTTGCTCAAAGTTTGTGGATGACTTTTGGTAGCCTTAAGTTCTGTTACAATCAACCATTAAGTAGCGGATCATTATTAGCTTGAGAGGATCATTAATTAATAGCTTTTAGCGGGATGATATTGAAATTTATGTGTCTTTTGTAATTCTGATGGTTAAAGCTCCTATATAAGTTGAACCATTTTCATCAATGAAGGCATGCTGAGTTTTATTGAGAAAATAAACGAGTTTTATCTCATCTATCTTAGTGAGAGTGATTCTCCTAAGTTCTTGAGTGATTCAAGAATCCATGAGTTTCATCAAAGGTCCTTTATCCCTTTGTGTGTTTCAACTCTTAGGCTTATCTTCCATTCTTGGAAGTGTGATGTCTATCAATTTCCGTTCCATCTTCTTTTATGTTTCCATTTTCTCGTTTTAAATAATTTCTCAAATTTCTTGCTTATTAGCATTCCAACAATGATAGATCAGTCAAACGAATCGAACGATGTGGATTCACATCATTTGGTATTCACAGCCTGGCCATCTAGACCTGGAATAGGAAAGGAAGTTTATTATACAAAGTGTTTAACCGAAGGCCATCGATGTTTAGTTGCATTCGATTACGGAAGCGAAAACAATGTTGTGAGCCAAAGATTGGTGGAGAAACTCCAGTTACCAGCAACCTTTCATCTGGATCAAGCATGGATCAAATTCAGTACATGGCAATGTGTGAAAGAAGTATTATGTGATATTGCTCCCATGGACTCTCGTCATCTTCTTTTGGGATGGGCATGGCTTCATTTTAAAACACTCCATCTTGATGAACGTTCCCTTTATTTGAGGCATGAGGGACATCAAAGGAAGTAGAAGTTTATGACACCAAGACAAGTCAGTAAGGATCAACGTAGGCTGAAGGAGAAAACAGAAAAAGAAAGAATAGAAACAGAAGTAATAGAAACTGCAGAAGGAAGGGAAAATAAAGAAAAAGAAATGGAACTAGAGAAAGTTTATTCGTCAATGTATTTTCTTCTACAGTTTGTGATGTCATTTTACAGGAACAAAAGGATAAGCATGTGAAGGAAATACACGAACTTCCATGTTTGAAAAGGAAGCTTGTTCATAGTGCTTTATCATGCATTTGGTCCGTCGATAAGAAGCAAATTCGTCAAACACAACGCATGGAATTATTTATTGTTACATATCAAGGTGGGGTATTGTTGTCAAGAAATGTTATCGACGGATTGCAACCATTGGAAAGTAACAAATATCAAGTTGAATTTGATCCTGGAAGAAGAGAATTAGTTTCAACTTGCGAAAAAATAAAATTCCTTCACAAGTTCATAATAAAAACTTACTTTAAAACTAGTGTCTTAAGATTCCGGACAAATCTTCTCGAAGAAGGAGGATATGATGTGAATTGCATATGGGTCAAATGGAGGATGACTAATTCGCCGTGTTGATGCGGTTTCTTTTATTTAAACAAGGGCCCAATGCTTTGTAAAATTGGCTGACCAAATTGTGTTTGTGCTTAACCAATTAATGGGCTTTAGTTTTGCTTTATCTTCAAGTTGAAATAAGGGTCCATATGCCAACTTAAGAACCAACCTTTGGAAGATCAAGAGGACCTTTGCTCAAAGTTTGTGGATGACTTTTGGTAGCCTTAAGTTCTGTTACAATCAACCATTAAGTAGCGGATCGTTATTAGCTTGAGTGGATCATTAATTAATAGCTTTAAGCGGGATGATATTGAAATTTATGTGTCTTTTGTAATTCTGATGGTTAAAGCTCCTATATAAGTTGAACCATTTTCATCAATGAAGGCAAGCTGAGTTTTATTCAGAAAATAAACGAGTTTTATCTCATCTATCTTAGTGAGAGTGATTCTCCTAAGTTCTTGAGTGACTCAAGAATCCATGAGTTTCATCAAAGGTCCTTTATCCCTCTGTGTGTTTCAACTCTTAGGCTTATCTTCCATTTTTGGAAGTGTGATGTCTATCAATTTCCGTTCCATCTTCTTTTATGTTTCCATTTTCTCGTTTTAAATAATTTCTCAAATTTCTTGCTTGTTAGCATTCCAACAATGATAGATCAGTCAAACGAATCGAACGCTGTGGATTCACATCATTTGGTATTCACAGCCTGGCCATCTAGACCTGGAATAGGAAAGGAAGTTTATTATACAAAGTGTTTAACCGAAGGCCATCCATGTTTAGTTGCATTCGATTACGGAAGCGAAAACAATGTTGTGAGCCAAAGATTGGTGGAGAAACTCCAGTTACCGGCAACCTTTCATCTGGATCAAGCATGGATCAAATTCAGTACATGGCAATGTGTGAAAGAAGTATTATGTGATATTGCTACCATGGACTCTCGTCATCTTCTTTTGGGATGGGCATGGCTTCATTTTAAAACACTCCATCTTGATGAACGTTCCCTTTATTTGAGGCATGAGGGACATCAAAGGAAGTAGAAGTTTATGACACCAAGACAAGTCAGTAAGGATCAACGTAGGCTGAAGGAGAAAACAGAAAAAGAAAGAATAGAAAAAGAAGTAATAGAAACTGCAGAAGGAAGGGAAAATAAAGAAAAAGAAATGGAACTAGAGAAAGTTTATTCGTCAATGTATTTTCTTCTACAGTTTGTGATGTCATTTTACAAGAACAAAAGGATAAGCATGTGAAGGAAATACACGAACTTCCATGTTTGAAAAGGAAGCTTCTTCATAGTGCTTTATCATGAATTTGGTTCGTCGATAAGAAGCAAATTCGTCAAACACAACGCATGAAATTATTTATTGTTACATATCAAGGTGGGGTACTGTTGTCAAGAAATGTTATCGACGGATTGCAACCATTGGAAAGTAACAAATATCAAGTTGAATTTGATCCTGGAAGAAGAGAATTAGTTTCAACTTGCGAAAAAATAAAATTCCTTCACAAGATCATAATAAAAACTTACTTTAAAACTAGTGTCTTAAGATTCCGGACAAATCTTCTCGAAGAAGGAGGGTATGATGTGAATTACATATGGGTCAAATGGAGGATGACTAATGCGCCGTGTTGATGCAGTTTCTTTTATTTAAACAAGGGCCCAATGCTTTGTAAAATTGGCTGACCAAATTGTGTTTGTGCTTAACCAATTAATGGGCTTTAGTTTTGCTTTATCTTCAAGTTGAAATAAGGGTCCATATGCCAACCTAAGAACCAACCTTTGGAAGATCAAGAGGACCTTTGCTCAAAGTTTGTGGATGACTTTTGGTAGCCTTAAATTCAGTTACAATCAACCATTAAGTAGCGAATCATTATTAGCTTGAGTGGATCATTAATTAATAGCTTTAAGCGGGATGATATTGAAATTTATGTGTCTTTTGTAATTCTGATAGTTAAAGCTCCTATATAAGTTGAACCATTTTCATCAATGAAGGCAAGCTGAGTTTTATTCATAAAATAAACGAGTTTTATCTCATCTATCTTAGTGAGAGTGATTATCCTAAGTTCTTGAGTGACTCAAGAATCCATGAGTTTCATCAAAGGTCCTTTATCCCTCTGTGTGTTTCAACTCTTAGGCTTATCTTCCATTCTTGGAAGTGTGATGTCTATCAATTTCCGTTCCATCTTCTTTTATGTTTCCATTTTCTCGTTTTAAATAATTTCTCAAATTTCTTGCTTGTTAGCATTCCAACAATGATAGATCAGTCAAACGAATCGAACGCTGTGGATTCACATCATTTGGTATTCACAGCCTGGCCATCTAGACCTGGAATAGGAAAGGAAGTTTATTATACAAAGTGTTTAACCGAAGGCCATCCATGTTTAGTTGCATTCGATTACGGAAGCGAAAACAATGTTGTGAGCCAAAGATTGGTGGAGAAACTCCAGTTACCAGCAACCTTTCATCTGGATCAAGCATGGATCAAATTCAGTACATGGCAATGTGTGAAAGAAGTATTATGCGATATTGCTCCCATGGACTCTCGTCATCTTCTTTTGGGATGGGCATGGCTTCATTTTAAAACACTCCATCTTGATGAACGTTCCCTTTATTTGAGGCATGAGGGACATCAAAGGAAGTAGAAGTTTATGACACCAAGACAAGTCAGTAAGGATCAACGTAGGCTGAAGGAGAAAACAGAAAAAGAAAGAATAGAAAAAGAAGTAATAGAAACTGCAGAAGGAAGGGAAAATAAAGAAAAAGAAATGGAACTAGAGAAAGTTTATTCGTCAATGTATTTTCTTCTACAGTTTGTGATGTCATTTTACAGGAACAAAAGGATAAACATGTGAAGGAAATACACGAACTTCCATGTTTGAAAAGGAAGCTTCTTCATAGTGCTTTCTCATGCATTTGGTCCGTTGATAAGAAGCAAATTCGTCAAACACAACGCATGGAATTATTTATTGTTACATATCAAGGTGGGGTACCGTTGTCAAGAAATGTTATCGACAGATTGCAACCATTGGAAAGTAACAAATATCAAGTTGAATTTGATCCTGGAAGAAGAGAATTAGTTTCAACTTGCGAAAAAATAAAATTCCTTCACAACATCATAATAAAAACTTACTTTAAAACTAGTGTCTTAAGATTCCGGACAAATCTTCTCGAAGAAGGAGGGTATGATGTGAATTGCATATGGGTCAAATGGAGGATGACTAATGCGCCGTGTTGATGCAGTTTCTTTTATTTAAACAAGGGCCCAATGCTTTGTAAAATTGGCTGACCAAATTGTGTTTGTGCTTAACCAATTAATGGGCTTTAGTTTTGCTTTATCTTCAAGTTAAAATAAGGGTCCATATGCCAACCTAAGAACCAACCTTTGGAAGATCAATAGGACCTTTGCTCAAAGTTTGTGGATGACTTTTGGTAGCCTTAAATTCAGTTACAATCAACCATTAAGTAGCGGATCATTATTAGCTTGAGTGGATCATTAATTAATAGCTTTAAGCGGGATGATATTGAAATTTATGTGTCTTTTGTAATTCTGATGGTTAAAGCTCCTATATAAGTTGAACCATTTTCATCAATGAAGGCAAGCTGAGTTTTATTCAGAAAATAAACCAGTTTTATCTCATCTATCTTAGTGAGAGTGATTCTCCTAAGTTCTTGAGTGATTCAAGAATCCATGAGTTTCATCAAAGGTCCTTTATCCCTCTGTGTGTTTCAACTCTTAGGCTTATCTTCCATTCTTGGAAGTGTGATGTCTATCAATTTCCGTTCCATCTTCTTTTATGTTTCCATTTTCTCGTTTTAAATAATTTCTCAAATTTCTTGCTTGTTAGCATTCCAACAATGATAGATCAGTCAAACGAATCGAACGCTGTGGATTCACATCATTTGGTATTCACAGCCTGGCCATCTAGACCTGGAATAGGAAAGGAAGTTTATTATACAAAGTGTTTAACCGAAGGCCATCCATGTTTAGTTGCATTCGATTACGGAAGCGAAAACAATGTTGTGAGCCAAAGATGGGTGGAGAAACTCCAGTTACCAGCAACCTTTCATCTGGATCAAGCATGGATCAAATTCAGTACATGGCAATGTGTGAAAGAAGTATTATGCGATATTGCTCCCATGGACTCTCGTCATCTTCTTTTGGGATGGGCATGGCTTCATTTTAAAACACTCCATCTTGATGAACGTTCCCTTTATTTGAGGCATGAGGGACATCAAAGGAAGTAGAAGTTTATGACACCAAGACAAGTCAGTAAGGATCAACGTAGGCTGAAGGAGAAAACAGAAAAAGAAAGAATAGAAAAAGAAGTAATAGAAACTGCAGAAGGAAGGGAAAATAAAGAAAAAGAAATGGAACTAGAGAAAGTTTATTCGTCAATGTATTTTCTTCTACAGTTTGTGATGTCATTTTACAGGAACAAAAGGATAAGCATGTGAAGGAAATACACGAACTTCCATGTTTGAAAAGGAAGCTTCTTCATAGTGCTTTATCATGCATTTGGTCCGTTGATAAGAAGCAAATTCGTCAAACACAACGCATGGAATTATTTATTGTTACATATCAAGGTGGGGTACCGTTGTCAAGAAATGTTATCGACAGATTGCAACCATTGGAAAGTAACAAATATCAAGTTGAATTTGATCCTGGAAGAAGAGAATTAGTTTCAACTTGCGAAAAAATAAAATTCCTTCACAACATCATAATAAAAACTTACTTTAAAACTAGTGTCTTAAGATTCGGGACAAATCTTCTCGAAGAAGGAGGGTATGATGTGAATTGCATATGGGTCAAATGGAGGATGACTAATGCGCCGTGTTGATGCAGTTTCTTTTATTTAAACAAGGGCCCAATGCTTTGTAAAATTGGCTGACCAAATTGTGTTTGTGCTTAACCAATTAATGGGCTTTAGTTTTGCTTTATCTTCAAGTTGAAATAAGGGTCCATATGCCAACCTAAGAACCAACCTTTGGAAGATCAATAGGACCTTTGCTCAAAGTTTGTGGATGACTTTTGGTAGCCTTAAATTCAGTTACAATCAACCATTAAGTAGCGGATCATTATTAGCTTGAGTGGATCATTAATTAATAGCTTTAAGCGGGATGATATTGAAATTTATGTGTCTTTTGTAATTCTGATGGTTAAAGCTCCTATATAAGTTGAACCATTTTCATCAATGAAGGCAAGCTGAGTTTTATTCAGAAAATAAACCAGTTTTATCTCATCTATCTTAGTGAGAGTGATTCTCCTAAGTTCTTGAGTGATTCAAGAATCCATGAGTTTCATCAAAGGTCCTTTATCCCTCTGTGTGTTTCAACTCTTAGGCTTATCTTCCATTCTTGGAAGTGTGATGTCTATCAATTTCCGTTCCATCTTCTTTTATGTTTCCATTTTCTCGTTTTAAATAATTTCTCAAATTTCTTGCTTGTTAGCATTCCAACAATGATAGATCAGTCAAACGAATCGAACGCTGTGGATTCACATCATTTGGTATTCACAGCCTGGCCATCTAGACCTGGAATAGGAAAGGAAGTTTATTATACAAAGTGTTTAACCGAAGGCCATCCATGTTTAGTTGCATTCGATTACGGAAGCGAAAACAATGTTGTGAGCCAAAGATGGGTGGAGAAACTCCAGTTACCAGCAACCTTTCATCTGGATCAAGCATGGATCAAATTCAGTACATGGCAATGTGTGAAAGAAGTATTATGCGATATTGCTCCCATGGACTCTCGTCATCTTCTTTTGGGATGGGCATGGCTTCATTTTAAAACACTCCATCTTGATGAACGTTCCCTTTATTTGAGGCATGAGGGACATCAAAGGAAGTAGAAGTTTATGACACCAAGACAAGTCAGTAAGGATCAACGTAGGCTGAAGGAGAAAACAGAAAAAGAAAGAATAGAAAAAGAAGTAATAGAAACTGCAGAAGGAAGGGAAAATAAAGAAAAAGAAATGGAACTAGAGAAAGTTTATTCGTCAATGTATTTTCTTCTACAGTTTGTGATGTCATTTTACAGGAACAAAAGGATAAGCATGTGAAGGAAATACACGAACTTCCATGTTTGAAAAGGAAGCTTCTTCATAGTGCTTTATCATGCATTTGGTCCGTTGATAAGAAGCAAATTCGTCAAACACAACGCATGGAATTATTTATTGTTACATATCAAGGTGGGGTACCGTTGTCAAGAAATGTTATCGACAGATTGCAACCAATGGAAAGTAACAAATATCAAGTTGAATTTGATCCTGGAAGAAGAGAATTAGTTTCAACTTGCGAAAAAATAAAATTCCTTCACAACATCATAATAAAAACTTACTTTAAAACTAGTGTCTTAAGATTCGGGACAAATCTTCTCGAAGAAGGAGGGTATGATGTGAATTGCATATGGGTCAAATGGAGGATGACTAATGCGCCGTGTTGATGCAGTTTCTTTTATTTAAACAAGGGCCCAATGCTTTGTAAAATTGGCTGACCAAATTGTGTTTGTGCTTAACCAATTAATGGGCTTTAGTTTTGCTTTATCTTCAAGTTGAAATAAGGGTCCATATGCCAACCTAAGAACCAACCTTTGGAAGATCAAGAGGACCTTTGCTCAAAGTTTGTGGATGACTTTTGGTAGCCTTAAATTCAGTTACAATCAACCATTAAGTAGCGGATCATTATTAGCTTGAGTGGATCATTAATTAATAGCTTTAAGCGGGATGATATTGAAATTTATGTGTCTTTTGTAATTCTGATGGTTAAAGTTCCTATATAAGTTGAACCATTTTCATCAATGAAGGCAAGCTGAGTTTTATTCATAAAATAAACGAGTTTTATCTCATCTATCTTAGTGAGAGTGATTCTCCTAAGTTCTTGAGTGATTCAAGAATCCATGAGTTTCATCAAAGGTCCTTTATCCCTCTGTGTGTTTCAACTCTTAGGCTTATCTTCCATTCTTGGAAGTGTGATGTCTATCAATTTCCGTTCCATCTTCTTTTATGTTTCCATTTTCTCGTTTTAAATAATTTCTCAAATTTCTTGCTTGTTAGCATTCCAACAATGATAGATCAGTCAAACGAATCGAACGCTGTGGATTCACATCATTTGGTATTCACAGCCTGGCCATCTAGACCTGGAATAGGAAAGGAAGTTTATTATACAAAGTGTTTAACCGAAGGCCATCCATGTTTAGTTGCATTCGATTACGGAAGCGAAAACAATGTTGTGAGCCAAAGATGGGTGGAGAAACTCCAGTTACCAGCAACCTTTCATCTGGATCAAGCATGGATCAAATTCAGTACATGGCAATGTGTGAAAGAAGTATTATGCGATATTGCTCCCATGGACTCTCGTCATCTTCTTTTGGGATGGGCATGGCTTCATTTTAAAACACTCCATCTTGATGAACGTTCCCTTTATTTGAGGCATGAGGGACATCAAAGGAAGTAGAAGTTTATGACACCAAGACAAGTCAGTAAGGATCAACGTAGGCTGAAGGAGAAAACAGAAAAAGAAAGAATAGAAAAAGAAGTAATAGAAACTGCAGAAGGAAGGGAAAATAAAGAAAAAGAAATGGAACTAGAGAAAGTTTATTCGTCAATGTATTTTCTTCTACAGTTTGTGATGTCATTTTACAGGAACAAAAGGATAAGCATGTGAAGGAAATACACGAACTTCCATGTTTGAAAAGGAAGCTTCTTCATAGTGCTTTATCATGCATTTGGTCCGTTGATAAGAAGCAAATTCGTCAAACATAACGCATGGAATTATTTATTGTTACATATCAAGGTGGGGTACCGTTGTCAAGAAATGTTATCGACAGATTGCAACCATTGGAAAGTAACAAATATCAAGTTGAATTTGATCCTGGAAGAAGAGAATTAGTTTCAACTTGCGAAAAAATAAAATTCCTTCACAACATCATAATAAAAACTTACTTTAAAACTAGTGTCTTAAGATTCGGGACAAATCTTCTCGAAGAAGGAGGGTATGATGTGAATTGCATATGGGTCAAATGGAGGATGACTAATGCGCCGTGTTGATGCAGTTTCTTTTATTTAAACAAGGGCCCAATGCTTTGTAAAATTGGCTGACCAAATTGTGTTTGTGCTTAACCAATTAATGGGCTTTAGTTTTGCTTTATCTTCAAGTTGAAATAAGGGTCCATATGCCAACCTAAGAACCAACCTTTGGAAGATCAATAGGACCTTTGCTCAAAGTTTGTGGATGACTTTTGGTAGCCTTAAATTCAGTTACAATCAACC
Source organism: Vigna unguiculata (assembly GCF_037176805.1). NCBI lineage: Eukaryota > Viridiplantae > Streptophyta > Magnoliopsida > Fabales > Fabaceae > Vigna > Vigna unguiculata. The sequence continues at coordinate 22,348,202 of NC_140802.1, forward strand.
ATTAAGTAGCGGATCATTATTAGCTTGAGTGGATCATTAATTAATAGCTTTAAGCGGGATGATATTGAAATTTATGTGTCTTTTGTAATTCTGATGGTTAAAGCTCCTATATAAGTTGAACCATTTTCATCAATGAAGGCAAGCTGAGTTTTATTCAGAAAATAAACCAGTTTTATCTCATCTATCTTAGTGAGAGTGATTCTCCTAAGTTCTTGAGTGATTCAAGAATCCATGAGTTTCATCAAAGGTCCTTTATCCCTCTGTGTGTTTCAACTCTTAGGCTTATCTTCCATTCTTGGAAGTGTGATGTCTATCAATTTCCGTTCCATCTTCTTTTATGTTTCCATTTTCTCGTTTTAAATAATTTCTCAAATTTCTTGCTTGTTAGCATTCCAACAATGATAGATCAGTCAAACGAATCGAACGCTGTGGATTCACATCATTTGGTATTCACAGCCTGGCCATCTAGACCTGGAATAGGAAAGGAAGTTTATTATACAAAGTGTTTAACCGAAGGCCATCCATGTTTAGTTGCATTCGATTACGGAAGCGAAAACAATGTTGTGAGCCAAAGATGGGTGGAGAAACTCCAGTTACCAGCAACCTTTCATCTGGATCAAGCATGGATCAAATTCAGTACATGGCAATGTGTGAAAGAAGTATTATGCGATATTGCTCCCATGGACTCTCGTCATCTTCTTTTGGGATGGGCATGGCTTCATTTTAAAACACTCCATCTTGATGAACGTTCCCTTTATTTGAGGCATGAGGGACATCAAAGGAAGTAGAAGTTTATGACACCAAGACAAGTCAGTAAGGATCAACGTAGGCTGAAGGAGAAAACAGAAAAAGAAAGAATAGAAAAAGAAGTAATAGAAACTGCAGAAGGAAGGGAAAATAAAGAAAAAGAAATGGAACTAGAGAAAGTTTATTCGTCAATGTATTTTCTTCTACAGTTTGTGATGTCATTTTACAGGAACAAAAGGATAAGCATGTGAAGGAAATACACGAACTTCCATGTTTGAAAAGGAAGCTTCTTCATAGTGCTTTATCATGCATTTGGTCCGTTGATAAGAAGCAAATTCGTCAAACACAACGCATGGAATTATTTATTGTTACATATCAAGGTGGGGTACCGTTGTCAAGAAATGTTATCGACAGATTGCAACCATTGGAAAGTAACAAATATCAAGTTGAATTTGATCCTAGAAGAAGAGAATTAGTTTCAACTTGCGAAAAAATAAAATTCCTTCACAACATCATAATAAAAACTTACTTTAAAACTAGTGTCTTAAGATTCGGGACAAATCTTCTCGAAGAAGGAGGGTATGATGTGAATTGCATATGGGTCAAATGGAGGATGACTAATGCGCCGTGTTGATGCAGTTTCTTTTATTTAAACAAGGGCCCAATGCTTTGTAAAATTGGCTGACCAAATTGTGTTTGTGCTTAACCAATTAATGGGCTTTAGTTTTGCTTTATCTTCAAGTTGAAATAAGGGTCCATATGCCAACCTAAGAACCAACCTTTGGAAGATCAATAGGACCTTTGCTCAAAGTTTGTGGATGACTTTTGGTAGCCTTAAATTCAGTTACAATCAACCATTAAGTAGCGGATCATTATTAGCTTGAGTGGATCATTAATTAATAGCTTTAAGCGGGATGATATTGAAATTTATGTGTCTTTTGTAATTCTGATGGTTAAAGCTCCTATATAAGTTGAACCATTTTCATCAATGAAGGCAAGCTGAGTTTTATTCAGAAAATAAACCAGTTTTATCTCATCTATCTTAGTGAGAGTGATTCTCCTAAGTTCTTGAGTGATTCAAGAATCCATGAGTTTCATCAAAGGTCCTTTATCCCTCTGTGTGTTTCAACTCTTAGGCTTATCTTCCATTCTTGGAAGTGTGATGTCTATCAATTTCCGTTCCATCTTCTTTTATGTTTCCATTTTCTCGTTTTAAATAATTTCTCAAATTTCTTGCTTGTTAGCATTCCAACAATGATAGATCAGTCAAACGAATCGAACGCTGTGGATTCACATCATTTGGTATTCACAGCCTGGCCATCTAGACCTGGAATAGGAAAGGAAGTTTATTATACAAAGTGTTTAACCGAAGGCCATCCATGTTTAGTTGCATTCGATTACGGAAGCGAAAACAATGTTGTGAGCCAAAGATGGGTGGAGAAACTCCAGTTACCAGCAACCTTTCATCTGGATCAAGCATGGATCAAATTCAGTACATGGCAATGTGTGAAAGAAGTATTATGCGATATTGCTCCCATGGACTCTCGTCATCTTCTTTTGGGATGGGCATGGCTTCATTTTAAAACACTCCATCTTGATGAACGTTCCCTTTATTTGAGGCATGAGGGACATCAAAGGAAGTAGAAGTTTATGACACCAAGACAAGTCAGTAAGGATCAACGTAGGCTGAAGGAGAAAACAGAAAAAGAAAGAATAGAAAAAGAAGTAATAGAAACTGCAGAAGGAAGGGAAAATAAAGAAAAAGAAATGGAACTAGAGAAAGTTTATTCGTCAATGTATTTTCTTCTACAGTTTGTGATGTCATTTTACAGGAACAAAAGGATAAGCATGTGAAGGAAATACACGAACTTCCATGTTTGAAAAGGAAGCTTCTTCATAGTGCTTTATCATGCATTTGGTCCGTTGATAAGAAGCAAATTCGTCAAACACAACGCATGGAATTATTTATTGTTACATATCAAGGTGGGGTACCGTTGTCAAGAAATGTTATCGACAGATTGCAACCATTGGAAAGTAACAAATATCAAGTTGAATTTGATCCTGGAAGAAGAGAATTAGTTTCAACTTGCGAAAAAATAAAATTCCTTCACAACATCATAATAAAAACTTACTTTAAAACTAGTGTCTTAAGATTCGGGACAAATCTTCTCGAAGAAGGAGGGTATGATGTGAATTGCATATGGGTCAAATGGAGGATGACTAATGCGCCGTGTTGATGCAGTTTCTTTTATTTAAACAAGGGCCCAATGCTTTGTAAAATTGGCTGACCAAATTGTGTTTGTGCTTAACCAATTAATGGGCTTTAGTTTTGCTTTATCTTCAAGTTGAAATAAGGGTCCATATGCCAACCTGAGAACCAACCTTTGGAAGATCAATAGGACCTTTGCTCAAAGTTTGTGGATGACTTTTGGTAGCCTTAAATTCAGTTACAATCAACCATTAAGTAGCGGATCATTATTAGCTTGAGTGGATCATTAACTAATAGCTTTTAGCGGCATGATATTGAAATTTATGTGTCTTTTGTAATTCTGATGGTTAAAGCTCCTATATAAGTTGAACCATTTTCATCAATGAAGGCAAGCTGAGTTTTATTCAGAAAATAAACCAGTTTTATCTCATCTATCTTAGTGAGAGTGATTCTCCTAAGTTCTTGAGTGATTCAAGAATCCATGAGTTTCATCAAAGGTCCTTTATCCCTCTGTGTGTTTCAACTCTTAGGCTTATCTTCCATTCTTGGAAGTGTGATGTCTATCAATTTCCGTTCCATCTTCTTTTATGTTTCCATTTTCTCGTTTTAAATAATTTCTCAAATTTCTTGCTTGTTAGCATTCCAACAATGATAGATCAGTCAAACGAATCGAACGCTGTGGATTCACATCATTTGGTATTCACAGCCTGGCCATCTAGACCTGGAATAGGAAAGGAAGTTTATTATACAAAGTGTTTAACCGAAGGCCATCCATGTTTAGTTGCATTCGATTACGGAAGCGAAAACAATGTTGTGAGCCAAAGATGGGTGGAGAAACTCCAGTTACCAGCAACCTTTCATCTGGATCAAGCATGGATCAAATTCAGTACATGGCAATGTGTGAAAGAAGTATTATGCGATATTGCTCCCATGGACTCTCGTCATCTTCTTTTGGGATGGGCATGGCTTCATTTTAAAACACTCCATCTTGATGAACGTTCCCTTTATTTGAGGCATGAGGGACATCAAAGGAAGTAGAAGTTTATGACACCAAGACAAGTCAGTAAGGATCAACGTAGGCTGAAGGAGAAAACAGAAAAAGAAAGAATAGAAAAAGAAGTAATAGAAACTGCAGAAGGAAGGGAAAATAAAGAAAAAGAAATGGAACTAGAGAAAGTTTATTCGTCAATGTATTTTCTTCTACAGTTTGTGATGTCATTTTACAGGAACAAAAGGATAAGCATGTGAAGGAAATACACGAACTTCCATGTTTGAAAAGGAAGCTTCTTCATAGTGCTTTATCATGCATTTGGTCCGTTGATAAGAAGCAAATTCGTCAAACACAACGCATGGAATTATTTATTGTTACATATCAAGGTGGGGTACCGTTGTCAAGAAATGTTATCGACAGATTGCAACCATTGGAAAGTAACAAATATCAAGTTGAATTTGATCCTGGAAGAAGAGAATTAGTTTCAACTTGCGAAAAAATAAAATTCCTTCACAACATCATAATAAAAACTTACTTTAAAACTAGTGTCTTAAGATTCGGGACAAATCTTCTCGAAGAAGGAGGGTATGATGTGAATTGCATATGGGTCAAATGGAGGATGACTAATGCGCCGTGTTGATGCAGTTTCTTTTATTTAAACAAGGGCCCAATGCTTTGTAAAATTGGCTGACCAAATTGTGTTTGTGCTTAACCAATTAATGGGCTTTAGTTTTGCTTTATCTTCAAGTTGAAATAAGGGTCCATATGCCAACCTAAGAACAAACCTTTGGAAGATCAATAGGACCTTTGCTCAAAGTTTGTGGATGACTTTTGGTAGCCTTAAATTCAGTTACAATCAACCATTAAGTAGCGGATCATTATTAGCTTGAGTGGATCATTAACTAATAGCTTTTAGCGGCATGATATTGAAATTTATGTGTCTTTTGTAATTCTGATGGTTAAAGCTCCTATATAAGTTGAACCATTTTCATCAATGAAGGCAAGCTGAGTTTTATTCAGAAAATAAACCAGTTTTATCTCATCTATCTTAGTGAGAGTGATTCTCCTAAGTTCTTGAGTGATTCAAGAATCCATGAGTTTCATCAAAGGTCCTTTATCCCTCTGTGTGTTTCAACTCTTAGGCTTATCTTCCATTCTTGGAAGTGTGATGTCTATCAATTTCCGTTCCATCTTCTTTTATGTTTCCATTTTCTCGTTTTAAATAATTTCTCAAATTTCTTGCTTGTTAGCATTCCAACAATGATAGATCAGTCAAACGAATCGAACGCTGTGGATTCACATCATTTGGTATTCACAGCCTGGCCATCTAGACCTGGAATAGGAAAGGAAGTTTATTATACAAAGTGTTTAACCGAAGGCCATCCATGTTTAGTTGCATTCGATTACGGAAGCGAAAACAATGTTGTGAGCCAAAGATGGGTGGAGAAACTCCAGTTACCAGCAACCTTTCATCTGGATCAAGCATGGATCAAATTCAGTACATGGCAATGTGTGAAAGAAGTATTATGCGATATTGCTCCCATGGACTCTCGTCATCTTCTTTTGGGATGGGCATGGCTTCATTTTAAAACACTCCATCTTGATGAACGTTCCCTTTATTTGAGGCATGAGGGACATCAAAGGAAGTAGAAGTTTATGACACCAAGACAAGTCAGTAAGGATCAACGTAGGCTGAAGGAGAAAACAGAAAAAGAAAGAATAGAAAAAGAAGTAATAGAAACTGCAGAAGGAAGGGAAAATAAAGAAAAAGAAATGGAACTAGAGAAAGTTTATTCGTCAATGTATTTTCTTCTACAGTTTGTGATGTCATTTTACAGGAACAAAAGGATAAGCATGTGAAGGAAATACACGAACTTCCATGTTTGAAAAGGAAGCTTCTTCATAGTGCTTTATCATGCATTTGGTCCGTTGATAAGAAGCAAATTCGTCAAACACAACGCATGGAATTATTTATTGTTACATATCAAGGTGGGGTACCGTTGTCAAGAAATGTTATCGACAGATTGCAACCATTGGAAAGTAACAAATATCAAGTTGAATTTGATCCTGGAAGAAGAGAATTAGTTTCAACTTGCGAAAAAATAAAATTCCTTCACAACATCATAATAAAAACTTACTTTAAAACTAGTGTCTTAAGATTCGGGACAAATCTTCTCGAAGAAGGAGGGTATGATGTGAATTGCATATGGGTCAAATGGAGGATGATTAATGCGCCGATGCGGTTTCTTTTATTTAAACAAGGGCCCAATGCTTTGTAAAATTGGCTGACCAAATTGTGTTTGTGCTTAACCAATTAATGGGCTTTAGTTTTGCTTTATCTTCAAGTTGAAATAAGGGTCCATATGCCAACTTAAGAACCAACCTTTGGAAGATCAAGAGGACCTTTGCTCAAAGTTTGTGGATGACTTTTGGTAGCCTTAAGTTCTGTTACAATCAACCATTAAGTAGCGGATCGTTATTAGCTTGAGTGGATCATTAATTAATAGCTTTAAGCGGGATGATATTGAAATTTATGTGTCTTTTGTAATTCTGATGGTTAAAGCTCCTATATAAGTTGAACCATTTTCATCAATGAAGGCAAGCTGAGTTTTATTCAGAAAATAAACGAGTTTTATCTCATCTATCTTAGTGAGAGTGATTCTCCTAAGTTCTTGAGTGACTCAAGAATCCATGAGTTTCATCAAAGGTCCTTTATCCCTCTGTGTGTTTCAACTCTTAGGCTTATCTTCCATTCTTGGAAGTGTGATGTCTATCAATTTCCGTTCCATCTTCTTTTATGTTTCCATTTTCTCGTTTTAAATAATTTCTCAAATTTCTTGCTTGTTAGCATTCCAACAATGATAGATCAGTCAAACGAATCGAACGATGTGGATTCACATCATTTGGTATTCACAGCCTGGCCATCTAGACCTGGAATAGGAAAGGAAGTTTATTATACAAAGTGTTTAACCGAAGGCCATCCATGTTTAGTTGCATTCGATTACGGAAGCGAAAACAATGTTGTGAGCCAAAGATGGGTGGAGAAACTCCAGTTACCAGCAACCTTTCATCTGGATCAAGCATGGATCAAATTCAGTACATGGCAATGTGTGAAAGAAGTATTATGTGATATTGCTCCCATGGACTCTCGTCATCTTCTTTTGGGATGGGCATGGCTTCATTTTAAAACACTCCATCTTGATGAACGTTCCCTTTATTTGAGGCATGAGGGACATCAAAGGAAGTAGAAGTTTATGACACCAAGACAAGTCAGTAAGGATCAACGTAGGCTGAAGGAGAAAACAGAAAAAGAAAGAATAGAAAAAGAAGTAATAGAAACTGCAGAAGGAAGGGAAAATAAAGAAAAAGAAATGGAACTAGAGAAAGTTTATTCGTCAATGTATTTTCTTCTATAGTTTGTGATGTCATTTTACAGGAACAAAAGGATAAGCATGTGAAGGAAATACACGAACTTCCATGTTTGAAAAGGAAGCTTCTTCATAGTGCTTTATCATGAATTTGGTTCGTCGATAAGAAGCAAATTCGTCAAACACAACGCATGAAATTATTTATTGTTACATATCAAGGTGGGGTACTGTTGTCAAGAAATGTTATCGACGGATTGCAACCATTGGAAAGTAACAAATATGAAGTTGAATTTGATCCTGGAAGAAGAGAATTAGTTTCAACTTGCGAAAAAATAAAATTCCTTCACAAGATCATAATAAAAACTTACTTTAAAACTAGTGTCTTAAGATTCGGGACAAATCTTCTCGAAGAAGGAGGGTATGATGTGAATTACATATGGGTCAAATGGAGGATGACTAATGCGCCGTGTTGATGCAGTTTCTTTTATTTAAACAAGGGCCCAATGCTTTGTAAAATTGGCTGACCAAATTGTGTTTGTGCTTAACCAATTAATGGGCTTTAGTTTTGCTTTATCTTCAAGTTGAAATAAGGGTCCATATGCCAACCTAAGAACCAACCTTTGGAAGATCAAGAGGACCTTTGTTCAAAGTTTGTGGATGACTTTTGGTAGCCTTAAATTCAGTTACAATCAACCATTAAGTAGCGGATCATTATTAGCTTGAGTGGATCATTAATTAATAGCTTTAAGCGGGATGATATTGAAATTTATGTGTCTTTTGTAATTCTGATGGTTAAAGCTCCTATATAAGTTGAACCATTTTCATCAATGAAGGCATGCTGAGTTTTATTGAGAAAATAAACGAGTTTTATCTCATCTATCTTAGTGAGAGTGATTCTCCTAAGTTCTTGAGTGATTCAAGAATCCATGAGTTTCATCAAAGGTCCTTCATCCCTTTGTGTGTTTCAACTCTTAGGCTTATCTTCCATTCTTGGAAGTGTGATGTCTATCAATTTCCGTTCCATCTTCTTTTATGTTTCCATTTTTTCGTTTTAAATAATTTCTCAAATTTCTTTCTTGTTAGCATTCCAACAATGATAGATCAGTCAAACGAATCGAACGATGTGGATTCACATCATTTGGTATTCACAGCCTGGCCATCTAGACCTGGAATAGGAAAGGAAGTTTATTATACAAAGTGTTTAACCGAAGGCCATCGATGTTTAGTTGCATTCGATTACGGAAGCGAAAACAATGTTGTGAGCCAAATATTGGTGGAGAAACTCCAGTTACCAGCAACCTTTCATCTGGATCAAGCATGGATCAAATTCAGTACATGGCAATGTGTGAAAGAAGTATTATGTGATATTGCTCCCATGGACTCTCGTCATCTTCTTTTGGGATGGGCATGGCTTCATTTTAAAACACTCCATCTTGATGAACGTTCCCTTTATTTGAGGCATGAGGGACATCAAAGGAAGTAGAAGTTTATGACACCAAGACAAGTCAGTAAGGATCAACGTAGGCTGAAGGAGAAAACAGAAAAAGAAAGAATAGAAACAGAAGTAATAGAAACTGCAGAAGGAAGGGAAAATAAAGAAAAAGAAATGGAACTAGAGAAAGTTTATTCATCAATGTATTTTCTTCTACAGTTTGTGATGTCATTTTACAGGAACAAAAGGATAAGCATGTGAAGGAAATACACGAACTTCCATGTTTGAAAAGGAAGCTTGTTCATAGTGCTTTATCATGCATTTGGTCCGTCGATAAGAAGCAAATTCGTCAAACACAACGCATGAAATTATTTATTGTTACATATCAAGGTGGGGTATTGTTGTCAAGAAATGTTATCGACGGATTGCAACCATTGGAAAGTAACAAATATCAAGTTGAATTTGATCCTGGAAGAAGAGAATTAGTTTCAACTTGCGAAAAAATAAAATTCCTTCACAAGTTCATAATAAAAACTTACTTTAAAACTAGTGTCTTAAGATTCCGGACAAATCTTCTCGAAGAAGGAGGATATGATGTGAATTGCATATGGGTCAAATGGAGGATGACTAATTCGCCGTGTTGATGCGGTTTCTTTTATTTAAACAAGGGCCCAATGCTTTGTAAAATTGGCTGACCAAATTGTGTTTGTGCTTAACCAATTAATGGGCTTTAGTTTTGCTTTATCTTCAAGTTGAAATAAGGGTCCATATGCCAACTTAAGAACCAACCTTTGGAAGATCAAGAGGACCTTTGCTCAAAGTTTGTGGATGACTTTTGGTAGCCTTAAGTTCTGTTACAATCAACCATTAAGTAGCGGATCGTTATTAGCTTGAGTGGATCATTAATTAATAGCTTTAAGCGGGATGATATTGAAATTTATGTGTCTTTTGTAATTCTGATGGTTAAAGCTCCTATATAAGTTGAACCATTTTCATCAATGAAGGCAAGCTGAGTTTTATTCAGAAAATAAACGAGTTTTATCTCATCTATCTTAGTGAGAGTGATTCTCCTAAGTTCTTGAGTGACTCAAGAATCCATGAGTTTCATCAAAGGTCCTTTATCCCTCTGTGTGTTTCAACTCTTAGGCTTATCTTCCATTCTTGGAAGTGTGATGTCTATCAATTTCCGTTCCATATTCTTTTATGTTTCCATTTTCTCGTTTTAAATAATTTCTCAAATTTCTTGCTTGTTAGCATTCCAACAATGATAGATCAGTCAAACGAATCGAACGCTGTGGATTCACATCATTTGGTATTCACAGCCTGGCCATCTAGACCTGGAATAGGAAAGGAAGTTTATTATACAAAGTGTTTAACCGAAGGCCATCCATGTTTAGTTGCATTCGATTACGGAAGCGAAAACAATGTTGTGAGCCAAAGATTGGTGGAGAAACTCCAGTTACCGGAACCCTTTCATCTGGATCAAGCATGGATCAAATTCAGTACATGGCAATGTGTGAAAGAAGTATTATGTGATATTGCTACCATGGACTCTCGTCATCTTCTTTTGGGATGGGCATGGCTTCATTTTAAAACACTCCATCTTGATGAACGTTCCCTTTATTTGAGGCATGAGGGACATCAAAGGAAGTAGAAGTTTATGACACCAAGACAAGTCAGTAAGGATCAACGTAGGCTGAAGGAGAAAACAGAAAAAGAAAGAATAGAAAAAGAAGTAATAGAAACTGCAGAAGGAAGGGAAAATAAAGAAAAAGAAATGGAACTAGAGAAAGTTTATTCGTCAATGTATTTTCTTCTATAGTTTGTGATGTCATTTTACAGGAACAAAAGGATAAGCATGTGAAGGAAATACACGAACTTCCATGTTTGAAAAGGAAGCTTCTTCATAGTGCTTTATCATGAATTTGGTTCGTCGATAAGAAGCAAATTCGTCAAACACAACGCATGAAATTATTTATTGTTACATATCAACGTGGGGTACTGTTGTCAACAAATGTTATCGACGGATTGCAACCATTGGAAAGTAACAAATATCAAGTTGAATTTGATCCTGGAAGAAGAGAATTAGTTTCAACTTGCGAAAAAATAAAATTCCTTCACAAGATCATAATAAAAACTTACTTTAAAACTAGTGTCTTAAGATTCGGGACAAATCTTCTCGAAGAAGGAGGGTATGATGTGAATTACATATGGGTCAAATGGAGGATGACTAATGCGCCGTGTTGATGCAGTTTCTTTTATTTAAACAAGGGCCCAATGCTTTGTAAAATTGGCTGACCAAATTGTGTTTGTGCTTAACCAATTAATGGGCTTTAGTTTTGCTTTATCTTCAAGTTGAAATAAGGGTCCATATGCCAACCTAAGAACCAACCTTTGGAAGATCAAGAGGACCTTTGTTCAAAGTTTGTGGATGACTTTTGGTAGCCTTAAATTCAGTTACAATCAACCATTAAGTAGCGGATCATTATTAGCTTGAGTGGATCATTAATTAATAGCTTTAAGCGGGATGATATTGAAATTTATGTGTCTTTTCTAATTCTGATGGTTAAAGCTCCTATATAAGTTGAACCATTTTCATCAATGAAGGCATGCTGAGTTTTATTGAGAAAATAAACGAGTTTTATCTCATCTATCTTAGTGAGAGTGATTCTCCTAAGTTCTTGAGTGATTCAAGAATCCATGAGTTTCATCAAAGGTCCTTCATCCCTTTGTGTGTTTCAACTCTTAGGCTTATCTTCCATTCTTGGAAGTGTGATGTCTATCAATTTCCGTTCCATCTTCTTTTATGTTTCCATTTTCTCGTTTTAAATAATTTCTCAAATTTCTTTCTTGTTAGCATTCCAACAATGATAGATCAGTCAAACGAATCGAACGATGTGGATTCACATCATTTGGTATTCACAGCCTGGCCATCTAGACCTGGAATAGGAAAGGAAGTTTATTATACAAAGTGTTTAACCGAAGGCCATCGATGTTTAGTTGCATTCGATTACGGAAGCGAAAACAATGTTGTGAGCCAAATATTGGTGGAGAAACTCCAGTTACCAGCAACCTTTCATCTGGATCAAGCATGGATCAAATTCAGTACATGGCAATGTGTGAAAGAAGTATTATGTGATATTGCTCCCATGGACTCTCGTCATCTTCTTTTGGGATGGGCATGGCTTCATTTTAAAACACTCCATCTTGATGAACGTTCCCTTTATTTGAGGCATGAGGGACATCAAAGGAAGTAGAAGTTTATGACACCAAGACAAGTCAGTAAGGATCAACGTAGGCTGAAGGAGAAAACAGAAAAAGAAAGAATAGAAACAGAAGTAATAGAAACTGCAGAAGGAAGGGAAAATAAAGAAAAAGAAATGGAACTAGAGAAAGTTTATTCATCAATGTATTTTCTTCTACAGTTTGTGATGTCATTTTACAGGAACAAAAGGATAAGCATGTGAAGGAAATACACGAACTTCCATGTTTGAAAAGGAAGCTTGTTCATAGTGCTTTATCATGCATTTGGTCCGTCGATAAGAAGCAAATTCGTCAAACACAACGCATGAAATTATTTATTGTTACATATCAAGGTGGGGTATTGTTGTCAAGAAATGTTATCGACGGATTGCAACCATTGGAAAGTAACAAATATCAAGTTGAATTTGATCCTGGAAGAAGAGAATTAGTTTCAACTTGCGAAAAAATAAAATTCCTTCACAAGTTCATAATAAAAACTTACTTTAAAACTAGTGTCTTAAGATTCCGGACAAATCTTCTCGAAGAAGGAGGATATGATGTGAATTGCATATGGGTCAAATGGAGGATGACTAATTCGCCGTGTTGATGCGGTTTCTTTTATTTAAACAAGGGCCCAATGCTTTGTAAAATTGGCTGACCAAATTGTGTTTGTGCTTAACCAATTAATGGGCTTTAGTTTTGCTTTATCTTCAAGTTGAAATAAGGGTCCATATGCCAACTTAAGAACCAACCTTTGGAAGATCAAGAGGACCTTTGCTCAAAGTTTGTGGATGACTTTTGGTAGCCTTAAGTTCTGTTACAATCAACCATTAAGTAGCGGATCGTTATTAGCTTGAGTGGATCATTAATTAATAGCTTTAAGCGGGATGATATTGAAATTTATGTGTCTTTTGTAATTCTGATGGTTAAAGCTCCTATATAAGTTGAACCATTTTCATCAATGAAGGCAAGCTGAGTTTTATTCAGAAAATAAACGAGTTTTATCTCATCTATCTTAGTGAGAGTGATTCTCCTAAGTTCTTGAGTGACTCAAGAATCCATGAGTTTCATCAAAGGTCCTTTATCCCTCTGTGTGTTTCAACTCTTAGGCTTATCTTCCATTTTTGGAAGTGTGATGTCTATCAATTTCCGTTCCATCTTCTTTTATGTTTCCATTTTCTCGTTTTAAATAATTTCTCAAATTTCTTGCTTGTTAGCATTCCAACAATGATAGATCAGTCAAACGAATCGAACGCTGTGGATTCACATCATTTGGTATTCACAGCCTGGCCATCTAGACCTGGAATAGGAAAGGAAGTTTATTATACAAAGTGTTTAACCGAAGGCCATCCATGTTTAGTTGCATTCGATTACGGAAGCGAAAACAATGTTGTGAGCCAAAGATTGGTGGAGAAACTCCAGTTACCGGAACCCTTTCATCTGGATCAAGCATGGATCAAATTCAGTACATGGCAATGTGTGAAAGAAGTATTATGTGATATTGCTACCATGGACTCTCGTCATCTTCTTTTGGGATGGGCATGGCTTCATTTTAAAACACTCCATCTTGATGAACGTTCCCTTTATTTGAGGCATGAGGGACATCAAAGGAAGTAGAAGTTTATGACACCAAGACAAGTCAGTAAGGATCAACGTAGGCTGAAGGAGAAAACAGAAAAAGAAAGAATAGAAAAAGAAGTAATAGAAACTGCAGAAGGAAGGGAAAATAAAGAAAAAGAAATGGAACTAGAGAAAGTTTATTCGTCAATGTATTTTCTTCTATAGTTTGTGATGTCATTTTACAGGAACAAAAGGATAAGCATGTGAAGGAAATACACGAACTTCCATGTTTGAAAAGGAAGCTTCTTCATAGTGCTTTATCATGAATTTGGTTCGTCGATAAGAAGCAAATTCGTCAAACACAACGCATGAAATTATTTATTGTTACATATCAAGGTGGGGTACTGTTGTCAAGAAATGTTATCGACGGATTGCAACCATTGGAAAGTAACAAATATCAAGTTGAATTTGATCCTGGAAGAAGAGAATTAGTTTCAACTTGCGAAAAAATAAAATTCCTTCACAAGATCATAATAAAAACTTACTTTAAAACTAGTGTCTTAAGATTCGGGACAAATCTTCTCGAAGAAGGAGGGTATGATGTGAATTACATATGGGTCAAATGGAGGATGACTAATGCGCCGTGTTGATGCAGTTTCTTTTATTTAAACAAGGGCCCAATGCTTTGTAAAATTGGCTGACCAAATTGTGTTTGTGCTTAACCAATTAATGGGCTTTAGTTTTGCTTTATCTTCAAGTTGAAATAAGGGTCCATATGCCAACCTAAGAACCAACCTTTGGAAGATCAAGAGGACCTTTGCTCAAAGTTTGTGGATGACTTTTGGTAGCCTTAAATTCAGTTACAATCAACCATTAAGTAGCGGATCATTATTAGCTTGAGTGGATCATTAATTAATAGCTTTAAGCGGGATGATATTGAAATTTATGTGTCTTTTGTAATTCTGATAGTTAAAGCTCCTCTATAAGTTGAACCATTTTCATCAATGAAGGCAAGCTGAGTTTTATTCATAAAATAAACGAGTTTTATCTCATCTATCTTAGTGAGAGTGATTCTCCTAAGTTCTTGAGTGACTCAAGAATCCATGAGTTTCATCAAAGGTCCTTTATCCCTCTGTGTGTTTCAACTCTTAGGCTTATCTTCCATTCTTGGAAGTGTGATGTCTATCAATTTCCGTTCCATCTTCTTTTATGTTTCCATTTTCTCGTTTTAAATAATTTCTCAAATTTCTTGCTTGTTAGCATTCCAACAATGATAGATCAGTCAAACGAATCGAACGCTGTGGATTCACATCATTTGGTATTCACAGCCTGGCCATCTAGACCTGGAATAGGAAAGGAAGTTTATTATACAAAGTGTTTAACCGAAGGCCATCCATGTTTAGTTGCATTCGATTACGGAAGCGAAAACAATGTTGTGAGCCAAAGATTGGTGGAGAAACTCCAGTTACCGGCAACCTTTCATCTGGATCAAGCATGGATCAAATTCAGTACATGGGAATGTGTGAAAGAAGTATTATGTGATATTGCTACCATGGACTCTCGTCATCTTCTTTTGGGATGGGCATGGCTTCATTTTAAAACACTCCATCTTGATGAACGTTCCCTTTATTTGAGGCATGAGGGACATCAAAGGAAGTAGAAGTTTATGACACCAAGACAAGTCAGTAAGGATCAACGTAGGCTGAAGGAGAAAACAGAAAAAGAAAGAATAGAAAAAGAAGTAATAGAAACTGCAGAAGGAAGGGAAAATAAAGAAAAAGAAATGGAACTAGAGAAAGTTTATTCGTCAATGTATTTTCTTCTACAGTTTGTGATGTCATTTTACAGGAACAAAAGGATAAGCATGTGAAGGAAATACACGAACTTCCATGTTTGAAAAGGAAGCTTGTTCATAGTGCTTTATCATGCATTTGGTCCGTCGATAAGAAGCAAATTCGTCAAACACAACGCATGGAATTATTTATTGTTACATATCAAGGTGGGGTACTGTTGTCAAGAAATGTTATCGACGGATTGCAACCATTGGAAAGTAACAAATATCAAGCTGAATTTGATCCTGGAAGAAGAGAATTAGTTTCAACTTGCGAAAAAATAAAATTCCTTCACAACATCATAATTAAAACTTACTTTAAAACTAGTGTCTTAAGATTTGGGACAAATCTTCTCGAAGAAGGAGGGTATGATGTGAATTGCATATGGGTCAAATGGAGGATGATTAATGCGCCGTGTTGATGCAGTTTCTTTTATTTAAACAAGGGCCCAATGCTTTGTAAAATTGGCTGACCAAATTGTGTTTGTGCTTAACCAATTAATGGGCTTTAGTTTTGCTTTATCTTCAAGTTGAAATAAGGGTCCATATGCCAACCTAAGAACCAACCTTTGGAAGATCAAGAGGACCTTTGTTCAAAGTTTGTGGATGAATTTTGGTAGCCTTAAATTCAGTTACAATCAACCATTAAGTAGCGGATCATTATTAGCTTGAGTGGATCATTAATTAATAGCTTTAAGCGGGATGATATTGAAATTTATGTGTCTTTTGTAATTCTGATGGTTAAAGCTCCTATATAAGTTGAACCATTTTCATCAATGAAGGCAAGCTGAGTTTTATTCATAAAATAAACGAGTTTTTTCTCATCTATCTTAGTGAGAGTAATTCTCCTAAGTTCTTGAGTGATTCAAGAATCCATGAGTTTCATCAAAGGTCCTTTATCCCTCTGTGTGTTTCAACTCTTAGGCTTATGTTCCATTCTTGGAAGTGTGATGTCTATCAATTTTCGTTCCATCTTCTTTTATGTTTCCATTTTCTCATTTTAAATAATTTCTCAAATTTCTTGCTTGTTAGCATTCCAACAATGATAGATCAGTCAAACGAATCGAACGCTGTGGATTCACATCATTTGGTATTCACAGCCTGGCCATCTAGACCTGGAATAGGAAAGGAAGTTTATTATACAAAGTGTTTAACCGAAGGCCATCCATGTTTAGTTGCATTCGATTACGGAAGCGAAAACAATGTTGTGAGCCAAAGATGGGTGGAGAAACTCCAGTTACCAGCAACCTTTCATCTGGATCAAGCATGGATCAAATTCAGTACATGGCAATGTGTGAAAGAAGTATTATGTGATATTGCTCCCATGGACTCTTGTCATCTTCTTTTGGGATGGGCATGGCTTCATTTTAAAACACTCCATCTTGATGAACGTTCCCTTTATTTGAGGCATGAGGGACATCAAAGGAAGTAGAAGTTTATGACACCAAGACAAGTCAGTAAGGATCAACGTAGGCTGAAGGAGAAAACAGAAAAAGAAAGAATAGAAAAAGAAGTAATAGAAACTGTAGAAGGAAGGGAAAATAAAGAAAAAGAAATGGAACTAGAGAAAGTTTATTCGTCAATATATTTTCTTCTACAGTTTGTGATGTCATTTTACAGGAACAAAAGGATAAGCATGTGAAGGAAATACACGAACTTCCATGTTTGAAAAGGAAGCTTTTTCATAGTGCTTTATCATGCATTTGGTCCGTCGAAAAGAAGCAAATTCGTCAAACACAACGCATGGAATTATTTATTGTTACATATCAAGGTGGGGTACCGTTGTCAAGAAATGTTATCGACGGATTGCAACCGTTGGAAAGTAACAAATATCAAGTTGAATTTGATCCTGGAAGAAGAGAATTAGTTTCAACTTGCGAAAAAATAAAATTCCTTCACAAGATCATAATAAAAACTTACTTTAAAACTAGTGTCTTAAGATTCGGGACAAATCTTCTCGAAGAAGGAGGGTATGATGTGAATTGCATATGGGTCAAATGGAGGATGACTAATGCGCCGTGTTGATGCAGTTTCTTTTATTTAAACAAGGGCCCAATGCTTTGTAAAATTGGCTGACCAAATTGTGTTTGTGCTTAACCAATTAATGGGCTTTAGTTTTGCTTTATCTTCAAGTTGAAATAAGGGTCCATATGCCAACCTAAGAACCAACCTTTGGAAGATCAAGAGGACCTTTGCTCAAAGTTTGTGGATGACTTTTGGTAGCCTTAAACTCAGTTACAATCAACCATTAAGTAGCGGATCATTATTAGCTTGAGTGGATCATTAATTAATAGCTTTAAGCGGGATGATATTGAAATTTATGTGTCTTTTGTAATTCTGATGGTTAAAGCTCCTATATAAGTTGAACCATTTTCATCAATGAAGGCAAGCTGAGTTTTATTCATAAAATAAACGAGTTTTATCTCATCTATCTTAGTGAGAGTGATTCTCCTAAGTTCTTGAGTGATTCAAGAATCCATGAGTTTCATCAAAGGTCCTTTATCCCTCTGTGTGTTTCAACTCTTAGGCTTATCTTCCATTCTTGGAAGTGTGATGTCTATCAATTTCCGTTCCATCTTCTTTTATGTTTCCATTTTCTCGTTTTAAATAATTTCTCAAATTTCTTGCTTGTTAGCATTCCAACAATGATAGATCAGTCAAACGAATCGAACGCTGTGGATTCACATCATTTGGTATTCACAGCCTGGCCATCTAGACCTGGAATAGGAAAGGAAGTTTATTATACAAAGTGTTTAACCGAAGGCCATCCATGTTTAGTTGCATTCGATTACGGAAGCGAAAACAATGTTGTGAGCCAAAGATGGGTGGAGAAACTCCAGTTACCAGCAACCTTTCATCTGGATCAAGCATGGATCAAATTCAGTACATGGCAATGTGTGAAAGAAGTATTATTTGATATTGCTCCCATGGACTCTTGTCATCTTCTTTTGGGATGGGCATGGCTTCATTTTAAAACACTCCATCTTGATGAACGTTCCCTTTATTTGAGGCATGAGGGACATCAAAGGAAGTAGAAGTTTATGACACCAAGACAAGTCAGTAATGATCAACGTAGGCTGAAGGAGAAAACAGAAAAAGAAAGAATAGAAAAAGAAGTAATAGAAACCGCAGAAGGAAGGGAAAATAAAGAAAAAGAAATGAAACTAGACAAAGTTTATTCGTCAATGTATTTTCTTCTACAGTTTGTGATGTCATTTAAAAGGAACAAAAGGATAAGCATGTGAAGGAAATACACGAACTTCCATGTTTGAAAAGGAAGCTTGTTCATAGTGCTTTATCATGCATTTGGTCCGTCGATAAGAAGCAAATTCGTCAAACACAACGCATGGAATTATTTATTGTTACATATCAAGGTGGGGTACTGTTGTCAAGAAATGTTATCGACGGATTGCAACCATTGGAAAGTAACAAATATCAAGCTGAATTTGATCCTGGAAGAAGAGAATTAGTTTCAACTTGCGAAAAAATAAAATTCCTTCACAAGATCATAATTAAAACTTACTTTAAAACTAGTGTCTTAAGATTTGGGACAAATCTTCTCGAAGAAGGAGGGTATGATGTGAATTGCATATGGGTCAAATGGAGGATGATTAATGCGCCGTGTTGATGCAGTTTCTTTTATTTAAACAAGGGCCCAATGCTTTGTAAAATTGGCTGACCAAATTATGTTTGTGCTTAACCAATTAATGGGCTTTAGTTTTGCTTTATCTTCAAGTTGAAATAAGGGTCCATATGCCAACCTAAGAACCAACCTTTGGAAGATCAAGAGGACCTTTGTTCAAAGTTTGTGGATGACTTTTGGTAGCCTTAAATTCAGTTACAATCAACCATTAAGTAGCGGATCATTATTAGCTTGAGTGGATCATTAATTAATAGCTTTAAGCGGGATGATATTGAAATTTATGTGTCTTTTGTAATTCTGATGGTTAAAGCTCCTATATAAGTTGAACCATTTTCATCAATGAAGGCAAGCTGAGTTTTATTCATAAAATAAACGAGTTTTTTCTCATCTATCTTAGTGAGAGTGATTCTCCTAAGTTCTTGAGTGATTCAAGAATCCATGAGTTTCATCAAAGGTCCTTTATCCCTCTGTGTGTTTCAACTCTTAGGCTTAGGTTCCATTCTTGGAAGTGTGATGTCTATCAATTTTCGTTCCATCTTCTTTTATGTTTCCATTTTCTCGTTTTAAATAATTTCTCAAATTTCTTGCTTGTTAGCATTCCAACAATGATAGATCAGTCAAACGAATCGAACGCTGTGGATTCACATCATTTGGTATTCACAGCCTGGCCATCTAGACCTGGAATAGGAAAGGAAGTTTATTATACAAAGTGTTTAACCGAAGGCCATCCATGTTTAGTTGCATTCGATTACGGAAGCGAAAACAATGTTGTGAGCCAAAGATGGGTGGAGAAACTCCAGTTACCAGCAACCTTTCATCTGGATCAAGCATGGATCAAATTCAGTACATGGCAATGTGTGAAAGAAGTATTATGTGATATTGCTCCCATGGACTCTTGTCATCTTCTTTTGGGATGGGCATGGCTTCATTTTAAAACACTCCATCTTGATGAACATTCCCTTTATTTGAGGCATGAGGGACATCAAAGGAAGTAGAAGTTTATGACACCAAGACAAGTCAGTAAGGATCAACGTAGGCTGAAGGAGAAAACAGAAAAAGAAAGAATAGAAAAAGAAGTAATAGAAACTGCAGAAGGAAGGGAAAATAAAGAAAAAGAAATGGAACTAGAGAAAGTTTATTCGTCAATGTATTTTCTTCTACAGTTTGTGATGTCATTTTACAGGAACAAAAGGATAAGCATGTGAAGGAAATACACGAACTTCCATGTTTGAAAAGGAAGCTTGTTCATAGTGCTTTATCATGCATTTGGTCCGTCGATAAGAAGCAAATTCGTCAAACACAACGCATGGAATTATTTATTGTTACATATCAAGGTGGGGTATTGTTGTCAAGAAATGTTATCGACGGATTGCAACCATTGGAAAGTAACAAATATCAAGTTGAATTTGATCCTGGAAGAAGAGAATTAGTTTCAACTTGCGAAAAAATAAAATTCCTTCACAAGATCATAATAAAAACTTACTTTAAAACTAGTGTCTTAAGATTCGGGACAAATCTTCTCGAAGAAGGAGGGTATGATGTGAATTACATATGGGTCAAATGGAGGATGACTAATGCGCCGTGTTGATGCAGTTTCTTTTATTTAAACAAGGGCCCAATGCTTTGTAAAATTGGCTGACCAAATTGTGTTTGTGCTTAACCAATTAATGGGCTTTAGTTTTGCTTTATCTTCAAGTTGAAATAAGGGTCCATATGCCAACCTAAGAACCAACCTTTGGAAGATCAAGAGGACCTTTGCTCAAAGTTTGTGGATGACTTTTGGTAGCCTTAAATTCAGTTACAATCAACCATTAAGTAGCGGATCATTATTAGCTTGAGTGGATCATTAATTAATAGCTTTAAGCGGGATGATATTGAAATTTATGTGTCTTTTGTAATTCTGATAGTTAAAGCTCCTATATAAGTTGAACCATTTTCATCAATGAAGGCAAGCTGAGTTTTATTCATAAAATAAACGAGTTTTATCTCATCTATCTTAGTGAGAGTGATTCTCCTAAGTTCTTGAGTGACTCAAGAATCCATGAGTTTCATCAAAGGTCCTTTATCCCTCTGTGTGTTTCAACTCTTAGGCTTATCTTCCATTCTTGGAAGTGTGATGTCTATCAATTTCCGTTCCATCTTCTTTTATGTTTCCATTTTCTCGTTTTAAATAATTTCTCAAATTTCTTGCTTGTTAGCATTCCAACAATGATAGATCAGTCAAACGAATCGAACGCTGTGGATTCACATCATTTGGTATTCACAGCCTGGCCATCTAG
Organism: Vigna unguiculata; assembly: GCF_037176805.1. Lineage (NCBI taxonomy): Eukaryota > Viridiplantae > Streptophyta > Magnoliopsida > Fabales > Fabaceae > Vigna > Vigna unguiculata. The sequence continues at coordinate 22,369,505 of NC_140802.1, forward strand.
ACCTGGAATAGGAAAGGAAGTTTATTATACAAAGTGTTTAACCGAAGGCCATCCATGTTTAGTTGCATTCGATTACGGAAGCGAAAACAATGTTGTGAGCCAAAGATTGGTGGAGAAACTCCAGTTACCGGCAACCTTTCATCTGGATCAAGCATGGATCAAATTCAGTACATGGGAATGTGTGAAAGAAGTATTATGTGATATTGCTACCATGGACTCTCGTCATCTTCTTTTGGGATGGGCATGGCTTCATTTTAAAACACTCCATCTTGATGAACGTTCCCTTTATTTGAGGCATGAGGGACATCAAAGGAAGTAGAAGTTTATGACACCAAGACAAGTCAGTAAGGATCAACGTAGGCTGAAGGAGAAAACAGAAAAAGAAAGAATAGAAAAAGAAGTAATAGAAACTGCAGAAGGAAGGGAAAATAAAGAAAAAGAAATGGAACTAGAGAAAGTTTATTCGTCAATGTATTTTCTTCTACAGTTTGTGATGTCATTTTACAGGAACAAAAGGATAAGCATGTGAAGGAAATACACGAACTTCCATGTTTGAAAAGGAAGCTTGTTCATAGTGCTTTATCATGCATTTGGTCCGTCGATAAGAAGCAAATTCGTCAAACACAACGCATGGAATTATTTATTGTTACATATCAAGGTGGGGTACTGTTGTCAAGAAATGTTATCGACGGATTGCAACCATTGGAAAGTAACAAATATCAAGCTGAATTTGATCCTGGAAGAAGAGAATTAGTTTCAACTTGCGAAAAAATAAAATTCCTTCACAAGATCATAATTAAAACTTACTTTAAAACTAGTGTCTTAAGATTTGGGACAAATCTTCTCGAAGAAGGAGGGTATGATGTGAATTGCATATGGGTCAAATGGAGGATGATTAATGCGCCGTGTTGATGCAGTTTCTTTTATTTAAACAAGGGCCCAATGCTTTGTAAAATTGGCTGACCAAATTATGTTTGTGCTTAACCAATTAATGGGCTTTAGTTTTGCTTTATCTTCAAGTTGAAATAAGGGTCCATATGCCAACCTAAGAACCAACCTTTGGAAGATCAAGAGGACCTTTGTTCAAAGTTTGTGGATGACTTTTGGTAGCCTTAAATTCAGTTACAATCAACCATTAAGTAGCGGATCATTATTAGCTTGAGTGGATCATTAATTAATAGCTTTAAGCGGGATGATATTGAAATTTATGTGTCTTTTGTAATTCTGATGGTTAAAGCTCCTATATAAGTTGAACCATTTTCATCAATGAAGGCAAGCTGAGTTTTATTCATAAAATAAACGAGTTTTTTCTCATCTATCTTAGTGAGAGTGATTCTCCTAAGTTCTTGAGTGATTCAAGAATCCATGAGTTTCATCAAAGGTCCTTTATCCCTCTGTGTGTTTCAACTCTTAGGCTTAGGTTCCATTCTTGGAAGTGTGATGTCTATCAATTTTCGTTCCATCTTCTTTTATGTTTCCATTTTCTCGTTTTAAATAATTTCTCAAATTTCTTGCTTGTTAGCATTCCAACAATGATAGATCAGTCAAACGAATCGAACGCTGTGGATTCACATCATTTGGTATTCACAGCCTGGCCATCTAGACCTGGAATAGGAAAGGAAGTTTATTATACAAAGTGTTTAACCGAAGGCCATCCATGTTTAGTTGCATTCGATTACGGAAGCGAAAACAATGTTGTGAGCCAAAGATGGGTGGAGAAACTCCAGTTACCAGCAACCTTTCATCTGGATCAAGCATGGATCAAATTCAGTACATGGCAATGTGTGAAAGAAGTATTATGTGATATTGCTCCCATGGACTCTTGTCATCTTCTTTTGGGATGGGCATGGCTTCATTTTAAAACACTCCATCTTGATGAACATTCCCTTTATTTGAGGCATGAGGGACATCAAAGGAAGTAGAAGTTTATGACACCAAGACAAGTCAGTAAGGATCAACGTAGGCTGAAGGAGAAAACAGAAAAAGAAAGAATAGAAAAAGAAGTAATAGAAACTGCAGAAGGAAGGGAAAATAAAGAAAAAGAAATGGAACTAGAGAAAGTTTATTCGTCAATGTATTTTCTTCTACAGTTTGTGATGTCATTTTACAGGAACAAAAGGATAAGCATGTGAAGGAAATACACGAACTTCCATGTTTGAAAAGGAAGCTTGTTCATAGTGCTTTATCATGCATTTGGTCCGTCGATAAGAAGCAAATTCGTCAAACACAACGCATGGAATTATTTATTGTTACATATCAAGGTGGGGTATTGTTGTCAAGAAATGTTATCGACGGATTGCAACCATTGGAAAGTAACAAATATCAAGTTGAATTTGATCCTGGAAGAAGAGAATTAGTTTCAACTTGCGAAAAAATAAAATTCCTTCACAAGATCATAATAAAAACTTACTTTAAAACTAGTGTCTTAAGATTCGGGACAAATCTTCTCGAAGAAGGAGGGTATGATGTGAATTACATATGGGTCAAATGGAGGATGACTAATGCGCCGTGTTGATGCAGTTTCTTTTATTTAAACAAGGGCCCAATGCTTTGTAAAATTGGCTGACCAAATTGTGTTTGTGCTTAACCAATTAATGGGCTTTAGTTTTGCTTTATCTTCAAGTTGAAATAAGGGTCCATATGCCAACCTAAGAACCAACCTTTGGAAGATCAAGAGGACCTTTGCTCAAAGTTTGTGGATGACTTTTGGTAGCCTTAAATTCACTTACAATCAACCATTAAGTAGCGGATCATTATTAGCTTGAGTGGATCATTAATTAATAGCTTTAAGCGGGATGATATTGAAATTTATGTGTCTTTTGTAATTCTGATAGTTAAAGCTCCTATATAAGTTGAACCATTTTCATCAATGAAGGCAAGCTGAGTTTTATTCATAAAATAAACGAGTTTTATCTCATCTATCTTAGTGAGAGTGATTCTCCTAAGTTCTTGAGTGACTCAAGAATCCATGAGTTTCATCAAAGGTCCTTTATCCCTCTGTGTGTTTCAACTCTTAGGCTTATCTTCCATTCTTGGAAGTGTGATGTCTATCAATTTCCGTTCCATCTTCTTTTATGTTTCCATTTTCTCGTTTTAAATAATTTCTCAAATTTCTTGCTTGTTAGCATTCCAACAATGATAGATCAGTCAAACGAATCGAACGCTGTGGATTCACATCATTTGGTATTCACAGCCTGGCCATCTAGACCTGGAATAGGAAAGGAAGTTTATTATACAAAGTGTTTAACCGAAGGCCATCCATGTTTAGTTGCATTCGATTACGGAAGCGAAAACAATGTTGTGAGCCAAAGATTGGTGGAGAAACTCCAGTTACCGGCAACCTTTCATCTGGATCAAGCATGGATCAAATTCAGTACATGGGAATGTGTGAAAGAAGTATTATGTGATATTGCTACCATGGACTCTCGTCATCTTCTTTTGGGATGGGCATGGCTTCATTTTAAAACACTCCATCTTGATGAACGTTCCCTTTATTTGAGGCATGAGGGACATCAAAGGAAGTAGAAGTTTATGACACCAAGACAAGTCAGTAAGGATCAACGTAGGCTGAAGGAGAAAACAGAAAAAGAAAGAATAGAAAAAGAAGTAATAGAAACTGCAGAAGGAAGGGAAAATAAAGAAAAAGAAATGGAACTAGAGAAAGTTTATTCGTCAATGTATTTTCTTCTACAGTTTGTGATGTCATTTTACAGGAACAAAAGGATAAGCATGTGAAGGAAATACACGAACTTCCATGTTTGAAAAGGAAGCTTGTTCATAGTGCTTTATCATGCATTTGGTCCGTCGATAAGAAGCAAATTCGTCAAACACAACGCATGGAATTATTTATTGTTACATATCAAGGTGGGGTACTGTTGTCAAGAAATGTTATCGACGGATTGCAACCATTGGAAAGTAACAAATATCAAGCTGAATTTGATCCTGGAAGAAGAGAATTAGTTTCAACTTGCGAAAAAATAAAATTCCTTCACAAGATCATAATAAAAACTTACTTTAAAACTAGTGTCTTAAGATTCGGGACAAATCTTCTCGAAGAAGGAGGGTATGATGTGAATTGCATATGGGTCAAATGGAGGATGACTAATGCGCCGTGTTGATGCAGTTTCTTTTATTTAAACAAGGGCCCAATGCTTTGTAAAATTGGCTGACCAAATTGTGTTTGTGCTTAACCAATTAATGGGCTTTAGTTTTGCTTTATCTTCAAGTTGAAATAAGGGTCCATATGCCAACCTAAGAACCAACCTTTGGAAGATCAAGAGGACCTTTGCTCAAAGTTTGTGGATGACTTTTGGTAGCCTTAAATTCAGTTACAATCAACCATTAAGTAGCGGATCATTATTAGCTTGAGTGGATCATTAATTAATAGCTTTAAGCGGGATGATATTGAAATTTATGTGTCTTTTGTAATTCTGATGGTTAAAGCTCCTATATAAGTTGAACCATTTTCATCAATGAAGGCAAGCTGAGTTTTATTCATAAAATAAACGAGTTTTATCGCATCTATCTTAGTGAGAGTGATTCTCCTAAGTTCTTGAGTGATTCAAGAATCCATGAGTTTCATCAAAGGTCCTTTATCCCTCTGTGTGTTTCAACTCTTAGGCTTATGTTCCATTCTTGGAAGTGTGATGTCTATCAATTTCCGTTCCATCTTCTTTTATGTTTCCATTTTCTCGTTTTAAATAATTTCTCAAATTTCTTGCTTGTTAGCATTCCAACAATGATAGATCAGTCAAACGAATCGAACGCTGTGGATTCACATCATTTGGTATTCACAGCCTGGCCATCTAGACCTGGAATAGGAAAGGAAGTTTATTATACAAAGTGTTTAACCGAAGGCCATCCATGTTTAGTTGCATTCGATTACGGAAGCGAAAACAATGTTGTGAGCCAAAGATGGGTGGAGAAACTCCAGTTACCAGCAACCTTTCATCTGGATCAAGCATGGATCAAATTCAGTACATGCCAATGTGTGAAAGAAGTATTGTGTGATATTGCTCCCATGGACTCTTGTCATCTTCTTTTGGGATGGGCATGGCTTCATTTTAAAACACTCCATCTTGATGAACGTTCCCTTTATTTGAGGCATGAGGGACATCAAAGGAAGTAGAAGTTTATGACACCAAGACAAGTCAGTAAGGATCAACGTAGGCTGAAGGAGAAAACAGAAAAAGAAAGAATAGAAAAAGAAGTAATAGAAACTGTAGAAGGAAGGGAAAATAAAGAAAAAGAAATGGAACTAGAGAAAGTTTATTCGTCAATATATTTTCTTCTACAGTTTGTGATGTCATTTTACAGGAACAAAAGGATAAGCATGTGAAGGAAATACACGAACTTCCATGTTTGAAAAGGAAGCTTTTTCATAGTGCTTTATCATGCATTTGGTCCGTCGAAAAGAAGCAAATTCGTCAAACACAACGCATGGAATTATTTATTGTTACATATCAAGGTGGGGTACCGTTGTCAAGAAATGTTATCGACGGATTGCAACCGTTGGAAAGTAACAAATATCAAGTTGAATTTGATCCTGGAAGAAGAGAATTAGTTTCAACTTGCGAAAAAATAAAATTCCTTCACAAGATCATAATAAAAACTTACTTTAAAACTAGTGTCTTAAGATTCGGGACAAATCTTCTCGAAGAAGGAGGGTATGATGTGAATTGCATATGGGTCAAATGGAGGATGACTAATGCGCCGTGTTGATGCAGTTTCTTTTATTTAAACAAGGGCCCAATGCTTTGTAAAATTGGCTGACCAAATTGTGTTTGTGCTTAACCAATTAATGGGCTTTAGTTTTGCTTTATCTTCAAGTTGAAATAAGGGTCCATATGCCAACCTAAGAACCAACCTTTGGAAGATCAAGAGGACCTTTGCTCAAAGTTTGTGGATGACTTTTGGTAGCCTTAAACTCAGTTACAATCAACCATTAAGTAGCGGATCATTATTAGCTTGAGTGGATCATTAATTAATAGCTTTAAGCGGGATGATATTGAAATTTATGTGTCTTTTGTAATTCTGATGGTTAAAGCTCCTATATAAGTTGAACCATTTTCATCAATGAAGGCAAGCTGAGTTTTATTCATAAAATAAACGAGTTTTATCTCATCTATCTTAGTGAGAGTGATTCTCCTAAGTTCTTGAGTGATTCAAGAATCCATGAGTTTCATCAAAGGTCCTTTATCCCTCTGTGTGTTTCAACTCTTAGGCTTATCTTCCATTCTTGGAAGTGTGATGTCTATCAATTTCCGTTCCATCTTCTTTTATGTTTCCATTTTCTCGTTTTAAATAATTTCTCAAATTTCTTGCTTGTTAGCATTCCAACAATGATAGATCAGTCAAACGAATCGAACGCTGTGGATTCACATCATTTGGTATTCACAGCCTGGCCATCTAGACCTGGAATAGGAAAGGAAGTTTATTATACAAAGTGTTTAACCGAAGGCCATCCATGTTTAGTTGCATTCGATTACGGAAGCGAAAACAATGTTGTGAGCCAAAGATGGGTGGAGAAACTCCAGTTACCAGCAACCTTTCATCTGGATCAAGCATGGATCAAATTCAGTACATGGCAATGTGTGAAAGAAGTATTATTTGATATTGCTCCCATGGACTCTTGTCATCTTCTTTTGGGATGGGCATGGCTTCATTTTAAAACACTCCATCTTGATGAACGTTCCCTTTATTTGAGGCATGAGGGACATCAAAGGAAGTAGAAGTTTATGACACCAAGACAAGTCAGTAAGGATCAACGTAGGCTGAAGGAGAAAACAGAAAAAGAAAGAATAGAAAAAGAAGTAATAGAAACTGCAGAAGGAAGGGAAAATAAAGAAAAAGAAATGGAACTAGAGAAAGTTTATTCGTCAATGTATTTTCTTCTACAGTTTGTGATGTCATTTTACAGGAACAAAAGGATAAGCATGTGAAGGAAATACACGAACTTCCATGTTTGAAAAGGAAGCTTGTTCATAGTGCTTTATCATGCATTTGGTCCGTCGATAAGAAGCAAATTCGTCAAACACAACGCATGGAATTATTTATTGTTACATATCAAGGTGGGGTACTGTTGTCAAGAAATGTTATCGACGGATTGCAACCATTGGAAAGTAACAAATATCAAGCTGAATTTGATCCTGGAAGAAGAGAATTAGTTTCAACTTGCGAAAAAATAAAATTCCTTCACAACATCATAATTAAAACTTACTTTAAAACTAGTGTCTTAAGATTTGGGACAAATCTTCTCGAAGAAGGAGGGTATGATGTGAATTGCATATGGGTCAAATGGAGGATGATTAATGCGCCGTGTTGATGCAGTTTCTTTTATTTAAACAAGGGCCCAATGCTTTGTAAAATTGGCTGACCAAATTATGTTTGTGCTTAACCAATTAATGGGCTTTAGTTTTGCTTTATCTTCAAGTTGAAATAAGGGTCCATATGCCAACCTAAGAACCAACCTTTGGAAGATCAAGAGGACCTTTGTTCAAAGTTTGTGGATGACTTTTGGTATCCTTAAATTCAGTTACAATCAACCATTAAGTAGCGGATCATTATTAGCTTGAGTGGATCATTAATTAATAGCTTTAAGCGGGATGATATTGAAATTTATGTGTCTTTTGTAATTCTGATGGTTAAAGCTCCTATATAAGTTGAACCATTTTCATCAATGAAGGCAAGCTGAGTTTTATTCATAAAATAAACGAGTTTTTTCTCATCTATCTTAGTGAGAGTGATTCTCCTAAGTTCTTGAGTGATTCAAGAATCCATGAGTTTCATCAAAGGTCCTTTATCCCTCTGTGTGTTTCAACTCTTAGGCTTAGGTTCCATTCTTGGAAGTGTGATGTCTATCAATTTTCGTTCCATCTTCTTTTATGTTTCCATTTTCTCGTTTTAAATAATTTCTCAAATTTCTTGCTTGTTAGCATTCCAACAATGATAGATCAGTCAAACGAATCGAACGCTGTGGATTCACATCATTTGGTATTCACAGCCTGGCCATCTAGACCTGGAATAGGAAAGGAAGTTTATTATACAAAGTGTTTAACCGAAGGCCATCCATGTTTAGTTGCATTCGATTACGGAAGCGAAAACAATGTTGTGAGCCAAAGATGGGTGGAGAAACTCCAGTTACCAGCAACCTTTCATCTGGATCAAGCATGGATCAAATTCAGTACATGGCAATGTGTGAAAGAAGTATTATGTGATATTGCTCCCATGGACTCTTGTCATCTTCTTTTGGGATGGGCATGGCTTCATTTTAAAACACTCCATCTTGATGAACATTCCCTTTATTTGAGGCATGAGGGACATCAAAGGAAGTAGAAGTTTATGACACCAAGACAAGTCAGTAAGGATCAACGTAGGCTGAAGGAGAAAACAGAAAAAGAAAGAATAGAAAAAGAAGTAATAGAAACTGCAGAAGGAAGGGAAAATAAAGAAAAAGAAATGGAACTAGAGAAAGTTTATTCGTCAATGTATTTTCTTCTACAGTTTGTGATGTCATTTTACAGGAACAAAAGGATAAGCATGTGAAGGAAATACACGAACTTCCATGTTTGAAAAGGAAGCTTGTTCATAGTGCTTTATCATGCATTTGGTCCGTCGATAAGAAGCAAATTCGTCAAACACAACGCATGGAATTATTTATTGTTACATATCAAGGTGGGGTACCGTTGTCAAGAAATGTTATCGACGGATTGCAACCATTGGAAAGTAACAAATATCAAGTTGAATTTGATCCTGGAAGAAGAGAATTAGTTTCAACTTGCAAAAAAATAAAATTCCTTCACAAGATCATAATAAAAACTTACTTTAAAACTAGTGTCTTAAGATTCGGGACAAATCTTCTCGAAGAAGGAGGGTATGATGTGAATTGCATATGGGTCAAATGGAGGATGACTAATGCGCCGTGTTGATGCAGTTTCTTTTATTTAAACAAGGGCCCAATGCTTTGTAAAATTGGCTGACCAAATTGTGTTTGTGCTTAACCAATTAATGGGCTTTAGTTTTGCTTTATCTTCAAGTTGAAATAAGGGTCCATATGCCAACCTAAGAACCAACCTTTGGAAGATCAAGAGGACCTTTGCTCAAAGTTTGTGGATGACTTTTGGTAGCCTTAAATTCAGTTACAATCAACCATTAAGTAGCGGATCATTATTAGCTTGAGTGGATCATTAATTAATAGCTTTAAGCGGGATGATATTGAAATTTATGTGTCTTTTGTAATTCTGATGGTTAAAGCTCCTATATAAGTTGAACCATTTTCGTCAATGAAGGCAAGCTGAGTTTTATTCATAAAATAAACGAGTTTTATCTCATCTATCTTAGTGAGAGTGATTCTCCTAAGTTCTTGAGTGATTCAAGAATCCATGAGTTTCATCAAAGGTCCTTTATCCCTCTGTGTGTTTCAACTCTTAGGCTTATCTTCCATTCTTGGAAGTGTGATGTCTATCAATTTCCGTTCCATCTTCTTTTATGTTTCCATTTTCTCGTTTTAAATAATTTCTCAAATTTCTTGCTTGTTAGCATTCCAACAATGATAGATCAGTCAAACGAATCGAACGCTGTGGATTCACATCATTTGGTATTCACAGCCTGGCCATCTAGACCTGGAATAGGAAAGGAAGTTTATTATACAAAGTGTTTAACCGAAGGCCATCCATGTTTAGTTGCATTCGATTACGGAAGCGAAAACAATGTTGTGAGCCAAAGATGGGTGGAGAAACTCCAGTTACTAGCAACCTTTCATCTGGATCAAGCATGGATCAAATTCAGTACATGGCAATGTGTGAAGGAAGTATTATGTGATATTGCTCCCATGGACTCTTGTCATCTTCTTTTGGGATGGGCATGGCTTCATTTTAAAACACTCCATCTTGATGAACGTTCCCTTTATTTGAGGCATGAGGGACATCAAAGGAAGTAGAAGTTTATGACACCAAGACAAGTCAGTAATGATCAACGTAGGCTGAAGGAGAAAACAGAAAAAGAAAGAATAGAAAAAGAAGTAATAGAAACCGCAGAAGGAAGGGAAAATAAAGAAAAATAAATGAAACTAGACAAAGTTTATTCGTCAATGTATTTTCTTCTACAGTTTGTGATGTCATTTAAAAGGAACAAAAGGATAAGCATGTGAAGGAAATACACGAACTTCCATGTTTGAAAAGGAAGCTTGTTCATAGTGCTTTATCATGCATTTGGTCCGTCGATAAGAAGCAAATTCGTCAAACACAACGCATGGAATTATTTATTGTTACATATCAAGGTGGGGTACCGTTGTCAAGAAATGTTATCGACGGATTGCAACCGTTGGAAAGTAACAAATATCAAGTTGAATTTGATCCTGGAAGAAGAGAATTAGTTTCAACTTGCGAAAAAATAAAATTCCTTCACAAGATCATAATAAAAACTTACTTTAAAACTAGTGTCTTAAGATTCGGGACAAATCTTCTCGAAGAAGGAGGGTATGATGTGAATTGCATATGGGTCAAATGGAGGATGACTAATGCGCCGTGTTGATGCAGTTTCTTTTATTTAAACAAGGGCCCAATGCTTTGTAAAATTGGCTGACCAAATTGTGTTTGTGCTTAACCAATTAATGGGCTTTAGTTTTGCTTTATCTTCAAGTTGAAATAAGGGTCCATATGCCAACCTAAGAACCAACCTTTGGAAGATCAAGAGGACCTTTGCTCAAAGTTTGTGGATGACTTTTGGTAGCCTTAAATTCAGTTACAATCAACCATTAAGTAGCGGATCATTATTAGCTTGAGTGGATCATTAATTAATAGCTTTAAGCGGGATGATATTGAAATTTATGTGTCTTTTGTAATTCTGATGGTTAAAGCTCCTATATAAGTTGAACCATTTTCGTCAATGAAGGCAAGCTGAGTTTTATTCATAAAATAAACGAGTTTTATCTCATCTATCTTAGTGAGAGTGATTCTCCTAAGTTCTTGAGTGATTCAAGAATCCATGAGTTTCATCAAAGGTCCTTTATCCCTCTGTGTGTTTCAACTCTTAGGCTTATCTTCCATTCTTGGAAGTGTGATGTCTATCAATTTCCGTTCCATCTTCTTTTATGTTTCCATTTTCTCGTTTTAAATAATTTCTCAAATTTCTTGCTTGTTAGCATTCCAACAATGATAGATCAGTCAAACGAATCGAACGCTGTGGATTCACATCATTTGGTATTCACAGCCTGGCCATCTAGACCTGGAATAGGAAAGGAAGTTTATTATACAAAGTGTTTAACCGAAGGCTATCCATGTTTAGTTGCATTCGATTACGGAAGCGAAAACAATGTTGTGAGCCAAAGATGGGTGGAGAAACTCCAGTTACTAGCAACCTTTCATCAGGATCAAGCATGGATCAAATTCAGTACATGGCAATGTGTGAAAGAAGTATTATGTGATATTGCTCCCATGGACTCTTGTCATCTTCTTTTGGGATGGGCATTGCTTCATTTTAAAACACTCCATCTTGATGAACGTTCCCTTTATTTGAGGCATGAGGGACATCAAAGGAAGTAGAAGTTTATGACACCAAGACAAGTCAGTAATGATCAACGTAGGCTGAAGGAGAAAACAGAAAAAGAAAGAATAGAAAAAGAAGTAATAGAAACCGCAGAAGGAAGGGAAAATAAAGAAAAAGAAATGAAACTAGACAAAGTTTATTCGTCAATGTATTTTCTTCTACAGTTTGTGATGTCATTTAAAAGGAACAAAAGGATAAGCATGTGAAGGAAATACACGAACTTCCATGTTTGAAAAGGAAGCATGTTCATAGTGCTTTATCATGCATTTGGTCCGTCGATAAGAAGCAAATTCGTCAAACACAACGCATGGAATTATTTATTGTTACATATCAAGGTGGGGTACCGTTGTCAAGAAATGTTATCGACGGATTGCAACCATTGGAAAGTAACAAATATCAAGTTGAATTTGATCCTGGAAGAAGAGAATTAGTTTCAACTTGCGAAAAAATAAAATTCCTTCACAAGATCATAATAAAAACTTACTTTAAAACTAGTGTCTTAAGATTCGGGACAAATCTTCTCGAAGAAGGAGGGTATGATGTGAATTGCATATGGGTCAAATGGAGGATGACTAATGCGCCGTGTTGATGCAGTTTCTTTTATTTAAACAAGGGCCCAATGCTTTGTAAAATTGGCTGACCAAATTGTGTTTGTGCTTAACCAATTAATGGGCTTTATTTTTGCTTTATCTTCAAGTTGAAATAAGGGTCCATATGCCAACCTAAGAACCAACCTTTGAAAGATCAAGAGGACCTTTGTTCAAAGTTTGTGGATGACTTTTGGTAGCCTTAAATTCAGTTACAATCAACCATTAAGTAGCGGATCATTATTAGCTTGAGTGGATCATTAATTAATAGCTTTAAGCGGGATGATATTGAAATTTATGTGTCTTTTGTAATTCTGATGGTTAAAGCTCCTATATAAGTTGAACCATTTTCATCAATGAAGGCAAGCTGAGTTTTATTCATAAAATAAACGAGTTTTATCTCATCTATCTTAGTGAGAGTGATTCTCCTAAGTTCTTGAGTGATTCAAGAATCCATGAGTTTCATCAAAGGTCCTTTATCCCTCTGTGTGTTTCAACTCTTAGGCTTATCTTCCATTCTTGGAAGTGTGATGTCTATCAATTTCCGTTCCATCTTCTTTTATGTTTCCATTTTCTCGTTTTAAATAATTTCTCAAATTTCTTGCTTGTTAGCATTCCAACAATGATAGATCAGTCAAACGAATCGAACGCTGTGGATTCACATCATTTGGTATTCACAGCCTGGCCATCTAGACCTGGAATAGGAAAGGAAGTTTATTATACAAAGTGTTTAACCGAAGGCCATCCATGTTTAGTTGCATTCGATTACGGAAGCGAAAACAATGTTGTGAGCCAAAGATGGGTGGAGAAACTCCAGTTACTAGCAACCTTTCATCTGGATCAAGCATGGATCAAATTCAGTACATGGCAATGTGTGAAAGAAGTATTATGTGATATTGCTCCCATGGACTCTTGTCATCTTCTTTTGGGATGGGCATGGCTTCATTTTAAAACAATCCATCTTGATGAACGTTCCCTTTATTTGAGGCATGAGGGACATCAAAGGAAGTAGAAGTTTATGACACCAAGACAAGTCAGTAATGATCAACGTAGGCTGAAGGAGAAAACAGAAAAAGAAAGAATAGAAAAAGAAGTAATAGAAACCGCAGAAGGAAGGGAAAATAAAGAAAAAGAAATGAAACTAGACAAAGTTTATTCGTCAATGTATTTTCTTCTACAGTTTGTGATGTCATTTAAAAGGAACAAAAGGATAAGCATGTGAAGGAAATACACGAACTTCCATGTTTGAAAAGGAAGCTTGTTCATAGTGCTTTATCATGCATTTGGTCCGTCGATAAGAAGCAAATTCGTCAAACACAACGCATGGAATTATTTATTGTTACATATCAAGGTGGGGTACTGTTGTCAAGAAATGTTATCGACGGATTGCAACCATTGGAAAGTAACAAATATCAAGCTGAATTTGATCCTGGAAGAAGAGAATTAGTTTCAACTTGCGAAAAAATAAAATTCCTTCACAAGATCATAATTAAAACTTACTTTAAAACTAGTGTCTTAAGATTTGGGACAAATCTTCTCGAAGAAGGAGGGTATGATGTGAATTGCATATGGGTCAAATGGAGGATGACTAATGCGCCGTGTTGATGCAGTTTCTTTTATTTAAACAAGGGCCCAATGCTTTGTAAAATTGGCTGACCAAATTGTGTTTGTGCTTAACCAATTAATGGGCTTTAGTTTTGCTTTATCTTCAAGTTGAAATAAGGGTCCATATGCCAACCTAAGAACCAACCTTTGGAAGATCAAGAGGACCTTTGCTCAAAGTTTGTGGATGACTTTTGGTAGCCTTAAATTCAGTTACAATCAACCATTAAGTAGCGGATCATTATTAGCTTGAGTGGATCATTAATTAATAGCTTTAAGCGGGATGATATTGAAATTTATGTGTCTTTTGTAATTCTGATGGTTAAAGCTCCTATATAAGTTGAACCATTTTCGTCAATGAAGGCAAGCTGAGTTTTATTCATAAAATAAACGAGTTTTTTCTCATCTATCTTAGTGAGAGTGATTCTCCTAAGTTCTTGAGTGATTCAAGAATCCATGAGTTTCATCAAAGGTCCTTTATCCCTCTGTGTGTTTCAACTCTTAGGCTTAGGTTCCATTCTTGGAAGTGTGATGTCTATCAATTTTCGTTCCATCTTCTTTTATGTTTCCATTTTCTCGTTTTAAATAATTTCTCAAATTTCTTGCTTGTTAGCATTCCAACAATGATAGATCAGTCAAACGAATCGAACGCTGTGGATTCACATCATTTGGTATTCACAGCCTGGCCATCTAGACCTGGAATAGGAAAGGAAGTTTATTATACAAAGTGTTTAACCGAAGGCCATCCATGTTTAGTTGCATTCGATTACGGAAGCGAAAACAATGTTGTGAGCCAAAGATGGGTGGAGAAACTCCAGTTACCAGCAACCTTTCATCTGGATCAAGCATGGATCAAATTCAGTACATGGCAATGTGTGAAAGAAGTATTATGTGATATTGCTCCCATGGACTCTTGTCATCTTCTTTTGGGATGGGCATGGCTTCATTTTAAAACACTCCATCTTGATGAACATTCCCTTTATTTGAGGCATGAGGGACATCAAAGGAAGTAGAAGTTTATGACACCAAGACAAGTCAGTAAGGATCAACGTAGGCTGAAGGAGAAAACAGAAAAAGAAAGAATAGAAAAAGAAGTAATAGAAACTGCAGAAGGAAGGGAAAATAAAGAAAAAGAAATGGAACTAGAGAAAGTTTATTTTCTTCTACAGTTTGTGATGTCATTTAAAAGGAACAAAAGGATAAGCATGTGAAGGAAATACACGAACTTCCATGTTTGAAAAGGAAGCTTGTTCATAGTGCTTTATCATGCATTTGGTCCGTCGATAAGAAGCAAATTCGTCAAACACAACGCATGGAATTATTTATTGTTACATATCAAGGTGGGGTACCGTTGTCAAGAAATGTTATCGACGGATTGCAACCATTGGAAAGTAACAAATATCAAGTTGAATTTGATCCTGGAAGAAGAGAATTAGTTTCAACTTGCGAAAAAATAAAATTCCTTCACAAGATCATAATAAAAACTTACTTTAAAACTAGTGTCTTAAGATTCGGGACAAATCTTCTCGAAGAAGGAGGGTATGATGTGAATTGCATATGGGTCAAATGGAGGATGACTAATGCGCCGTGTTGATGCAGTTTCTTTTATTTAAACAAGGGCCCAATGCTTTGTAAAATTGGCTGACCAAATTGTGTTTGTGCTTAACCAATTAATGGGCTTTAGTTTTGCTTTATCTTCAAGTTGAAATAAGGGTCCATATGCCAACCTAAGAACCAACCTTTGGAAGATCAAGAGGACCTTTGCTCAAAGTTTGTGGATGACTTTTGGTAGCCTTAAATTCAGTTACAATCAACCATTAAGTAGCGGATCATTATTAGCTTGAGTGGATCATTAATTAATAGCTTTAAGCGGGATGATATTGAAATTTATGTGTCTTTTGTAATTCTGATGGTTAAAGCTCCTATATAAGTTGAACCATTTTCGTCAATGAAGGCAAGCTGAGTTTTATTCATAAAATAAACGAGTTTTATCTCATCTATCTTAGTGAGAGTGATTCTCCTAAGTTCTTGAGTGATTCAAGAATCCATGAGTTTCATCAAAGGTCCTTTATCCCTCTGTGTGTTTCAACTCTTAGGCTTATCTTCCATTCTTGGAAGTGTGATGTCTATCAATTTCCGTTCCATCTTCTTTTATGTTTCCATTTTCTCGTTTTAAATAATTTCTCAAATTTCTTGCTTGTTAGCATTCCAACAATGATAGATCAGTCAAACGAATCGAACGCTGTGGATTCACATCATTTGGTATTCACAGCCTGGCCATCTAGACCTGGAATAGGAAAGGAAGTTTATTATACAAAGTGTTTAACCGAAGGCCATCCATGTTTAGTTGCATTCGATTACGGAAGCGAAAACAATGTTGTGAGCCAAAGATGGGTGGAGAAACTCCAGTTACTAGCAACCTTTCATCTGGATCAAGCATGGATCAAATTCAGTACATGGCAATGTGTGAAGGAAGTATTATGTGATATTGCTCCCATGGACTCTTGTCATCTTCTTTTGGGATGGGCATGGCTTCATTTTAAAACACTCCATCTTGATGAACGTTCCCTTTATTTGAGGCATGAGGGACATCAAAGGAAGTAGAAGTTTATGACACCAAGACAAGTCAGTAATGATCAACGTAGGCTGAAGGAGAAAACAGAAAAAGAAAGAATAGAAAAAGAAGTAATAGAAACCGCAGAAGGAAGGGAAAATAAAGAAAAAGAAATGAAACTAGACAAAGTTTATTCGTCAATGTATTTTCTTCTACAGTTTGTGATGTCATTTAAAAGGAACAAAAGGATAAGCATGTGAAGGAAATACACGAACTTCCATGTTTGAAAAGGAAGCTTGTTCATAGTGCTTTATCATGCATTTGGTCCGTCGATAAGAAGCAAATTCGTCAAACACAACGCATGGAATTATTTATTGTTACATATCAAGGTGGGGTACCGTTGTCAAGAAATGTTATCGACGGATTGCAACCGTTGGAAAGTAACAAATATCAAGTTGAATTTGATCCTGGAAGAAGAGAATTAGTTTCAACTTGCGAAAAAATAAAATTCCTTCACAAGATCATAATAAAAACTTACTTTAAAACTAGTGTCTTAAGATTCGGGACAAATCTTCTCGAAGAAGGAGGGTATGATGTGAATTGCATATGGGTCAAATGGAGGATGACTAATGCGCCGTGTTGATGCAGTTTCTTTTATTTAAACAAGGGCCCAATGCTTTGTAAAATTGGCTGACCAAATTGTGTTTGTGCTTAACCAATTAATGGGCTTTAGTTTTGCTTTATCTTCAAGTTGAAATAAGGGTCCATATGCCAACCTAAGAACCAACCTTTGGAAGATCAAGAGGACCTTTGCTCAAAGTTTGTGGATGACTTTTGGTAGCCTTAAATTCAGTTACAATCAACCATTAAGTAGCGGATCATTATTAGCTTGAGTGGATCATTAATTAATAGCTTTAAGCGGGATGATATTGAAATTTATGTGTCTTTTGTAATTCTGATGGTTAAAGCTCCTATATAAGTTGAACCATTTTCATCAATGAAGGCAAGCTGAGTTTTATTCATAAAATAAACGAGTTTTATCTCATCTATCTTAGTGAGAGTGATTCTCCTAAGTTCTTGAGTGATTCAAGAATCCATGAGTTTCATCAAAGGTCCTTTATCCCTCTGTGTGTTTCAACTCTTAGGCTTATCTTCCATTCTTGGAAGTGTGATGTCTATCAATTTCCGTTCCATCTTCTTTTATGTTTCCATTTTCTCGTTTTAAATAATTTCTCAAATTTCTTGCTTGTTAGCATTCCAACAATGATAGATCAGTCAAACGAATCGAACGCTGTGGATTCACATCATTTGGTATTCACAGCCTGGCCATCTAGACCTGGAATAGGAAAGGAAGTTTATTATACAAAGTGTTTAACCGAAGGCTATCCATGTTTAGTTGCATTCGATTACGGAAGCGAAAACAATGTTGTGAGCCAAAGATGGGTGGAGAAACTCCAGTTACTAGCAACCTTTCATCAGGATCAAGCATGGATCAAATTCAGTACATGGCAATGTGTGAAAGAAGTATTATGTGATATTGCTCCCATGGACTCTTGTCATCTTCTTTTGGGATGGGCATTGCTTCATTTTAAAACACTCCATCTTGATGAACGTTCCCTTTATTTGAGGCATGAGGGACATCAAAGGAAGTAGAAGTTTATGACACCAAGACAAGTCAGTAATGATCAACGTAGGCTGAAGGAGAAAACAGAAAAAGAAAGAATAGAAAAAGAAGTAATAGAAACCGCAGAAGGAAGGGAAAATAAAGAAAAAGAAATGAAACTAGACAAAGTTTATTCGTCAATGTATTTTCTTCTACAGTTTGTGATGTCATTTAAAAGGAACAAAAGGATAAGCATGTGAAGGAAATACACGAACTTCCATGTTTGAAAAGGAAGCTTGTTCATAGTGCTTTATCATGCATTTGGTCCGTCGATAAGAAGCAAATTCGTCAAACACAACGCATGGAATTATTTATTGTTACATATCAAGGTGGGGTACCGTTGTCAAGAAATGTTATCGACGGATTGCAACCATTGGAAAGTAACAAATATCAAGTTGAACTTGATCCTGGAAGAAGAGAATTAGTTTCAACTTGCGAAAAAATAAAATTCCTCCACAAGATCATAATAAAAACTTACTTTAAAACTAGTGTCTTAAGATTCGGGACAAATCTTCTCGAAGAAGGAGGGTATGATGTGAATTGCATATGGGTCAAATGGAGGATGATTAATGCGCCGTGTTGATGCAGTTTCTTTTATTTAAACAAGGGCCCAATGCTTTGTAAAATTGGCTGACCAAATTGTGTTTGTGCTTAACCAATTAATGGGCTTTATTTTTGCTTTATCTTCAAGTTGAAATAAGGGTCCATATGCCAACCTAAGAACCAACCTTTGGAAGATCAAGAGGACCTTTGTTCAAAGTTTGTGGATGACTTTTGGTAGCCTTAAATTCAGTTACAATCAACCATTAAGTAGCGGATCATTATTAGCTTGAGTGGATCATTAATTAATAGCTTTAAGCGGGATGATATTGAAATTTATGTGTCTTTTGTAATTCTGATGGTTAAAGCTCCTATATAAGTTGAACCATTTTCATCAATGAAGGCAAGCTGAGTTTTATTCAGAAAATAAACGAGTTTTATCTCATCTATCTTAGTGATAGTGATTCTCCTAAGTTCTTGAGTGATTCAAGAATCCATGAGTTTCATCAAAGGTCCTTTATCCCTCTGTGTGTTTCAACTCTTAGGCTTATCTTCCATTCTTGGAAGTGTGATGTCTATCAATTTCCGTTCCATCTTCTTTTATGTTTCCATTTTCTCGTTTTAAATAATTTCTCAAATTTCTTGCTTGTTAGCATTCCAACAATGATAGATCAGTCAAACGAATCGAACGCTGTGGATTCACATCATTTGGTATTCACAGCCTGGCCACCTAGACCTGGAATAGGAAAGGAAGTTTATTATACAAAGTGTTTAACCGAAGGCCATCCATGTTTAGTTGCATTCGATTACGGAAGCGAAAACAATGTTGTGAGGCAAAGATTGGTGGAGAAACTCCAGTTACCAGCAACCTTTCATCTGGATCAAGCATGGATCAAATTCAGTACATGGCAATGTGTGAAAGAAGTATTATGTGATATTGCTCCCATGGACTCTTGTCATCTTCTTTTGGGATGGGCATGGCTTCATTTTAAAACACTCCATCTTGATGAACGTTCCCTTTATTTGAGGCATGAGGGACATCAAAGGAAGTAGAAGTTTATGACACCAAGACAAGTCAGTAATGATCAACGTAGGCTGAAGGAGAAAACAGAAAAAGAAAGAATAGAAAAAGAAGTAATAGAAACTGCAGAAGGAAGGGAAAATAAAGAAAAAGAAATGGAACTAGAGAAAGTTTATTCGTCAATGTATTTTCTTCTACAGTTTGTGATGTCATTTTACAGGAACAAAAGGATAAGCATGTGAAGGAAATACACGAACTTCCATGTTTGAAAAGGAAGCTTGTTCATAGTGCTTTATCATGCATTTGGTCCGTCGATAAGAAGCAAATTCGTCAAACACAACGCATGTAATTATTTATTGTTACATATCAAGGTGGGGTACCGTTGTCAAGAAATATTATCGACGGATTGCAACCATTGGAAAGTAACAAATATCAAGTTGAATTTGATCCTGGAAGAAGAGAATTAGTTTCAACTTGTGAAAAAATAAAATTCCTTCACAAGATCATAATAAAAACTTACTTTAAAACTAGTGTCTTAAGATTCGAGACAAATCTTCTCGACGAAGGAGGGTATGATGTGAATTGCATATGGGTCAAATGGAGGATGACTAATGCGCCGTGTTGATGCAGTTTCTTTTATTTAAACAAGGGCCCAATGCTTTGTAAAATTGGCTGACCAAATTGTGTTTGTGCTTAACCAATTAATGGGCTTTAGTTTTGCTTTATCTTCAAGTTGAAATAAGGGTCCATATGCCAACCTAAGAACCAACCTTTGGAAGATCAAGAGGACCTTTGCTCAAAGTTTGTGGATGACTTTTGGTAGCCTTAAATTCAGTTACAATCAACCATTAAGTAGCGGATCATTATTAGCTTGAGTGGATCATTAATTAATAGCTTTAAGCGGGATGATATTGAAATTTATGTGTCTTTTGTAATTCTGATGGTTAAAGCTCCTATATAAGTTGAACCATTTTCATCAATGAAGGCAAGCTGAGTTTTATTCATAAAATAAACGAGTTTTATCTCATCTATCTTAGTGAGAGTGATTCTCCTAAGTTCTTGAGTGATTCAAGAATCCATGAGTTTCATCAAAGGTCCTTTATCCCTCTGTGTGTTTCAACTCTTAGGCTTATCTTCCATTCTTGGAAGTGTGATGTCTATCAATTTCCGTTCCATCTTCTTTTATGTTTCCATTTTCTCGTTTTAAATAATTTCTCAAATTTCTTGCTTGTTAGCATTCCAACAATGATAGATCAGTCAAACGAATCGAACGCTGTGGATTCACATCATTTGGTATTCACAGCCTGGCCATCTAGACCTGGAATAGGAAAGGAAGTTTATTATACAAAGTGTTTAACCGAAGGCCATCCATGTTTAGTTGCATTCGATTACGGAAGCGAAAACAATGTTGTGAGCCAAAGATGGGTGGAGAAACTCCAGTTAACAGCAACCTTTCATCTGGATCAAGCATGGATCAAATTCAGTACATGGCAATGTGTGAAAGAAGTATTATGTGATATTGCTCCCATGGACTCTTGTCATCTTCTTTTGGGATGGGCATGGCTTCATTTTAAAACACTCCATCTTGATGAACGTTCCCTTTATTTGAGGCATGAGGGACATCAAAGGAAGTAGAAGTTTATGACACCAAGACAAGTCAGTAAGGATCAACGTAGGCTGAAGGAGAAAACAGAAAAAGAAAGAATAGAAAAAGAAGTAATAGAAACTGCAGAAGGAAGGGAAAATAAAGAAAAAGAAATGGAACTAGAGAAAGTTTATTCGTCAATGTATTTTCTTCTACAGTTTGTGATGTCATTTTACAGGAACAAAAGGATAAGCATGTGAAGGAAATACACGAACTTCCATGTTTGAAAAGGAAGCTTGTTCATAGTGCTTTATCATGCATTTGGTCCGTCGATAAGAAGCAAATTCGTCAAACACAACGCATGGAATTATTTATTGTTACATATCAAGGTGGGGTACCGTTGTCAAGAAATATTATCGACGGATTGCAACCATTGGAAAGTAACAAATATCAAGTTGAATTTGATCCTGGAAGAAGAGAATTAGTTTCAACTTGCGAAAAAATAAAATTCCTTCACAAGATCATAATAAAAACTTACTTTAAAACTAGTGTCTTAAGATTCGAGACAAATCTTCTCGACGAAGGAGGGTATGATGTGAATTGCATATGGGTCAAATGGAGGATGACTAATGCGCCGTGTTGATGCAGTTTCTTTTATTTAAACAAGGGCCCAATGCTTTGTAAAATTGGCTGACCAAATTGTGTTTGTGCTTAACCAATTAATGGGCTTTAGTTTTGCTTTATCTTCAAGTTGAAATAAGGGTCCATATGCCAACCTAAGAACCAACCTTTGGAAGATCAAGAGGACCTTTGCTCAAAGTTTGTGGATGACTTTTGGTAGCCTTAAATTCAGTTACAATCAACCATTAAGTAGCGGATCATTATTAGCTTGAGTGGATCATTAATTAATAGCTTTAAGCGGGATGATATTGAAATTTATGTGTCTTTTGTAATTCTGATGGTTAAAGCTCCTATATAAGTTGAACCATTTTCATCAATGAAGGCAAGCTGAGTTTTATTCATAAAATAAACGAGTTTTATCTCATCTATCTTAGTGAGAGTGATTCTCCTAAGTTCTTGAGTGATTCAAGAATCCATGAGTTTCATCAAAGGTCCTTTATCCCTCTGTGTGTTTCAACTCTTAGGCTTATCTTCCATTCTTGGAAGTGTGATGTCTATCAATTTCCGTTCCATCTTCTTTTATGTTTCCATTTTCTCGTTTTAAATAATTTCTCAAATTTCTTGCTTGTTAGCATTCCAACAATGATAGATCAGTCAAACGAATCGAACGCTGTGGATTCACATCATTTGGTATTCACAGCCTGGCCATCTAGACCTGGAATAGGAAAGGAAGTTTATTATACAAAGTGTTTAACCGAAGGCCATCCATGTTTAGTTGCATTCGATTACGGAAGCGAAAACAATGTTGTGAGCCAAAGATGGGTGGAGAAACTCCAGTTAACAGCAACCTTTCATCTGGATCAAGCATGGATCAAATTCAGTACATGGCAATGTGTGAAAGAAGTATTATGTGATATTGCTCCCATGGACTCTTGTCATCTTCTTTTGGGATGGGCATGGCTTCATTTTAAAACACTCCATCTTGATGAACGTTCCCTTTATTTGAGGCATGAGGGACATCAAAGGAAGTAGAAGTTTATGACACCAAGACAAGTCAGGAAGGATCAACGTAGGCTGAAGGAGAAAACAGAAAAAGAAAGAATAGAAAAAGAAGTAATAGAAACTGCAGAAGGAAGGGAAAATAAAGAAAAAGAAATGGAACTAGAGAAAGTTTATTCGTCAATGTATTTTCTTCTACAGTTTGTGATGTCATTTTACAGGAACAAAAGGATAAGCATGTGAAGGAAATACACGAACTTCCATGTTTGAAAAGGAAGCTTGTTCATAGTGCTTTATCATGCATTTGGTCCGTCGATAAGAAGCAAATTCGTCAAACACAACGCATGGAATTATTTATTGTTACATATCAAGGTGGGGTACCGTTGTCAAGAAATGTTATCGACGGATTGCAACCATTGGAAAGTAACAAATATCAAGTTGAATTTGATCCTGGAAGAAGAGAATTAGTTTCAACTTGCGAAAAAATAAAATTCCTTCACAAGATCATAATAAAAACTTACTTTAAAACTAGTGTCTTAAGATTCGGGACAAATCTTCTCGAAGAAGGAGGGTATGATGTGAATTGCATATGGGTCAAATGGAGGATGACTAATGCGCCGTGTTGATGCAGTTTCTTTTATTTAAACAAGGGCCCAATGCTTTGTAAAATTGCCTGACCAAATTGTGTTTGTGCTTAACCAATTAATGGGCTTTAGTTTTGCTTTATCTTCAAGTTGAAATAAGGGTCCATATGCCAACCTAAGAACCAACCTTTGGAAGATCAAGAGGACCTTTGCTCAAAGTTTGTGGATGACTTTTGGTAGCCTTAAATTCAGTTACAATCAACCATTAAGTAGCGGATCATTATTAGCTTGAGTGGATCATTAATTAATAGCTTTAAGCGGGATGATATTGAAATTTATGTGTCTTTTGTAATTCTGATGGTTAAAGCTCCTATATAAGTTGAACCATTTTCATCAATGAAGGCAAGCTGAGTTTTATTCATAAAATAAACGAGTTTTATCTCATCTATCTTAGTGAGAGTGATTCTCCTAAGTTCTTGAGTGATTCAAGAATCCATGAGTTTCATCAAAGGTCCTTTATCCCTCTGTGTGTTTCAACTCTTAGGCTTATCTTCCATTCTTGGAAGTGTGATGTCTATCAATTTTCATTCCATCTTCTTTTATCTTTCCTTTTTCTCGTTTTAAATAATTTCTCAAATTTCTTGCTTGTTAGCATTCCAACAATGATAGATCAGTCAAACGAATCGAACGCTGTGGATTCACATCATTTGGTATTCACAGCCTGGCCATCTAGACCTGGAATAGGAAAGGAAGTTTATTATACAAAGTGTTTAACCGAAGGCCATCCATGTTTAGTTGCATTCGATTACGGAAGCAAAAACAATGTTGTGAGCCAAAGATGGGTGGAGAAACTCCAGTTACCAGCAACCTTTCATCTGGATCAAGCATGGATCAAATTCAGTACATGGCAATGTGTGAAAGAAGTATTATGTGATATTGCTCCCATGGACTCTTGTCATCTTCTTTTGGGATGGGCATGGCTTCATTTTAAAACACTCCAACTTGATGAACGTTCCCTTTATTTGAGGCATGAGGGACATCAAAGGAAGTAGAAGTTTATGACACCAAGACAAGTCAGTAAGGATCAACGTAGGCTGAAGGAGAAAACAGAAAAAGAAAGAATAGAAAAAGAAGTAATAGAAACTGCAAAAGGAAGGGAAAATAAAGAAAAAGAAATGGAACTAGAGAAAGTTTATTCGTCAATGTATTTTCTTCTACAGTTTGTGATGTCATTTTACAGGAACAAAAGGATAAGCATGTGAAGGAAATACACGAACTTCCATGTTTGAAAAGGAAGCTTGTTCATAGTGCTTTATCATGCATTTGGTCCGTCGATAAGAAGCAAATTCGTCAAACACAACGCATGGAATTATTTATTGTTACATATCAAGGTGGGGTACCGTTGTCAAGAAATGTTATCGACGGATTGCAACCATTGGAAAGTAACAAATATCAAGTTGAATTTGATCCTGGAAGAAGAGAATTAGTTTCAACTTGCGAAAAAATAAAATTCCTTCACAAGATCATAATAAAAACTTACTTTAAAACTAGTGTCTTAAGATTCGGGACAAATCTTCTCGAAGAAGGAGGGTATGATGTGAATTGCATATGGGTCAAATGGAGGATGACTAATGCGCCGTGTTGATGCAGTTTCTTTTATTTAAACAAGGGCCCAATGCTTTGTAAAATTGCCTGACCAAATTGTGTTTGTGCTTAACCAATTAATGGGCTTTAGTTTTGCTTTATCTTCAAGTTGAAATAAGGGTCCATATGCCAACCTAAGAACCAACCTTTGGAAGATCAAGAGGACCTTTGCTCAAAGTTTGTGGATGACTTTTGGTAGCCTTAAATTCAGTTACAATCAACCATTAAGTAGCGGATCATTATTAGCTTGAGTGGATCATTAATTAATAGCTTTAAGCGGGATGATATTGAAATTTATGTGTCTTTTGTAATTCTGATGGTTAAAGCTCCTATATAAGTTGAACCATTTTCATCAATGAAGGCAAGCTGAGTTTTATTCATAAAATAAACGAGTTTTATCTCATCTATCTTAGTGAGAGTGATTCTCCTAAGTTCTTGAGTGATTCAAGAATCCATGAGTTTCATCAAAGGTCCTTTATCCCTCTGTGTGTTTCAACTCTTAGGCTTATCTTCCATTCTTGGAAGTGTGATGTCTATCAATTTTCATTCCATCTTCTTTTATCTTTCCTTTTTCTCGTTTTAAATAATTTCTCAAATTTCTTGCTTGTTAGCATTCCAACAATGATAGATCAGTCAAACGAATCGAACGCTGTGGATTCACATCATTTGGTATTCACAGCCTGGCCATCTAGACCTGGAATAGGAAAGGAAGTTTATTATACAAAGTGTTTAACCGAAGGCCATCCATGTTTAGTTGCATTCGATTACGGAAGCAAAAACAATGTTGTGAGCCAAAGATGGGTGGAGAAACTCCAGTTACCAGCAACCTTTCATCTGGATCAAGCATGGATCAAATTCAGTACATGGCAATGTGTGAAAGAAGTATTATGTGATATTGCTCCCATGGACTCTTGTCATCTTCTTTTGGGATGGGCATGGCTTCATTTTAAAACACTCCAACTTGATGAACGTTCCCTTTATTTGAGGCATGAGGGACATCAAAGGAAGTAGAAGTTTATGACACCAAGACAAGTCAGTAAGGATCAACGTAGGCTGAAGGAGAAAACAGAAAAAGAAAGAATAGAAAAAGAAGTAATAGAAACTGCAAAAGGAAGGGAAAATAAAGAAAAAGAAATGGAACTAGAGAAAGTTTATTCGTCAATGTATTTTCTTCTACAGTTTGTGATGTCATTTTACAGGAACAAAAGGATAAGCATGTGAAGGAAATACACGAACTTCCATGTTTGAAAAGGAAGCTTGTTCATAGTGCTTTATCATGCATTTGGTCCGTCGATAAGAAGCAAATTCGTCAAACACAACGCATGGAATTATTTATTGTTACATATCAAGGTGGGGTACCGTTGTCAAGAAATGTTATCGACGGATTGCAACCATTGGAAAGTAACAAATATCAAGTTGAATTTGATCCTGGAAGAAGAGAATTAGTTTCAACTTGCGAAAAAATAAAATTCCTTCACAAGATCATAATAAAAACTTACTTTAAAACTAGTGTCTTAAGATTCGGGACAAATCTTCTCGAAGAAGGAGGGTATGATGTGAATTGCATATGGGTCAAATGGAGGATGACTAATGCGCCGTGTTGATGCAGTTTCTTTTATTTAAACAAGGGCCCAATGCTTTGTAAAATTGCCTGACCAAATTGTGTTTGTGCTTAACCAATTAATGGGCTTTAGTTTTGCTTTATCTTCAAGTTGAAATAAGGGTCCATATGCCAACCTAAGAACCAACCTTTGGAAGATCAAGAGGACCTTTGCTCAAAGTTTGTGGATGACTTTTGGTAGCCTTAAATTCAGTTACAATCAACCATTAAGTAGCGGATCATTATTAGCTTGAGTGGATCATTAATTAATAGCTTTAAGCGGGATGATATTGAAATTTATGTGTCTTTTGTAATTCTGATGGTTAAAGCTCCTATATAAGTTGAACCATTTTCATCAATGAAGGCAAGCTGAGTTTTATTCATAAAATAAACGAGTTTTATCTCATCTATCTTAGTGAGAGTGATTCTCCTAAGTTCTTGAGTGATTCAAGAATCCATGAGTTTCATCAAAGGTCCTTTATCCCTCTGTGTGTTTCAACTCTTAGGCTTATCTTCCATTCTTGGAAGTGTGATGTCTATCAATTTCCGTTCCATCTTCTTTTATGTTTCCATTTTCTCGTTTTAAATAATTTCTCAAATTTCTTGCTTGTTAGCATTCCAACAATGATAGATCAGTCAAACGAATCGAACGCTGTGGATTCACATCATTTGGTATTCACAGCCTGGCCATCTAGACCTGGAATAGGAAAGGAAGTTTATTATACAAAGTGTTTAACCGAAGGCCATCCATGTTTAGTTGCATTCGATTACGGAAGCAAAAACAATGTTGTGAGCCAAAGATGGGTGGAGAAACTCCAGTTACCAGCAACCTTTCATCTGGATCAAGCATGGATCAAATTCAGTACATGGCAATGTGTGAAAGAAGTATTATGTGATATTGCTCCCATGGACTCTTGTCATCTTCTTTTGGGATGGGCATGGCTTCATTTTAAAACACTCCAACTTGATGAACGTTCCCTTTATTTGAGGCATGAGGGACATCAAAGGAAGTAGAAGTTTATGACACCAAGACAAGTCAGTAAGGATCAACGTAGGCTGAAGGAGAAAACAGAAAAAGAAAGAATAGAAAAAGAAGTAATAGAAACTGCAGAAGGAAGGGAAAATAAAGAAAAAGAAATGGAACTAGAGAAAGTTTATTCGTCAATGTATTTTCTTCTACAGTTTGTGATGTCATTTTACAGGAACAAAAGGATAAGCATGTGAAGGAAATACACGAACTTCCATGTTTGAAAAGGAAGCTTGTTCATAGTGCTTTATCATGCATTTGGTCCGTCGATAAGAAGCAAATTCGTCAAACACAACGCATGGAATTATTTATTGTTACATATCAAGGTGGGGTACCGTTGTCAAGAAATATTATCGACGGATTGCAACCATTGGAAAGTAACAAATATCAAGTTGAATTTGATCCTGGAAGAAGAGAATTAGTTTCAACTTGCGAAAAAATAAAATTCCTTCACAAGATCATAATAAAAACTTACTTTAAAACTAGTGTCTTAAGATTCGAGACAAATCTTCTCGACGAAGGAGGGTATGATGTGAATTGCATATGGGTCAAATGGAGGATGACTAATGCGCCGTGTTGATGCAGTTTCTTTTATTTAAACAAGGGCCCAATGCTTTGTAAAATTGGCTGACCAAATTGTGTTTGTGCTTAACCAATTAATGGGCTTTAGTTTTGCTTTATCTTCAAGTTGAAATAAGGGTCCATATGCCAACCTAAGAACCAACCTTTGGAAGATCAAGAGGACCTTTGCTCAAAGTTTGTGGATGACTTTTGGTAGCCTTAAATTCAGTTACAATCAACCATTAAGTAGCGGATCATTATTAGCTTGAGTGGATCATTAATTAATAGCTTTAAGCGGGATGATATTGAAATTTATGTGTCTTTTGTAATTCTGATGGTTAAAGCTCCTATATAAGTTGAACCATTTTCATCAATGAAGGCAAGCTGAGTTTTATTCATAAAATAAACGAGTTTTATCTCATCTATCTTAGTGAGAGTGATTCTCCTAAGTTCTTGAGTGATTCAAGAATCCATGAGTTTCATCAAAGGTCCTTTATCCCTCTGTGTGTTTCAACTCTTAGGCTTATCTTCCATTCTTGGAAGTGTGATGTCTATCAATTTCCGTTCCATCTTCTTTTATGTTTCCATTTTCTCGTTTTAAATAATTTCTCAAATTTCTTGCTTGTTAGCATTCCAACAATGATAGATCAGTCAAACGAATCGAACGCTGTGGATTCACATCATTTGGTATTCACAGCCTGGCCATCTAGACCTGGAATAGGAAAGGAAGTTTATTATACAAAGTGTTTAACCGAAGGCCATCCATGTTTAGTTGCATTCGATTACGGAAGCGAAAACAATGTTATGAGCCAAAGATGGGTGGAGAAACTCCAGTTACCAGCAACCTTTCATCTGGATCAAGCATGGATCAAATTCAGTACATGGCAATGTGTGAAAGAAGTATTATGTGATATTGCTCCCATGGACTCTTGTCATCTTCTTTTGGGATGGGCATGGCTTCATTTTAAAACACTCCATCTTGATGAACGTTCCCTTTATTTGAGGCATGAGGGACATCAAAGGAAGTAGAAGTTTATGACACCAAGACAAGTCAGTAAGGATCAACGTAGGCTGAAGGAGAAAACAGAAAAAGAAAGAATAGAAAAAGAATTAATAGAAACTGCAGAAGGAAGGGAAAATAAAGAAAAAGAAATGGAACTAGAGAAAGTTTATTCGTCAATGTATTTTCTTCTACAGTTTGTGATGTCATTTTACAGGAACAAAAGGATAAGCATGTGAAGGAAATACACGAACTTCCATGTTTGAAAAGGAAGCTTGTTCATAGTGCTTTATCATGCATTTGGTCCGTCGATAAGAAGCAAATTCGTCAAACACAACGCATGGAATTATTTATTGTTACATATCAAGGTGGGGTACCGTTGTCAAGAAATGTTATCGACGGATTGCAACCATTGGAAAGTAACAAATATCAAGTTGAATTTGATCCTGGAAGAAGAGAATTAGTTTCAACTTGCGAAAAAATAAAATTCCTTCACAAGATCATAATAAAAACTTACTTTAAAACTAGTGTCTTAAGATTCGGGACAAATCTTCTCGAAGAAGGAGGGTATGATGTGAATTGCATATGGGTCAAATGGAGGATGACTAATGCGCCGTGTTGATGCAGTTTCTTTTATTTAAACAAGGGCCCAATGCTTTGTAAAATTGGCTGACCAAATTGTGTTTGTGCTTAACCAATTAATGGGCTTTAGTTTTGCTTTATCTTCAAGTTGAAATAAGGGTCCATATGCCAACCTAAGAACCAACCTTTGGAAGATCAAGAGGACCTTTGCTCAAAGTTTGTGGATGACTTTTGGTAGCCTTAAATTCAGTTACAATCAACCATTAAGTAGCGGATCATTATTAGCTTGAGTGGATCATTAATTAATAGCTTTAAGCGGGATGATATTGAAATTTATGTGTCTTTTGTAATTCTGATGGTTAAAGCTCCTATATAAGTTGAACCATTTTCATCAATGAAGGCAAGCTGAGTTTTATTCATAAAATAAACGAGTTTTATCTCATCTATCTTAGTGAGAGTGATTCTCCTAAGTTCTTGAGTGATTCAAGAATCCATGAGTTTCATCAAAGGTCCTTTATCCCTCTGTGTGTTTCAACTCTTAGGCTTATCTTCCATTCTTGGAAGTGTGATGTCTATCAATTTCCGTTCCATCTTCTTTTATGTTTCCATTTTCTCGTTTTAAATAATTTCTCAAATTTCTTGCTTGTTAGCATTCCAACAATGATAGATCAGTCAAACGAATCGAACGCTGTGGATTCACATCATTTGGTATTCACAGCCTGGCCATCTAGACCTGGAATAGGAAAGGAAGTTTATTATACAAAGTGTTTAACCGAAGGCCATCCATGTTTAGTTGCATTCGATTACGGAAGCAAAAACAATGTTGTGAGCCAAAGATGGGTGGAGAAACTCCAGTTACCAGCAACCTTTCATCTGGATCAAGCATGGATCAAATTCAGTACATGGCAATGTGTGAAAGAAGTATTATGTGATATTGCTCCCATGGACTCTTGTCATCTTCTTTTGGGATGGGCATGGCTTCATTTTAAAACACTCCAACTTGATGAACGTTCCCTTTATTTGAGGCATGAGGGACATCAAAGGAAGTAGAAGTTTATGACACCAAGACAAGTCAGTAAGGATCAACGTAGGCTGAAGGAGAAAACAGAAAAAGAAAGAATAGAAAAAGAAGTAATAGAAACTGCAGAAGGAAGGGAAAATAAAGAAAAAGAAATGGAACTAGAGAAAGTTTATTCGTCAATGTATTTTCTTCTACAGTTTGTGATGTCATTTTACAGGAACAAAAGGATAAGCATGTGAAGGAAATACACGAACTTCCATGTTTGAAAAGGAAGCTTGTTCATAGTGCTTTATCATGCATTTGGTCCGTCGATAAGAAGCAAATTCGTCAAACACAACGCATGGAATTATTTATTGTTACATATCAAGGTGGGGTACCGTTGTCAAGAAATGTTATCGACGGATTGCAACCATTGGAAAGTAACAAATATCAAGTTGAATTTGATCCTGGAAGAAGAGAATTAGTTTCAACTTGCGAAAAAATAAAATTCCTTCACAAGATCATAATAAAAACTTACTTTAAAACTAGTGTCTTAAGATTCGGGACAAATCTTCTCGAAGAAGGAGGGTATGATGTGAATTGCATATGGGTCAAATGGAGGATGACTAATGCGCCGTGTTGATGCAGTTTCTTTTATTTAAACAAGGGCCCAATGCTTTGTAAAATTGCCTGACCAAATTGTGTTTGTGCTTAACCAATTAATGGGCATTAGTTTTGCTTTATCTTCAAGTTGAAATAAGGGTCCATATGCCAACCTAAGAACCAACCTTTGGAAGATCAAGAGGACCTTTGCTCAAAGTTTGTGGATGACTTTTGGTAGCCTTAAATTCAGTTACAATCAACCATTAAGTAGCGGATCATTATTAGCTTGAGTGGATCATTAATTAATAGCTTTAAGCGGGATGATATTGAAATTTATGTGTCTTTTGTAATTCTGATGGTTAAAGCTCCTATATAAGTTGAACCATTTTCATCAATGAAGGCAAGCTGAGTTTTATTCATAAAATAAACGAGTTTTATCTCATCTATCTTAGTGAGAGTGATTCTCCTAAGTTCTTGAGTGATTCAAGAATCCATGAGTTTCATCAAAGGTCCTTTATCCCTCTGTGTGTTTCAACTCTTAGGCTTATCTTCCATTCTTGGAAGTGTGATGTCTATCAATTTCCGTTCCATCTTCTTTTATGTTTCCATTTTCTCGTTTTAAATAATTTCTCAAATTTCTTGCTTGTTAGCATTCCAACAATGATAGATCAGTCAAACGAATCGAACGCTGTGGATTCACATCATTTGGTATTCACAGCCTGGCCATCTAGACCTGGAATAGGAAAGGAAGTTTATTATACAAAGTGTTTAACCGAAGGCCATCCATGTTTAGTTGCATTCGATTACGGAAGCAAAAACAATGTTGTGAGCCAAAGATGGGTGGAGAAACTCCAGTTACCAGCAACCTTTCATCTGGATCAAGCATGGATCAAATTCAGTACATGGCAATGTGTGAAAGAAGTATTATGTGATATTGCTCCCATGGACTCTTGTCATCTTCTTTTGGGATGGGCATGGCTTCATTTTAAAACACTCCAACTTGATGAACGTTCCCTTTATTTGAGGCATGAGGGACATCAAAGGAAGTAGAAGTTTATGACACCAAGACAAGTCAGTAAGGATCAACGTAGGCTGAAGGAGAAAACAGAAAAAGAAAGAATAGAAAAAGAAGTAATAGAAACTGCAGAAGGAAGGGAAAATAAAGAAAAAGAAATGGAACTAGAGAAAGTTTATTCGTCAATGTATTTTCTTCTACAGTTTGTGATGTCATTTAAAAGGAACAAAAGGATAAGCATGTGAAGGAAATACACGAACTTCCATGTTTGAAAAGGAAGCTTGTTCATAGTGCTTTATCATGCATTTGGTCCGTCGATAAGAAGCAAATTCGTCAAACACAACGCATGGAATTATTTATTGTTACATATCAAGGTGGGGTACCGTTGTCAAGAAATGTTATCGACGGATTGCAACCATTGGAAAGTAACAAATATCAAGTTGAATTTGATCCTGGAAGAAGAGAATTAGTTTCAACTTGCGAAAAAATAAAATTCCTTCACAAGATCATAATAAAAACTTACTTTAAAACTAGTGTCTTAAGATTCGGGACAAATCTTCTCGAAGAAGGAGGGTATGATGTGAATTGCATATGGGTCAAATGGAGGATGACTAATGCGCCGTGTTGATGCAGTTTCTTTTATTTAAACAAGGGCCCAATGCTTTGTAAAATTGGCTGACCAAATTGTGTTTGTGCTTAACCAATTAATGGGCTTTAGTTTTGCTTTATCTTCAAGTTGAAATAAGGGTCCATATGCCAACCTAAGAACCAACCTTTGGAAGATCAAGAGGACCTTTGCTCAAAGTTTGTGGATGACTTTTGGTAGCCTTAAATTCAGTTACAATCAACCATTAAGTAGCGGATCATTATTAGCTTGAGTGGATCATTAATTAATAGCTTTAAGCGGGATGATATTGAAATTTATGTGTCTTTTGTAATTCTGATGGTTAAAGCTCCTATATAAGTTGAACCATTTTCATCAATGAAGGCAAGCTGAGTTTTATTCATAAAATAAACGAGTTTTATCTCATCTATCTTAGTGAGAGTGATTCTCCTAAGTTCTTGAGTGATTCAAGAATCCATGAGTTTCATCAAAGGTCCTTTATCCCTCTGTGTGTTTCAACTCTTAGGCTTATCTTCCATTCTTGGAAGTGTGATGTCTATCAATTTCCGTTCCATCTTCTTTTATGTTTCCATTTTCTCGTTTTAAATAATTTCTCAAATTTCTTGCTTGTTAGCATTCCAACAATGATAGATCAGTCAAACGAATCGAACGCTGTGGATTCACATCATTTGGTATTCACAGCCTGGCCATCTAGACCTGGAATAGGAAAGGAAGTTTATTATACAAAGTGTTTAACCGAAGGCCATCCATGTTTAGTTGCATTCGATTACGGAAGCAAAAACAATGTTGTGAGCCAAAGATGGGTGGAGAAACTCCAGTTACCAGCAACCTTTCATCTGGATCAAGCATGGATCAAATTCAGTACATGGCAATGTGTGAAAGAAGTATTATGTGATATTGCTCCCATGGACTCTTGTCATCTTCTTTTGGGATGGGCATGGCTTCATTTTAAAACACTCCAACTTGATGAACGTTCCCTTTATTTGAGGCATGAGGGACATCAAAGGAAGTAGAAGTTTATGACACCAAGACAAGTCAGTAAGGATCAACGTAGGCTGAAGGAGAAAACAGAAAAAGAAAGAATAGAAAAAGAAG
This sequence comes from Vigna unguiculata, assembly GCF_037176805.1. Taxonomy (NCBI): domain Eukaryota; kingdom Viridiplantae; phylum Streptophyta; class Magnoliopsida; order Fabales; family Fabaceae; genus Vigna; species Vigna unguiculata. The sequence continues at coordinate 22,403,557 of NC_140802.1, forward strand.
TAATAGAAACTGCAGAAGGAAGGGAAAATAAAGAAAAAGAAATGGAACTAGAGAAAGTTTATTCGTCAATGTATTTTCTTCTACAGTTTGTGATGTCATTTTACAGGAACAAAAGGATAAGCATGTGAAGGAAATACACGAACTTCCATGTTTGAAAAGGAAGCTTGTTCATAGTGCTTTATCATGCATTTGGTCCGTCGATAAGAAGCAAATTCGTCAAACACAACGCATGGAATTATTTATTGTTACATATCAAGGTGGGGTACCGTTGTCAAGAAATGTTATCGACGGATTGCAACCATTGGAAAGTAACAAATATCAAGTTGAATTTGATCCTGGAAGAAGAGAATTAGTTTCAACTTGCGAAAAAATAAAATTCCTTCACAAGATCATAATAAAAACTTACTTTAAAACTAGTGTCTTAAGATTCGGGACAAATCTTCTCGAAGAAGGAGGGTATGATGTGAATTGCATATGGGTCAAATGGAGGATGACTAATGCGCCGTGTTGATGCAGTTTCTTTTATTTAAACAAGGGCCCAATGCTTTGTAAAATTGCCTGACCAAATTGTGTTTGTGCTTAACCAATTAATGGGCATTAGTTTTGCTTTATCTTCAAGTTGAAATAAGGGTCCATATGCCAACCTAAGAACCAACCTTTGGAAGATCAAGAGGACCTTTGCTCAAAGTTTGTGGATGACTTTTGGTAGCCTTAAATTCAGTTACAATCAACCATTAAGTAGCGGATCATTATTAGCTTGAGTGGATCATTAATTAATAGCTTTAAGCGGGATGATATTGAAATTTATGTGTCTTTTGTAATTCTGATGGTTAAAGCTCCTATATAAGTTGAACCATTTTCATCAATGAAGGCAAGCTGAGTTTTATTCATAAAATAAACGAGTTTTATCTCATCTATCTTAGTGAGAGTGATTCTCCTAAGTTCTTGAGTGATTCAAGAATCCATGAGTTTCATCAAAGGTCCTTTATCCCTCTGTGTGTTTCAACTCTTAGGCTTATCTTCCATTCTTGGAAGTGTGATGTCTATCAATTTCCGTTCCATCTTCTTTTATGTTTCCATTTTCTCGTTTTAAATAATTTCTCAAATTTCTTGCTTGTTAGCATTCCAACAATGATAGATCAGTCAAACGAATCGAACGCTGTGGATTCACATCATTTGGTATTCACAGCCTGGCCATCTAGACCTGGAATAGGAAAGGAAGTTTATTATACAAAGTGTTTAACCGAAGGCCATCCATGTTTAGTTGCATTCGATTACGGAAGCAAAAACAATGTTGTGAGCCAAAGATGGGTGGAGAAACTCCAGTTACCAGCAACCTTTCATCTGGATCAAGCATGGATCAAATTCAGTACATGGCAATGTGTGAAAGAAGTATTATGTGATATTGCTCCCATGGACTCTTGTCATCTTCTTTTGGGATGGGCATGGCTTCATTTTAAAACACTCCAACTTGATGAACGTTCCCTTTATTTGAGGCATGAGGGACATCAAAGGAAGTAGAAGTTTATGACACCAAGACAAGTCAGTAAGGATCAACGTAGGCTGAAGGAGAAAACAGAAAAAGAAAGAATAGAAAAAGAAGTAATAGAAACTGCAGAAGGAAGGGAAAATAAAGAAAAAGAAATGGAACTAGAGAAAGTTTATTCGTCAATGTATTTTCTTCTACAGTTTGTGATGTCATTTTACAGGAACAAAAGGATAAGCATGTGAAGGAAATACACGAACTTCCATGTTTGAAAAGGAAGCTTGTTCATAGTGCTTTATCATGCATTTGGTCCGTCGATAAGAAGCAAATTCGTCAAACACAACGCATGGAATTATTTATTGTTACATATCAAGGTGGGGTACCGTTGTCAAGAAATGTTATCGACGGATTGCAACCATTGGAAAGTAACAAATATCAAGTTGAATTTGATCCTGGAAGAAGAGAATTAGTTTCAACTTGCGAAAAAATAAAATTCCTTCACAAGATCATAATAAAAACTTACTTTAAAACTAGTGTCTTAAGATTCGGGACAAATCTTCTCGAAGAAGGAGGGTATGATGTGAATTGCATATGGGTCAAATGGAGGATGACTAATGCGCCGTGTTGATGCAGTTTCTTTTATTTAAACAAGGGCCCAATGCTTTGTAAAATTGCCTGACCAAATTGTGTTTGTGCTTAACCAATTAATGGGCTTTAGTTTTGCTTTATCTTCAAGTTGAAATAAGGGTCCATATGCCAACCTAAGAACCAACCTTTGGAAGATCAAGAGGACCTTTGCTCAAAGTTTGTGGATGACTTTTGGTAGCCTTAAATTCAGTTACAATCAACCATTAAGTAGCGGATCATTATTAGCTTGAGTGGATCATTAATTAATAGCTTTAAGCGGGATGATATTGAAATTTATGTGTCTTTTGTAATTCTGATGGTTAAAGCTCCTATATAAGTTGAACCATTTTCATCAATGAAGGCAAGCTGAGTTTTATTCATAAAATAAACGAGTTTTATCTCATCTATCTTAGTGAGAGTGATTCTCCTAAGTTCTTGAGTGATTCAAGAATCCATGAGTTTCATCAAAGGTCCTTTATCCCTCTGTGTGTTTCAACTCTTAGGCTTATCTTCCATTCTTGGAAGTGTGATGTCTATCAATTTCCGTTCCATCTTCTTTTATGTTTCCATTTTCTCGTTTTAAATAATTTCTCAAATTTCTTGCTTGTTAGCATTCCAACAATGATAGATCAGTCAAACGAATCGAACGCTGTGGATTCACATCATTTGGTATTCACAGCCTGGCCATCTAGACCTGGAATAGGAAAGGAAGTTTATTATACAAAGTGTTTAACCGAAGGCCATCCATGTTTAGTTGCATTCGATTACGGAAGCAAAAACAATGTTGTGAGCCAAAGATGGGTGGAGAAACTCCAGTTACCAGCAACCTTTCATCTGGATCAAGCATGGATCAAATTCAGTACATGGCAATGTGTGAAAGAAGTATTATGTGATATTGCTCCCATGGACTCTTGTCATCTTCTTTTGGGATGGGCATGGCTTCATTTTAAAACACTCCAACTTGATGAACGTTCCCTTTATTTGAGGCATGAGGGACATCAAAGGAAGTAGAAGTTTATGACACCAAGACAAGTCAGTAAGGATCAACGTAGGCTGAAGGAGAAAACAGAAAAAGAAAGAATAGAAAAAGAAGTAATAGAAACTGCAGAAGGAAGGGAAAATAAAGAAAAAGAAATGGAACTAGAGAAAGTTTATTCGTCAATGTATTTTCTTCTACAGTTTGTGATGTCATTTTACAGGAACAAAAGGATAAGCATGTGAAGGAAATACACGAACTTCCATGTTTGAAAAGGAAGCTTGTTCATAGTGCTTTATCATGCATTTGGTCCGTCGATAAGAAGCAAATTCGTCAAACACAACGCATGGAATTATTTATTGTTACATATCAAGGTGGGGTACCGTTGTCAAGAAATGTTATCGACGGATTGCAACCATTGGAAAGTAACAAATATCAAGTTGAATTTGATCCTGGAAGAAGAGAATTAGTTTCAACTTGCGAAAAAATAAAATTCCTTCACAAGATCATAATAAAAACTTACTTTAAAACTAGTGTCTTAAGATTCGGGACAAATCTTCTCGAAGGAGGGTATGATGTGAATTGCATATGGGTCAAATGGAGGATGACTAATGCGCCGTGTTGATGCAGTTTCTTTTATTTAAACAAGGGCCCAATGCTTTGTAAAATTGCCTGACCAAATTGTGTTTGTGCTTAACCAATTAATGGGCTTTAGTTTTGCTTTATCTTCAAGTTGAAATAAGGGTCCATATGCCAACCTAAGAACCAACCTTTGGAAGATCAAGAGGACCTTTGCTCAAAGTTTGTGGATGACTTTTGGTAGCCTTAAATTCAGTTACAATCAACCATTAAGTAGCGGATCATTATTAGCTTGAGTGGATCATTAATTAATAGCTTTAAGCGGGATGATATTGAAATTTATGTGTCTTTTGTAATTCTGATGGTTAAAGCTCCTATATAAGTTGAACCATTTTCATCAATGAAGGCAAGCTGAGTTTTATTCATAAAATAAACGAGTTTTATCTCATCTATCTTAGTGAGAGTGATTCTCCTAAGTTCTTGAGTGATTCAAGAATCCATGAGTTTCATCAAAGGTCCTTTATCCCTCTGTGTGTTTCAACTCTTAGGCTTATCTTCCATTCTTGGAAGTGTGATGTCTATCAATTTCCGTTCCATCTTCTTTTATGTTTCCATTTTCTCGTTTTAAATAATTTCTCAAATTTCTTGCTTGTTAGCATTCCAACAATGATAGATCAGTCAAACGAATCGAACGCTGTGGATTCACATCATTTGGTATTCACAGCCTGGCCATCTAGACCTGGAATAGGAAAGGAAGTTTATTATACAAAGTGTTTAACCGAAGGCCATCCATGTTTAGTTGCATTCGATTACGGAAGCAAAAACAATGTTGTGAGCCAAAGATGGGTGGAGAAACTCCAGTTACCAGCAACCTTTCATCTGGATCAAGCATGGATCAAATTCAGTACATGGCAATGTGTGAAAGAAGTATTATGTGATATTGCTCCCATGGACTCTTGTCATCTTCTTTTGGGATGGGCATCGCTTCATTTTAAAACACTCCAACTTGATGAACGTTCCCTTTATTTGAGGCATGAGGGACATCAAAGGAAGTAGAAGTTTATGACACCAAGACAAGTCAGTAAGGATCAACGTAGGCTGAAGGAGAAAACAGAAAAAGAAAGAATAGAAAAAGAAGTAATAGAAACTGCAGAAGGAAGGGAAAATAAAGAAAAAGAAATGGAACTAGAGAAAGTTTATTCGTCAATGTATTTTCTTCTACAGTTTGTGATGTCATTTTACAGGAACAAAAGGATAAGCATGTGAAGGAAATACACGGACTTCCATGTTTGAAAAGGAAGCTTGTTCATAGTGCTTTATCATGCATTTGGTCCGTCGATAAGAAGCAAATTCGTCAAACACAACGCATGGAATTATTTATTGTTACATATCAAGGTGGGGTACCGTTGTCAAGAAATGTTATCGACGGATTGCAACCATTGGAAAGTAACAAATATCAAGTTGAATTTGATCCTGGAAGAAGAGAATTAGTTTCAACTTGCGAAAAAATAAAATTCCTTCACAAGATCATAATAAAAACTTACTTTAAAACTAGTGTCTTAAGATTCGGGACAAATCTTCTCGAAGAAGGAGGGTATGATGTGAATTGCATATGGGTCAAATGGAGGATGACTAATGCGCCGTGTTGATGCAGTTTCTTTTATTTAAACAAGGGCCCAATGCTTTGTAAAATTGCCTGACCAAATTGTGTTTGTGCTTAACCAATTAATGGGCTTTAGTTTTGCTTTATCTTCAAGTTGAAATAAGGGTCCATATGCCAACCTAAGAACCAACCTTTGGAAGATCAAGAGGACCTTTGCTCAAAGTTTGTGGATGACTTTTGGTAGCCTTAAATTCAGTTACAATCAACCATTAAGTAGCGGATCATTATTAGCTTGAGTGGATCATTAATTAATAGCTTTAAGCGGGATGATATTGAAATTTATGTGTCTTTTGTAATTCTGATGGTTAAAGCTCCTATATAAGTTGAACCATTTTCATCAATGAAGGCAAGCTGAGTTTTATTCATAAAATAAACGAGTTTTATCTCATCTATCTTAGTGAGAGTGATTCTCCTAAGTTCTTGAGTGATTCAAGAATCCATGAGTTTCATCAAAGGTCCTTTATCCCTCTGTGTGTTTCAACTCTTAGGCTTATCTTCCATTCTTGGAAGTGTGATGTCTATCAATTTCCGTTCCATCTTCTTTTATGTTTCCATTTTCTCGTTTTAAATAATTTCTCAAATTTCTTGCTTGTTAGCATTCCAACAATGATAGATCAGTCAAACGAATCGAACGCTGTGGATTCACATCATTTGGTATTCACAGCCTGGCCATCTAGACCTGGAATAGGAAAGGAAGTTTATTATACAAAGTGTTTAACCGAAGGCCATCCATGTTTAGTTGCATTCGATTACGGAAGCAAAAACAATGTTGTGAGCCAAAGATGGGTGGAGAAACTCCAGTTACCAGCAACCTTTCATCTGGATCAAGCATGGATCAAATTCAGTACATGGCAATGTGTGAAAGAAGTATTATGTGATATTGCTCCCATGGACTCTTGTCATCTTCTTTTGGGATGGGCATGGCTTCATTTTAAAACACTCCAACTTGATGAACGTTCCCTTTATTTGAGGCATGAGGGACATCAAAGGAAGTAGAAGTTTATGACACCAAGACAAGTCAGTAAGGATCAACGTAGGCTGAAGGAGAAAACAGAAAAAGAAAGAATAGAAAAAGAAGTAATAGAAACTGCAGAAGGAAGGGAAAATAAAGAAAAAGAAATGGAACTAGAGAAAGTTTATTCGTCAATGTATTTTCTTCTACAGTTTGTGATGTCATTTTACAGGAACAAAAGGATAAGCATGTGAAGGAAATACACGAACTTCCATGTTTGAAAAGGAAGCTTGTTCATAGTGCTTTATCATGCATTTGGTCCGTCGATAAGAAGCAAATTCGTCAAACACAACGCATGGAATTATTTATTGTTACATATCAAGGTGGGGTACCGTTGTCAAGAAATGTTATCGACGGATTGCAACCATTGGAAAGTAACAAATATCAAGTTGAATTTGATCCTGGAAGAAGAGAATTAGTTTCAACTTGCGAAAAAATAAAATTCCTTCACAAGATCATAATAAAAACTTACTTTAAAACTAGTGTCTTAAGATTCGGGACAAATCTTCTCGAAGAAGGAGGGTATGATGTGAATTGCATATGGGTCAAATGGAGGATGACTAATGCGCCGTGTTGATGCAGTTTCTTTTATTTAAACAAGGGCCCAATGCTTTGTAAAATTGCCTGACCAAATTGTGTTTGTGCTTAACCAATTAATGGGCTTTAGTTTTGCTTTATCTTCAAGTTGAAATAAGGGTCCATATGCCAACCTAAGAACCAACCTTTGGAAGATCAAGAGGACCTTTGCTCAAAGTTTGTGGATGACTTTTGGTAGCCTTAAATTCAGTTACAATCAACCATTAAGTAGCGGATCATTATTAGCTTGAGTGGATCATTAATTAATAGCTTTAAGCGGGATGATATTGAAATTTATGTGTCTTTTGTAATTCTGATGGTTAAAGCTCCTATATAAGTTGAACCATTTTCATCAATGAAGGCAAGCTGAGTTTTATTCATAAAATAAACGAGTTTTATCTCATCTATCTTAGTGAGAGTGATTCTCCTAAGTTCTTGAGTGATTCAAGAATCCATGAGTTTCATCAAAGGTCCTTTATCCCTCTGTGTGTTTCAACTCTTAGGCTTATCTTCCATTCTTGGAAGTGTGATGTCTATCAATTTCCGTTCCATCTTCTTTTATGTTTCCATTTTCTCGTTTTAAATAATTTCTCAAATTTCTTGCTTGTTAGCATTCCAACAATGATAGATCAGTCAAACGAATCGAACGCTGTGGATTCACATCATTTGGTATTCACAGCCTGGCCATCTAGACCTGGAATAGGAAAGGAAGTTTATTATACAAAGTGTTTAACCGAAGGCCATCCATGTTTAGTTGCATTCGATTACGGAAGCGAAAACAATGTTGTGAGCCAAAGATGGGTGGAGAAACTCCAGTTACCAGCAACCTTTCATCTGGATCAAGCATGGATCAAATTCAGTACATGGCAATGTGTGAAAGAAGTATTATGTGATATTGCTCCCATGGACTCTTGTCATCTTCTTTTGGGATGGGCATGGCTTCATTTTAAAACACTCCATCTTGATGAACGTTCCTTTATTTGAGGCATGAGGGACATCAAAGGAAGTAGAAGTTTATGACACCAAGACAAGTCAGTAAGGATCAACGTAGGCTGAAGGAGAAAACAGAAAAAGAAAGAATAGAAAAAGAAGTAATAGAAACTGCAGAAGGAAGGGAAAATAAAGAAAAAGAAATGGAACTAGAGAAAGTTTATTCGTCAATGTATTTTCTTCTACAGTTTGTGATGTCATTTTACAGGAACAAAAGGATAAGCATGTGAAGGAAATACACGAACTTCCATGTTTGAAAAGGAAGCTTGTTCATAGTGCTTTATCATGCATTTGGTCCGTCGATAAGAAGCAAATTCGTCAAACACAACGCATGGAATTATTTATTGTTACATATCAAGGTGGGGTACCGTTGTCAAGAAATGTTATCGACGGATTGCAACCATTGGAAAGTAACAAATATCAAGTTGAATTTGATCCTGGAAGAAGAGAATTAGTTTCAACTTGCGAAAAAATAAAATTCCTTCACAAGATCATAATAAAAACTTACTTTAAAACTAGTGTCTTAAGATTCGGGACAAATCTTCTCGAAGAAGGAGGGTATGATGTGAATTGCATATGGGTCAAATGGAGGATGACTAATGCGCCGTGTTGATGCAGTTTCTTTTATTTAAACAAGGGCCCAATGCTTTGTAAAATTGGCTGACCAAATTGTGTTTGTGCTTAACCAATTAATGGGCTTTAGTTTTGCTTTATCTTCAAGTTGAAATAAGGGTCCATATGCCAACCTAAGAACCAACCTTTGGAAGATCAAGAGGACCTTTGCTCAAAGTTTGTGGATGACTTTTGGTAGCCTTAAATTCAGTTACAATCAACCATTAAGTAGCGGATCATTATTAGCTTGAGTGGATCATTAATTAATAGCTTTAAGCGGGATGATATTGAAATTTATGTGTCTTTTGTAATTCTGATGGTTAAAGCTCCTATATAAGTTGAACCATTTTCATCCATGAAGGCAAGCTGAGTTTTATTCATAAAATAAACGAGTTTTATCTCATCTATCTTAGTGAGAGTGATTCTCCTAAGTTCTTGAGTGATTCAAGAATCCATGAGTTTCATCAAAGGTCCTTTATCCCTCTGTGTGTTTCAACTCTTAGGCTTATCTTCCATTCTTGGAAGTGTGATGTCTATCAATTTCCGTTCCATCTTCTTTTATGTTTCCATTTTCTCGTTTTAAATAATTTCTCAAATTTCTTGCTTGTTAGCATTCCAACAATGATAGATCAGTCAAACGAATCGAACGCTGTGGATTCACATCATTTGGTATTCACAGCCTGGCCATCTAGACCTGGAATAGGAAAGGAAGTTTATTATACAAAGTGTTTAACCGAAGGCCATCCATGTTTAGTTGCATTCGATTACGGAAGCGAAAACAATGTTGTGAGCCAAAGATGGGTGGAGAAACTCCAGTTACCAGCAACCTTTCATCTGGATCAAGCATGGATCAAATTCAGTACATGGCAATGTGTGAAAGAAGTATTATGTGATATTGCTCCCATGGACTCTTGTCATCTTCTTTTGGGATGGGCATGGCTTCATTTTAAAACACTCCATCTTGATGAACGTTCCCTTTATTTGAGGCATGAGGGACATCAAAGGAAGTAGAAGTTTATGACACCAAGACAAGTCAGTAAGGATCAACGTAGGCTGAAGGAGAAAACAGAAAAAGAAAGAATAGAAAAAGAAGTAATAGAAACTGCAGAAGGAAGGGAAAATAAAGAAAAAGAAATGGAACTAGAGAAAGTTTATTCGTCAATGTATTTTCTTCTACAGTTTGTGATGTCATTTTACAGGAACAAAAGGATAAGCATGTGAAGGAAATACACGAACTTCCATGTTTGAAAAGGAAGCTTGTTCATAGTGCTTTATCATGCATTTGGTCCGTCGATAAGAAGCAAATTCGTCAAACACAACGCATGGAATTATTTATTGTTACATATCAAGGTGGGGTACTGTTGTCAAGAAATGTTATCGACGGATTGCAACCATTGGAAAGTAACAAATATCAAGCTGAATTTGATCCTGGAAGAAGAGAATTAGTTTCAACTTGCAAAAAAATAAAATTCCTTCACAAGATCATAATAAAAACTTACTTTAAAACTAGTGTCTTAAGATTCGGGACAAATCTTCTCGAAGAAGGAGGGTATGATGTGAATTGCATATGGGTCAAATGGAGGATGACTAATGCGCCGTGTTGATGCAGTTTCTTTTATTTAAACAAGGGCCCAATGCTTTGTAAAATTGGCTGACCAAATTGTGTTTGTGCTTAACCAATTAATGGGCTTTAGTTTTGCTTTATCTTCAAGTTGAAATAAGGGTCCATATGCCAACCTAAGAACCAACCTTTGGAAGATCAAGAGGACCTTTGCTCAAAGTTTGTGGATGACTTTTGGTAGCCTTAAATTCAGTTACAATCAACCATTAAGTAGCGGATCATTATTAGCTTGAGTGGATCATTAATTAATAGCTTTAAGCGGGATGATATTGAAATTTATGTGTCTTTTGTAATTCTGATGGTTAAAGCTCCTATATAAGTTGAACCATTTTCATCAATGAAGGCAAGCTGAGTTTTATTCATAAAATAAACGAGTTTTATCTCATCTATCTTAGTGAGAGTGATTCTCCTAAGTTCTTGAGTGATTCAAGAATCCATGAGTTTCATCAAAGGTCCTTTATCCCTCTGTGTGTTTCAACTCTTAGGCTTATCTTCCATTCTTGGAAGTGTGATGTCTATCAATTTCCGTTCCATCTTCTTTTATGTTTCCATTTTCTCGTTTTAAATAATTTCTCAAATTTCTTGCTTGTTAGCATTCCAACAATGATAGATCAGTCAAACGAATCGAACGTTGTGGATTCACATCATTTGGTATTCACAGCCTGGCCATCTAGACCTGGAATAGGAAAGGAAGTTTATTATACAAAGTGTTTAACCGAAGGCCATCCATGTTTAGTTGCATTCGATTACGGAAGCGAAAACAATGTTGTGAGCCAAAGATGGGTGTAGAAACTCCAGTTACCAGCAACCTTTCATCTAGATCAAGCATGGATCAAATTCAGTACATGGCAATGTGTGAAGGAAGTATTATGTGATATTGCTCCCATGGACTCTTGTCATCTTCTTTTGGGATGGGCATGGCTTCATTTTAAAACACTCCATCTTGATGAACGTTCCCTTTATTTGAGGCATGAGGGACATCAAAGGAAGTAGAAGTTTATGACACCAAGACAAGTCAGTAAGGATCAACGTAGGCTGAAGGAGAAAACAGAAAAAGAAAGAATAGAAAAAGAAGTAATAGAAACTGCAGAAGGAAGGGAAAATAAAGAAAAAGAAATGGAACTAGAGAAAGTTTATTCGTCAATGTATTTTCTTCTACAGTTTGTGATGTCATTTTACAGGAACAAAAGGATAAGCATGTGAAGGAAATACACGAACTTCCATGTTTGAAAAGGAAGCTTGTTCATAGTGCTTTATCATGCATTTGGTCCGTCGATAAGAAGCAAATTCGTCAAACACAACGCATGGAATTATTTATTGTTACATATCAAGGTGGGGTACTGTTGTCAAGAAATGTTATCGACGGATTGCAACCATTGGAAAGTAACAAATATCAAGCTGAATTTGATCCTGGAAGAAGAGAATTAGTTTCAACTTGCAAAAAAATAAAATTCCTTCACAAGATCATAATAAAAACTTACTTTAAAACTAGTGTCTTAAGATTCGGGACAAATCTTCTCGAAGAAGGAGGGTATGATGTGAATTGCATATGGGTCAAATGGAGGATGACTAATGCGCCGTGTTGATGCAGTTTCTTTTATTTAAACAAGGGCCCAATGCTTTGTAAAATTGGCTGACCAAATTGTGTTTGTGCTTAACCAATTAATGGGCTTTAGTTTTGCTTTATCTTCAAGTTGAAATAAGGGTCCATATGCCAACCTAAGAACCAACCTTTGGAAGATCAAGAGGACCTTTGCTCAAAGTTTGTGGATGACTTTTGGTAGCCTTAAATTCAGTTACAATCAACCATTAAGTAGCGGATCATTATTAGCTTGAGTGGATCATTAATTAATAGCTTTAAGCGGGATGATATTGAAATTTATGTGTCTTTTGTAATTCTGATGGTTAAAGCTCCTATATAAGTTGAACCATTTTCATCAATGAAGGCAAGCTGAGTTTTATTCATAAAATAAACGAGTTTTATCTCATCTATCTTAGTGAGAGTGATTCTCCTAAGTTCTTGAGTGATTCAAGAATCCATGAGTTTCATCAAAGGTCCTTTATCCCTCTGTGTGTTTCAACTCTTAGGCTTATCTTCCATTCTTGGAAGTGTGATGTCTATCAATTTCCGTTCCATCTTCTTTTATGTTTCCATTTTCTCGTTTTAAATAATTTCTCAAATTTCTTGCTTGTTAGCATTCCAACAATGATAGATCAGTCAAACGAATCGAACGTTGTGGATTCACATCATTTGGTATTCACAGCCTGGCCATCTAGACCTGGAATAGGAAAGGAAGTTTATTATACAAAGTGTTTAACCGAAGGCCATCCATGTTTAGTTGCATTCGATTACGGAAGCGAAAACAATGTTGTGAGCCAAAGATGGGTGTAGAAACTCCAGTTACCAGCAACCTTTCATCTAGATCAAGCATGGATCAAATTCAGTACATGGCAATGTGTGAAGGAAGTATTATGTGATATTGCTCCCATGGACTCTTGTCATCTTCTTTTGGGATGGGCATGGCTTCATTTTAAAACACTCCATCTTGATGAACGTTCCCTTTATTTGAGGCATGAGGGACATCAAAGGAAGTAGAAGTTTATGACACCAAGACAAGTCAGTAAGGATCAACGTAGGCTGAAGGAGAAAACAGAAAAAGAAAGAATAGAAAAAGAAGTAATAGAAACTGCAGAAGGAAGGGAAAATAAAGAAAAAGAAATGGAACTAGAGAAAGTTTATTCGTCAATGTATTTTCTTCTACAGTTTGTGATGTCATTTTACAGGAACAAAAGGATAAGCATGTGAAGGAAATACACGAACTTCCATGTTTGAAAAGGAAGCTTGTTCATAGTGCTTTATCATGCATTTGGTCCGTCGATAAGAAGCAAATTCGTCAAACACAACGCATGGAATTATTTATTGTTACATATCAAGGTGGGGTACCGTTGTCAAGAAATGTTATCGACGGATTGCAACCATTGGAAAGTAACAAATATCAAGTTGAATTTGATCCTGGAAGAAGAGAATTAGTTTCAACTTGCGAAAAAATAAAATTCCTTCACAAGATCATAATAAAAACTTACTTTAAAACTAGTGTCTTAAGATTCGGGACAAATCTTCTCGAAGAAGGAGGGTATGATGTGAATTGCATATGGGTCAAATGGATGATGACTAATGCGCCGTGTTGATGCAGTTTCTTTTATTTAAACAAGGGCCCAATGCTTTGTAAAATTGGCTGACCAAATTGTGTTTGTGCTTAACCAATTAATGGGCTTTAGTTTTGCTTTATCTTCAAGTTGAAATAAGGGTCCATATGCCAACCTAAGAACCAACCTTTGGAAGATCAAGAGGACCTTTGCTCAAAGTTTGTGGATGACTTTTGGTAGCCTTAAATTCAGTTACAATCAACCATTAAGTAGCGGATCATTATTAGCTTGAGTGGATCATTAATTAATAGCTTTAAGCGGGATGATATTGAAATTTATGTGTCTTTTGTAATTCTGATGGTTAAAGCTCCTATATAAGTTGAACCATTTTCATCCATGAAGGCAAGCTGAGTTTTATTCAGAAAATAAACGAGTTTTATCTCATCTATCTTAGTGAGAGTGATTCTCCTAAGTTCTTGAGTGATTCAAGAATCCATGAGTTTCATCAAAGGTCCTTTATCCCTCTGTGTGTTTCAACTCTTAGGCTTATCTTCCATTCTTGGAAGTGTGATGTCTATCAATTTCCGTTCCATCTTCTTTTATGTTTCCATTTTCTCGTTTTAAATAATTTCTCAAATTTCTTGCTTGTTAGCATTCCAACAATGATAGATCAGTCAAACGAATCGAACGTTGTGGATTCACATCATTTGGTATTCACAGCCTGGCCATCTAGACCTGGAATAGGAAAGGAAGTTTATTATACAAAGTGTTTAACCGAAGGCCATCCATGTTTAGTTGCATTCGATTACGGAAGCGAAAACAATGTTGTGAGCCAAAGATGGGTGGAGAAACTCCAGTTACCAGCAACCTTTCATCTAGATCAAGCATGGATCAAATTCAGTACATGGCAATGTGTGAAGGAAGTATTATGTGATATTGCTCCCATGGACTCTTGTCATCTTCTTTTGGGATGGGCATGGCTTCATTTTAAAACACTCCATCTTGATGAACGTTCCCTTTATTTGAGGCATGAGGGACATCAAAGGAAGTAGAAGTTTATGACACCAAGACAAGTCAGTAATGATCAACGTAGGCTGAAGGAGAAAACAGAAAAAGAAAGAATAGAAAAAGAAGTAATAGAAACCGCAGAAGGAAGGGAAAATAAAGAAAAAGAAATGAAACTAGACAAAGTTTATTCGTCAATGTATTTTCTTCTACAGTTTGTGATGTCATTTTACAGGAACAAAAGGATAAGCATGTGAAGGAAATACACGAACTTCCATGTTTGAAAAGGAAGCTTGTTCATAGTGCTTTATCATGCATTTGGTCCGTCGATAAGAAGCAAATTCGTCAAACACAACGCATGGAATTATTTATTGTTACATATCAAGGTGGGGTACTGTTGTCAAGAAATGTTATCGACGGATTGCAACCATTGGAAAGTAACAAATATCAAGCTGAATTTGATCCTGGAAGGAGAGAATTAGTTTCAACTTGCAAAAAAATAAAATTCCTTCACAAGATCATAATTAAAACTTACTTTAAAACTAGTGTCTTAAGATTCGGGACAAATCTTCTCGAAGAAGGAGGGTATGATGTGAATTGCATATGGGTCAAATGGAGGATGATTAATGCGCCGTGTTGATGCAGTTTCTTTTATTTAAACAAGGGCCCAATGCTTTGTAAAATTGGCTGACCAAATTGTGTTTGTGCTTAACCAATTAATGGGCTTTAGTTTTGCTTTATCTTCAAGTTGAAATAAGGGTCCATATGCCAACCTAAGAACCAACCTTTGGAAGATCAAGAGGACCTTTGCTCAAAGTTTGTGGATGACTTTTGGTAGCCTTAAATTCAGTTACAATCAACCATTAAGTAGCGGATCATTATTAGCTTGAGTGGATCATTAATTAATAGCTTTAAGCGGGATGATATTGAAATTTATGTGTCTTTTGTAATTCTGATGGTTAAAGCTCCTATATAAGTTGAACCATTTTCATCAATGAAGGCAAGCTGAGTTTTATTCATAAAATAAACGAGTTTTATCTCATCTATCTTAGTGAGAGTGATTCTCCTAAGTTCTTGAGTGATTCAAGAATCCATGAGTTTCATCAAAGGTCCTTTATCCCTCTGTGTGTTTCAACTCTTAGGCTTATCTTCCATTCTTGGAAGTGTGATGTCTATCAATTTCCGTTCCATCTTCTTTTATGTTTCCATTTTCTCGTTTTAAATAATTTCTCAAATTTCTTGCTTGTTAGCATTCCAATAATGATAGATCAGTCAAACGAATCGAACGTTGTGGATTCACATCATTTGGTATTCACAGCCTGGCCATCTAGACCTGGAATAGGAAAGGAAGTTTATTATACAAAGTGTTTAACCGAAGGCCATCCATGTTTAGTTGCATTCGATTACGGAAGCGAAAACAATGTTATGAGCCAAAGATGGGTGGAGAAACTCCAGTTACCAGCAACCTTTCATCTAGATCAAGCATGGATCAAATTCAGTACATGGCAATGTGTGAAGGAAGTATTATGTGATATTGCTCCCATGGACTCTTGTCATCTTCTTTTGGGATGGGCATGGCTTCATTTTAAAACACTCCATCTTGATGAACGTTCCCTTTATTTGAGGCATGAGGGACATCAAAGGAAGTAGAAGTTTATGACACCAAGACAAGTCAGTAAGGATCAACGTAGGCTGAAGGAGAAAACAGAAAAAGAAAGAATAGAAAAAGAAGTAATAGAAACTGCAGAAGGAAGGGAAAATAAAGAAAAAGAAATGGAACTAGAGAAAGTTTATTCGTCAATGTATTTTCTTCTACAGTTTGTGATGTCATTTTACAGGAACAAAAGGATAAGCATGTGAAGGAAATACACGAACTTCCATGTTTGAAAAGGAAGCTTGTTCATAGTGCTTTATCATGCATTTGGTCCGTCGATAAGAAGCAAATTCGTCAAACACAACGCATGGAATTATTTATTGTTACATATCAAGGTGGGGTACCGTTGTCAAGAAATGTTATCGACGGATTGCAACCATTGGAAAGTAACAAATATCAAGCTGAATTTGATCCTGGAAGAAGAGAATTAGTTTCAACTTGCGAAAAAATAAAATTCCTTCACAAGATCATAATAAAAACTTACTTTAAAACTAGTGTCTTAAGATTCGGGACAAATCTTCTCGAAGAAGGAGGGTATGATGTGAATTGCATATGGGTCAAATGGAGGATGACTAATGCGCCGTGTTGATGCAGTTTCTTTTATTTAAACAAGGGCCCAATGCTTTGTAAAATTGGCTGACCAAATTGTGTTTGTGCTTAACCAATTAATGGGCTTTAGTTTTGCTTTATCTTCAAGTTGAAATAAGGGTCCATATGCCAACCTAAGAACCAACCTTTGGAAGATCAAGAGGACCTTTGCTCAAAGTTTGTGGATGACTTTTGGTAGCCTTAAATTCAGTTACAATCAACCATTAAGTAGCGGATCATTATTAGCTTGAGTGGATCATTAATTAATAGCTTTAAGCGGGATGATATTGAAATTTATGTGTCTTTTGTAATTCTGATGGTTAAAGCTCCTATATAAGTTGAACCATTTTCATCAATGAAGGCAAGCTGAGTTTTATTCAGAAAATAAACGAGTTTTATCTCATCTATCTTAGTGAGAGTGATTCTCCTAAGTTCTTGAGTGATTCAAGAATCCATGAGTTTCATCAAAGGTCCTTTATCCCTCTGTGTGTTTCAACTCTTAGGCTTATCTTCCATTCTTGGAAGTGTGATGTCTATCAATTTCCGTTCCATCTTCTTTTATGTTTCCATTTTCTCGTTTTAAATAATTTCTCAAATTTCTTGCTTGTTAGCATTCCAACAATGATAGATCAGTCAAACGAATCGAACGTTGTGGATTCACATCATTTGGTATTCACAGCCTGGCCATCTAGACCTGGAATAGGAAAGGAAGTTTATTATACAAAGTGTTTAACCGAAGGCCATCCATGTTTAGTTG
Source organism: Vigna unguiculata (assembly GCF_037176805.1). Lineage (NCBI taxonomy): Eukaryota > Viridiplantae > Streptophyta > Magnoliopsida > Fabales > Fabaceae > Vigna > Vigna unguiculata. Next base: position 22,420,850 of record NC_140802.1, read on the forward strand.
CATTCGATTACGGAAGCGAAAACAATGTTGTGAGCCAAAGATGGGTGGAGAAACTCCAGTTACTAGCAACCTTTCATCTAGATCAAGCATGGATCAAATTCAGTACATGGCAATGTGTGAAGGAAGTATTATGTGATATTGCTCCCATGGACTCTTGTCATCTTCTTTTGGGATGGGCATGGCTTCATTTTAAAACACTCCATCTTGATGAACGTTCCCTTTATTTGAGGCATGAGGGACATCAAAGGAAGTAGAAGTTTATGACACCAAGACAAGTCAGTAATGATCAACGTAGGCTGAAGGAGAAAACAGAAAAAGAAAGAATAGAAAAAGAAGTAATAGAAACCGCAGAAGGAAGGGAAAATAAAGAAAAAGAAATGAAACTAGACAAAGTTTATTCGTCAATGTATTTTCTTCTACAGTTTGTGATGTCATTTTACAGGAACAAAAGGATAAGCATGTGAAGGAAATACACGAACTTCCATGTTTGAAAAGGAAGCTTGTTCATAGTGCTTTATCATGCATTTGGTCCGTCGATAAGAAGCAAATTCGTCAAACACAACGCATGGAATTATTTATTGTTACATATCAAGGTGGGGTACCGTTGTCAAGAAATGTTATCGACGGATTGCAACCATTGGAAAGTAACAAATATCAAGCTGAATTTGATCCTGGAAGAAGAGAATTAGTTTCAACTTGCGAAAAAATAAAATTCCTTCACAAGATCATAATAAAAACTTACTTTAAAACTAGTGTCTTAAGATTCGGGACAAATCTTCTCGAAGAAGGAGGGTATGATGTGAATTGCATATGGGTCAAATGGAGGATGACTAATGCGCCGTGTTGATGCAGTTTCTTTTATTTAAACAAGGGCCCAATGCTTTGTAAAATTGGCTGACCAAATTGTGTTTGTGCTTAACCAATTAATGGGCTTTAGTTTTGCTTTATCTTCAAGTTGAAATAAGGGTCCATATGCCAACCTAAGAACCAACCTTTGGAAGATCAAGAGGACCTTTGCTCAAAGTTTGTGGATGACTTTTGGTAGCCTTAAATTCAGTTACAATCAACCATTAAGTAGCGGATCATTATTAGCTTGAGTGGATCATTAATTAATAGCTTTAAGCGGGATGATATTGAAATTTATGTGTCTTTTGTAATTCTTATGGTTAAAGCTCCTATATAAGTTGAACCATTTTCATCAATGAAGGCAAGCTGAGTTTTATTCAGAAAATAAACGAGTTTTATCTCATCTATCTTAGTGAGAGTGATTCTCCTAAGTTCTTGAGTGATTCAAGAATCCATGAGTTTCATCAAAGGTCCTTTATCCCTCTGTGTGTTTCAACTCTTAGGCTTATCTTCCATTCTTGGAAGTGTGATGTCTATCAATTTCCGTTCCATCTTCTTTTATGTTTCCATTTTCTCGTTTTAAATAATTTCTCAAATTTCTTGCTTGTTAGCATTCCAACAATGATAGATCAGTCAAACGAATCGAACGCTGTGGATTCACATCATTTGGTATTCACAGCCTGGCCATCTAGACCTGGAATAGGAAAGGAAGTTTATTATACAAAGTGTTTAACCGAAGGCCATCCATGTTTAGTTGCATTCGATTACGGAAGCGAAAACAATGTTGTGAGCCAAAGATGGGTGGAGAAACTCCAGTTACCAGCAACCTTTCATCTGGATCAAGCATGGATCAAATTCAGTACATGGCAATGTGTGAAGGAAGTATTATGTGATATTGCTCCCATGGACTCTTGTCATCTTCTTTTGGGATGGGCATGGCTTCATTTTAAAACACTCCATCTTGATGAACGTTCCCTTTATTTGAGGCATGAGGGACATCAAAGGAAGTAGAAGTTTATGACACCAAGACAAGTCAGTAAGGATCAACGTAGGCTGAAGGAGAAAACAGAAAAAGAAAGAATAGAAAAAGAAGTAATAGAAACCGCAGAAGGAAGGGAAAATAAAGAAAAAGAAATGAAACTAGACAAAGTTTATTCGTCAATGTATTTTCTTCTACAGTTTGTGATGTCATTTTACAGGAACAAAAGGATAAGCATGTGAAGGAAATACACGAACTTCCATGTTTGAAAAGGAAGCTTGTTCATAGTGCTTTATCATGCATTTGGTCCGTCGATAAGAAGCAAATTCGTCAAACACAACGCATGGAATTATTTATTGTTACATATCAAGGTGGGGTACCGTTGTCAAGAAATGTTATCGACGGATTGCAACCATTGGAAAGTAACAAATATCAAGCTGAATTTGATCCTGGAAGAAGAGAATTAGTTTCAACTTGCGAAAAAATAAAATTCCTTCACAAGATCATAATAAAAACTTACTTTAAAACTAGTGTCTTAAGATTCGGGACAAATCTTCTCGAAGAAGGAGGGTATGATGTGAATTGCATATGGGTCAAATGGAGGATGACTAATGCGCCGTGTTGATGCAGTTTCTTTTATTTAAACAAGGGCCCAATGCTTTGTAAAATTGGCTGACCAAATTGTGTTTGTGCTTAACCAATTAATGGGCTTTAGTTTTGCTTTATCTTCAAGTTGAAATAAGGGTCCATATGCCAACCTAAGAACCAACCTTTGGAAGATCAAGAGGACCTTTGTTCAAAGTTTGTGGATGACTTTTGGTAGCCTAAAATTCAGTTACAATCAACCATTAAGTAGCGGATCATTATTAGCTTGAGTGGATCATTAATTAATAGCTTTAAGCGGGATGATATTGAAATTTATGTGTCTTTTGTAATTCTGATGGTTAAAGCTCCTATATAAGTTGAACCATTTTCATCAATGAAGGCAAGCTGAGTTTTATTCAGAAAATAAACGAGTTTTATCTCATCTATCTTAGTGAGAGTGATTCTCCTAAGTTCTTGAGTGATTCAAGAATCCATGAGTTTCATCAAAGGTCCTTTATCCCTCTGTGTGTTTCAACTCTTAGGCTTATCTTCCATTCTTGGAAGTGTGATGTCTATCAATTTCCGTTCCATCTTCTTTTATGTTTCCATTTTCTCGTTTTAAATAATTTCTCAAATTTCTTGCTTGTTAGCATTCCAACAATGATAGATCAGTCAAACGAATCGAACGCTATGGATTCACATCATTTCGTATTCACAGCCTGGCCATCTAGACCTGGAATAGGAAAGGAAGTTTATTATACAAAGTGTTTAACCGAAGGCCATCCATGTTTAGTTGCATTCGATTACGGAAGCGAAAACAATGTTGTGAGCCAAAGATGGGTGGAGAAACTCCAGTTACCAGCAACCTTTGATCTGGATCAAGCATGGATCAAATTCAGTACATGGCAATGTGTGAAGGAAGTATTATGTGATATTGCTCCCATGGACTCTTGTCATCTTCTTTTGGGATGGGCATGGCTTCATTTTAAAACACTCCATCTTGATGAACGTTCCCTTTATTTGAGGCATGAGGGACATCAAAGGAAGTAGAAGTTTATGACACCAAGACAAGTCAGTAAGGATCAACGTAGGCTGAAGGAGAAAACAGAAAAAGAAAGAATAGAAAAAGAAGTAATAGAAACCGCAGAAGGAAGGGAAAATAAAGAAAAAGAAATGGAACTAGAGAAAGTTTATTCGTCAATGTATTTTCTTCTACAGTTTGTGATGTCATTTTACAGGAACAAAAGGATAAGCATGTGAAGGAAATACACGAACTTCCATGTTTGAAAAGGAAGCTTGTTCATAGTGCTTTATCATGCATTTGGTCCGTCGATAAGAAGCAAATTCGTCAAACACAACGCATGGAATTATTTATTGTTACATATCAAGGTGGGGTACCGTTGTCAAGAAATGTTATCGACGGATTGCAACCATTGGAAAGTAACAAATATCAAGTTGAATTTGATCCTGGAAGAAGAGAATTAGTTTCAACTTGCGAAAAAATAAAATTCCTTCACAAGATCATAATAAAAACTTACTTTAAAACTAGTGTCTTAAGATTCGGGACAAATCTTCTCGAAGAAGGAGGGTATGATGTGAATTGCATATGGGTCAAATGGAGGATGACTAATGCGCCGTGTTGATGCAGTTTCTTTTATTTAAACAAGGGCCCAATGCTTTGTAAAATTGGCTGACCAAATTGTGTTTGTGCTTAACCAATTAATGGGCTTTAGTTTTGCTTTATCTTCAAGTTGAAATAAGGGTCCATATGCCAACCTAAGAACCAACCTTTGGAAGATCAAGAGGACCTTTGCTCAAAGTTTGTGGATGACTTTTGGTAGCCTTAAATTCAGTTACAATCAACCATTAAGTAGCGGATCATTATTAGCTTGAGTGGATCATTAATTAATAGCTTTAAGCGGGATGATATTGAAATTTATGTGTCTTTTGTAATTCTTATGGTTAAAGCTCCTATATAAGTTGAACCATTTTCATCAATGAAGGCAAGCTGAGTTTTATTCAGAAAATAAACGAGTTTTATCTCATCTATCTTAGTGAGAGTGATTCTCCTAAGTTCTTGAGTGATTCAAGAATCCATGAGTTTCATCAAAGGTCCTTTATCCCTCTGTGTGTTTCAACTCTTAGGCTTATCTTCCATTCTTGGAAGTGTGATGTCTATCAATTTCCGTTCCATCTTCTTTTATGTTTCCATTTTCTCGTTTTAAATAATTTCTCAAATTTCTTGCTTGTTAGCATTCCAACAATGATAGATCAGTCAAACGAATCGAACGCTGTGGATTCACATCATTTGGTATTCACAGCCTGGCCATCTAGACCTGGAATAGGAAAGGAAGTTTATTATACAAAGTGTTTAACCGAAGGCCATCCATGTTTAGTTGCATTCGATTACGGAAGCGAAAACAATGTTGTGAGCCAAAGATGGGTGGAGAAACTCCAGTTACCAGCAACCTTTGATCTGGATCAAGCATGGATCAAATTCAGTACATGGCAATGTGTGAAGGAAGTATTATGTGATATTGCTCCCATGGACTCTTGTCATCTTCTTTTGGGATGGGCATGGCTTCATTTTAAAACACTCCATCTTGATGAACGTTCCCTTTATTTGAGGCATGAGGGACATCAAAGGAAGTAGAAGTTTATGACACCAAGACAAGTCAGTAAGGATCAACGTAGGCTGAAGGAGAAAACAGAAAAAGAAAGAATAGAAAAAGAAGTAATAGAAACCGCAGAAGGAAGGGAAAATAAAGAAAAAGAAATGGAACTAGAGAAAGTTTATTCGTCAATGTATTTTCTTCTACAGTTTGTGATGTCATTTTACAGGAACAAAAGGATAAGCATGTGAAGGAAATACACGAACTTCCATGTTTGAAAAGGAAGCTTGTTCATAGTGCTTTATCATGCATTTGGTCCGTCGATAAGAAGCAAATTCGTCAAACACAACGCATGGAATTATTTATTGTTACATATCAAGGTGGGGTACCGTTGTCAAGAAATGTTATCGACGGATTGCAACCATTGGAAAGTAACAAATATCAAGTTGAATTTGATCCTGGAAGAAGAGAATTAGTTTCAACTTGCGAAAAAATAAAATTCCTTCACAAGATCATAATAAAAACTTACTTTAAAACTAGTGTCTTAAGATTCGGGACAAATCTTCTCGAAGAAGGAGGGTATGATGTGAATTGCATATGGGTCAAATGGAGGATGACTAATGCGCCGTGTTGATGCAGTTTCTTTTATTTAAACAAGGGCCCAATGCTTTGTAAAATTGGCTGACCAAATTGTGTTTGTGCTTAACCAATTAATGGGCTTTAGTTTTGCTTTATCTTCAAGTTGAAATAAGGGTCCATATGCCAACCTAAGAACCAACCTTTGGAAGATCAAGAGGACCTTTGCTCAAAGTTTGTGGATGACTTTTGGTAGCCTTAAATTCAGTTACAATCAACCATTAAGTAGCGGATCATTATTAGCTTGAGTGGATCATTAATTAATAGCTTTAAGCGGGATGATATTGAAATTTATGTGTCTTTTGTAATTCTTATGGTTAAAGCTCCTATATAAGTTGAACCATTTTCATCAATGAAGGCAAGCTGAGTTTTATTCAGAAAATAAACGAGTTTTATCTCATCTATCTTAGTGAGAGTGATTCTCCTAAGTTCTTGAGTGATTCAAGAATCCATGAGTTTCATCAAAGGTCCTTTATCCCTCTGTGTGTTTCAACTCTTAGGCTTATCTTCCATTCTTGGAAGTGTGATGTCTATCAATTTCCGTTCCATCTTCTTTTATGTTTCCATTTTCTCGTTTTAAATAATTTCTCAAATTTCTTGCTTGTTAGCATTCCAACAATGATAGATCAGTCAAACGAATCGAACGCTGTGGATTCACATCATTTGGTATTCACAGCCTGGCCATCTAGACCTGGAATAGGAAAGGAAGTTTATTATACAAAGTGTTTAACCGAAGGCCATCCATGTTTAGTTGCATTCGATTACGGAAGCGAAAACAATGTTGTGAGCCAAAGATGGGTGGAGAAACTCCAGTTACCAGCAACCTTTCATCTGGATCAAGCATGGATCAAATTCAGTACATGGCAATGTGTGAAGGAAGTATTATGTGATATTGCTCCCATGGACTCTTGTCATCTTCTTTTGGGATGGGCATGGCTTCATTTTAAAACACTCCATCTTGATGAACGTTCCCTTTATTTGAGGCATGAGGGACATCAAAGGAAGTAGAAGTTTATGACACCAAGACAAGTCAGTAAGGATCAACGTAGGCTGAAGGAGAAAACAGAAAAAGAAAGAATAGAAAAAGAAGTAATAGAAACCGCAGAAGGAAGGGAAAATAAAGAAAAAGAAATGGAACTAGAGAAAGTTTATTCGTCAATGTATTTTCTTCTACAGTTTGTGATGTCATTTTACAGGAACAAAAGGATAAGCATGTGAAGGAAATACACGAACTTCCATGTTTGAAAAGGAAGCTTGTTCATAGTGCTTTATCATGCATTTGGTCCGTCGATAAGAAGCAAATTCGTCAAACACAACGCATGGAATTATTTATTGTTACATATCAAGGTGGGGTACCGTTGTCAAGAAATGTTATCGACGGATTGCAACCATTGGAAAGTAACAAATATCAAGTTGAATTTGATCCTGGAAGAAGAGAATTAGTTTCAACTTGCGAAAAAATAAAATTCCTTCACAAGATCATAATAAAAACTTACTTTAAAACTAGTGTCTTAAGATTCGGGACAAATCTTCTCGAAGAAGGAGGGTATGATGTGAATTGCATATGGGTCAAATGGAGGATGACTAATGCGCCGTGTTGATGCAGTTTCTTTTATTTAAACAAGGGCCCAATGCTTTGTAAAATTGGCTGACCAAATTGTGTTTGTGCTTAACCAATTAATGGGCTTTAGTTTTGCTTTATCTTCAAGTTGAAATAAGGGTCCATATGCCAACCTAAGAACCAACCTTTGGAAGATCAAGAGGACCTTTGCTCAAAGTTTGTGGATGACTTTTGGTAGCCTTAAATTCAGTTACAATCAACCATTAAGTAGCGGATCATTATTAGCTTGAGTGGATCATTAATTAATAGCTTTAAGCGGGATGATATTGAAATTTATGTGTCTTTTGTAATTCTTATGGTTAAAGCTCCTATATAAGTTGAACCATTTTCATCAATGAAGGCAAGCTGAGTTTTATTCAGAAAATAAACGAGTTTTATCTCATCTATCTTAGTGAGAGTGATTCTCCTAAGTTCTTGAGTGATTCAAGAATCCATGAGTTTCATCAAAGGTCCTTTATCCCTCTGTGTGTTTCAACTCTTAGGCTTATCTTCCATTCTTGGAAGTGTGATGTCTATCAATTTCCGTTCCATCTTCTTTTATGTTTCCATTTTCTCGTTTTAAATAATTTCTCAAATTTCTTGCTTGTTAGCATTCCAACAATGATAGATCAGTCAAACGAATCGAACGCTGTGGATTCACATCATTTGGTATTCACAGCCTGGCCATCTAGACCTGGAATAGGAAAGGAAGTTTATTATACAAAGTGTTTAACCGAAGGCCATCCATGTTTAGTTGCATTCGATTACGGAAGCGAAAACAATGTTGTGAGCCAAAGATGGGTGGAGAAACTCCAGTTACCAGCAACCTTTCATCTGGATCAAGCATGGATCAAATTCAGTACATGGCAATGTGTGAAGGAAGTATTATGTGATATTGCTCCCATGGACTCTTGTCATCTTCTTTTGGGATGGGCATGGCTTCATTTTAAAACACTCCATCTTGATGAACGTTCCCTTTATTTGAGGCATGAGGGACATCAAAGGAAGTAGAAGTTTATGACACCAAGACAAGTCAGTAAGGATCAACGTAGGCTGAAGGAGAAAACAGAAAAAGAAAGAATAGAAAAAGAAGTAATAGAAACCGCAGAAGGAAGGGAAAATAAAGAAAAAGAAATGGAACTAGAGAAAGTTTATTCGTCAATGTATTTTCTTCTACAGTTTGTGATGTCATTTTACAGGAACAAAAGGATAAGCATGTGAAGGAAATACACGAACTTCCATGTTTGAAAAGGAAGCTTGTTCATAGTGCTTTATCATGCATTTGGTCCGTCGATAAGAAGCAAATTCGTCAAACACAACGCATGGAATTATTTATTGTTACATATCAAGGTGGGGTACCGTTGTCAAGAAATGTTATCGACGGATTGCAACCATTGGAAAGTAACAAATATCAAGTTGAATTTGATCCTGGAAGAAGAGAATTAGTTTCAACTTGCGAAAAAATAAAATTCCTTCACAAGATCATAATAAAAACTTACTTTAAAACTAGTGTCTTAAGATTCGGGACAAATCTTCTCGAAGAAGGAGGGTATGATGTGAATTGCATATGGGTCAAATGGAGGATGACTAATGCGCCGTGTTGATGCAGTTTCTTTTATTTAAACAAGGGCCCAATGCTTTGTAAAATTGGCTGACCAAATTGTGTTTGTGCTTAACCAATTAATGGGCTTTAGTTTTGCTTTATCTTCAAGTTGAAATAAGGGTCCATATGCCAACCTAAGAACCAACCTTTGGAAGATCAAGAGGACCTTTGCTCAAAGTTTGTGGATGACTTTTGGTAGCCTTAAATTCAGTTACAATCAACCATTAAGTAGCGGATCATTATTAGCTTGAGTGGATCATTAATTAATAGCTTTAAGCGGGATGATATTGAAATTTATGTGTCTTTTGTAATTCTTATGGTTAAAGCTCCTATATAAGTTGAACCATTTTCATCAATGAAGGCAAGCTGAGTTTTATTCAGAAAATAAACGAGTTTTATCTCATCTATCTTAGTGAGAGTGATTCTCCTAAGTTCTTGAGTGATTCAAGAATCCATGAGTTTCATCAAAGGTCCTTTATCCCTCTGTGTGTTTCAACTCTTAGGCTTATCTTCCATTCTTGGAAGTGTGATGTCTATCAATTTCCGTTCCATCTTCTTTTATGTTTCCATTTTCTCGTTTTAAATAATTTCTCAAATTTCTTGCTTGTTAGCATTCCAACAATGATAGATCAGTCAAACGAATCGAACGCTGTGGATTCACATCATTTGGTATTCACAGCCTGGCCATCTAGACCTGGAATAGGAAAGGAAGTTTATTATACAAAGTGTTTAACCGAAGGCCATCCATGTTTAGTTGCATTCGATTACGGAAGCGAAAACAATGTTGTGAGCCAAAGATGGGTGGAGAAACTCCAGTTACCAGCAACCTTTCATCTGGATCAAGCATGGATCAAATTCAGTACATGGCAATGTGTGAAAGAAGTATTATGTGATATTGCTCCCATGGACTCTTGTCATCTTCTTTTGGGATGGGCATGGCTTCATTTTAAACGTTCCCTTTATTTGAGGCATGAGGGACATCAAAGGAAGTAGAAGTTTATGACACCAAGACAAGTCAGTAAGGATCAACGTAGGCTGAAGGAGAAAACAGAAAAAGAAAAAATAGAAAAAGAAGTAATAGAAACTGCAGAAGGAAGGGAAAATAAAGAAAAAGAAATGGAACTAGAGAAAGTTTATTCGTCAATGTATTTTCTTCTACAGTTTGTGATGTCATTTTACAGGAACAAAAGGATAAGCATGTGAAGGAAATACACGAACTTCCATGTTTGAAAAGGAAGCTTGTTCATAGTGCTTTATCATGCATTTGGTCCGTCGATAAGAAGCAAATTCGTCAAACACAACGCATGGAATTATTAAGATTGGTGGAGAAACTCCAGTTACCAGCAACCTTTCATCTAGATCAAGCATGGATCATATTCAGTACATGACAATGTGTGAAAGAATCATTATGTGATATTGCTCCCATGGACTCTTGTCATCTTCTTTTGGGATGGGCATGGCTTCATTTTAAAACACTCCATCTTGATGAACGCTCCCTTTATTTGAGGCATGAGGGACATCAAAGGAAGTAGAAGTTTATGACACCAAGACAAGTCAGTAAGGATCAACGTAGGCTGAAGGAGAAAACAGAAAAAGAAAGAATAGAAAAAGAAGTAATAGAAACTGCAGAAGGAAGGGAAAATAAAGAAAAAGAAATGGAACTAGAGAAAGTTTATTCGTCAATGTATTTTCTTCTACAGTTTGTGATGTCATTTTACAGGAACAAAAGGATAAGCATGTGAAGGAAATACACAAACTTCCATGTTTGAAAAGGAAGCTTGTTCATAGTGCTTTATCATGCATTTGGTCCGTCGATAAGAAGCAAATTCGTCAAAAAACACAACGCATGGAATTATTTATTGTTACATATCAAGGTGGGGTACTGTTGTCAAGAAATGTTATCGACGGATTGCAACCATTGGAAAGTAACAAATATCAAGCTGAATTTGATCCTGGAAGGAGAGAATTAGTTTCAACTTGCAAAAAAATAAAATTCCTTCACAAGATCATAATTAAAACTTACTTTAAAACTAGTGTCTTAAGATTCGGGACAAATCTTCTCGAAGAAGGAGGGTATGATGTGAATTGCATATGGGTCAAATGGAGGATGATTAATGCGCCGTGTTGATGCAGTTTCTTTTATTTAAACAAGGGCCCAATGCTTTGTAAAATTGGCTGACCAAATTGTGTTTGTGCTTAACCAATTAATGGGCTTTAGTTTTGCTTTATCTTCAAGTTGAAATAAGGGTCCATATGCCAACCTAAGAACCAACCTTTGGAAGATCAAGAGGACCTTTGTTCAAAGTTTGTGGAATACTTTTGGTAGCCTTAAATTCAGTTACAATCAACCATTAAGTAGCGGATCATTATTAGCTTGAGTGGATCATTAATTAATAGCTTTAAGCGGGATGATATTGAAATTTATGTGTCTTTTGTAATTCTGATGGTTAAAGCTCCTATATAAGTTGAACCATTTTCATCAATGAAGGCAAGCTGAGTTTTATTCAGAAAATAAACGAGTTTTATCTCATCTATCTTAGTGAGAGTGATTCTCCTAAGTTCTTGAGTGATTCAAGAATCCATGAGTTTCATCAAAGGTCCTTTATCCCTCTGTGTGTTTCAACTCTTAGGCTTATCTTCCATTCTTGGAAGTGTGATGCCTATCAATTTCCGTTCCATCTTCTTTTATGTTTCCATTTTCTCGTTTTAAATAATTTCTCAAATTTCTTGCTTGTTAGCATTCCAATAATGATAGATCAGTCAAACGAATCGAACGCTATGGATTCACATCATTTCGTATTCACAGCCTGGCCATCTAGACCTGGAATAGGAAAGGAAGTTTATTATACAAAGTGTTTAACCGAAGGCCATCCATGTTTAGTTGCATTCGATTACGGAAGCGAAAACAATGTTGTGAGCCAAAGATGGGTGGAGAAACTCCAGTTACCAGCAACCTTTCATCTGGATCAAGCATGGATCAAATTCAGTACATGGCAATGTGTGAAAGAAGTATTATGTGATATTGCTCCCATGGACTCTTGTCATCTTCTTTTGGGATGGGCATGGCTTCATTTTAAAACACTCCATCTTGATGAACGTTCCCTTTATTTGAGGCATGAGGGACATCAAAGGAAGTAGAAGTTTATGACACCAAGACAAGTCAGTAAGGATCAACGTAGGCTGAAGGAGAAAACAGAAAAAGAAAGAATAGAAAAAGAAGTAATAGAAACCGCAGAAGGAAGGGAAAATAAAGAAAAAGAAATGGAACTAGAGAAAGTTTATTCGTCAATGTATTTTCTTCTACAGTTTGTGATGTCATTTTACAGGAACAAAAGGATAAGCATGTGAAGGAAATACACGAACTTCCATGTTTGAAAAGGAAGCTTGTTCATAGTGCTTTATCATGCATTTGGTCCGTCGATAAGAAGCAAATTCGTCAAACACAACGCATGGAATTATTAAGATTGGTGGAGAAACTCCAGTTACCAGCAACCTTTCATCTAGATCAAGCATGGATCATATTCAGTACATGACAATGTGTGAAAGAATCATTATGTGATATTGCTCCCATGGACTCTTGTCATCTTCTTTTGGGATGGGCATGGCTTCATTTTAAAACACTCCATCTTGATGAACGCTCCCTTTATTTGAGGCATGAGGGACATCAAAGGAAGTAGAAGTTTATGACACCAAGACAAGTCAGTAAGGATCAACGTAGGCTGAAGGAGAAAACAGAAAAAGAAAGAATAGAAAAAGAAGTAATAGAAACTGCAGAAGGAAGGGAAAATAAAGAAAAAGAAATGGAACTAGAGAAAGTTTATTCGTCAATGTATTTTCTTCTACAGTTTGTGATGTCATTTTACAGGAACAAAAGGATAAGCATGTGAAGGAAATACACGAACTTCCATGTTTGAAAAGGAAGCTTGTTCATAGTGCTTTATCATGCATTTGGTCCGTCGATAAGAAGCAAATTCGTCAAACACAACGCATGGAATTATTTATTGTTACATATCAAGGTGGGGTACTGTTGTCAAGAAATGTTATCGACGGATTGCAACCATTGGAAAGTAACAAATATCAAGCTGAATTTGATCCTGGAAGAAGAGAATTAGTTTCAACTTGCAAAAAAATAAAATTCCTTCACAAGATCATAATTAAAACTTACTTTAAAACTAGTGTCTTAAGATTCGGGACAAATCTTCTCGAAGAAGGAGGGTATGATGTGAATTGCATATGGGTCAAATGGAGGATGATTAATGCGCCGTGTTGATGCAGTTTCTTTTATTTAAACAAGGGCCCAATGCTTTGTAAAATTGGCTGACCAAATTGTGTTTGTGCTTAACCAATTAATGGGCTTTAGTTTTGCTTTATCTTCAAGTTGAAATAAGGGTCCATATGCCAACCTAAGAACCAACCTTTGGAAGATCAAGAGGACCTTTCTTCAAAGTTTGTGGATGACTTTTGGTAGCCTTAAATTCAGTTACAATCAACCATTAAGTAGCGGATCATTATTAGCTTGAGTGGATCATTAATTAATAGCTTTAAGCGGGATGATATTGAAATTTATGTGTCTTTTGTAATTCTGATGGTTAAAGCTCCTATATAAGTTGAACCATTTTCATCAATGAAGGCAAGCTGAGTTTTATTCAGAAAATAAACGAGTTTTATCTCATCTATCTTAGTGAGAGTGATTCTCCTAAGTTCTTGAGTGATTCAAGAATCCATGAGTTTCATCAAAGGTCCTTTATCCCTCTGTGTGTTTCAACTATTAGGCTTATCTTCCATTCTTGGAAGTGTGATGTCTATCAATTTCCGTTCCATCTTGTTTTATGTTTCCATTTTCTCGTTTTAAATAATTTCTCAAATTTCTTGCTTGTTAGCATTCTAACAATGATAGATCAGTCAAACGAATCAAACGCTGTGGATTCACATCATTTGGTATTCATAGCCTGGCCATCTAGACCTGGAATAGGAAAGGAAGTTTATTATACAAAGTGTTTAACCGAAGGCCATCCATGTTTAGTTGCATTCGATTACGGAAGCGAAAACAATTTTGTGAGCCAAAGATTGGTGGAGAAACTCCAGTTACCAGCAACCTTTCATCTGGATCAAGCATGGATCAAATTCAATACATGGCAATGTGTGAAAGAAGTATTATGTGATATTGCTCCATTGGACTCTTGTCATCTTCTTTTGGGATGGGCATGACTTCATTTTAAAACACTCCATCTTGATGAACGTTCCCTTTATTTGAGGCATGAGGGACATCAAAGGAAGTAGAAGTTTATGACACTAAGACAAGTTAGTAAGGATCAACGTAGGCTGAAGGAGAAAACAGAAAAAGAAAGAATAGAAAAAGAAGTAATAGAAACTGCAGAAGGAAGGGAAAATAAAGAAAAAGAAATGAAACTAGACAAAGTTTATTCGTCAATGTATTTTCTTCTACAGTTTGTGATGTCATTTTACAGGAACAAAAGGATAAGCATGTGAAGGAAATACACGAACTTCCATGTTTGAAAAGGAAGCTTGTTCATAGTGCTTTATCATGCATTTGGTCCGTCGATAAGAAGCAAATTCGTCAAACACAACGCATGGAATTATTTATTGTTACATATCAAGGTGGGGTACTGTTGCCAAGAAATGTTATCGACGAATTGCAACCATTGGAAAGTAACAAATATCAAGTTGAATTTAATCCCCGAAGAAGAGAATTAGTTTCAACTTGCGAAAAAATAAAATTCCTTCACAAGATCATAATAAAAACTTACTTTAAAACTAGTGTTTTAAGATTCGGGACAAATCTTCTCGAAGAATGAGGGTATGATGTGAATTGCATATGGGTCAAATGGAGGATGACTAATGCGCCGTGTTGATGCAGTTTCTGTTATTTAAACAAGGGCCCAATGCTTTGTAAAATTGGCTGACCAAATTGTGTTTGTGCTTAACCAATTAATGGGCTTTAGTTTTGCTTTATCTTCAAGTTGAAATAAGGGTCCATATGCCAACCTAAGAACTAACCTTTGGAAGATCAAGAGGACCTTTGCTCAAAGTTTGTGGATGACTTTTGGTAGCCTTAAATTTAGTTACAATCAACCATTAAGTAGCGGATCATTATTAGCTTGAGTGGATCATTAATTAATAGCTTTAAGCGGGATGATATTGAAATTTATGTGTCTTTTGTAATTCTGATGGTTAAAGCTCCTATATAAGTTGAACCATTTTCATCAACGAAGGCAGGCTGAGTTTTATTCAGAAAATAAACGAGTTTTATCTCATCTATCTTAGTGAGAGTGATTCTCCTAAGTTCTTGAGTGATTCAAGAATCCATGAGTTTCATCAAAGGTCCTTTATCCCTCTGTGTGTTTCAACTATTAGGCTTATCTTCCATTCTTGGAAGTGTGATGTCTATCAATTTCCGTTCCATCTTGTTTTATGTTTCCATTTTCTCGTTTTAAATAATTTCTCAAATTTCTTGCTTGTTAGCATTCTAACAATGATAGATCAGTCAAACGAATCAAACGCTGTGGATTCACATCATTTGGTATTCATAGCCTGGCCATCTAGACCTGGAATAGGAAAGGAAGTTTATTATACAAAGTGTTTAACCGAAGGCCATCCATGTTTAGTTGCATTCGATTACGGAAGCGAAAACAATGTTGTGAGCCAAAGATTGGTGGAGAAACTCCAGTCACCAGCAACCTTTCATCTGGATCAAGCACGGATCAAATTCAGTACATGGCAATGTGTGAAAGAAGTATTATGTGATATTGCTCCCATGGACTCTTGTCATCTTCTTTTGGGATGGGCATGGCTTCATTTTAAAACACTCCATCTTGATGAACGTTCCCTTTATTTGAGGCATGAGGGACATCAAAGGAAGTAGAAGTTTATGACACCAAGACAAGTCAGTAAGGATCAACGTAGGCTGAAGGAGAAAACAGAAAAAGAAAAAATAGAAAAAGAAGTAATAGAAACTGCAGAAGGAAGGGAAAATAAAGAAAAAGAAATGGAACTAGAGAAAGTTTATTCGTCAATGTATTTTCTTCTACAGTTTGTGATGTCATTTTACAGGAACAAAAGGATAAGCATGTGAAGGAAATACACGAACTTCCATGTTTCAAAAGGAAGCTTGTTCATAGTGCTTTATCATGCATTTGGTCCGTCGATAAGAAGCAAATTCGTCAAACACAACGCATGGAATTATTAAGATTGGTGGAGAAACTCCAGTTACCAGCAACCTTTCATCTAGATCAAGCATGGATCATATTCAGTACATGACAATGTGTGAAAGAATCATTATGTGATATTGCTCCCATGGACTCTTGTCATCTTCTTTTGGGATGGGCATGGCTTCATTTTAAAACACTCCATCTTGATGAACGCTCCCTTTATTTGAGGCATGAGGGACATCAAAGGAAGTAGAAGTTTATGACACCAAGACAAGTCAGTAAGGATCAACGTAGGCTGAAGGAGAAAACAGAAAAAGAAAGAATAGAAAAAGAAGTAATAGAAACTGCAGAAGGAAGGGAAAATAAAGAAAAAGAAATGGAACTAGAGAAAGTTTATTCGTCAATGTATTTTCTTCTACAGTTTGTGATGTCATTTTACAGGAACAAAAGGATAAGCATGTGAAGGAAATACACGAACTTCCATGTTTGAAAAGGAAGCTTGTTCATAATGCTTTATCATGCATTTGGTCCGTCGATAAGAAGCAAATTCGTCAAACACAACGCATGGAATTATTAAGATTGGTGGAGAAACTCCAGTTACCAGCAACCTTTCATCTAGATCAAGCATGGATCATATTCAGTACATGACAATGTGTGAAAGAATCATTATGTGATATTGCTCCCATTGACTCTTGTCATCTTCTTTTGGGATGGGCATGGCTTCATTTTAAAACACTCCATCTTGATGAACGCTCCCTTTATTTGAGGCATGAGGGACATCAAAGGAAGTAGAAGTTTATGACACCAAGACAAGTCAGTAAGGATCAACGTAGGCTGAAGGAGAAAACAGAAAAAGAAAGAATAGAAAAAGAAGTAATAGAAACTGCAGAAGGAAGGGAAAATAAAGAAAAAGAAATGGAACTAGAGAAAGTTTATTCGTCAATGTATTTTCTTCTACAGTTTGTGATGTCATTTTACAGGAACAAAAGGATAAGCATGTGAAGGAAATACACGAACTTCCATGTTTGAAAAGGAAGCTTGTTCATAGTGCTTTATCATGCATTTGGTCCGTCGATAAGAAGCAAATTCGTCAAAAAACACAACGCATGGAATTATTTATTGTTACATATCAAGGTGGGGTACTGTTGTCAAGAAATGTTATCGACGGATTGCAACCATTGGAAAATATCAAGCTGAATTTGATCCTGGAAGAAGAGAATTAGTTTCAACTTGCGAAAAAATAAAATTCCTTCACAAGATCATAATTAAAACTTACTTTAAAACTAGTGTCTTAAGATTCGGGACAAATCTTCTCGAAGAAGGAGGGTATGATGTGAATTGCATATGGGTCAAATGGAGGATGATTAATGCGCCGTGTTGATGCAGTTTCTTTTATTTAAACAAGGGCCCAATGGTTTGTAAAATTGGCTGACCAAATTGTGTTTGTGCTTAACCAATTAATGGGCTTTAGTTTTGCTTTATCTTCAAGTTGAAATAAGGGTCCATATGCCAACCTAAGAACCAACCTTTGGAAGATCAAGAGGACCTTTCTTCAAAGTTTGTGGATGACTTTTGGTAGCCTTAAATTCAGTTACAATCAACCATTAAGTAGCGGATCATTATTAGCTTGAGTGGATCATTAATTAATAGCTTTAAGCGGGATGATATTGAAATTTATGTGTCTTTTGTAATTCTGATGGTTAAAGCTCCTATATAAGTTGAACCATTTTCATCAATGAAGGCAAGCTGAGTTTTATTCAGAAAATAAACGAGTTTTATCTCATCTATCTTAGTGAGAGTGATTCTCCTAAGTTCTTGAGTGATTCAAGAATCCATGAGTTTCATCAAAGGTCCTTTATCCCTCTGTGTGTTTCAACTATTAGGCTTATCTTCCATTCTTAGAAGTGTGATGTCTATCAATTTCCGTTCCATCTTGTTTTATGTTTCCATTTTCTCGTTTTAAATAATTTCTCAAATTTCTTGCTTGTTAGCATTCTAACAATGATAGATCAGTCAAACGAATCAAACGCTGTGGATTCACATCATTTGGTATTCATAGCCTGGCCATCTAGACCTGGAATAGGAAAGGAAGTTTATTATACAAAGTGTTTAACCGAAGGCCATCCATGTTTAGTTGCATTCGATTACGGAAGCGAAAACAATTTTGTGAGCCAAAGATTGGTGGAGAAACTCCAGTTACCAGCAACCTTTCATCTGGATCAAGCATGGATCAAATTCAGTACATGGCAATGTGTGAAAGAAGTATTATGTGATATTGCTCCCATGGACTCTCGTCATCTTCTTTTGGGATGGGCATGGCTTCATTTTAAAACACTCTATCTTGATGAACGTTCCCTTTATTTGAGGCATGAGGGACATCAAAGGAAGTAGAAGTTTGTGACACCAAGACAAGTCAGTAAGGATCAACGTAGGCTGAAGGAGAAAACAGAAAAAGAAAGAATAGAAAAAGAAGTAATAGAAACTGCAGAAGGAAGGGAAAATAAAGAAAAAGAAATGAAACTAGACAAAGTTTATTCGTCAATGTATTTTCTTCTACAGTTTGTGATGTCATTTTACAGGAACAAAAGGATAAGCATGTGAAGGAAATACACGAACTTCCATGTTTGAAAAGGAAGCTTGTTCATAGTGCTTTATCATGCATTTGGTCCGTCGATAAGAAGCAAATTCGTCAAACACAACGCATGGAATTATTTATTGTTACATATCAAGGTGGGGTACTGTTGCCAAGAAATGTTATCGACGAATTGCAACCATTGGAAAGTAACAAATATCAAGTTGAATTTAATCCTGGAAGAAGAGAATTAGTTTCAACTTGCGAAAAAATAAAATTCCTTCACAAGATCATAATAAAAACTTACTTTAAAACTAGTGTTTTAAGATTCGGGACAAATCTTCTCGAAGAATGAGGGTATGATGTGAATTGCATATGGGTCAAATGGAGGATGACTAATGCGCCGTGTTGATGCAGTTTCTGTTATTTAAACAAGGGCCCAATGCTTTGTAAAATTGGCTGACCAAATTGTGTTTGTGCTTAACCAATTAATGGGCTTTAGTTTTGCTTTATCTTCAAGTTGAAATAAGGGTCCATATGCCAACCTAAGAACTAACCTTTGGAAGATCAAGAGGACCTTTGCTCAAAGTTTGTGGATGACTTTTGGTAGCCTTAAATTTAGTTACAATCAACCATTAAGTAGCGGATCATTATTAGCTTGAGTGGATCATTAATTAATAGCTTTAAGCGGGATGATATTGAAATTTATGTGTCTTTTGTAATTCTGATGGTTAAAGCTCCTATATAAGTTGAACCATTTTCATCAACGAAGGCAGGCTGAGTTTTATTCAGAAAATAAACGAGTTTTATCTCATCTATCTTAGTGAGAGTGATTCTCCTAAGTTCTTGAGTGATTCAAGAATCCATGAGTTTCATCAAAGGTCCTTTATCCCTCTGTGTGTTTCAACTATTAGGCTTATCTTCCATTCTTGGAAGTGTGATGTCTATCAATTTCCGTTCCATCTTCTTTTATGTTTCCATTTTCTCGTTTTAAATAATTTCTCAAATTTCTTGCTTGTTAGCATTCTAACAATGATAGATCAGTCAAACGAATCAAACGCTGTGGATTCACATCATTTGGTATTCATAGCCTGGCCATCTAGACCTGGAATAGGAAAGGAAGTTTATTATACAAAGTGTTTAACCGAAGGCCATCCATGTTTAGTTGCATTCGATTACGGAAGCGAAAACAATGTTGTGAGCCAAAGATTGGTGGAGAAACTCCAGTTACCAGCAACCTTTCATCTGGATCAAGCACGGATCAAATTCAGTACATGGCAATGTGTGAAAGAAGTATTATGTGATATTGCTCCCATGGACTCATGTCATCTTCTTTTGGGATGGGCATGACTTCATTTTAAAACACTCCATCTTGATGAACGTTCCCTTTATTTGAGGCATGAGGGACATCAAAGGAAGTAGAAGTTTATGACACTAAGACAAGTTAGTAAGGATCAACGTAGGCTGAAGGAGAAAACAGAAAAAGAAAAAATAGAAAAAGAAGTAATAGAAACTGCAGAAGGAAGGGAAAATAAAGAAAAAGAAATGAAACTAGACAAAGTTTATTCGTCAATGTATTTTCTTCTACAGTTTGTGATGTCATTTTACAGGAACAAAAGGATAAGCATGTGAAGGAAATACACGAACTTCCATGTTTGAAAAGGAAGCTTGTTCATAATGCTTTATCATGCATTTGGTCCGTCGATAAGAAGCAAATTCGTCAAACACAACGCATGGAATTATTAAGATTGGTGGAGAAACTCCAGTTACCAGCAACCTTTCATCTAGATCAAGCATGGATCATATTCAGTACATGACAATGTGTGAAAGAATCATTATGTGATATTGCTCCCATTGACTCTTGTCATCTTCTTTTGGGATGGGCATGGCTTCATTTTAAAACACTCCATCTTGATGAACGCTCCCTTTATTTGAGGCATGAGGGACATCAAAGGAAGTAGAAGTTTATGACACCAAGACAAGTCAGTAAGGATCAACGTAGGCTGAAGGAGAAAACAGAAAAAGAAAGAATAGAAAAAGAAGTAATAGAAACTGTAGAAGGAAGGGAAAATAAGGAAAAAGAAATGGAACTAGAGAAAGTTTATTCGTCAATGTATTTTCTTCTACAGTTTGTGATGTCATTTTACAGGAACAAAAGGATAAGCATGTGAAGGAAATACACGAACTTCCATGTTTGAAAATGAAGCTTGTTCATAGTGCTTTATCATGCATTTGGTCCGTCGATAAGAAGCAAATTCGTCAAAAAACACAACGCATGGAATTATTTATTGTTACATATCAAGGTGGGGTACTGTTGTCAAGAAATGTTATCGACGGATTGCAACCATTGGAAAATATCAAGCTGAATTTGATCCTGGAAGAAGAGAATTAGTTTCAACTTGCGAAAAAATAAAATTCCTTCACAAGATCATAATTAAAACTTACTTTAAAACTAGTGTCTTAAGATTCGGGACAAATCTTCTCGAAGAAGGAGGGTATGATGTGAATTGCATATGGGTCAAATGGAGGATGATTAATGCGCCGTGTTGATGCAGTTTCTTTTATTTAAACAAGGGCCCAATGGTTTGTAAAATTGGCTGACCAAATTGTGTTTGTGCTTAACCAATTAATGGGCTTTAGTTTTGCTTTATCTTCAAGTTGAAATAAGGGTCCATATGCCAACCTAAGAACCAACCTTTGGAAGATCAAGAGGACCTTTCTTCAAAGTTTGTGGATGACTTTTGGTAGCCTTAAATTCAGTTACAATCAACCATTAAGTAGCGGATCATTATTAGCTTGAGTGGATCATTAATTAATAGCTTTAAGCGGGATGATATTGAAATTTATGTGTCTTTTGTAATTCTGATGGTTAAAGCTCCTATATAAGTTGAACCATTTTCATCAATGAAGGCAAGCTGAGTTTTATTCAGAAAATAAACGAGTTTTATCTCATCTATCTTAGTGAGAGTGATTCTCCTAAGTTCTTGAGTGATTCAAGAATCCATGAGTTTCATCAAAGGTCCTTTATCCCTCTGTGTGTTTCAACTATTAGGCTTATCTTCCATTCTTAGAAGTGTGATGTCTATCAATTTCCGTTCCATCTTGTTTTATGTTTCCATTTTCTCGTTTTAAATAATTTCTCAAATTTCTTGCTTGTTAGCATTCTAACAATGATAGATCAGTCAAACGAATCAAACGCTGTGGATTCACATCATTTGGTATTCATAGCCTGGCCATCTAGACCTGGAATAGGAAAGGAAGTTTATTATACAAAGTGTTTAACCGAAGGCCATCCATGTTTAGTTGCATTCGATTACGGAAGCGAAAACAATTTTGTGAGCCAAAGATTGGTGGAGAAACTCCAGTTACCAGCAACCTTTCATCTGGATCAAGCATGGATCAAATTCAGTACATGGCAATGTGTGAAAGAAGTATTATGTGATATTGCTCCCATGGACTCTCGTCATCTTCTTTTGGGATGGGCATGGCTTCATTTTAAAACACTCTATCTTGATGAACGTTCCCTTTATTTGAGGCATGAGGGACATCAAAGGAAGTAGAAGTTTGTGACACCAAGACAAGTCAGTAAGGATCAACGTAGGCTGAAGGAGAAAACAGAAAAAGAAAGAATAGAAAAAGAAGTAATAGAAACTGCAGAAGGAAGGGAAAATAAAGAAAAAGAAATGAAACTAGACAAAGTTTATTCGTCAATGTATTTTCTTCTACAGTTTGTGATGTCATTTTACAGGAACAAAAGGATAAGCATGTGAAGGAAATACACGAACTTCCATGTTCGAAAAGGAAGCTTGTTCATAGTGCTTTATCATGCATTTGGTCCGTCGATAAGAAGCAAATTCGTCAAACACAACGCATGGAATTATTTATTGTTACATATCAAGGTGGGGTACTGTTGCCAAGAAATGTTATCGACGAATTGCAACCATTGGAAAGTAACAAATATCAAGTTGAATTTAATCCTGGAAGAAGAGAATTAGTTTCAACTTGCGAAAAAATAAAATTCCTTCACAAGATCATAATAAAAACTTACTTTAAAACTAGTGTTTTAAGATTCGGGACAAATCTTCTCGAAGAATGAGGGTATGATGTGAATTGCATATGGGTCAAATGGAGGATGACTAATGCGCCGTGTTGATGCAGTTTCTGTTATTTAAACAAGGGCCCAATGCTTTGTAAAATTGGCTGACCAAATTGTGTTTGTGCTTAACCAATTAATGGGCTTTAGTTTTGCTTTATCTTCAAGTTGAAATAAGGGTCCATATGCCAACCTAAGAACTAACCTTTGGAAGATCAAGAGGACCTTTGCTCAAAGTTTGTGGATGACTTTTGGTAGCCTTAAATTTAGTTACAATCAACCATTAAGTAGCGGATCATTATTAGCTTGAGTGGATCATTAATTAATAGCTTTAAGCGGGATGATATTGAAATTTATGTGTCTTTTGTAATTCTGATGGTTAAAGCTCCTATATAAGTTGAACCATTTTCATCAACGAAGGCAGGCTGAGTTTTATTCAGAAAATAAACGAGTTTTATCTCATCTATCTTAGTGAGAGTGATTCTCCTAAGTTCTTGAGTGATTCAAGAATCCATGAGTTTCATCAAAGGTCCTTTATCCCTCTGTGTGTTTCAACTATTAGGCTTATCTTCCATTCTTGGAAGTGTGATGTCTATCAATTTCCGTTCCATCTTGTTTTATGTTTCCATTTTCTCGTTTTAAATAATTTCTCAAATTTCTTGCTTGTTAGCATTCTAACAATGATAGATCAGTCAAACGAATCAAACGCTGTGGATTCACATCATTTGGTATTCATAGCCTGGCCATCTAGACCTGGAATAGGAAAGGAAGTTTATTATACAAAGTGTTTAACCGAAGGCCATCCATGTTTAGTTGCATTCGATTACGGAAGCGAAAACAATGTTGTGAGCCAAAGATTGGTGGAGAAACTCCAGTTACCAGCAACCTTTCATCTGGATCAAGCACGGATCAAATTCAGTACATGGCAATGTGTGAAAGAAGTATTATGTGATATTGCTCCCATGGACTCATGTCATCTTCTTTTGGGATGGGCATGACTTCATTTTAAAACACTCCATCTTGATGAACGTTCCCTTTATTTGAGGCATGAGGGACATCAAAGGAAGTAGAAGTTTATGACACTAAGACAAGTTAGTAAGGATCAACGTAGGCTGAAGGAGAAAACAGAAAAAGAAAAAATAGAAAAAGAAGTAATAGAAACTGCAGAAGGAAGGGAAAATAAAGAAAAAGAAATGAAACTAGACAAAGTTTATTCGTCAATGTATTTTCTTCTACAGTTTGTGATGTCATTTTACAGGAACAAAAGGATAAGCATGTGAAGGAAATACACGAACTTCCATGTTTGAAAAGGAAGCTTGTTCATAATGCTTTATCATGCATTTGGTCCGTCGATAAGAAGCAAATTCGTCAAACACAACGCATGGAATTATTAAGATTGGTGGAGAAACTCCAGTTACCAGCAACCTTTCATCTAGATCAAGCATGGATCATATTCAGTACATGACAATGTGTGAAAGAATCATTATGTGATATTGCTCCCATTGACTCTTGTCATCTTCTTTTGGGATGGGCATGGCTTCATTTTAAAACACTCCATCTTGATGAACGCTCCCTTTATTTGAGGCATGAGGGACATCAAAGGAAGTAGAAGTTTATGACACCAAGACAAGTCAGTAAGGATCAACGTAGGCTGAAGGAGAAAACAGAAAAAGAAAGAATAGAAAAAGAAGTAATAGAAACTGTAGAAGGAAGGGAAAATAAGGAAAAAGAAATGGAACTAGAGAAAGTTTATTCGTCAATGTATTTTCTTCTACAGTTTGTGATGTCATTTTACAGGAACAAAAGGATAAGCATGTGAAGGAAATACACGAACTTCCATGTTTGAAAATGAAGCTTGTTCATAGTGCTTTATCATGCATTTGGTCCGTCGATAAGAAGCAAATTCGTCAAAAAACACAACGCATGGAATTATTTATTGTTACATATCAAGGTGGGGTACTGTTGTCAAGAAATGTTATCGACGGATTGCAACCATTGGAAAATATCAAGCTGAATTTGATCCTGGAAGAAGAGAATTAGTTTCAACTTGCGAAAAAATAAAATTCCTTCACAAGATCATAATTAAAACTTACTTTAAAACTAGTGTCTTAAGATTCGGGACAAATCTTCTCGAAGAAGGAGGGTATGATGTGAATTGCATATGGGTCAAATGGAGGATGATTAATGCGCCGTGTTGATGCAGTTTCTTTTATTTAAACAAGGGCCCAATGGTTTGTAAAATTGGCTGACCAAATTGTGTTTGTGCTTAACCAATTAATGGGCTTTAGTTTTGCTTTATCTTCAAGTTGAAATAAGGGTCCATATGCCAACCTAAGAACCAACCTTTGGAAGATCAAGAGGACCTTTCTTCAAAGTTTGTGGATGACTTTTGGTAGCCTTAAATTCAGTTACAATCAACCATTAAGTAGCGGATCATTATTAGCTTGAGTGGATCATTAATTAATAGCTTTAAGCGGGATGATATTGAAATTTATGTGTCTTTTGTAATTCTGATGGTTAAAGCTCCTATATAAGTTGAACCATTTTCATCAATGAAGGCAAGCTGAGTTTTATTCAGAAAATAAACGAGTTTTATCTCATCTATCTTAGTGAGAGTGATTCTCCTAAGTTCTTGAGTGATTCAAGAATCCATGAGTTTCATCAAAGGTCCTTTATCCCTCTGTGTGTTTCAACTATTAGGCTTATCTTCCATTCTTAGAAGTGTGATGTCTATCAATTTCCGTTCCATCTTGTTTTATGTTTCCATTTTCTCGTTTTAAATAATTTCTCAAATTTCTTGCTTGTTAGCATTCTAACAATGATAGATCAGTCAAACGAATCAAACGCTGTGGATTCACATCATTTGGTATTCATAGCCTGGCCATCTAGACCTGGAATAGGAAAGGAAGTTTATTATACAAAGTGTTTAACCGAAGGCCATCCATGTTTAGTTGCATTCGATTACGGAAGCGAAAACAATTTTGTGAGCCAAAGATTGGTGGAGAAACTCCAGTTACCAGCAACCTTTCATCTGGATCAAGCATGGATCAAATTCAATACATGGCAATGTGTGAAAGAAGTATTATGTGATATTGCTCCATTGGACTCTTGTCATCTTCTTTTGGGATGGGCATGACTTCATTTTAAAACACTCCATCTTGATGAACGTTCCCTTTATTTGAGGCATGAGGGACATCAAAGGAAGTAGAAGTTTATGACACTAAGACAAGTTAGTAAGGATCAACGTAGGCTGAAGGAGAAAACAGAAAAAGAAAGAATAGAAAAAGAAGTAATAGAAACTGCAGAAGGAAGGGAAAATAAAGAAAAAGAAATGAAACTAGAGAAAGTTTATTCGTCAATGTATTTTCTTCTACAGTTTGTGATGTCATTTTACAGGAACAAAAGGATAAGCATGTGAAGGAAATACACGAACTTCCATGTTTGAAAAGGAAGCTTGTTCATAGTGCTTTATCATGCATTTGGTCCGTCGATAAGAAGCAAATTCGTCAAACACAACGCATGGAATTATTTATTGTTACATATCAAGGTGGGGTACTGTTGCCAAGAAATGTTATCGACGAATTGCAACCATTGGAAAGTAACAAATATCAAGTTGAATTTAATCCTGGAAGAAGAGAATTAGTTTCAACTTGCGAAAAAATAAAATTCCTTCACAAGATCATAATAAAAACTTACTTTAAAACTAGTGTTTTAAGATTCGGGACAAATCTTCTCGAAGAATGAGGGTATGATGTGAATTGCATATGGGTCAAATGGAGGATGACTAATGCGCCGTGTTGATGCAGTTTCTGTTATTTAAACAAGGGCCCAATGCTTTGTAAAATTGGCTGACCAAATTGTGTTTGTGCTTAACCAATTAATGGGCTTTAGTTTTGCTTTATCTTCAAGTTGAAATAAGGGTCCATATGCCAACCTAAGAACTAACCTTTGGAAGATCAAGAGGACCTTTGCTCAAAGTTTGTGGATGACTTTTGGTAGCCTTAAATTTAGTTACAATCAACCATTAAGTAGCGGATCATTATTAGCTTGAGTGGATCATTAATTAATAGCTTTAAGCGGGATGATATTGAAATTTATGTGTCTTTTGTAATTCTGATGGTTAAAGCTCCTATATAAGTTGAACCATTTTCATCAACGAAGGCAGGCTGAGTTTTATTCAGAAAATAAACGAGTTTTATCTCATCTATCTTAGTGAGAGTGATTCTCCTAAGTTCTTGAGTGATTCAAGAATCCATGAGTTTCATCAAAGGTCCTTTATCCCTCTGTGTGTTTCAACTATTAGGCTTATCTTCCATTCTTGGAAGTGTGATGTCTATCAATTTCCGTTCCATCTTGTTTTATGTTTCCATTTTCTCGTTTTAAATAATTTCTCAAATTTCTTGCTTGTTAGCATTCTAACAATGATAGATCAGTCAAACGAATCAAACGCTGTGGATTCACATCATTTGGTATTCATAGCCTGGCCATCTAGACCTGGAATAGGAAAGGAAGTTTATTATACAAAGTGTTTAACCGAAGGCCATCCATGTTTAGTTGCATTCGATTACGGAAGCGAAAACAATGTTGTGAGCCAAAGATTGGTGGAGAAACTCCAGTTACCAGCAACCTTTCATCTGGATCAAGCACGGATCAAATTCAGTACATGGCAATGTGTGAAAGAAGTATTATGTGATATTGCTCCCATGGACTCTTGTCATCTTCTTTTGGGATGGGCATGACTTCATTTTAAAACACTCCATCTTGATGAACGTTCCCTTTATTTGAGGCATGAGGGACATCAAAGGAAGTAGAAGTTTATGACACTAAGACAAGTTAGTAAGGATCAACGTAGGCTGAAGGAGAAAACAGAAAAAGAAAGAATAGAAAAAGAAGTAATAGAAACTGCAGAAGGAAGGGAAAATAAAGAAAAAGAAATCAAACTAGACAAAGTTTATTCGTCAATGTATTTTCTTCTACAGTTTGTGATGTCATTTTACAGGAACAAAAGGATAAGCATGTGAAGGAAATACACGAACTTCCATGTTTGAAAAGGAAGCTTGTTCATAGTGCTTTATCGTGCATTTGGTCCGTCGATAAGAAGCAAATTCGTCAAACACAACGCATGGAATTATTTATTGTTACATATCAAGGTGGGGTATTGTTGTCAAGAAATGTTATCGACGAATTGCAACCACTGGAAAGTAACAAATATCAAGTTGAATTTGATCCTGGAATAAGAGAATTAGTTTCAACTTGTGAAAAAATAAAATTCCTTCACAAGATCATAATAAAAACTTACTTTAAAACTAGTGTCTTAAGATTCGGGACAAATCTTCTCGAAGAAGGAGGGTATGATGTGAATTGCATATGGGTCAAATGGAGGATGACTAATGCGCCGTGTTGATGCAGTTTCTTTTATTTAAATAAGGGCCCAATGCTTTGTAAAATTGGCTGACCAAATTGTGTTTGTGCTTAACCAATTAATGGGCTTTAGTTTTGCTTTATCTTCAAGTTGAAATAAGGGTCCATATGCCAACTTAAGAACCAACCTTTGGAAGATCAAGAGGACCTTTGCTCAAAGTTTGTGGATGACTTTTGGTAGCCTTAAGTTCTGTTACAATCAACCATTAAGTAGCGGATCATTATTAGCTTGAGAGGATCATTAATTAATAGCTTTTAGCGGGATGATATTGAAATTTATGTGTCTTTTGTAATTCTGATGGTTAAAGCTCCTTCCTATATAAGTTGAACCATTTTCATCAACGAAGGCAAGCTGAGTTTTATTCAGAAAATATACAAGTTTATCTCATCTATCTTAGTGAGAGTGATTCTCCTAAGTTCTTGAGTGATTCAAGAATCCATGAGTTTAATCAAAGGTCCTTTATCCCTTTGTGTGTTTCAACTCTTAGGCTTATCTTCCATTCTTGGAAGTGTGATGTCTATCAATTTTCATTCCATCTTCTTTTATGTTTCCTTTTTCTCGTTTTAAATAATTTCTCAAATTTCTTGCTTGTTAGCACCCCAACAATGATAGATCAGTAAAACGAATCGAACGCTGTGGATTCACATCATTTGGTATTCACAGCCTGGCCATCTAGATTTGGAATAGGAAAGGAAGTTTATTATACAAAGTGTTTGACCGAAGGCCATCCATGTTCAGTTGCATTCGATTACGGAAGCGAAAACAATGTTGTGAACCAAAGTTTGGTGGAGAAACTCCAGTTACCAGCAACCTTTCATCTGGATCAAGCATGGATCAAATTCAGTACATGGCAATGTGTGAAAGAAGTATTATGTGATATTGCTCCCATGGACTCTCGTCATCTTCTTTTGGGATGGGCATGGCTTCATTTTAAAACACTCCATCTTGATGAATGTTCCCTTTATTTAAGGCATGAGGGACATCAAAGGAAGTAGAAGTTTATGACACCAAGACAATTCAGTAAGGATCAACGTAGGCTGAAGGAGAAAACAGAAAAAGAAAGAATAAAGAAAGAAGTAATAGAAACTACAGAAGGAAGGGAAAATAAAGAAAAAGAAATGGAACTAGGGAAAGTTTATTCGTCAATGTTCTTTCTTCTACAGTTTGTGATGTCATTTTACAGGAACAAAAGGATAAGCATGTGAAGGAAATACACGAACTTCCATGTTTGAAAAGGAAGCTTGTTCATAGTGCTTTATCATGCATTTGGTCCGTCGATAAGAAGCAAATTCGTCAAACACAACGCATGGAATTATTTATTGTTACATATCAAGGTGGGGTACTGTTGTCAAGAAATGTTATCGACGGATTGCAACCATTGGAAAGTAACAAATATCAAGTTGAATTTGATCCTGGAAGAAGAGAATTAGTTTCAACTTGCGAAAAAATAAAATTCCTTCACAAGATCATAATAAAAACTTACTTTAAAACTAGTGTCTTAAGATTCGGGACAAATCTTCTCGAAGAAGGAGGGTATGATGTGAATTGCATATGGGTCAAATGGAGGATGACTAATGCGCCGTGTTGATGCAGTTTCTTTTATTTAAATAAGGGCCCAATGCTTTGTAAAATTGGCTGACCAAATTGTGTTTGTGCTTAACCAATTAATGGGCTTTAGTTTTGCTTTATCTTCAAGTTGAAATAAGGGTCCATATGCCAACTTAAGAACCAACCTTTGGAAGATCAAGAGGACCTTTGCTCAAAGTTTGTGGATGACTTTTGGTAGCCTTAAGTTCTGTTACAATCAACCATTAAGTAGCGGATCATTATTAGCTTGAGAGGATCATTAATTAATAGCTTTTAGCGGGATGATATTGAAATTTATGTGTCTTTTGTAATTCTGATGGTTAAAGCTCCTTCCTATATAAGTTGAACCATTTTCATCAACGAAGGCAAGCTGAGTTTTATTCAGAAAATATACAAGTTTATCTCATCTATCTTAGTGAGAGTGATTCTCCTAAGTTCTTGAGTGATTCAAGAATCCATGAGTTTAATCAAAGGTCCTTTATCCCTTTGTGTGTTTCAACTCTTAGGCTTATCTTCCATTCTTGGAAGTGTGATGTCTATCAATTTTCATTCCATCTTCTTTTATGTTTCCTTTTTCTCGTTTTAAATAATTTCTCAAATTTCTTGCTTGTTAGCACCCCAACAATGATAGATCAGTAAAACGAATCGAACGCTGTGGATTCACATCATTTGGTATTCACAGCCTGGCCATCTAGATTTGGAATAGGAAAGGAAGTTTATTATACAAAGTGTTTGACCGAAGGCCATCCATGTTCAGTTGCATTCGATTACGGAAGCGAAAACAATGTTGTGAACCAAAGTTTGGTGGAGAAACTCCAGTTACCAGCAACCTTTCATCTGGATCAAGCATGGATCAAATTCAGTACATGGCAATGTGTGAAAGAAGTATTATGTGATATTGCTCCCATGGACTCTCGTCATCTTCTTTTGGGATGGGCATGGCTTCATTTTAAAACACTCCATCTTGATGAATGTTCCCTTTATTTAAGGCATGAGGGACATCAAAGGAAGTAGAAGTTTATGACACCAAGACAATTCAGTAAGGATCAACGTAGGCTGAAGGAGAAAACAGAAAAAGAAAGAATAAAGAAAGAAGTAATAGAAACTACAGAAGGAAGGGAAAATAAAGAAAAAGAAATGGAACTAGGGAAAGTTTATTCGTCAATGTTCTTTCTTCTACAGTTTGTGATGTCATTTTACAGGAACAAAAGGATAAGCATGTGAAGGAAATACACGAACTTCCATGTTTGAAAAGGAAGCTTGTTCATAGTGCTTTATCATGCATTTGGTCCGTCGATAAGAAGCAAATTCGTCAAACACAACGCATGGAATTATTTATTGTTACATATCAAGGTGGGGTACTGTTGTCAAGAAATGTTATCGACGGATTGCAACCATTGGAAAGTAACAAATATCAAGTTGAATTTGATCCTGGAAGAAGAGAATTAGTTTCAACTTGCGAAAAAATAAAATTCCTTCATAAGATCATAATAAAAACTTACTTTAAAACTAGTGTCTTAAGATTCGGGACAAATCTTCTCGAAGAAGGAGGGTATGATGTGAATTGCATATGGGTCAAATGGAGGATGACTAATGCGCCGTGTTGATGCAGTTTCTTTTATTTAAATAAGGGCCCAATGCTTTGTAAAATTGGCTGACCAAATTGTGTTTGTGCTTAACCAATTAATGGGCTTTAGTTTTGCTTTATCTTCAAGTTGAAATAAGGGTCCATATGCCAACTTAAGAACCAACCTTTGGAAGATCAAGAGGACCTTTGCTCAAAGTTTGTGGATGACTTTTGGTAGCCTTAAGTTCTGTTACAATCAACCATTAAGTAGCGGATCATTATTAGCTTGAGAGGATCATTAATTAATAGCTTTTAGCGGGATGATATTGAAATTTATGTGTCTTTTGTAATTCTGATGGTTAAAGCTCCTTCCTATATAAGTTGAACCATTTTCATCAACGAAGGCAAGCTGAGTTTTATTCAGAAAATATACAAGTTTATCTCATCTATCTTAGTGAGAGTGATTCTCCTAAGTTCTTGAGTGATTCAAGAATCCATGAGTTTAATCAAAGGTCCTTTATCCCTTTGTGTGTTTCAACTCTTAGGCTTATCTTCCATTCTTGGAAGTGTGATGTCTATCAATTTTCATTCCATCTTCTTTTATGTTTCCTTTTTCTCGTTTTAAATAATTTCTCAAATTTCTTGCTTGTTAGCACCCCAACAATGATAGATCAGTAAAACGAATCGAACGCTGTGGATTCACATCATTTGGTATTCACAGCCTGGCCATCTAGATTTGGAATAGGAAAGGAAGTTTATTATACAAAGTGTTTGACCGAAGGCCATCCATGTTCAGTTGCATTCGATTACGGAAGCGAAAACAATGTTGTGAACCAAAGTTTGGTGGAGAAACTCCAGTTACCAGCAACCTTTCATCTGGATCAAGCATGGATCAAATTCAGTACATGGCAATGTGTGAAAGAAGTATTATGTGATATTGCTCCCATGGACTCTCGTCATCTTCTTTTGGGATGGGCATGGCTTCATTTTAAAACACTCCATCTTGATGAATGTTCCCTTTATTTAAGGCATGAGGGACATCAAAGGAAGTAGAAGTTTATGACACCAAGACAATTCAGTAAGGATCAACGTAGGCTGAAGGAGAAAACAGAAAAAGAAAGAATAAAGAAAGAAGTAATAGAAACTACAGAAGGAAGGGAAAATAAAGAAAAAGAAATGGAACTAGGGAAAGTTTATTCGTCAATGTTCTTTCTTCTACAGTTTGTGATGTCATTTTACAGGAACAAAAGGATAAGCATGTGAAGGAAATACACGAACTTCCATGTTTGAAAAGGAAGCTTGTTCATAGTGCTTTATCATGCATTTGGTCCGTCGATAAGAAGCAAATTCGTCAAACACAACGCATGGAATTATTTATTGTTACATATCAAGGTGGGGTACTGTTGTCAAGAAATGTTATCGACGGATTGCAACCATTGGAAAGTAACAAATATCAAGTTGAATTTGATCCTGGAAGAAGAGAATTAGTTTCAACTTGCGAAAAAATAAAATTCCTTCACAAGATCATAATAAAAACTTACTTTAAAACTAGTGTCTTAAGATTCGGGACAAATCTTCTCGAAGAAGGAGGGTATGATGTGAATTGCATATGGGTCAAATGGAGGATGACTAATGCGCCGTGTTGATGCAGTTTCTTTTATTTAAATAAGGGCCCAATGCTTTGTAAAATTGGCTGACCAAATTGTGTTTGTGCTTAACCAATTAATGGGCTTTAGTTTTGCTTTATCTTCAAGTTGAAATAAGGGTCCATATGCCAACTTAAGAACCAACCTTTGGAAGATCAAGAGGACCTTTGCTCAAAGTTTGTGGATGACTTTTGGTAGCCTTAAGTTCTGTTACAATCAACCATTAAGTAGCGGATCATTATTAGCTTGAGAGGATCATTAATTAATAGCTTTTAGCGGGATGATATTGAAATTTATGTGTCTTTTGTAATTCTGATGGTTAAAGCTCCTTCCTATATAAGTTGAACCATTTTCATCAACGAAGGCAAGCTGAGTTTTATTCAGAAAATATACGAGTTTATCTCATCTATCTTAGTGAGAGTGATTCTCCTAAGTTCTTGAGTGATTCAAGAATCCATGAGTTTAATCAAAGGTCCTTTATCCCTTTGTGTGTTTCAACTCTTAGGCTTATCTTCCATTCTTGGAAGTGTGATGTCTATCAATTTTCATTCCATCTTCTTTTATGTTTCCTTTTTCTCGTTTTAAATAATTTCTCAAATTTCTTGCTTGTTAGCACTCCAACAATGATAGATCAGTAAAACGAATCGAACGCTGTGGATTCACATCATTTGGTATTCACAGCATGGCCATCTAGATTTGGAATAGGAAAGGATGTTTATTATACAAAGTGTTTGACCGAAGGCCATCCATGTTCAGTTGCATTCGATTGCGGAAGCGAAAACAATGTTGTGAACCAAAGTTTGGTGGAGAAACTCCAGTTACCAGCAACCTTTCATCTGGATCAAGCATGGATCAAATTCAGTACATGGCAATGTGTGAAAGAAGTATTATGTGATATTGCTCCCATGGACTCTCGTCATCTTCTTTTGGGATGGGCATGGCTTCATTTTAAAACACTCCATCTTGATGAATGTTCCCTTTATTTAAGGCATGAGGGACATCAAAGGAAGTAGAAGTTTATGACACCAAGACAATTCAGTAAGGATCAACGTAGGCTGATGGAGAAAACAGAAAAAGAAAGAATAGAAAAAGAAGTAATAGAAACTGCAGAAGGAAGGGAAAATAAAGAAAAAGAAATGGAACTAGGGAAAGTTTATTCGTCAATGTTCTTTCTTCTACAGTTTGTGATGTCATTTTACAGGAACAAAAGGATAAGCATGTGAAGGAAATACACGAACTTCCATGTTTGAAAAGGAAGCTTGTTCATAGTGCTTTATCATGCATTTGGTCCGTCGATAAGAAGCAAATTCGTCAAACACAACGCATGGAATTATTTATTGTTCCATATCAAGGTGGGGTACTGTTGTCAAGAAATGTTATCGACGGATTGCAACCATTGGAAAGTAACAAATATCAAGTTGAATTTGATCCTGGAAGAAGAGAATTAGTTTCAACTTGCGAAAAAATAAAATTCCTTCACAAGATCATAATAAAAACTTACTTTAAAACTAGTGTCTTAAGATTCTGGACAAATCTTCTCGAAGAAGGAGGATATGATGTGAATTGCATATGGGTCAAATGGAGGATGACTAATGCTCCTTGTTGATGCAGTTTCTTTTATTTAAACAAGGGCCCAATGCTTTGTAAAATTGGCTGACCAAATTGTGTTTGTGCTTAACCAATTAATGGGCTTTAGTTTTGCTTTATCTTCAAGTTGAAATAAGGGTCCATATGCCAACCTAAGAACCAACCTTTGGAAGATCAAGAAGACCTTTGCTCAAAGTTTGTGGATGACTCTTGGTAGCCTTAAATTCAGTTACAATCAACCATTAAGTAGCGGATTGTTATTAGCTTGAATGGATCATTAATTAATAGCTTTAAGCGGGATGATATTGAAATTTATGTGTCTTTTGTAATTCTGATGGTTACAGCTCCTATATAAGTTGAACCATTTTCATCAATGAAGGCAAGCTGAGTTTTATTCAGAAAATAAACGAGTTCTATCTCATCTATCTTAGTGAGAGTGATTCTCTGAAGTTCTTGAGTGATTCAAGAATCCATGAGTTTAATCAAAGGTCCTTTATCCCTTTGTGTGTTTCAACTCTTAGGCTTATCTTCCATTCTAGGAAGTGTGATGTCTATCAATTTCTGTTCCATCTTCTTTTATGTTTCCATTTTCTCGTTTTAAATAATTTCTCAAATTTCTTGCTTGTTAGCATTCCAACAATGATAGATCAGTCAAACGAATCGAACGCTGTGGATTCAAATCATTTGGTATTCCCAGCCTGGCCATCTAGACTTGGAATAGGAAAGGAAGTTTATTATACAAAGTGTTTAACCGAAGGCCATCCATGTTTAGTTGCATTCGATTACGGAAGCGAAAACAATGTTGTGAGCCAAAGATTGGTGGAGAAACTCCAGTTACCAGCAACCTTTCATCTAGATCAAGCATGGATCATATTCAGTACATGACAATGTGTGAAAGAATCATTATGTGATATTGCTCCCATGGACTCTTGTCATCTTCTTTTGGGATGGGCATGGCTTCATTTTAAAACACTCCATCTTGATGAACGTTCCCTTTATTTGAGGCATGAGGGACATCAAAGGAAGTAGAAGTTTAGGACACCAAGACAAGTCAGTAAGGATCAACGTAGGCTGAAGGAGAAAACAGAATAAGAAAGAATAGAAAAAGAAGTAATAGAAACTGCAGAAGGAAGGGAAAATAAAGAAAAAGAAATGGAACTAGAGAAAGTTTATTCGTCAATGTATTTTCTTCTACAGTTTGTGATGTCATTTTACAGGAACAAACGAATAAGCATGTGAAGGAAATACACGAACTTCCATGTTTGAAAAGGAAGCTTGTTCATAGTGCTTTATCATGCATTTGGTCCGTTGATAAGAAGCAAATTCGTCAAACACAACGCATGGAATTATTTATTGTTACATATCAAGGTGGGGTACTGTTGTCAAGAAATGTTATCGACGGATTGCAACCATTGGAAAGTAACAAATATCAAGTTGAATTTGATCCTGGAAGAAGAGAATTAGTTTCAACTTGCGAAAAAATAAAATTCCTTCATAAGATCATAATAAAAACTTACTTTAAAACTAGTGTCTTAAGATTCGGGACAAATCTTCTCGAAGAAGGAGGGTATGATGTGAATTGCATATGGGTGAAATGGAGGATGACTAATGCGCCGTGTTGATGCAGTTTCTGTTATTTAAACAAGGGCCCAATGCTTTGTAAAATTGGTTGACCAAATTGTGTTTGTTCTTAACCTATTAATGGGCTTTAGTTTTGCTTTATCTTCAAGTTGAAATAAGGGTCCATATGCCAACTTAAGAACCAACCTTTGGAAGATCAAGAGGACCTTTGCTCAAAGTTTGTGGATGACTTTTGGTAGCCTTAAGTTCTGTTACAATCAACCATTAAGTAGCGGATCATTATTAGCTTGAGAGGATCATTAACTAATAGCTTTTAGCGGGATGATATTGAAATTTATGTGTCTTTTGTAATTCTGATGGTTAAAGCTCCTTCCTATATAAGTTGAACCATTTTCATCAACGAAGGCAAGCTGAGTTTTATTCAGAAAATAAACGAGTTTATCTCATCTATCTTAGTGAGAGTGATTCTCCTAAGTTCTTGAGTGATTCAAGAATCCATGAGTTTAATTAAAGGTCCTTTATCCCTTTGTGTGTTTCAACTCTTAGGCTTATCTTCCATTCTTGGAAGTGTGATGTCTATCAATTTTCATTCCATCTTCTTTTATGTTTCCATTTTCTCGTTTTAAATAATTTCTCAAATTTCTTGCTTGTTAGCATTCCAACAATGATAGATCAGTATAACGAATCGAACGCTATGGATTCACATCATTTGGTATTCACAGCCTGACCATCTAGATTTGGAATAGGAAAGGAAGTTTATTATACAAAGTGTTTAACCGAAGGCCATCCATGTTCAGTTGCATTCGATTACGGAAGCGAAAACAATGTTGTGAACCAAAGTTTGGTGGAGAAACTCCAGTTACCAGCAACCTTTCATCTGGATCAAGCATGGATCAAATTCAGTACATGGCAATGTGTGAAAGAAGTAGTATGTGATATTGCTCCCATGGACTCTTGTCATCTTTTATTGGGATGGGCATGGCTTCATTTTAAAGCACTCCATCCTGATGAACGTTCCCTTTATTTGAGGCATGAGGGACATCAAAAGAAGTAGAAGTTTATGACACCAAGACAAGTCAGTAAGGATCAACGTAGGCTGAAGGAGAAAACAGAAAAAGAAAGAATAGAGAAAGAAGTAATAGAAACTGCAGAAGGAAGGGAAAATAAAGAAAAAGAAATAGAACTAGACAAAGTTTATTCGTCAATGTATTTTCTTCTACAGTTTGTGATGTCATTTTACAGGAACAAATGAATAAGCATGTGAAGGAAATACAGGAACTTCCATGTTTGAAAAGGAAGCTTGTTCATAGTGCTTTATCATGCATTTGGTCCGTTGATAAGAAGCAAATTCGTCAAACACAACGCATGGAATTATTTATTGTTACATATCTAGGTGGGGTACTGTTGTCAAGAATTGTTATCGACGGATTGCAACCATTGGAAAGTAACAAATATCAAGTTGAATTTGATCCTGGAAGAAGAGAATTAGTTTCAACTTGCGAAAAAATAAAATTCCTTCATAAGATCATAATAAAAACTTACTTTAAAACTAGTGTCTTAAGATTCGGGACAAATCTTCTCGAAGAAGGAGGGTATGATGTGAATTGCATATGGGTCAAATGGAGGATGACTAATGCGCCTTGTTGATGCAGTTTCTGTTATTTAAACAAGGGCCCAATGCTTTGTAAAATTGGCTGACCAAATTGTGTTTGTGCTTAACCAATTAATGGGCTTTAGTTTTGCTTTATCTTCAAGTTGAAATAAGGGTCCATATGCCAACTTAAGAACCAA
The DNA here is from genome assembly GCF_037176805.1 of Vigna unguiculata. Lineage (NCBI taxonomy): Eukaryota > Viridiplantae > Streptophyta > Magnoliopsida > Fabales > Fabaceae > Vigna > Vigna unguiculata. The sequence goes on from NC_140802.1 coordinate 22,458,726, forward strand.
CCTTTGGAAGATCAAGAGGACCTTTGCTCAAAGTTTGTGGATGACTTTTGGTAGCCTTAAATTCAGTTACAATCAACCATTAAGTAGCGGATCATTATTAGCTTGAGTGGATCAATAATTAATAGCTTTAAGCGGGATGATATTGAAATTTATGTGTCTTTTGTAATTCTGATGGTTAAAGCTCCTTCCTATATAAGTTGAACCATTTTCATCAACGAAGGCAAGCTGAGTTTTATTCAGAAAATAAACGAGTTTATCTCATCTATCTTAGTGAGAGTGATTCTCCTAAGTTCTTGAGTGATTCAAGAATCCATGAGTTTAATCAAAGGTCCTTTATCCCTTTGTGTGGTTCAACTCTTAGGCTTATCTTCCATTCTTGGAAGTGTGATGTCTATCAATTTTCATTCCATCTTCTTTTATGTTTCCATTTTCTCGTTTTAAATAATTTCTCAAATTTCTTGCTTGTTAGCACTCCAACAATGATAGATCAGTAAAACGAATCAACGCTGTGGATTCACATCATTTGGTATTCACAGCCTGGCCATCTAGATTTGGAATAGGAAAGGAAGTTTATTATACAAAGTGTTTAACCGAAGGCCATCCATGTTCAGTTGCATTCGATTACGGAAGCGAAAACAATGTTGTGAACCAAAGTTTGGTGGAGAAACTCCAGTTACCAGCAACCTTTCATCTGGATCAAGCATGGATCAAATTCAGTACATGGCAATGTGTGAAAGAAGTAGTATGTGATATTGCTCCCATGGACTCTTGTCATCTTCTTTTGGGATGGGCATGGCTTCATTTTAAAGCACTCCATCTTGATGAACGTTCCCTTTATTTGAGGCATGAGGGACATCAAAAGAAGTAGAAGTTTATGACACCAAGACAAGTCAGTAAGGATCAACGTAGGCTGAAGGAGAAAACAGAAAAAGAAAGAATAGAGAAGGAAGTAATAGAAACTGCAGAAGGAAGGGAAAATAAACAAAAAGAAATGGAACTAGGGAAAGTTTATTCGTCAATGTTCTTTCTTCTACAGTTTGTGATGTCATTTTACAGGAACAAAAGGATAAGCAATGAAAGGAAATACACGAACTTCCATGTTTGAAAAGGAAGCTTGTTCATAGTGCTTTATCGTGCATTTGGTCCGTCGATAAGAAGCAAATTCGTCAAGCACAACGCATGGAATTATTTATTGTTACATATCAAGGTGGGGTATTGTTGCCCAGAAATGTTATCGACGAATTGCAACCATTGGAAAGTAACAAATATCAAGTTGAATTTGATCCTGGAAGAAGAGAATTAGTTTCAACTTGCGAAAAAATAAAATTCCTTCACAAGATCATAATAAAAACTTACTTTAAAACTAGTGTCTTAAGATTCGGGACAAATCTTCTCGAAGAAGGAGGGTATGATGTGAATTGCATATGGGTCAAATGGAGGATGACTAATGCGCCGTGTTGATGCAGTTTCTTTTATTTAAATAAGGGCCCAATGCTTTGTAAAATTGGCTGACCAAATTGTGTTTGTGCTTAACCAATTAATGGGCTTTAGTTTTGCTTTATCTTCAAGTTGAAATAAGGGTCCATATGCCAACTTAAGAACCAACCTTTGGAAGATCAAGAGGACCTTTGCTCAAAGTTTGTGGATGACTTTTGGTAGCCTTAAGTTCAGTTACAATCAACCATTAAGTAGCGGATCATTATTAGCTTGAATGGATCAATAATTAATAGCTTTTAGCAGGATGATATTGAAGTTTATGTGTCTTTTGTAATTCTGATGGTTAAAGCTCCTTCCTATATAAGTTGAACCATTTTCATCAACGAAGGCAAGCTGAGTTTTATTCAGAAAATAAACGAGTTTATCTCATCTATCTTAGTGAGAGTGATTCTCCTAAGTTCTTGAGTGATTCAAGAATCCATGAGTTTAATCAAAGGTCCTTTATCCCTTTGTGTGTTTCAACTCTTAGGCTTATCTTCCATTCTTGGAAGTGTGATGTCTATCAATTTTCATTCCATCTTCTTTTATGTTTCCATTTTCTCGTTTTAAATAATTTCTCAAATTTCTTGCTTGTTAGCACTCCAACAATGATAGATCAGTAAAACGAATCAACGCTGTGGATTCACATCATTTGGTATTCACAGCCTGGCCATCTAGATTTGGAATAGGAAAGGAAGTTTATTATACAAAGTGTTTAACCGAAGGCCATCCATGTTCAGTTGCATTCGATTACGGAAGCGAAAACAATGTTGTGAACCAAAGTTTGGTGGAGAAACTCCAGTTACCAGCAACCTTTCATCTGGATCAAGCATGGATTAAATTCAGTACATGGCAATGTGTGAAAGAAGTAGTATGTGATATTGCTCCCATGGACTCTTGTCATCTTCTTTTGGGATGGGCATGGCTTCATTTTAAAGCACTCCATCTTGATGAACGTTCCCTTTATTTGAGGCATGAGGGACATCAAAAGAAGTAGAAGTTTATGACACCAAGACAAGTCAGTAAGGATCAACGTAGGCTGAAGGAGAAAACAGAAAAAGAAAGAATAGAGAAAGAAGTAATAGAAACTGCAGAAGGAAGGGAAAATAAAGAAAAAGAAATGGAACTAGGGAAAGTTTATTCGTCAATGTTCTTTCTTCTACAGTTTGTGATGTCATTTTACAGGAACAAAAGGATAAGCAATGGAAGGAAATACACGAACTTCCATGTTTGAAAAGGAAGCTTGTTCATAGTGCTTTATCGTGCATTTGGTCCGTCGATAAGAAGCAAATTCGTCAAACACAACGCATGGAATTATTTATTGTTACATATGAAGGTGGGGTATTGTTGCCAAGAAATGTTATCGACGAATTGCAACCACTGGAAAGTAACAAATATCAAGTTGAATTTGATCCTGGAATAAGAGAATTAGTTTTAACTTGTGAAAAAATAAAATTCCTTCACAAGATCATAATAAAAACTTACTTTAAAACTAGTGTCTTAAGATTCGGGACAAATCTTCTCGAAGAAGGAGGGTATGATGTGAATTGCATATGGGTCAAATGGAGGATGACTAATGCGCCGTGTTAATGCAATTTCTTTTATTTAAATAAGGGCCCAATGCTTTGTAAAATTGGCTGACCAAATTGTGTTTGTGCTTAACCAATTAATGGGCTTTAGTTTTGCTTTATCTTCAAGTTGAAATAAGGGTCCATATGCGAACTTAAGAACCAACCTTTGGAAGATCAAGAGGACCTTTGCTCAAAGTTTGTGGATGACTTTTGGTAGCCTTAAGTTTTGTTACAATCAACCATTAAGTAGCGGATCATTATTAGCTTGAGAGGATCATTAATTAATAGCTTTTAGTGGGATGATATTGAAATTTATGTGTCTTTTGTAATTCTGATGGTTAAAGCTCCTTCCTATATAAGTTGAACCATTTTCATCAACGAAGGCAAGCTGAGTTTTATTCAGAAAATATACGAGTTTATCTCATCTATCTTAGTGAGAGTGATTCTCCTAAGTTCTTGAGTGATTCAAGAATCCATGAGTTTAATCAAAGGTCCTTTATCCCTTTGTGTGTTTCAACTCTTAGGCTTATCTTCCATTCTTGGAAGTGTGATGTCTATCAATTTTCATTCCATCTTCTTTTATGTTTCCTTTTTCTCGTTTTAAATAATTTCTCAAATTTCTTGCTTGTTAGCACTCCAACAATGATAGATCAGTAAAACGAATCGAACGCTGTGGATTCACATCATTTGGTATTCACAGCATGGCCATCTAGATTTGGAATAGGAAAGGAAGTTTATTATACAAAGTGTTTAACCGAAGGCCATCCATGTTCAGTTGCATTCGATTACGAAAGCGAAAACAATGTTGTGAACCAAAGTTTGGTGGAGAAACTCCAGTTACCAGCAACCTTTCATCTGGATCAAGCATGGATCAAATTCAGTACATGGCAATGTGTGAAAGAAGTAGTATGTGATATTGCTCCCATGGACTCTTGTCATCTTCTTTTGGGATGGGCATGGCTTCATTTTAAAGCACTCCATCTTGATGAACGTTCCCTTTATTTGAGGCATGAGGGACATCAAAAGAAGTAGAAGTTTATGACACCAAGACAAGTCAGTAAGGATCAACGTAGGCTGAAGGAGAAAAAAGAAAAAAAAAGAATAAAGAAAGAAGTAATAGAAACTACAGAAGGAAGGGAAAATAAAGAAAAAGAAATGGAACTAGGGAAAGTTTATTCGTCAATGTTCTTTCTTCTACAGTTTGTGATGTCATTTTACAGGAACAAAAGGATAAGCATGTGAAGGAAATACACGAACTTCCATGTTTGAAAAGGAAGCTTGTTCATAGTGCTTTATCATGCATTTGGTCCGTCGATAAGAAGCAAATTCGTCAAACACAACGCATGGAATTATTTATTGTTACATATCAAGGTGGGGTACTGTTGTCAAGAAATGTTATCGACGGATTGCAACCATTGGAAAGTAACAAATATCAAGTTGAATTTGATCCTGGAAGAAGAGAATTAGTTTCAACTTGCGAAAAAATAAAATTCCTTCACAAGATCATAATAAAAACTTACTTTAAAACTAGTGTCTTAAGATTCCGGACAAATCTTCTCGAAGAAGGGGGATATGATGTGAATTGCATATGGGTCAAATGGAGGATGACTAATGCGCCGTGTTAATGCAATTTCTTTTATTTAAATAAGGGCCCAATGCTTTGTAAAATTGGCTGACCAAATTGTGTTTGTGCTTAACCAATTAATGGGCTTTAGTTTTGCTTTATCTTCAAGTTGAAATAAGGGTCCATATGCCAACTTAAGAACCAACCTTTGGAAGATCAAGAGGACCTTTGCTCAAAGTTTGTGGATGACTTTTGGTAGCCTTAAGTTCTGTTACAATCAACCATTAAGTAGCGGATCATTATTAGCTTGAGAGGATCATTAATTAATAGCTTTTAGCGGGATGATATTGAAATTTATGTGTCTTTTGTAATTCTGATGGTTAAAGCTCCTTCCTATATAAGCTGAACCATTTTCATCAACGAAGGCAAGCTGAGTTTTATTCAGAAAATATACGAGTTTATCTCATCTATCTTAGTGAGAGTGATTCTCCTAAGTTCTTGAGTGATTCAAGAATCCATGAGTTTAATCAAAGGTCCTTTATCCCTTTGTATGTTTCAACTCTTAGGCTTATCTTCCATTCTTGGAAGTGTGATGTCTATCAATTTCTGTTCCATCTTGTTTTATGTTTCCATTTTCTCGTTTTAAATAATTTCTCAAATTTCTTGCTTGTTAGCATTCCAACAATGATAGATCAGTGAAACGAATCGAACGTTGTGGATTCAAATCATTTGGTATTCCCAGCCTGGCCATCTAGACTTGGAATAGGAAAGGAAGTTTATTATACAAAGTGTTTAACCGAAGGCCATCCATGTTTAGTTGCATTCGATTACGGAAGCGAAAACAATGTTGTGAGCCAAAGATTGGTGGAGAAACTCCAGTTACCAGCAACCTTTCATCTAGATCAAGCATGGATCATATTCAGTACATGGCAATGTGTGAAAGAATCATTATGTGATATTGCTCCCATGGACTCTTGTCATCTTCTTTTGGGATGGGCATGGCTTCATTTTAAAACACTCCATCTTGATGAACGTTCCCTTTATTTGAGGCATGAGGGACATCAAAGGAAGTAGAAGTTTATGACACCAAGACAAGTCAGTAAGGATCAACGTAGGCTGAAGGAGAAAACAGAATAAGAAAGAATAGAAAAAGAAGTAATAGAAACTGCAGAAGGAAGGGAAAATAAAGAAAAAGAAATGGAACTAGAGAAAGTTTATTCGTCAATGTATTTTCTTCTACAGTTTGTGATGTCATTTTACAGGAACAAACGAATAAGCATGTGAAGGAAATACACGAACTTCCATGTTTGAAAAGGAAGCTTGTTCATAGTGCTTTATCATGCATTTGGTCCGTTGATAAGAAGCAAATTCGTCAAACACAACGCATGGAATTATTTATTGTTACATATCAAGGTGGGGTACTGTTGTCTAGAAATGTTATCGACGGATTCCAACCATTGGAAAGTAACAAATATCAAGTTGAATTTCATCCTGGAAGAAGAGAATTAGTTTCAACTTGCGAAAAAATAAAATTCCTTCACAAGATCATAATAAAAACTTACTTTAAAACTAGTGTCTTAAGATTCCGGACAAATCTTCTCGAAGAAGGAGGATATGATGTGAATTGCATATGGGTCAAATGGAGGATGACTAATGCGCCTTGTTGATGCAGTTTCTTTTATTTAAACAAGGGCCCAATGCTTTGTAAAATTGGCTGACCAAATTGTGTTTGTGCTTAACCAATTAATGGGCTTTAGTTTTGCTTTATCTTCAAGTTGAAATAAGGGTCCATATGCCAACTTAAGAACCAACCTTTGGAAGATCAAGAGGACCTTTGCTCAAAGTTTGTGGATGACTTTTGGTAGCCTTAAGTTCTGTTACAATCAACCATTAAGTAGCGGATCATTATTAGCTTGAGAGGATCATTAATTAATAGCTTTTAGCGGGATGATATTGAAATTTATGTGTCTTTTGTAATTCTGATGGTTAAAGCTCCTTCCTATATAAGTTGAACCATTTTCATCAACGAAGGCAAGCTGAGTTTTATTCAGAAAATATACGAGTTTATCTCATCTATCTTAGTGAGAGTGATTCTCCTAAGTTCTTGAGTGATTCAAGAATCCATGAGTTTAATCAAAGGTCCTTTATCCCTTTGTATGTTTCAACTCTTAGGCTTATCTTCCATTCTTGGAAGTGTGATGTCTATCAATTTCTGTTCCATCTTGTTTTATGTTTCCATTTTCTCGTTTTAAATAATTTCTCAAATTTCTTGCTTGTTAGCATTCCAACAATGATAGATCAGTGAAACGAATCGAACGTTGTGGATTCAAATCATTTGGTATTCCCAGCCTGGCCATCTAGACTTGGAATAGGAAAGGAAGTTTATTATACAAAGTGTTTAACCGAAGGCCATCCATGTTTAGTTGCATTCGATTACGGAAGCGAAAACAATGTTGTGAGCCAAAGATTGGTGGAGAAACTCCAGTTACCAGCAACCTTTCATCTAGATCAAGCATGGATCATATTCAGTACATGGCAATGTGTGAAAGAATCATTATGTGATATTGCTCCCATGGACTCTTGTCATCTTCTTTTGGGATGGGCATGGCTTCATTTTAAAACACTCCATCTTGATGAACGTTCCCTTTATTTGAGGCATGAGGGACATCAAAAGAAGTAGAAGTTTATGACACCAAGACAAGTCAGTAAGGATCAACGTAGGCTGAAGGAGAAAACAGAAAAAGAAAGAATAGAAAAAGAAGTAATAGAAACTGCAGAAGGAAGGGAAAATAAAGAAAAAGAAATGGAACTAGGGAAAGTTTATTCGTTAATGTTCTTTCTTCTACAGTTTGTGATGTCATTTTAAAGGAACAAAAGGATAAGCATGTGAAGGACATACACGAACTTCCATGTTTGAAAAGGAAGCTTGTTCATAGTGCTTTATCATGCATTTGGTCCGTCGATAAGAAGCAAATTCGTCAAGCACAACGCATGGAATTATTTATTGTTACATATCAAGGTGGGGTATTGTTGCCAAGAAATGTTATCGACGAATTGCAACCATTGGAAAGTAACAAATATCAAGTTGAATTTGATCCTGGAAGAAGAGAATTAGTTTCAACTTGTGAAAAAATAAAATTCCTTCACAAGATCATAATAAAAACTTACTTTAAAACTAGTGTCTTAAGATTCGGGACAAATCTTCTCGAAGAAGGAGGGTATGATGTGAATTGCATATGGGTCAAATGGAGGATGACTAATGCGCCGTGTTGATGCAGTTTCTGTTATTTAAACAAGGTCCCAATGCTTTGTAAAATTGGCTGACCAAATTGTGTTTGTGCTTAACCAATTAATGGGCTTTAGTTTTGCTTTATCTTCAAGTTGAAATAAGGGTCCATATGCCAACTTAAGAACCAACCTTTGGAAGATCAAGAGGACCTTTGCTCAAAGTTTGTGGATGACTTTTGGTAGGCTTAAGTTCAGTTACAATCAACCATTAAGTAGCGGATCATTATTAGCTTGAATGGATCAATAATTAATAGCTTTTAGCGGGATGATATTGAAGTTTATGTGTCTTTTGTAATTCTGATGGTTAAAGCTCCTTCCTATATAAGTTGAACCATTTTCATCAACGAAGGCAAGCTGAGTTTTATTCAGAAAATAAACGAGTTTATCTCATCTATCTTAGTGAGAGTGATTCTCCTAAGTTCTTGAGTGATTCAAGAATCCATGAGTTTAATCAAAGGTCCTTTATCCCTTTGTGTGTTTCAACTCTTAGGCTTATCTTCCATTCTTGGAAGTGTGATGTCTATCAATTTTCATTCCATCTTCTTTTATGTTTCCATTTTCTCGTTTTAAATAATTTCTCAAATTTCTTGCTTGTTAGCACTCCAACAATGATAGATCAGTAAAACGAATCAACGCTGTGGATTCACATCATTTGGTATTCACAGCCTGGCCATCTAGATTTGGAATAGGAAAGGAAGTTTATTATACAAAGTGTTTAACCGAAGGCCATCCATGTTCAGTTGCATTCGATTACGGAAGCGAAAACAATGTTGTGAACCAAAGTTTGGTGGAGAAACTCCAGTTACCAGCAACCTTTCATCTGGATCAAGCATGGATTAAATTCAGTACATGGCAATGTGTGAAAGAAGTAGTATGTGATATTGCTCCCATGGACTCTTGTCATCTTCTTTTGGGATGGGCATGGCTTCATTTTAAAGCACTCCATCTTGATGAACGTTCCCTTTATTTGAGGCATGAGGGACATCAAAAGAAGTAGAAGTTTATGACACCAAGACAAGTCAGTAAGGATCAACGTAGGCTGAAGGAGAAAACAGAAAAAGAAAGAATAGAGAAAGAAGTAATAGAAACTGCAGAAGGAAGGGAAAATAAAGAAAAAGAAATGGAACTAGGGAAAGTTTATTCGTCAATGTTCTTTCTTCTACAGTTTGTGATGTCATTTTACAGGAACAAAAGGATAAGCAATGGAAGGAAATACACGAACTTCCATGTTTGAAAAGGAAGCTTGTTCATAGTGCTTTATCGTGCATTTGGTCCGTCGATAAGAAGCAAATTCGTCAAACACAACGCATGGAATTATTTATTGTTACATATCAAGGTGGGGTATTGTTGCCAAGAAATGTTATCGACGAATTGCAACCACTGGAAAGTAACAAATATCAAGTTGAATTTGATCCTGGAATAAGAGAATTAGTTTCAACTTGTGAAAAAATAAAATTCCTTCACAAGATCATAATAAAAACTTACTTTAAAACTAGTGTCTTAAGATTCCGGACAAATCTTCTCGAAGAAGGAGGATATGATGTGAATTGCATATGGGTCAAATGGAGGATGACTAATGCGCCTTGTTGATGCAGTTTCTTTTATTTAAACAAGGGCCCAATGCTTTGTAAAATTGGCTGACGAAATTGTGTTTGTGCTTAACCAATTAATGGGCTTTAGTTTTGCTTTATCTTCAAGTTGAAATAAGGGTCCATATGCCAACTTAAGAACCAACCTTTGGAAGATCAAGAGGACCTTTGCTCAAAGTTTGTGGATGACTTTTGGTAGCCTTAAGTTCTGTTACAATCAACCATTAAGTAGCGGATCATTATTAGCTTGAGAGGATCATTAATTAATAGCTTTTAGCGGGATGATATTGAAATTTATGTGTCTTTTGTAATTCTGATGGTTAAAGCTCCTTCCTATATAAGTTGAACCATTTTCATCAACGAAGGCAAGCTGAGTTTTATTCAGAAAATATACGAGTTTATCTCATCTATCTTAGTGAGAGTGATTCTCCTAAGTTCTTGAGTGATTCAAGAATCCATGAGTTTAATCAAAGGTCCTTTATCCCTTTGTGTGTTTCAACTCTTAGGCTTATCTTCCATTCTTGGAAGTGTGATGTCTATCAATTTCTGTTCCATCTTCTTTTATGTTTCCATTTTCTCGTTTTAAATAATTTCTCAAATTTCTTGCTTGTTAGCATTCCAACAATGATAGATCAGTCAAACGAATCGAACGCTGTGGATTCAAATCATTTGGTATTTCCAGCCTGGCCATCTAGAGTTGGAATAGGAAAGGAAGTTTATTATACAAAGTGTTTAACCGAAGGCCATCCATGTTTAGTTGCATTCGATTACGGAAGCGAAAACAATGTTGTGAGCCAAAGATTGGTGGAGAAACTCCAGTTACCAGCAATCTTTCATCTAGATCAAGCATGGATCATATTCAGTACATGGCAATGTGTGAAAGAATCATTATGTGATATTGCTCCCATGGACTCTTGTCATCTTCTTTTGGGATGGGCATGGCTTCATTTTAAAACACTCCATCTTGATGAACGTTCCCTTTATTTGAGGCCTGAGGGACATCAAAGGAAGTAGAAGTTTATGACACCAAGACAAGTCAGTAAGGATCAACGTAGGCTGAAGGAGAAAACAGAATAAGAAAGAATAGAAAAAGAAGTAATAGAAACTGCAGAAGGAAGGGAAAATAAAGAAAAAGAAATGGAACTAGAGAAAGTTTATTCGTCAATGTATTTTCTTCTACAGTTTGTGATGTCATTTTACAGGAACAAACGAATAAGCATGTGAAGGAAATACACGAACTTCCATGTTTGAAAAGGAAGCTTGTTCATAGTGCTTTATCATGCATTTGGTCCGTTGATAAGAAGCAAATTCGTCAAACACAACGCATGAAATTATTTATTGTTACATATCAAGGTGGGGTACTGTTGTCTAGAAATGTTATCGACGGATTCCAACTATTGGAAAGTAACAAATATCAAGTTGAATTTGATCCTGGAAGAAGAGAATTAGTTTCAACTTGCGAAAAAATAAAATTCCTTCATAAGATCATAATAAAAACTTACTTTAAAACTAGTGTCTTAAGATTCGGGACAAATCTTCTCGAAGAAGGAGGGTATGATGTGAATTGCATATGGGTCAAATGGAGGATGACTAATGCGCCGTGTTGATGCAGTTTCTGTTATTTAAACAAGGGCCCAATGCTTTGTAAAATTGGCTGACCAAATTGTGTTTGTGCTTAACCAATTAATGGGCTTTAGTTTTGCTTTATCTTCAAGTTGAAATAAGGGTCCATATGCCAACTTAAGAACCAACCTTTGGAAGATCAAGAGGACCTTTGCTCAAAGTTTGTGGATGACTTTTGGTAGCCTTAAGTTCTGTTACAATCAACCATTAAGTAGCGGATCATTATTAGCTTGAGAGGATCATTAACTAATAGCTTTTAGCGGGATGATATTGAAATTTATGTGTCTTTTGTAATTCTGAAGGTTAAAGCTCATTCCTATATAAGTTGAACCATTTTCATCAACGAAGGCAAGCTGAATTTTATTCAGAAAATAAACGAGTTTATCTCATCTATCTTAGTGAGAGTGATTCTCCTAAGTTCTTGAGTGATTCAAGAATCCATGAGTTTAATTAAAGGTCCTTTATCCCTTTGTGTGTTTCAACTCTTAGGCTTATCTTCCATTCTTGGAAGTGTGATGTCTATCAATTTTCATTCCATCTTCTTTTATGTTTCCATTTTCTCGTTTTAAATAATTTCTCAAATTTCTTGCTTGTTAGCATTCCAACAATGATAGATCAGTATAACGAATCGAACGCTATGGATTCACATCATTTGGTATTCACAGCCTGGCCATCTAGATTTGGAATAGCAAAGGAAGTTTATTATACAAAGTGTTTAACCGAAGGCCATCCATGTTCAGTTGCATTCGATTACGGAAGCGAAAACAATGTTGTGAACCAAAGTTTGGTGGAGAAACTCCAGTTACCAGCAACCTTTCATCTGGATCAAGCATGGATCAAATTCAGTACATGGCAATGTGTGAAAGGAGTAGTATGTGATATTGCTCCCATGGACTCTTGTCATCTTCTTTTGGGATGGGCATGGCTTCATTTTAAAGCACTCCATCTTGATGAACGTTCCCTTTATTTGAGGCATGAGGGACATCAAAAGAAGTAGAAGTTTACGACACCAAGACAAGTCAGTAAGGATCAACGTAGGCTGAAGGAGAAAACAGAAAAAGAAAGAATAAAGAAAGAAGTAATAGAAACTACAGAAGGAAGGGAAAATAAAGAAAAAGAAATGGAACTAGGGAAAGTTTATTCGTCAATGTTCTTTCTTCTACAGTTTGTGATGTCATTTTACAGGAACAAAAGGATAAGCATGTGAAGGAAATACACGAACTTCCATGTTTGAAAAGGAAGCTTGTTCATAGTGCTTTATCATGCATTTGGTCCGTCGATAAGAAGCAAATTCGTCAAACACAACGCATGGAATTATTTATTGTTACATATCAAGGTGGGGTACTGTTGTCAAGAAATGTTATCGACGGATTGCAACCATTGGAAAGTAACAAATATCAAGTTGAATTTGATCCTGGAAGAAGAGAATTAGTTTCAACTTGCGAAAAAATAAAATTCCTTCACAAGATCATAATAAAAACTTACTTTAAAACTAGTGTCTTAAGATTCCGGACAAATCTTCTCGAAGAAGGAGGATATGATGTGAATTGCATATGGGTCAAATGGAGGATGACTAATACGCCTTGTTGATGCAGTTTCTGTTATTTAAACAAGGGCCCAACGCTTTGTAAAATTGGCTGACCAAATTGTGTTTGTGCTTAACCAATTAATGGGCTTTAGTTTTGCTTTATCTTCAAGTTGAAATAAGGGTCCATATGCCAACCTAAGAACTAACCTTTGGAAGATCAAGAGGACCTTTGCTCAAAGTTTGTGGATGACTTTTGGTAGCCTTAAATTTAGTTACAATCAACCATTAAGTAGCGGATCATTATTAGCTTGAGAGGATCATTAATTAATAGCTTTTAGCGGGATGATATTGAAATTTATGTGTCTTTTGTAATTCTGATGGTTAAAGCTCCTTCCTATATAAGTTGAACCATTTTCATCAACGAAGGCAAGCTGAGTTTTATTCAGAAAATATACGAGTTTATCTCATCTATCTTAGTGAGAGTGATTCTCCTAAGTTCTTGAGTGATTCAAGAATCCATGAGTTTAATCAAAGGTCCTTTATCCCTTTGTGTGTTTCAACTCTTAGGCTTATCTTCCATTCTTGGAAGTGTGATGTCTATCAATTTTCATTCCATCATCTTTTATGTTTCCTTTTTCTCGTTTTAAATAATTTCTCAAATTTCTTGCTTGTTAGCACCCCAACAATGATAGATCAGTAAAATGAATCGAACGCTGTGGATTCACATCATTTGGTATACACAGCCTGGCCATCTAGACCCGGAATAGGAAAGGAAGTTTATTATATAAAGTGTTTAACCGAAGGCCATCCATGTTCAGTTGCATTCGATTACGGAAGCGAAAACAATGTTGTGAACCAAAGTTTGGTGGAGAAACTCCAGTTACCAGCAACCTTTAATCTGGATCAAGCATGGGTCAAATTCAGTACATGGCAATGTGTGAAAGAAGTAGTATGTGATATTGCTCCCATGGACTCTTGTCATCTTCTTTTGAGATGGGCATGGCTTCATTTTAAAGCACTCCATCTTGATGAACGTTCCCTTTATTTGAGGCATGAGGGACATCAAAAGAAGTAGAAGTTTACGACACCAAGACAAGTCAGTAAGGATCAACGTAGGCTGAAGGAGAAAACAGAAAAAGAAAGAATAAAGAAAGAAGTAATAGAAACTACAGAAGGAAGGGAAAATAAAGAAAAAGAAATGGAACTAGGGAAAGTTTATTCGTCAATGTTCTTTCTTCTACAGTTTGTGATGTCATTTTACAGGAACAAAAGGATAAGCATGTGAAGGAAATACACGAACTTCCATGTTTGAAAAGGAAGCTTGTTCATAGTGCTTTATCATGCATTTGGTCCGTCGATAAGAAGCAAATTCGTCAAACACAACGCATGGAATTATTTATTGTTACATATCAAGGTGGGGTACTGTTGTCAAGAAATGTTATCGACGGATTGCAACCATTGGAAAGTAACAAATATCAAGTTGAATTTGATCCTGGAAGAAGAGAATTAGTTTCAACTTGCGAAAAAATAAAATTCCTTCACAAGATCATAATAAAAACTTACTTTAAAACTAGTGTCTTAAGATTCCGGACAAATCTTCTCGAAGAAGGAGGATATGATGTGAATTGCATATGGGTCAAATGGAGGATGACTAATACGCCTTGTTGATGCAGTTTCTGTTATTTAAACAAGGGCCCAACGCTTTGTAAAATTGGCTGACCAAATTGTGTTTGTGCTTAACCAATTAATGGGCTTTAGTTTTGCTTTATCTTCAAGTTGAAATAAGGGTCCATATGCCAACCTAAGAACTAACCTTTGGAAGATCAAGAGGACCTTTGCTCAAAGTTTGTGGATGACTTTTGGTAGCCTTAAATTTAGTTACAATCAACCATTAAGTAGCGGATCATTATTAGCTTGAGTGGATCATTAATTAATAGCTTTAAGCGGGATGATATTGATATTTATGTGTCTTTTGTAATTCTGATGGTTAAAGCTCCTATATAAGTTGAACAATTTTCATCAACGAAGGCAGGCTGAGTTTTATTCAGAAAATAAACGAGTTCTATCTCATCTATCTTAGTGAGAGTGATTCTCCGAAGTTCTTGAGTGATTCAAGAATCCATGAGTTTAATCAAAGGTCCTTTATCCCTTTGTGTGTTTCAACTCTTAGGCTTATCTTCCATTCTTGGAAGTGTGATGTCTATCAATTTCTGTTCCATCTTGTTTTATGTTTCCATTTTCTCGTTTTAAATAATTTCTCAAATTTCTTGCTTGTTAGCATTCCAACAATGATAGATCAGTCAAACGAATCGAACGCTGTGGATTCAAATCATTTGGTATTCCCAGCCTGGCCATCTAGACTTGGAATAGGAAAGGAAGTTTATTATACAAAGTGTTTAACCGAAGGCCATCCATGTTCAGTTGCATTCGATTACGGAAGCGAAAACAATGTTGTGAACCAAAGTTTGGTGGAGAAACTCCAGTTACCAGCAACCTTTCATCTGGATCAAGCATGGATTAAATTCAGTACATGGCAATGTGTGAAAGAAGTAGTATGTGATATTGCTCCCATGGACTCTTGTCATCTTCTTTTGGGATGGGCATGGCTTCATTTTAAAGCACTCCATCTTGATGAACTTTCCCTTTATTTGAGGCATGAGGGACATCAAAAGAAGTAGAAGTTTATGACACCAAGACAAGTCAGTAAGGATCAACGTAGGCTGAAGGAGAAAACAGAAAAAGAAAGAATAGAGAAAGAAGTAATAGAAACTGCAGAAGGAAGGGAAAATAAAGAAAAAGAAATGGAACTAGGGAAAGTTTATTCGTCAATGTTCTTTCTTCTACAGTTTGTGATGTCATTTTACAGGAACAAAAGGATAAGCAATGGAAGGAAATACACGAACTTCCATGTTTGAAAAGGAAGCTTGTTCATAGTGCTTTATCGTGCATTTGGTCCGTCGATAAGAAGCAAATTCGTCAAACACAACGCATGGAATTATTTATTGTTACATATCAAGGTGGGGTATTGTTGCCAAGAAATGTTATCGACGAATTGCAACCACTGGAAAGTAACAAATATCAAGTTGAAATTGATCCTGGAATAAGAGAATTAGTTTCAACTTGTGAAAAAATAAAATTCCTTCACAAGATCATAATAAAAACTTACTTTAAAACTAGTGTCTTAAGATTCGGGACAAATCTTCCCGAAGAAGGAGGGTATGATGTGAATTGCATATGGGTCAAATGGAGGATGACTAATGCGCCGTGTTGATGCAATTTCTTTTATTTAAATAAGGGCCCAATGCTTTGTAAAATTGGCTGACCAAATTGTGTTTGTGCTTAACCAATTAATGGGCTTTAGTTTTGCTTTATCTTCAAGTTGAAATAAGGGTCCATATGCCAACTTAAGAACCAACCTTTGGAAGATCAAGAGGACCTTTGCTCAAAGTTTGTGGATGACTTTTGGTAGCCTTAAGTTCTGTTACAATCAACCATTAAGTAGCGGATCATTATTAGCTTGAGAGGATCATTAATTAATAGCTTTTAGCGGGATGATATTGAAATTTATGTGTCTTTTGTAATTCTGATGGTTAAAGCTCCTTCCTATATAAGTTGAACCATTTTCATCAACGAAGGCAAGCTGAGTTTTATTCAGAAAATATACGAGTTTATCTCATCTATCTTAGTGAGAGTGATTCTCCTAAGTTCTTGAGTGATTCAAGAATCCATGAGTTTAATCAAAGGTCCTTTATCCCTTTGTGTGTTTCAACTCTTAGGCTTATCTTCCATTCTTGGAAGTGTGATGTCTATCAATTTTCATTCCATCTTCTTTTATGTTTCCTTTTTCTCGTTTTAAATAATTTCTCAAATTTCTTGCTTGTTAGCACTCCAACAATGATAGATCAGTAAAACGAATCGAACGCTGTGGATTCACATCATTTGGTATTCACAGCATGGCCATCTAGATTTGGAATAGGAAAGGAAGTTTATTATACAAAGTGTTTAACCGAAGGCCATCCATGTTCAGTTGCATTCGATTACGGAAGCGAAAACAATGTTGTGAACCAAAGTTTGGTGGAGAAACTCCAGTTACCAGCAACCTTTCATCTGGATCAAGCATGGATCAAATTCAGTACATGGCAATGTGTGAAAGGAGTAGTATGTGATATTGCTCCCATGGACTCTTGTCATCTTCTTTTGGGATGGGCATGGCTTCATTTTAAAGCACTCCATCTTGATGAACGTTCCCTTTATTTGAGGAATGAGGGACATCAAAAGAAGTAGAAGTTTATGACACCAAGACAAGTCAGTAAGGATCAACGTAGGCTGAAGGAGAAAACAGAAAAAGAAAGAATAAAGAAAGAAGTAATAGAAACTACAGAAGGAAGGGAAAATAAAGAAAAAGAAATGGAACTAGGGAAAGTTTATTCGTCAATGTTCTTTCTTCTACAGTTTGTGATGTCATTTTACAGGAACAAAAGGATAAGCATGTGAAGGAAATACACGAACTTCCATGTTTGAAAAGGAAGCTTGTTCATAGTGCTTTATCATGCATTTGGTCCGTCGATAAGAAGCAAATTCGTCAAACACAACGCATGGAATTATTTATTGTTACATATCAAGGTGGGGTACTGTTGTCAAGAAATGTTATCGACGGATTGCAACCATTGGAAAGTAACAAATATCAAGTTGAATTTGATCCTGGAAGAAGAGAATTAGTTTCAACTTGCGAAAAAATAAAATTCCTTCACAAGATCATAATAAAAACTTACTTTAAAACTAGTGTCTTAAGATTCCGGACAAATCTTCTCGAAGAAGGAGGATATGATGTGAATTGCATATGGGTCAAATGGAGGATGACTAATGCGCCTTGTTGATGCAGTTTCTTTTATTTAAACAAGGGCCCAATGCTTTGTAAAATTGGCTGACCAAATTGTGTTTGTGCTTAACCAATTAATGGGCTTTAGTTTTGCTTTATCTTCAAGTTGAAATAAGGGTCCATATGCCAACTTAAGAACCAACCTTTGGAAGATCAAGAGGACCTTTGCTCAAAGTTTGTGGATGACTTTTGGTAGCCTTAAGTGCTGTTACAATCAACCATTAAGTAGCGGATCATTATTAGCTTGAGAGGATCATTAATTAATAGCTTTTAGCGGGATGATATTGAAATTTATGTGTCTTTTGTAATTCTGATGGTTAAAGCTCCTTCCTATATAAGTTGAACCATTTTCATCAACGAAGGCAAGCTGAGTTTTATTCAGAAAATATACGAGTTTATCTCATCTATCTTAGTGAGAGTGATTCTCCTAAGTTCTTGAGTGATTCAAGAATCCATGAGTTTAATCAAAGGTCCTGTATCCCTTTGTGTGTTTCAACTCTTAGGCTTATCTTCCATTCTTGGAAGTGTGATGTCTATCAATTTTCATTCCATCATCTTTTATGTTTCCTTTTTCTCGTTTTAAATAATTTCTCAAATTTCTTGCTTGTTAGCACCCCAACAATGATAGATCAGTAAAATGAATCGAACGCTGTGGATTCACATCATTTGGTATACACAGCCTGGCCATCTAGACCCGGAATAGGAAAGGAAGTTTATTATATAAAGTGTTTAACCGAAGGCCATCCATGTTCAGTTGCATTCGATTACGGAAGCGAAAATAATGTTGTGAACCAAAGTTTGGTGGAGAAACTCCAGTTACCAGCAACCTTTCATCTGGATCAAGCATGGATCAAATTCAGTACATGGCAATGTGTGAAAGAAGTAGTATGTGATATTGCTCCCATGGACTCTTGTCATCTTCTTTTGGGATGGGCATGGCTTCATTTTAAAGCACTCCATCTTGATGAACGTTCCCTTTATTTGAGGCATGAGGGACATCAAAAGAAGTAGAAGTTTACGACACCAAGACAAGTCAGTAAGGATCAACGTAGGCTGAAGGAGAAAACAGAAAAAGAAAGAATAAAGAAAGAAGTAATAGAAACTACAGAAGGAAGGGAAAATAAAGAAAAAGAAATGGAACTAGGGAAAGTTTATTCGTCAATGTTCTTTCTTCTACAGTTTGTGATGTCATTTTACAGGAACAAAAGGATAAGCATGTGAAGGAAATACACGAACTTCCATGTTTGAAAAGGAAGCTTGTTCATAGTGCTTTATCATGCATTTGGTCCGTCGATAAGAAGCAAATTCGTCAAACACAACGCATGGAATTATTTATTGTTACATATCAAGGTGGGGTACTGTTGTCAAGAAATGTTATCGACGGATTGCAACCATTGGAAAGTAACAAATATCAAGTTGAATTTGATCCTGGAAGAAGAGAATTAGTTTCAACTTGCGAAAAAATAAAATTCCTTCACAAGATCATAATAAAAACTTACTTTAAAACTAGTGTCTTAAGATTCCGGACAAATCTTCTCGAAGAAGGAGGATATGATGTGAATTGCATATGGGTCAAATGGAGGATGACTAATACGCCTTGTTGATGCAGTTTCTGTTATTTAAACAAGGGCCCAACGCTTTGTAAAATTGGCTGACCAAATTGTGTTTGTGCTTAACCAATTAATGGGCTTTAGTTTTGCTTTATCTTCAAGTTGAAATAAGGGTCCATATGCCAACCTAAGAACTAACCTTTGGAAGATCAAGAGGACCTTTGCTCAAAGTTTGTGGATGACTTTTGGTAGCCTTAAATTTAGTTACAATCAACCATTAAGTAGCGGATCATTATTAGCTTGAGTGGATCATTAATTAATAGCTTTAAGCGGGATGATATTGAAATTTATGTGTCTTTTGTAATTCTGATGGTTAAAGCTCCTATATAAGTTGAACAATTTTCATCAACGAAGGCAGGCTGAGTTTTATTCAGAAAATAAATGAGTTCTATCTCATCTATCTTAGTGAGAGTGATTCTCCGAAGTTCTTTAGTGATTCAAGAATCCATGAGTTTAATCAAAGGTCCTTTATCCCTTTGTGTGTTTCAACTCTTAGGCTTATCTTCCATTCTTGGAAGTGTGATGTCTATCAATTTCTGTTCCATCTTCTTTTATGTTTCCATTTTCTCGTTTTAAATAATTTCTCAAATTTCTTGCTTGTTAGCATTCCAACAATGATAGATCAGTCAAACGAATCGAACGCTGTGGATTCAAATCATTTGGTATTCCCAGCCTGGCCATCTAGACTTCGAATAGGAAAGGAAGTTTATTATACAAAGTGTTTAACCGAAGGCCATCCATGTTCAGTTGCATTCGATTACGGAAGCGAAAACAATGTTGTGAACCAAAGTTTGGTGGAGAAACTCCAGTTACCAGCAACCTTTCATCTGGATCAAGCATGGATCAAATTCAGTACATGGCAATGTGTGAAAGGAGTAGTATGTGATATTGCTCCCATGGACTCTTGTCATCTTCTTTTGGGATGGGCATGGCTTCATTTTAAAGCACTCCATCTTGATGAACGTTCCCTTTATTTGAGGAATGAGGGACATCAAAAGAAGTAGAAGTTTATGACACCAAGACAAGTCAGTAAGGATCAACGTAGGCTGAAGGAGAAAACAGAAAAAGAAAGAATAAAGAAAGAAGTAATAGAAACTACAGAAGGAAGGGAAAATAAAGAAAAAGAAATGGAACTAGGGAAAGTATATTCGTCAATGTTCTTTCTTCTACAGTTTGTGATGTCATTTTACAGGAACAAAAGGATAAGCATGTGAAGGAAATACACGAACTTCCATGTTTGAAAAGGAAGCTTGTTCATAGTGCTTTATCATGCATTTGGTCCGTCGATAAGAAGCAAATTCGTCAAACACAACGCATGGAATTATTTATTGTTACATATCAAGGTGGGGTACTGTTGTCAAGAAATGTTATCGACGGATTGCAACCATTGGAAAGTAACAAATATCAAGTTGAATTTGATCCTGGAAGAAGAGAATTAGTTTCAACTTGCGAAAAAATAAAATTCCTTCACAAGATCATAATAAAAACTTACTTTAAAACTAGTGTCTTAAGATTCGGGACAAATCTTCTCGAAGAAGGAGGGTATGATGTGAATTGCATATGGGTCAAATGGAGGATGACTAATGCGCCGTGTTGATGCAATTTCTTTTATTTAAATAAGGGCCCAATGCTTTGTAAAATTGGCTGACCAAATTGTGTTTGTGCTTAACCAATTAATGGGCTTTAGTTTTGCTTTATCTTCAAGTTGAAATAAGGGTCCATATGCCAACTTAAGAACCAACCTTTGGAAGATCAAGAGGACCTTTGCTCAAAGTTTGTGGATGACTTTTGGTAGCCTTAAGTTCTGTTACAATCAACCATTAAGTAGCGGATCATTATTAGCTTGAGAGGATCATTAATTAATAGCTTTTAGCGGGATGATATTGAAATTTATGTGTCTTTTGTAATTCTGATGGTTAAAGCTCCTTCCTATATAAGTTGAACCATTTTCATCAACGAAGGCAAGCTGAGTTTTATTCAGAAAATATACGAGTTTATCTCATCTATCTTAGTGAGAGTGATTCTCCTAAGTTCTTGAGTGATTCAAGAATCCATGAGTTTAATCAAAGGTCCTTTATCCCTTTGTGTGTTTCAACTCTTAGGCTTATCTTCCATTCTTGGAAGTGTGATGTCTATCAATTTTCATTCCATCTTCTTTTATGTTTCCTTTTTCTCGTTTTAAATAATTTCTCAAATTTCTTGCTTGTTAGCACTCCAACAATGATAGATCAGTAAAACGAATCGAACGCTGTGGATTCACATCATTTGGTATTCACAGCATGGCCATCTAGATTTGGAATAGGAAAGGAAGTTTATTATACAAAGTGTTTAACCGAAGGCCATCCATGTTCAGTTGCATTCGATTACGGAAGCGAAAACAATGTTGTGAACCAAAGTTTGGTGGAGAAACTCCAGTTACCAGCAACCTTTCATCTGGATCAAGCATGGATCAAATTCAGTACATGGCAATGTGTGAAAGGAGTAGTATGTGATATTGCTCCCATGGACTCTTGTCATCTTCTTTTGGGATGGGCATGGCTTCATTTTAAAGCACTCCATCTTGATGAACGTTCCCTTTATTTGAGGAATGAGGGACATCAAAAGAAGTAGAAGTTTATGACACCAAGACAAGTCAGTAAGGATCAACGTAGGCTGAAGGAGAAAACAGAAAAAGAAAGAATAAAGAAAGAAGTAATAGAAACTACAGAAGGAAGGGAAAATAAAGAAAAAGAAATGGAACTAGGGAAAGTTTATTCGTCAATGTTCTTTCTTCTACAGTTTGTGATGTCATTTTACAGGAACAAAAGGATAAGCATGTGAAGGAAATACACGAACTTCCATGTTTGAAAAGGAAGCTTGTTCATAGTGCTTTATCATGCATTTGGTCCGTCGATAAGAAGCAAATTCGTCAAACACAACGCATGGAATTATTTATTGTTACATATCAAGGTGGGGTACTGTTGTCAAGAAATGTTATCGACGGATTGCAACCATTGGAAAGTAACAAATATCAAGTTGAATTTGATCCTGGAAGAAGAGAATTAGTTTCAACTTGCGAAAAAATAAAATTCCTTCACAAGATCATAATAAAAACTTACTTTAAAACTAGTGTCTTAAGATTCCGGACAAATCTTCTCGAAGAAGGAGGATATGATGTGAATTGCATATGGGTCAAATGGAGGATGACTAATGCGCCTTGTTGATGCAGTTTCTTTTATTTAAACAAGGGCCCAATGCTTTGTAAAATTGGCTGACGAAATTGTGTTTGTGCTTAACCAATTAATGGGCTTTAGTTTTGCTTTATCTTCAAGTTGAAATAAGGGTCCATATGCCAACTTAAGAACCAACCTTTGGAAGATCAAGAGGACCTTTGCTCAAAGTTTGTGGATGACTTTTGGTAGCCTTAAGTTCTGTTACAATCAACCATTAAGTAGCGGATCATTATTAGCTTGAGAGGATCATTAATTAATAGCTTTTAGCGGGATGATATTGAAATTTATGTGTCTTTTGTAATTCTGATGGTTAAAGCTCCTTCCTATATAAGTTGAACCATTTTCATCAACGAAGGCAAGCTGAGTTTTATTCAGAAAATATACGAGTTTATCTCATCTATCTTAGTGAGAGTGATTCTCCTAAGTTCTTGAGTGATTCAAGAATCCATGAGTTTAATCAAAGGTCCTTTATCCCTTTGTGTGTTTCAACTCTTAGGCTTATCTTCCATTCTTGGAAGTGTGATGTCTATCAATTTTCATTCCATCATCTTTTATGTTTCCTTTTTCTCGTTTTAAATAATTTCTCAAATTTCTTGCTTGTTAGCACCCCAACAATGATAGATCAGTAAAATGAATCGAACGCTGTGGATTCACATCATTTGGTATACACAGCCTGGCCATCTAGACCCGGAATAGGAAAGGAAGTTTATTATATAAAGTGTTTAACCGAAGGCCATCCATGTTCAGTTGCATTCGATTACGGAAGCGAAAATAATGTTGTGAACCAAAGTTTGGTGGAGAAACTCCAGTTACCAGCAACCTTTCATCTGGATCAAGCATGGATCAAATTCAGTACATGGCAATGTGTGAAAGAAGTAGTATGTGATATTGCTCCCATGGACTCTTGTCATCTTCTTTTGGGATGGGCATGGCTTCATTTTAAAGCACTCCATCTTGATGAACGTTCCCTTTATTTGAGGCATGAGGGACATCAAAAGAAGTAGAAGTTTACGACACCAAGACAAGTCAGTAAGGATCAACGTAGGCTGAAGGAGAAAACAGAAAAAGAAAGAATAAAGAAAGAAGTAATAGAAACTACAGAAGGAAGGGAAAATAAAGAAAAAGAAATGGAACTAGGGAAAGTTTATTCGTCAATGTTCTTTCTTCTACAGTTTGTGATGTCATTTTACAGGAACAAAAGGATAAGCATGTGAAGGAAATACACGAACTTCCATGTTTGAAAAGGAAGCTTGTTCATAGTGCTTTATCATGCATTTGGTCCGTCGATAAGAAGCAAATTCGTCAAACACAACGCATGGAATTATTTATTGTTACATATCAAGGTGGGGTACTGTTGTCAAGAAATGTTATCGACGGATTGCAACCATTGGAAAGTAACAAATATCAAGTTGAATTTGATCCTGGAAGAAGAGAATTAGTTTCAACTTGCGAAAAAATAAAATTCCTTCACAAGATCATAATAAAAACTTACTTTAAAACTAGTGTCTTAAGATTCCGGACAAATCTTCTCGAAGAAGGAGGATATGATGTGAATTGCATATGGGTCAAATGGAGGATGACTAATACGCCTTGTTGATGCAGTTTCTGTTATTTAAACAAGGGCCCAACGCTTTGTAAAATTGGCTGACCAAATTGTGTTTGTGCTTAACCAATTAATGGGCTTTAGTTTTGCTTTATCTTCAAGTTGAAATAAGGGTCCATATGCCAACCTAAGAACTAACCTTTGGAAGATCAAGAGGACCTTTGCTCAAAGTTTGTGGATGACTTTTGGTAGCCTTAAATTTAGTTACAATCAACCATTAAGTAGCGGATCATTATTAGCTTGAGTGGATCATTAATTAATAGCTTTAAGCGGGATGATATTGAAATTTATGTGTCTTTTGTAATTCTGATGGTTAAAGCTCCTATATAAGTTGAACAATTTTCATCAACGAAGGCAGGCTGAGTTTTATTCAGAAAATAAATGAGTTCTATCTCATCTATCTTAGTGAGAGTGATTCTCCGAAATTCTTTAGTGATTCAAGAATCCATGAGTTTAATCAAAGGTCCTTTATCCCTTTGTGTGTTTCAACTCTTAGGCTTATCTTCCATTCTTGGAAGTGTGATGTCTATCAATTTCTGTTCCATCTTCTTTTATGTTTCCATTTTCTCGTTTTAAATAATTTCTCAAATTTCTTGCTTGTTAGCATTCCAACAATGATAGATCAGTCAAACGAATCGAACGCTGTGGATTCAAATCATTTGGTATTCCCAGCCTGGCCATCTAGACTTCGAATAGGAAAGGAAGTTTATTATACAAAGTGTTTAACCGAAGGCCATCCATGTTCAGTTGCATTCGATTACGGAAGCGAAAACAATGTTGTGAACCAAAGTTTGGTGGAGAAACTCCAGTTACCAGCAACCTTTCATCTGGATCAAGCATGGATCAAATTCAGTACATGGCAATGTGTGAAAGGAGTAGTATGTGATATTGCTCCCATGGACTCTTGTCATCTTCTTTTGGGATGGGCATGGCTTCATTTTAAAGCACTCCATCTTGATGAACGTTCCCTTTATTTGAGGAATGAGGGACATCAAAAGAAGTAGAAGTTTATGACACCAAGACAAGTCAGTAAGGATCAACGTAGGCTGAAGGAGAAAACAGAAAAAGAAAGAATAAAGAAAGAAGTAATAGAAACTACAGAAGGAAGGGAAAATAAAGAAAAAGAAATGGAACTAGGGAAAGTATATTCGTCAATGTTCTTTCTTCTACAGTTTGTGATGTCATTTTACAGGAACAAAAGGATAAGCATGTGAAGGAAATACACGAACTTCCATGTTTGAAAAGGAAGCTTGTTCATAGTGCTTTATCATGCATTTGGTCCGTCGATAAGAAGCAAATTCGTCAAACACAACGCATGGAATTATTTATTGTTACATATCAAGGTGGGGTACTGTTGTCAAGAAATGTTATCGACGGATTGCAACCATTGGAAAGTAACAAATATCAAGTTGAATTTGATCCTGGAAGAAGAGAATTAGTTTCAACTTGCGAAAAAATAAAATTCCTTCACAAGATCATAATAAAAACTTACTTTAAAACTAGTGTCTTAAGATTCCGGACAAATCTTCTCGAAGAAGGAGGATATGATGTGAATTGCATATGGGTCAAATGGAGGATGACTAATGCGCCTTGTTGATGCAGTTTCTTTTATTTAAACAAGGGCCCAATGCTTTGTAAAATTGGCTGACCAAATTGTGTTTGTGCTTAACCAATTAATGGGCTTTAGTTTTGCTTTATCTTCAAGTTGAAATAAGGGTCCATATGCCAACTTAAGAACCAACCTTTGGAAGATCAAGAGGACCTTTGCTCAAAGTTTGTGGATGACTTTTGGTAGCCTTAAGTTCTGTTACAATCAACCATTAAGTAGCGGATCATTATTAGCTTGAGAGGATCATTAATTAATAGCTTTTAGCGGGATGATATTGAAATTTATGTGTCTTTTGTAATTCTGATGGTTAAAGCTCCTTCCTATATAAGTTGAACCATTTTCATCAACGAAGGCAAGCTGAGTTTTATTCAGAAAATATACGAGTTTATCTCATCTATCTTAGTGAGAGTGATTCTCCTAAGTTCTTGAGTGATTCAAGAATCCATGAGTTTAATCAAAGGTCCTTTATCCCTTTGTGTGTTTCAACTCTTAGGCTTATCTTCCATTCTTGGAAGTGTGATGTCTATCAATTTCTGTTCCATCTTCTTTTATGTTTCCATTTTCTCGTTTTAAATAATTTCTCAAATTTCTTGCTTGTTAGCATTCCAACAATGATAGATCAGTATAACGAATCGAACGCTATGGATTCACATCATTTGGTATTCACAGCCTGGCCATCTAGATTTGGAATAGCAAAGGAAGTTTATTATACAAAGTGTTTAACCGAAGGCCATCCATGTTCAGTTGCATTCGATTACGGAAGCGAAAACAATGTTGTGAACCAAAGTTTGGTGGAGAAACTCCAGTTACCAGCAACCTTTCATCTGGATCAAGCATGGATCAAATTCAGTACATGGCAATGTGTGAAAGGAGTAGTATGTGATATTGCTCCCATGGACTCTTGTCATCTTCTTTTGGGATGGGCATGGCTTCATTTTAAAGCACTCCATCTTGATGAACGTTCCCTTTATTTGAGGCATGAGGGACATCAAAAGAAGTAGAAGTTTATGACACCAAGACAAGTCAGTAAGGATCAACGTCGGCTGAAGGAGAAAACAGAAAAAGAAAGAATAAAGAAAGA
Organism: Vigna unguiculata; assembly: GCF_037176805.1. Lineage (NCBI taxonomy): Eukaryota > Viridiplantae > Streptophyta > Magnoliopsida > Fabales > Fabaceae > Vigna > Vigna unguiculata. Next base: position 22,485,359 of record NC_140802.1, read on the forward strand.
AGTAATAGAAACTACAGAAGGAAGGGAAAATAAAGAAAAAGAAATGGAACTAGGGAAAGTTTATTCGTCAATGTTCTTTCTTCTACAGTTTGTGATGTCATTTTACAGGAACAAAAGGATAAGCATGTGAAGGAAATACACGAACTTCCATGTTTGAAAAGGAAGCTTGTTCATAGTGCTTTATCATGCATTTGGTCCGTCGATAAGAAGCAAATTCGTCAAACACAACGCATGGAATTATTTATTGTTACATATCAAGGTGGGGTACTGTTGTCAAGAAATGTTATCGACGGATTGCAACCATTGGAAAGTAACAAATATCAAGTTGAATTTGATCCTGGAAGAAGAGAATTAGTTTCAACTTGCGAAAAAATAAAATTCCTTCACAAGATCATAATAAAAACTTACTTTAAAACTAGTGTCTTAAGATTCGGGACAAATCTTCTCGAAGAAGGAGGGTATGATGTGAATTGCATATGGGTCAAATGGAGGATGACTAATGCACCGTGTTGATGCAGTTTCTTTTATTTAAAGAAGGGCCCAATGCTTTGTAAAATTGGCTGACGAAATTGTGTTTGTGCTTAACCAATTAATGGGCTTTAGTTTTGCTTTATCTTCAAGTTGAAATAAGGGTCCATATGCCAACTTAAGAACCAACCTTTGGAAGATCAAGAGGACCTTTGCTCAAAGTTTGTGGATGACTTTTGGTAGCCTTAAGTTCTGTTACAATCAACCATTAAGTAGCGGATCATTATTAGCGTGAGAGGATCATTAATTAATAGCTTTTAGCGGGATGATATTGAAATTTATGTGTCTTTTGTAATTCTGATGGTTAAAGCTCCTTCCTATATAAGTTGAACCATTTTCATCAACGAAGGCAAGCTGAGTTTTATTCAGAAAATATACGAGTTTATCTCATCTATCTTAGTGAGAGTGATTCTCCTAAGTTCTTGAGTGATTCAAGAATCCATGAGTTTAATCAAAGGTCCTTTATCCCTTTGTGTGTTTCAACTCTTAGGCTTATCTTCCATTCTTGGAAGTGTGATGTCTATCAATTTTCATTCCATCATCTTTTATGTTTCCTTTTTCTCGTTTTAAATAATTTCTCAAATTTCTTGCTTGTTAGCACCCCAACAATGATAGATCAGTAAAATGAATCGAACGCTGTGGATTCACATCATTTGGTATACACAGCCTGGCCATCTAGACCCGGAATAGGAAAGGAAGTTTATTATATAAAGTGTTTAACCGAAGGCCATCCATGTTCAGTTGCATTCGATTACGGAAGCGAAAATAATGTTGTGAACCAAAGTTTGGTGGAGAAACTCCAGTTACCAGCAACCTTTCATCTGGATCAAGCATGGATCAAATTCAGTACATGGCAATGTGTGAAAGAAGTAGTATGTGATATTGCTCCCATGGACTCTTGTCATCTTCTTTTGGGATGGGCATGGCTTCATTTTAAAGCACTCCATCTTGATGAACGTTCCCTTTATTTGAGGCATGAGGGACATCAAAAGAAGTAGAAGTTTACGACACCAAGACAAGTCAGTAAGGATCAACGTAGGCTGAAGGAGAAAACAGAAAAAGAAAGAATAAAGAAAGAAGTAATAGAAACTACAGAAGGAAGGGAAAATAAAGAAAAAGAAATGGAACTAGGGAAAGTTTATTCGTCAATGTTCTTTCTTCTACAGTTTGTGATGTCATTTTACAGGAACAAAAGGATAAGCATGTGAAGGAAATACACGAACTTCCATGTTTGAAAAGGAAGCTTGTTCATAGTGCTTTATCATGCATTTGGTCCGTCGATAAGAAGCAAATTCGTCAAACACAACGCATGGAATTATTTATTGTTACATATCAAGGTGGGGTACTGTTGTCAAGAAATGTTATCGACGGATTGCAACCATTGGAAAGTAACAAATATCAAGTTGAATTTGATCCTGGAAGAAGAGAATTAGTTTCAACTTGCGAAAAAATAAAATTCCTTCACAAGATCATAATAAAAACTTACTTTAAAACTAGTGTCTTAAGATTCCGGACAAATCTTCTCGAAGAAGGAGGATATGATGTGAATTGCATATGGGTCAAATGGAGGATGACTAATACGCCTTGTTGATGCAGTTTCTGTTATTTAAACAATGGCCCAACGCTTTGTAAAATTGGCTGACCAAATTGTGTTTGTGCTTAACCAATTAATGGGCTTTAGTTTTGCTTTATCTTCAAGTTGAAATAAGGGTCCATATGCCAACCTAAGAACTAACCTTTGGAAGATCAAGAGGACCTTTGCTCAAAGTTTGTGGATGACTTTTGGTAGCCTTAAATTTAGTTACAATCAACCATTAAGTAGCGGATCATTATTAGCTTGAGTGGATCATTAATTAATAGCTTTAAGCGGGATGATATTGAAATTTATGTGTCTTTTGTAATTCTGATGGTTAAAGCTCCTATATAAGTTGAACAATTTTCATCAACGAAGGCAGGCTGAGTTTTATTCAGAAAATAAATGAGTTCTATCTCATCTATCTTAGTGAGAGTGATTCTCCGAAGTTCTTGAGTGATTCAAGAATCCATGAGTTTAATCAAAGGTCCTTTATCCCTTTGTGTGTTTCAACTCTTAGGCTTATCTTCCATTCTTGGAAGTGTGATGTCTATCAATTTCTGTTCCATCTTCTTTTATGTTTCCATTTTCTCGTTTTAAATAATTTATCAAATTTCTTGCTTGTTAGCATTCCAACAATGATAGATCAGTCAAACGAATCGAACGCTGTGGATTTAAATCATTTGGTATTCCCAGCCTGGCCATCTAGACTTCGAATAGGAAAGGAAGTTTATTATACAAAGTGTTTAACCGAAGGCCATCCATGTTCAGTTGCATTCAATTACGGAAGCGAAAACAATGTTGTGAACCAAAGTTTGGTGGAGAAACTCCAGTTACCAGCAACCTTTCATCTGGATCAAGCATGGATCAAATTCAGTACATGGCAATGTGTGAAAGAAGTAGTATGTGATATTGCTCCCATGGACTCTTGTCATCTTCTTTTGGGATGGGCATGGCTTCATTTTAAAGCACTCCATCTTGATGAACGTTCCCTTTATTTGAGGCATGAGGGACATCAAAAGAAGTAGAAGTTTACGACACCAAGACAAGTCAGTAAGGATCAACGTAGGCTGAAGGAGAAAACAGAAAAAGAAAGAATAGAGAAGGAAGTAATAGAAACTGCAAAAGGAAGGGAAAATAAAGAAAAAGAAATGGAACTAGGGAAAGTTTATTCGTTAATGTTCTTTCTTCTACAGTTTGTGATGTCATTTTAAAGGAAAAAAAGGATAAGCATGTGAAGGAAATACACGAACTTCCATGTTTGAAAAGGAAGCTTGTTCATAGTGCTTTATCATGCATTTGGTCCGTCGATAAGAAGCAAATTCGTCAAGCACAACGCATGGAATTATTTATTGTTACATATCAAGGTGGGGTATTGTTGCCAAGAAATGTTATCGACGAATTGCAACCACTGGAAAGTAACAAATATCAAGTTGAATTTGATCCTGGAAGAAGAGAATTAGTTTCAACTTGTGAAAAAATAAAATTCCTTCACAAGATCATAATAAAAACTTACTTTAAAACTAGTGTCTTAAGATTCGGGACAAATCTTCTCGAAGAAGGAGGGTATGATGTGAATTGCATATGGGTCAAATGGAGGATGACTAATGCGCAGTGTTGATGCAGTTTCTGTTATTTAAACAAGGGCCCAATGCTTTGTAAAATTGGCTGACCAAATTGTGTTTGTGCTTAACCAATTAATGGGCTTTAGTTTTGCTTTATCTTCAAGTTGAAATAAGGGTCCATATGCCAACTTAAGAACCAACCTTTGGAAGATCAAGAGGACCTTTGCTCAAAGTTTGTGGATGACTTTTGGTAGCCTTAAGTTCTGTTACAATCAACCATTAAGTAGCGGATCATTATTAGCTTGAGAGGATCATTAATTAATAGCTTTTAGCGGGATGATATTGAAATTTATGTGTCTTTTGTAATTCTGATGGTTAAAGCTCCTTCCTATATAAGTTGAACCATTTTCATCAACGAAGGCAAGCTGAGTTTTATTCAGAAAATATACGAGTTTATCTCATCTATCTTAGTGAGAGTGATTCTCCTAAGTTCTTGAGTGATTCAAGAATCCATGAGTTTAATCAAAGGTCCTTTATCCCTTTGTGTGTTTCAACTCTTAGGCTTATCTTCCATTCTTGGAAGTGTGATGTCTATCAATTTTCATTCCATCTTCTTTTATGTTTCCTTTTTCTCGTTTTAAATAATTTCTCAAATTTCTTGCTTGTTAGCACTCCAACAATGATAGATCAGTAAAACGAATCGAACGCTGTGGATTCACATCCTTTGGTATTCACAGCATGGCCATCTAGATTTGGAATAGGAAAGGAAGTTTATTATACAAAGTGTTTAACCGAAGGCCATCCATGTTCAGTTGCATTCGATTACGGAAGCGAAAACAATGTTGTGAACCAAAGTTTGGTGGAGAAACTCCAGTTACCAGCAACCTTTCATCTGGATCAAGCATGGATCAAATTCAGTACATGGCAATGTGTGAAAGGAGTAGTATGTGATATTGCTCCCATGGACTCTTGTCATCTTCTTTTGGGATGGGCATGACTTCATTTTAAAGCACTCCATCTTGATGAACGTTCCCTTTATTTGAGGAATGAGGGACATCAAAAGAAGTAGAAGTTTATGACACCAAGACAAGTCAGTAAGGATCAACGTAGGCTGAAGGAGAAAACAGAAAAAGAAAGAATAAAGAAAGAAGTAATAGAAACTAAAGAAGGAAGGGAAAATAAAGAAAAAGAAATGGAACTAGGGAAAGTTTATTCGTCAATGTTCTTTCTTCTACAGTTTGTGATGTCATTTTACAGGAACAAAAGGATAAGCATGTGAAGGAAATACACGAACTTCCATGTTTGAAAAGGAAGCTTGTTCATAGTGCTTTATCATGCATTTGGTCCGTCGATAAGAAGCAAATTCGTCAAACACAACGCATGGAATTATTTATTGTTACATATCAAGGTGGGGTACTGTTGTCAATAAATGTTATCGACGGATTGCAACCATTGGAAAGTAACAAATATCAAGTTGAATTTGATCCTGGAAGAAGAGAATTAGTTTCAACTTGCGAAAAAATAAAATTCCTTCACAAGATCATAATAAAAACTTACTTTAAAACTAGTGTCTTAAGATTCCGGACAAATCTTCTCGAAGAAGGAGGATATGATGTGAATTGCATATGGGTCAAATGGAGGATGACTAATGCGCCTTGTTGATGCAGTTTCTTTTATTTAAACAAGGGCCCAATGCTTTGTAAAATTGGCTGACCAAATTGTGTTTGTGCTTAACCAATTAATGGGCTTTAGTTTTGCTTTATCTTCAAGTTGAAATAAGGGTCCATATGCCAACTTAAGAACCAACCTTTGGAAGATCAAGAGGACCTTTGCTCAAAGTTTGTGGATGACTTTTGGTAGCCTTAAGTTCTGTTACAATCAACCATTAAGTAGCGGATCATTATTAGCTTGAGAGGATCATTAATTAATAGCTTTTAGCGGGATGATATTGAAATTTATGTGTCTTTTGTAATTCTGATGGTTAAAGCTCCTTCCTATATAAGTTGAACCATTTTCATCAACGAAGGCAAGCTGAGTTTTATTCAGAAAATATACGAGTTTATCTCATCTATCTTAGTGAGAGTGATTCTCCTAAGTTCTTGAGTGATTCAAGAATCCATGAGTTTAATCAAAGGTCCTTTATCCCTTTGTGTGTTTCAACTCTTAGGCTTATCTTCCATTCTTGGAAGTGTGATGTCTATCAATTTCTGTTCCATCTTCTTTTATGTTTCCATTTTCTCGTTTTAAATAATTTCTCAAATTTCTTGCTTGTTAGCATTCCAACAATGATAGATCAGTCAAACGAATCGAACGCTGTGGATTCAAATCATTTGGTATTCCCAGCCTGGCCATCTAGACTTCGAATAGGAAAGGAAGTTTATTATACAAAGTGTTTAACCGAAGGCCATCCATGTTCAGTTGCATTCGATTACGGAAGCGAAAACAATGTTGTGAACCAAAGTTTGGTGGAGAAACTCCAGTTACCAGCAACCTTTCATCTGGATCAAGCATGGATCAAATTCAGTACATGGCAATGTGTGAAAGGAGTAGTATGTGATATTGCTCCCATGGACTCTTGTCATCTTCTTTTGGGATGGGCATGGCTTCATTTTAAAGCACTCCATCTTGATGAACGTTCCCTTTATTTGAGGCATGAGGGACATCAAAAGAAGTAGAAGTTTACGACACCAAGACAAGTCAGTAAGGATCAACGTAGGCTGAAGGAGAAAACAGAAAAAGAAAGAATAAAGAAAGAAGTAATAGAAACTACAGAAGGAAGGGAAAATAAAGAAAAAGAAATGGAACTAGGGAAAGTTTATTCGTCAATGTTCTTTCTTCTACAGTTTGTGATGTCATTTTACAGGAACAAAAGGATAAGCATGTGAAGGAAATACACGAACTTCCATGTTTGAAAAGGAAGCTTGTTCATAGTGCTTTATCATGCATTTGGTCCATCGATAAGAAGCAAATTCGTCAAACACAACGCATGGAATTATTTATTGTTACATATCAAGGTGGGGTACTGTTGTCAAGAAATGTTATCGACGGATTGCAACCATTGGAAAGTAACAAATATCAAGTTGAATTTGATCCTGGAAGAAGAGAATTAGTTTCAACTTCCGAAAAAAAAAATTCCTTCACAAGATCATAATAAAAACTTACTTTAAAACTAGTGTCTTAAGATTCCGGACAAATCTTCTCGAAGAAGGAGGATATGATGTGAATTGCATATGGGTCAAATGGAGGATGACTAATACGCCTTGTTGATGCAGTTTCTGTTATTTAAACAAGGGCCCAACGCTTTGTAAAATTGGCTGACCAAATTGTGTTTGTGCTTAACCAATTAATGGGCTTTAGTTTTGCTTTATCTTCAAGTTGAAATAAGGGTCCATATGCCAACCTAAGAACTAACCTTTGGAAGATCAAGAGGACCTTTGCTCAAAGTTTGTGGATGACTTTTGGTAGCCTTAAATTTAGTTACAATCAACCATTAAGTAGCGGATCATTATTAGCTTGAGTGGATCATTAATTAATAGCTTTAAGCGGGATGATATTGAAATTTATGTGTCTTTTGTAATTCTGATGGTTAAAGCTCCTATATAAGTTGAACAATTTTCATCAACGAAGGCAGGCTGAGTTTTATTCAGAAAATAAACGAGTTCTATCTCATCTATCTTAGTGAGAGTGATTCTCCGAAGTTCTTGAGTGATTCAAGAATCCATGAGTTTAATCAAAGGTCCTTTATCCCTTTGTGTGTTTCAACTCTTAGGCTTATCTTCCATTCTTGGAAGTGTGATGTCTATCAATTTTCATTCCATCATCTTTTATGTTTCCATTTTCTCGTTTTAAATAATTTCTCAAATTTCTTGCTTGTTAGCATTCCAACAATGATAGATCAGTCAAACGAATCGAACGCTGTGGATTCACATCATTTGGTATTCACAGCATGGCCATCTAGATTTGGAATAGGAAAGGAAGTTTATTATACAAAGTGTTTAACCGAAGGCCATCCATGTTCAGTTGCATTCGATTACGGAAGCGAAAACAATGTTGTGAACCAAAGTTTGGTGGAGAAACTCCAGTTACCAGCAACCTTTCATCTGGATCAAGCATGGATCAAATTCAGTACATGGCAATGTGTGAAAGAAGTAGTATGTGATATTGCTCCCATGGACTCTTGTCATCTTCTTTTGGGATGGGCATGGCTTCATTTTAAAGCACTCCATCTTGATGAACGTTCCCTTTATTTGAGGCATGAGGGACATCAAAAGAAGTAGAAGTTTACGACACCAAGACAAGTCAGTAAGGATCAACGTAGGCTGAAGGAGAAAACAGAAAAAGAAAGAATAGAGAAGGAAGTAATAGAAACTGCAAAAGGAAGGGAAAATAAAGAAAAAGAAATGGAACTAGGGAAAGTTTATTCGTTAATGTTCTTTCTTCTACAGTTTGTGATGTCATTTTAAAGGAAAAAAAGGATAAGCATGTGAAGGAAATACACGAACTTCCATGTTTGAAAAGGAAGCTTGTTCATAGTGCTTTATCATGCATTTGGTCCGTCGATAAGAAGCAAATTCGTCAAACACAACGCATGGAATTATTTATTGTTACATATCAAGGTGGGGTACTGTTGTCAATAAATGTTATCGACGGATTGCAACCATTGGAAAGTAACAAATATCAAGTTGAATTTGATCCTGGAAGAAGAGAATTAGTTTCAACTTGCGAAAAAATAAAATTCCTTCACAAGATCATAATAAAAACTTACTTTAAAACTAGTGTCTTAAGATTCCGGACAAATCTTCTCGAAGAAGGAGGATATGATGTGAATTGCATATGGGTCAAATGGAGGATGACTAATGCGCCTTGTTGATGCAGTTTCTTTTATTTAAACAAGGGCCCAATGCTTTGTAAAATTGGCTGACCAAATTGTGTTTGTGCTTAACCAATTAATGGGCTTTAGTTTTGCTTTATCTTCAAGTTGAAATAAGGGTCCATATGCCAACTTAAGAACCAACCTTTGGAAGATCAAGAGGACCTTTGCTCAAAGTTTGTGGATGACTTTTGGTAGCCTTAAGTTCTGTTACAATCAACCATTAAGTAGCGGATCATTATTAGCTTGAGAGGATCATTAATTAATAGCTTTTAGCGGGATGATATTGAAATTTATGTGTCTTTTGTAATTCTGATGGTTAAAGCTCCTTCCTATATAAGTTGAACCATTTTCATCAACGAAGGCAAGCTGAGTTTTATTCAGAAAATATACGAGTTTATCTCATCTATCTTAGTGAGAGTGATTCTCCTAAGTTCTTGAGTGATTCAAGAATCCATGAGTTTAATCAAAGGTCCTTTATCCCTTTGTGTGTTTCAACTCTTAGGCTTATCTTCCATTCTTGGAAGTGTGATGTCTATCAATTTCTGTTCCATCTTCTTTTATGTTTCCATTTTCTCGTTTTAAATAATTTCTCAAATTTCTTGCTTGTTAGCATTCCAACAATGATAGATCAGTCAAACGAATCGAACGCTGTGGATTCAAATCATTTGGTATTCCCAGCCTGGCCATCTAGACTTCGAATAGGAAAGGAAGTTTATTATACAAAGTGTTTAACCGAAGGCCATCCATGTTCAGTTGCATTCGATTACGGAAGCGAAAACAATGTTGTGAACCAAAGTTTGGTGGAGAAACTCCAGTTACCAGCAACCTTTCATCTGGATCAAGCATGGATCAAATTCAGTACATGGCAATGTGTGAAAGGAGTAGTATGTGATATTGCTCCCATGGACTCTTGTCATCTTCTTTTGGGATGGGCATGGCTTCATTTTAAAGCACTCCATCTTGATGAACGTTCCCTTTATTTGAGGCATGAGGGACATCAAAAGAAGTAGAAGTTTACGACACCAAGACAAGTCAGTAAGGATCAACGTAGGCTGAAGGAGAAAACAGAAAAAGAAAGAATAAAGAAAGAAGTAATAGAAACTACAGAAGGAAGGGAAAATAAAGAAAAAGAAATGGAACTAGGGAAAGTTTATTCGTCAATGTTCTTTCTTCTACAGTTTGTGATGTCATTTTACAGGAACAAAAGGATAAGCATGTGAAGGAAATACACGAACTTCCATGTTTGAAAAGGAAGCTTGTTCATAGTGCTTTATCATGCATTTGGTCCATCGATAAGAAGCAAATTCGTCAAACACAACGCATGGAATTATTTATTGTTACATATCAAGGTGGGGTACTGTTGTCAAGAAATGTTATCGACGGATTGCAACCATTGGAAAGTAACAAATATCAAGTTGAATTTGATCCTGGAAGAAGAGAATTAGTTTCAACTTCCGAAAAAAAAAATTCCTTCACAAGATCATAATAAAAACTTACTTTAAAACTAGTGTCTTAAGATTCCGGACAAATCTTCTCGAAGAAGGAGGATATGATGTGAATTGCATATGGGTCAAATGGAGGATGACTAATACGCCTTGTTGATGCAGTTTCTGTTATTTAAACAAGGGCCCAACGCTTTGTAAAATTGGCTGACCAAATTGTGTTTGTGCTTAACCAATTAATGGGCTTTAGTTTTGCTTTATCTTCAAGTTGAAATAAGGGTCCATATGCCAACCTAAGAACTAACCTTTGGAAGATCAAGAGGACCTTTGCTCAAAGTTTGTGGATGACTTTTGGTAGCCTTAAATTTAGTTACAATCAACCATTAAGTAGCGGATCATTATTAGCTTGAGTGGATCATTAATTAATAGCTTTAAGCGGGATGATATTGAAATTTATGTGTCTTTTGTAATTCTGATGGTTAAAGCTCCTATATAAGTTGAACAATTTTCATCAACGAAGGCAGGCTGAGTTTTATTCAGAAAATAAACGAGTTCTATCTCATCTATCTTAGTGAGAGTGATTCTCCGAAGTTCTTGAGTGATTCAAGAATCCATGAGTTTAATCAAAGGTCCTTTATCCCTTTGTGTGTTTCAACTCTTAGGCTTATCTTCCATTCTTGGAAGTGTGATGTCTATCAATTTTCATTCCATCATCTTTTATGTTTCCATTTTCTCGTTTTAAATAATTTCTCAAATTTCTTGCTTGTTAGCATTCCAACAATGATAGATCAGTCAAACGAATCGAACGCTGTGGATTCACATCATTTGGTATTCACAGCATGGCCATCTAGATTTGGAATAGGAAAGGAAGTTTATTATACAAAGTGTTTAACCGAAGGCCATCCATGTTCAGTTGCATTCGATTACGGAAGCGAAAACAATGTTGTGAACCAAAGTTTGGTGGAGAAACTCCAGTTACCAGCAACCTTTCATCTGGATCAAGCATGGATCAAATTCAGTACATGGCAATGTGTGAAAGAAGTAGTATGTGATATTGCTCCCATGGACTCTTGTCATCTTCTTTTGGGATGGGCATGGCTTCATTTTAAAGCACTCCATCTTGATGAACGTTCCCTTTATTTGAGGCATGAGGGACATCAAAAGAAGTAGAAGTTTACGACACCAAGACAAGTCAGTAAGGATCAACGTAGGCTGAAGGAGAAAACAGAAAAAGAAAGAATAGAGAAGGAAGTAATAGAAACTGCAAAAGGAAGGGAAAATAAAGAAAAAGAAATGGAACTAGGGAAAGTTTATTCGTTAATGTTCTTTCTTCTACAGTTTGTGATGTCATTTTAAAGGAAAAAAAGGATAAGCATGTGAAGGAAATACACGAACTTCCATGTTTGAAAAGGAAGCTTGTTCATAGTGCTTTATCATGCATTTGGTCCGTCGATAAGAAGCAAATTCGTCAAGCACAACGCATGGAATTATTTATTGTTACATATCAAGGTGAGGTATTGTTGCCAAGAAATGTTATCGACGAATTGCAACCATTGGAAAGTAACAAATATCAAGTTGAATTTGATCCTGGAAGAAGAGAATTAGTTTCAACTTGCGAAAAAAAAAATTCCTTCACAAGATCATAATAAAAACTTACTTTAAAACTAGTGTCTTAAGATTCCGGACAAATCTTCTCGAAGAAGGAGGATATGATGTGAATTGCATATGGGTCAAATGGAGGATGACTAATACGCCTTGTTGATGCAGTTTCTGTTATTTAAACAAGGGCCCAATGCTTTGTAAAATTGGCTGACCAAATTGTGTTTGTGCTTAACCAATTAATGGGCTTTAGTTTTGCTTTATCTTCAAGTTGAAATAAGGGTCCATATGCCAACTTAAGAACCAACCTTTGGAAGATCAAGAGGACCTTTGCTCAAAGTTTGTGGATGACTTTTGGTAGGCTTAAGTTCAGTTACAATCAACCATTAAGTAGCGGATCATTATTAGCTTGAATGGATCAATAATTAATAGCTTTTAGCGGGATGATATTGAAGTTTATGTGTCTTTTGTAATTCTGATGGTTAAAGCTCCTTCCTATATAAGTTGAACCATTTTCATCAACGAAGGCAAGCTGAGTTTTATTCAGAAAATAAACGAGTTTATCCAATCTATCTTAGTGAGAGTGATTCTCCTAAGTTCTTGAGTGATTCAAGAATCCATGAGTTTAATCAAAGGTCCTTTATCCCTTTGTGTGTTTCAACTCTTAGGCTTATCTTCCATTCTTGGAAGTGTGATGTCTATCAATTTTCATTCCATCTTCTTTTATGTTTCCATTTTCTAGTTTTAAATAATTTCTCAAATTTCTTGCTTGTTAGCACTCCAACAATGATAGATCAGTAAAACGAATCAACGCTGTGGATTCACATCATTTGGTATTCACAGCCTGGCCATCTAGATTTGGAATAGGAAATGAAGTTTATTATACAAAGTGTTTAACCGAAGGCCATCCATGTTCAGTTACATTCGATTACGGAAGCGAAAACAATGTTGTGAACCAAAGTTTGGTGGAGAAACTCCAGTTACCAGCAACCTTTCATCTGGATCAAGCATGGATTAAATTCAGTACATGGCAATGTGTGAAAGAAGTAGTATGTGATATTGCTCCCATGGACTCTTGTCATCTTCTTTTGGGATGGGCATGGCTTCATTTTAAAGCACTCCATCTTGATGAACGTTCCCTTTATTTGAGGCATGAGGGACATCAAAAGAAGTAGAAGTTTATGACACCAAGACAAGTCAGTAAGGATCAACGTAGGCTGAAGGAGAAAACAGAAAAAGAAAGAATAGAGAAAGAAGTAATAGAAACTGCAGAAGGAAGGGAAAATAAAGAAAAAGAAATGGAACTAGGGAAAGTTTATTCGTCAATGTTCTTTCTTCTACAGTTTGTGATGTCATTTTACAGGAACAAAAGGATAAGCAATGGAAGGAAATACACGAACTTCCATGTTTGAAAAGGAAGCTTGTTCATAGTGCTTTATCGTGCATTTGGTCCGTCGATAAGAAGCAAATTCGTCAAACACAACGCATGGAATTATTTATTGTTACATATCAAGGTGGGGTATTGTTGCCAAGAAATGTTATCGACGAATTGCAACCACTGGAAAGTAACAAATATCAAGTTGAATTTGATCCTGGAATAAGAGAATTAGTTTCAACTTGTGAAAAAATAAAATTCCTTCACAAGATCATAATAAAAACTTACTTTAAAACTAGTGTCTTAAGATTCGGGACAAATCTTCTCGAAGAAGGAGGGTATGATGTGAATTGCATATGGGTCAAATGGAGGATGACTAATGCGCCGTGTTGATGCAATTTCTTTTATTTAAATAAGGGCCCAATGCTTTGTAAAATTGGCTGACCAAATTGTGTTTGTGCTTAACCAATTAATGGGCTTTAGTTTTGCTTTATCTTCAAGTTGAAATAAGGGTCCATATGCCAACTTAAGAACCAACCTTTGGAAGATCAAGAGGACCTTTGCTCAAAGTTTGTGGATGACTTTTGGTAGCCTTAAGTTTTGTTACAATCAACCATTAAGTAGCGGATCATTATTAGCTTGAGAGGATCATTAATTAATAGCTTTTAGCGGGATGATATTGAAATTTATGTGTCTTTTGTAATTCTGATGGTTAAAGCTCCTTCCTATATAAGTTGAACCATTTTCATCAACGAAGGCAAGCTGAGTTTTATTCAGAAAATATACGAGTTTATCTCATCTATCTTAGTGAGAGTGATTCTCCTAAGTTCTTGAGTGATTCAAGAATCCATGAGCTTAATCAAAGGTCCTTTATCCCTTTGTGTGTTTCAACTCTTAGGCTTATCTTCCATTCTTGGAAGTGTGATGTCTATCAATTTTCATTCCATCTTCTTTTATGTTTCCTTTTTCTCGTTTTAAATAATTTCTCAAATTTCTTGCTTGTTAGCACTCCAACAATGATAGATCAGTAAAACGAATCGAACGCTGTGGATTCACATCATTTGGTATTCACAACATGGCCATCTAGATTTGGAATAGGAAAGGAAGTTTATTATACAAAGTGTTTAACCGAAGGCCATCCATGTTCAGTTGCATTCGATTACGGAAGCGAAAACAATGTTGTGAACCAAAGTTTGGTGGAGAAACTCCAGTTACCAGCAACCTTTCATCTGGATCAAGCATGGATCATATTCAGTACATGGCAATGTGTGAAAGAAGTAGTATGTGATATTGCTCCCATGGACTCTTGTCATCTTCTATTGGGATGAGCATGGCTTCATTTTAAAGCACTCCATCTTGATGAACGTTCCCTTTATTTGAGGCATGAGGGACATCAAAAGAAGTAGAAGTTTATGACACCAAGACAAGTCAGTAAGGATCAACGTAGGCTGAAGGAGAAAACAAAAAAAGAAAGAATAGAGAAGGAAGTAATAGAAACTGCAAAAGGAAGGGAAAATAAAGAAAAAGAAATGGAACTAGGGAAAGTTTATTCGTTAATGTTCTTTCTTCTACAGTTTGTGATGTCATTTTAAAGGAACAAAAGGATAAGCATGTGAAGGAAATACACGAACTTCCATGTTTGAAAAGGAAGCTTGTTCATAGTGCTTTATCATGCATTTGGTCCGTTGATAAGAAGCAAATTCGTCAAACACAACGCATGGAATTATTTATTGTTACATATCAAGGTGGGGTACTGTTGTCTAGAAATGTTATCGACGGATTCCAACTATTGGAAAGTAACAAATATCAAGTTGAATTTGATCCTGGAAGAAGAGAATTAGATTCAACTTGCGAAAAAATAAAATTCCTTCATAAGATCATAATAAAAACTTACTTTAAAACTAGTGTCTTAAGATTCGGGACAAATCTTCTCGAAGAAGGAGGGTATGATGTGAATTGCATATGGGTCAAATGGAGGATGACTAATGCGCCGTGTTGATGCAGTTTCTGTTATTTAAACAAGGGCCCAATGCTTTGTAAAATTGGCTGACCAAATTGTGTTTGTGCTTAACCAATTAATGGGCTTTAGTTTTGCTTTATCTTCAAGTTGAAATAAGGGTCCATATGCCAACCTATGAACCAACCTTTGGAAGATCAAGAGGACCTTTGCTCAAAGTTTGTGGATGACTTTTGGTAGCCTTAAGTTCTGTTACAATCAACCATTAAGTAGCGGATCATTATTAGCTTGAGAGGATCATTAACTAATAGCTTTTAGCGGGATGATATTGAAATTTATGTGTCTTTTGTAATTCTGAAGGTTAAAGCTCCTTCCTATATAAGTTGAACCATTTTCATCAACGAAGGCAAGCTGAGTTTTATTCAGAAAATAAACGAGTTTATCTCATCTATCTTAGTGAGAGTGATTCTCCTAAGTTCTTGAGTGTTTCAAGAATCCATGAGTTTAATTAAAGGTCCTTTATCCCTTTGTGTGTTTCAACTCTTAGGCTTATCTTCCATTCTTGGAAGTGTGATGTCTATCAATTTTCATTCCATCTTCTTTTATGTTTCCATTTTCTCGTTTTAAATAATTTCTCAAATTTCTTGCTTGTTAGCACTCCAACAATGATAGATCAGTAAAACGAATCAACGCTGTGGATTCACATCATTTGGTATTCACAGCCTGGCCATCTAGATTTGGAATAGGAAAGGAAGTTTATTATACAAAGTGTTTAACCGACGGCCATCCATGTTCAGTTGCATTCGATTACGGAAGCGAAAACAATGTTGTGAACCAAAGTTTGGTGGAGAAACTCCAGTTACCAGCAACCTTTCATCTGGATCAAGCATGGATGAAATTCAGTACATGGCAATGTGTGAAAGAAGTAGTATGTGATATTGCTCCCATGGACTCTTGTCATCTTCTTTTGGGATGGGCATGGCTTCATTTTAAAGCACTCCATCTTGATGAACGTTCCCTTTATTTGAGGCATGAGGGACATCAAAAGAAGTAGAAGTTTATGACACCAAGACAAGTCAGTAAGGATCAACGTAGGCTGAAGGAGAAAACAGAAAAAGAAAGAATAGAGAAAGAAGTAATAGAAACTGCAGAAGGAAGGGAAAATAAAGAAAAAGAAATGGAACTAGGGAAAGTTTATTCGTCAATGTTCTTTCTTCTACAGTTTGTGATGTCATTTTACAGGAACAAAAGGATAAGCAATGGAAGGAAATACACGAACTTCCATGTTTGAAAAGGAAGCTTGTTCATAGTGCTTTATCGTGCATTTGGTCCGTCGATAAGAAGCAAATTCGTCAAGCACAACGCATGGAATTATTTATTGTTACATATCAAGGTGGGGTATTGTTGCCAAGAAATGTTATCGACGAATTGCAACCATTGGAAAGTAACAAATATCAAGTTGAATTTGATCCTGGAAGAAGAGAATTAGTTTCAACTTGTGAAAAAATAAAATTCCTTCACAAGATCATAATAAAAACTTACTTTAAAACTAGTGTCTTAAGATTCGGGACAAATCTTCTCGAAGAAGGAGGGTATGATGTGAATTGCATATGGGTCAAATGGAGGATGACTAATGCGCAGTGTTGATGCAGTTTCTGTTATTTAAACTAGGGCCCAATGCTTTGTAAAATTGGCTGACCAAATTGTGTTTGTGCTTAACCAATTAATGGGCTTTAGTTTTGCTTTATCTTCAAGTTGAAATAAGGGTCCATATGCCAACTTAAGAACCAACCTTTGGAAGATCAAGAGGACCTTTGCTCAAAGTTTGTGGATGACTTTTGGTAGGCTTAAGTTCAGTTACAATCAACCATTAAGTAGCGGATCATTATTAGCTTGAATGGATCAATAATTAATAGCTTTTAGCGGGATGATATTGAAGTTTATGTGTCTTTTGTAATTCTGATGGTTAAAGCTCCTTCCTATATAAGTTGAACCATTTTCATCAACGAAGGCAAGCTGAGTTTTATTCAGAAAATATACGAGTTTATCTCATCTATCTTAGTGAGAGTGATTCTCCTAAGTTCTTGAGTGATTCAAGAATCCATGAGTTTCATCAAAGGTCCTTTATCCCTCTGTGTGTTTCAACTCTTAGGCTTATCTTCCATTCTTGGAAGTGTGATGTCTATCAATTTCTGTTCCATCTTCTTTTATGTTTCCATTTTCTCGTTTTAAATAATTTCTCAAATTTCTTGCTTGTTAGCATTCCAACAATGATAGATCAGTCAAACGAATCGAACGCTGTGGATTCAAATCATTTGGTATTTCCAGCCTGGCCATCTAGACTTGGAATAGGAAAGGAAGTTTATTATACAAAGTGTTTAACCGAAGGCCATCCATGTTTAGTTGCATTCGATTACGGAAGCGAAAACAATGTTGTGAGCCAAAGATTGGTGGAGAAACTCCAGTTACCAGCAATCTTTCATCTAGATCAAGCATGGATCATATTCAGTACATGGCAATGTGTGAAAGAATCATTATGTGATATTGCTCCCATGGACTCTTGTCATCTTCTTTTGGGATGGGCATGGCTTCATTTTAAAACACTTCATCTTGATGAACGTTCCCTTTATTTGAGGCCTGAGGGACATCAAAGGAAGTAGAAGTTTATGACACCAAGACAAGTCAGTAAGGATCAACGTAGGCTGAAGGAGAAAACAGAATAAGAAAGAATAGAAAAAGAAGTAATAGAAACTGCAGAAGGAAGGGAAAATAAAGAAAAAGAAATGGAACTAGAGAAAGTTTATTCGTCAATGTATTTTCTTCTACAGTTTGTGATGTCATTTTACAGGAACAAAAGGATAAGCAATGGAAGGAAATACACGAACTTCCATGTTTGAAAAGGAAGCTTGTTCATAGTGCTTTATCGTGCATTTGGTCCGTCGATAAGAAGCAAATTCGTCAAACACAACGCATGGAATTATTTATTGTTACATATCAAGGTGGGGTACTGTTGTCAAGAAATGTTATCGACGGATTGCAACCATTGGAAAGTAACAAATATCAAGTTGAATTTGATCCTGGAAGAAGAGAATTAGTTTCAACTTGCAAAAAAATAAAATTCCTTCACAAGATCATAATAAAAACTTACTTTAAAACTAGTGTCTTAAGATTCGGGACAAATCTTCTCGAAGAAGGAGGGTATGATGTGAATTGCATATGGGTCAAATGGAGGATGACTAATGCGCCGTGTTGATGCAGTTTCTTTTATTTAAATAAGGGCCCAATGCTTTGTAAAATTGGCTGACCAAATTGTGTTTGTGCTTAACCAATTAATGGGCTTTAGTTTTGCTTTATCTTCAAGTTGAAATAAGGGTCCATATGGCAACTTAAGAACCAACCTTTGGAAGATCAAGAGGACCTTTGCTCAAAGTTTGTGGATGACTTTTGGTAGCCTTAAGTTCTGTTACAATCAACCATTAAGTAGCGGATCATTATTAGCTTGAGAGGATCATTAACTAATAGCTTTTAGCGGGATGATATTGAAATTTATGTGTCTTTTGTAATTCTGAAGGTTAAAGCTCCTTCCTATATAAGTTGAACCATTTTCATCAACGAAGGCAAGCTGAGTTTTATTCAGAAAATAAACGAGTTTATCTCATCTATCTTAGTGAGAGTGATTCTCCTAAGTTCTTGAGTGATTCAAGAATCCATGAGTTTAATTAAAGGTCCTTTATCCCTTTGTGTGTTTCAACTCTTAGGCTTATCTTCCATTCTTGGAAGTGTGATGTCTATCAATTTTCATTCCATCTTCTTTTATGTTTCCATTTTCTCGTTTTAAATAATTTCTCAAATTTCTTGCTTGTTAGCATTCCAACAATGATAGATCAGTATAACGAATCGAACGCTATGGATTCACATCATTTGGTATTCACAGCCTGGCCATCTAGATTTAGAATAGGAAAGGAAGTATATTATACAAAGTGTTTAACCGAAGGCCATCCATGTTCAGTTGCATTCGATTACGGAAGCGAAAACAATGTTGTGAACCAAAGTTTGGTGGAGAAACTCCAGTTACCAGCAACCTTTCATCTGGATCAAGCATGGATCAAATTCAGTACATGGCAATGTGTGAAAGAAGTAGTATGTGATATTGCTCCCATGGACTCTTGTCATCTTTTATTGGGATGGGCATGGCTTCATTTTAAAGCACTCCATCTTGATGAACGTTCCCTTTATTTGAGGCATGAGGGACATCAAAAGAAGTAGAAGTTTATGACACCAAGACAAGTCAGTAAGGATCAACGTAGGCTGAAGGAGAAAACAGAAAAAGAAAGAATAGAAACAGAAGTAATAGAAACTGCAGAAGGAAGGGAAAATAAAGAAAAAGAAATGGAACTAGGGAAAGTTTATTCGTCAATGTTCTTTCTTCTACAGTTTGTGATGTCATTTTACAGGAACAAAAGGATAAGCAATGGAAGGAAATACACGAACTTCCATGTTTGAAAAGGAAGCTTGTTCATAGTGCTTTATCGTGCATTTGGTCCGTCGATAAGAAGCAAATTCGTCAAACACAACGCATGGAATTATTTATTGTTACATATCAAGGTGGGGTACTGTTGTCAAGAAATGTTATCGACGGATTGCAACCATTGGAAAGTAACAAATATCAAGTTGAATTTGATCCTGGAAGAAGAGAATTAGTTTCAACTTGCGAAAAAATAAAATTCCTTCACAAGTTCATAATAAAAACTTACTTTAAAACTAGTGTCTTAAGATTCCGGACAAATCTTCTCGAAGAAGGAGGATATGATGTGAATTGCATATGGGTCAAATGGAGGATGACTAATTCGCCGTGTTGATGCGGTTTCTTTTATTTAAACAAGGGCCCAATGCTTTGTAAAATTGGCTGACCAAATTGTGTTTGTGCTTAACCAATTAATGGGCTTTAGTTTTGCTTTATCTTCAAGTTGAAATAAGGGTCCATATGCCAACTTAAGAACCAACCTTTGGAAGATCAAGAGGACCTTTGCTCAAAGTTTGTGGATGACTTTTGGTAGCCTTAAGTTCTGTTACAATCAACCATTAAGTAGCGGATCGTTATTAGCTTGAGTGGATCATTAATTAATAGCTTTAAGCGGGATGATATTGAAATTTATGTGTCTTTTGTAATTCTGATGGTTAAAGCTCCTATATAAGTTGAACCATTTTCATCAACGAAGGCAAGCTGAGTTTTATTGAGAAAATAAACGAGTTTTATCTCATCTATCTTAGTGAGAGTGATTCTCCTAAGTTCTTGAGTGATTCAAGAATCCATGAGTTTCATCAAAGGTCCTTTATCCCTTTGTGTGTTTCAACTCTTAGGCTTATCTTCCATTCTTGGAAGTGTGATGTCTATCAATTTCCGTTCCATCTTCTTTTATGTTTCCATTTTCTCGTTTTAAATAATTTCTCAAATTTCTTGCTTGTTAGCATTCCAACAATGATAGATCAGTCAAACGAATCGAACGCTGTGGATTCACATCATTTGGTATTCACAGCCTGGCCATCTAGACCTGGAATAGGAAAGGAAGTTTATTATACAAAGTGTTTAACCGAAGGCCATCCATGTTTAGTTGCATTCGATTACGGAAGCGAAAATAATGTTGTGAGCCAAAGATTGGTGGAGAAACTCCAGTTACCAGCAACCTTTCATCTGGATCAAGCATGGATCAAATTCAGTACATGGCAATGTGTGAAAGAAGTATTATGTGATATTGCTCCCATGGACTCTCGTCATCTTCTTTTGGGATGGGCATGGCTTCATTTTAAAACACTCCATCTTGATGAACGTTCCCTTTATTTGAGGCATGAGGGACATCAAAGGAAGTAGAAGTTTATGACACCAAGACAAGTCAGTAAGGATCAACGTAGGCTGAAGGAGAAAACAGAAAAAGAAAGAATAGAAACAGAAGTAATAGAAACTGCAGAAGGAAGGGAAAATAAAGAAAAAGAAATGGAACTAGAGAAAGTTTATTCGTCAATGTATTTTCTTCTACAGTTTGTGATGTCATTTTACAGGAACAAAAGGATAAGCATGTGAAGGAAATACACGAACTTCCATGTTTGAAAAGGAAGCTTGTTCATAGTGCTTTATCATGCATTTGGTCCGTCGATAAGAAGCAAATTCGTCAAACACAACGCATGGAATTATTTATTGTTACATATCAAGGTGGGGTATTGTTGTCAAGAAATGTTATCGACGGATTGCAACCATCGGAAAGTAACAAATATCAAGTTGAATTTGATCCTGGAAGAAGAGAATTAGTTTCAACTTGCGAAAAAATAAAATTCCTTCACAAGTTCATAATAAAAACTTACTTTAAAACTAGTGTCTTAAGATTCCGGACAAATCTTCTCGAAGAAGGAGGATATGATGTGAATTGCATATGGGTCAAATGGAGGATGACTAATTCGCCGTGTTGATGCGGTTTCTTTTATTTAAACAAGGGCCCAATGCTTTGTAAAATTGGCTGACCAAATTGTGTTTGTGCTTAACCAATTAATGGGCTTTAGTTTTGCTTTATCTTCAAGTTGAAATAAGGGTCCATATGCCAACTTAAGAACCAACCTTTGGAAGATCAAGAGGACCTTTGCTCAAAGTTTGTGGATGACTTTTGGTAGCCTTAAGTTCTGTTACAATCAACCATTAAGTAGCGGATCGTTATTAGCTTGAGTGGATCATTAATTAATAGCTTTAAGCGGGATGATATTGAAATTTATGTGTCTTTTGTAATTCTGATGGTTAAAGCTCCTATATAAGTTGAACCATTTTCATCAACGAAGGCAAGCTGAGTTTTATTCAGAAAATAAACGAGTTTTATCTCATCTATCTTAGTGAGAGTGATTCTCCTAAGTTCTTGAGTGATTCAAGAATCCATGAGTTTCATCAAAGGTCCTTTATCCCTTTGTGTGTTTCAACTCTTAGGCTTATCTTCCATTCTTGGAAGTGTGATGTCTATCAATTTCCGTTCCATCTTCTTTTATGTTTCCATTTTCTCGTTTTAAATAATTTCTCAAATTTCTTGCTTGTTAGCATTCCAACAATGATAGATCAGTCAAACGAATCGAACGCTGTCGATTCACATCATTTGGTATTCACAGCCTGGCCATCTAGACCTGGAATAGGAAAGGAAGTTTATTATACAAAGTGTTTAACCGAAGGCCATCCATGTTTAGTTGCATTCGATTACGGAAGCGAAAATAATGTTGTGAGCCAAAGATTGGCGGAGAAACTCCAGTTACCAGCAACCTTTCATCTGGATCAAGCATGGATCAAATTCAGTACATGGCAATGTGTGAAAGAAGTATTATGTGATATTGCTCCCATGGACTCTCATCATCTTCTTTTGGGATGGGCATGGCTTCATTTTAAAACACTCCATCTTGATGAACGTTCCCTTTATTTGAGGCATGAGGGACATCAAAGGAAGTAGAAGTTTATGACACCAAGACAAGTCAGTAAGGATCAACGTAGGCTGAAGGAGAAAACAGAAAAAGAAAGAATAGAAACAGAAGTAATAGAAACTGCAGAAGGAAGGGAAAATAAAGAAAAAGAAATGGAACTAGAGAAAGTTTATTCGTCAATGTATTTTCTTCTACAGTTTGTGATGTCATTTTACAGGAACAAAAGGATAAGCATGTGAAGGAAATACACGAACTTCCATGTTTGAAAAGGAAGCTTGTTCATAGTGCTTTATCATGCATTTGGTCCGTCGATAAGAAGCAAATTCGTCAAACACAACGCATGGAATTATTTATTGTTACATATCAAGGTGGGGTATTGTTGTCAAGAAATGTTATCGACGGATTGCAACCATCGGAAAGTAACAAATATCAAGTTGAATTTGATCCTGGAAGAAGAGAATTAGTTTCAACTTGCGAAAAAATAAAATTCCTTCACAAGTTCATAATAAAAACTTACTTTAAAACTAGTGTCTTAAGATTCCGGACAAATCTTCTCGAAGAAGGAGGATATGATGTGAATTGCATATGGGTCAAATGGAGGATGACTAATTCGCCGTGTTGATGCGGTTTCTTTTATTTAAACAAGGGCCCAATGCTTTGTAAAATTGGCTGACCAAATTGTGTTTGTGCTTAACCAATTAATGGGCTTTAGTTTTGCTTTATCTTCAAGTTGAAATAAGGGTCCATATGCCAACTTAAGAACCAACCTTTGGAAGATCAAGAGGACCTTTGCTCAAAGTTTGTGGATGACTTTTGGTAGCCTTAAGTTCTGTTACAATCAACCATTAAGTAACGGATCGTTATTAGCTTGAGTGGATCATTAATTAATAGCTTTAAGCGGGATGATATTGAAATTTATGTGTCTTTTGTAATTCTGATGGTTAAAGCTCCTATATAAGTTGAACCATTTTCATCAACGAAGGCAAGCTGAGTTTTATTGAGAAAATAAACGAGTTTTATCTCATCTATCTTAGTGAGAGTGATTCTCCTAAGTTCTTGAGTGATTCAAGAATCCATGAGTTTCATCAAAGGTCCTTTATCCCTTTGTGTGTTTCAACTCTTAGGCTTATCTTCCATTCTTGGAAGTGTGATGTCTATCAATTTCCGTTCCATCTTCTTTTATGTTTCCATTTTCTCGTTTTAAATAATTTCTCAAATTTCTTGCTTGTTAGCATTCCAACAATGATAGATCAGTCAAACGAATCGAACGCTGTGGATTCACATCATTTGGTATTCACAGCCTGGCCATCTAGACCTGGAATAGGAAAGGAAGTTTATTATACAAAGTGTTTAACCGAAGGCCATCCATGTTTAGTTGCATTCGATTACGGAAGCGAAAATAATGTTGTGAGCCAAAGATTGGCGGAGAAACTCCAGTTACCAGCAACCTTTCATCTGGATCAAGCATGGATCAAATTCAGTACATGGCAATGTGTGAAAGAAGTATTATGTGATATTGCTCCCATGGACTCTCGTCATCTTCTTTTGGGATGGGCATGGCTTCATTTTAAAACACTCCATCTTGATGAACGTTCCCTTTATTTGAGGCATGAGGGACATCAAAGGAAGTAGAAGTTTATGACACCAAGACAAGTCAGTAAGGATCAACGTAGGCTGAAGGAGAAAACAGAAAAAGAAAGAATAGAAACAGAAGTAATAGAAACTGCAGAAGGAAGGGAAAATAAAGAAAAAGAAATGGAACTAGAGAAAGTTTATTCGTCAATGTATTTTCTTCTACAGTTTGTGATGTCATTTTACAGGAACAAAAGGATAAGCATGTGAAGGAAATATACGAACTTCCATGTTTGAAAAGGAAGCTTGTTCATAGTGCTTTATCATGCATTTGGTCCGTCGATAAGAAGCAAATTCGTCAAACACAACGCATGGAATTATTTATTGTTACATATCAAGGTGGGGTATTGTTGTCAAGAAATGTTATCGACGGATTGCAACCATTGGAAAGTAACAAATATCAAGTTGAATTTGATCCTGGAAGAAGAGAATTAGTTTCAACTTGCGAAAAAATAAAATTCCTTCACAAGTTCATAATAAAAACTTACTTTAAAACTAGTGTCTTAAGATTCCGGACAAATCTTCTCGAAGAAGGAGGATATGATGTGAATTGCATATGGGTCAAATGGAGGATGACTAATTCGCCGTGTTGATGCGGTTTCTTTTATTTAAACAAGGGCCCAATGCTTTGTAAAATTGGCTGACCAAATTGTGTTTGTGCTTAACCAATTAATGGGCTTTAGTTTTGCTTTATCTTCAAGTTGAAATAAGGGTCCATATGCCAACTTAAGAACCAACCTTTGGAAGATCAAGAGGACCTTTGCTCAAAGTTTGTGGATGACTTTTGGTAGCCTTAAGTTCTGTTACAATCAACCATTAAGTAGCGGATCGTTATTAGCTTGAGTGGATCATTAATTAATAGCTTTAAGCGGGATGATATTGAAATTTATGTGTCTTTTGTAATTCTGATGGTTAAAGCTCCTATATAAGTTGAACCATTTTCATCAACGAAGGCAAGCTGAGTTTTATTGAGAAAATAAACGAGTTTTATCTCATTTATCTTAGTGAGAGTGATTCTCCTAAGTTCTTGAGTGATTCAAGAATCCATGAGTTTCATCAAAGGTCCTTTATCCCTTTGTGTGTTTCAACTCTTAGGCTTATCTTCCATTCTTGGAAGTGTGATGTCTATCAATTTCCGTTCCATCTTCTTTTATGTTTCCATTTTCTCGTTTTAAATAATTTCTCAAATTTCTTGCTTGTTAGCATTCCAACAATGATAGATCAGTCAAACGAATCGAACGCTGTGGATTCACATCATTTGGTATTCACAGCCTGGCCATCTAGACCTGGAATAGGAAAGGAAGTTTATTATACAAAGTGTTTAACCGAAGGCCATCGATGTTTAGTTGCATTCGATTACGGAAGCGAAAACAATGTTGTGAGCCAAAGATTGGTGGAGAAACTCCAGTTACCAGCAACCTTTCATCTGGATCAAGCATGGATCAAATTCAGTACATGGCAATGTGTGAAAGAAGTATTATGTGATATTGCTCCCATGGACTCTCGTCATCTTCTTTTGGGATGGGCATGGCTTCATTTTAAAACACTCCATCTTGATGAACGTTCCCTTTATTTGAGGCATGAGGGACATCAAAGGAAGTAGAAGTTTATGACACCAAGACAAGTCAGTAAGGATCAACGTAGGCTGAAGGAGAAAACAGAAAAAGAAAGAATAGAAACAGAAGTAATAGAAACTGCAGAAGGAAGGGAAAATAAAGAAAAAGAAATGGAACTAGAGAAAGTTTATTCGTCAATGTATTTTCTTCTACAGTTTGTGATGTCATTTTACAGGAACAAAAGGATAAGCATGTGAAGGAAATACACGAACTTCCATGTTTGAAAAGGAAGCTTGTTCATAGTGCTTTATCATGCATTTGGTCCGTCGATAAGAAGCAAATTCGTCAAACACAACGCATGGAATTATTTATTGTTACATATCAAGGTGGGGTATTGTTGTCAAGAAATGTTATCGACGGATTGCAACCATTGGAAAGTAACAAATATCAAGTTGAATTTGATCCTGGAAGAAGAGAATTAGTTTCAACTTGCGAAAAAATAAAATTCCTTCACAAGTTCATAATAAAAACTTACTTTAAAACTAGTGTCTTAAGATTCCGGACAAATCTTCTCGAAGAAGGAGGATATGATGTGAATTGCATATGGGTCAAATGGAGGATGACTAATTCGCCGTGTTGATGCGGTTTCTTTTATTTAAACAAGGGCCCAATGCTTTGTAAAATTGGCTGACCAAATTGTGTTTGTGCTTAACCAATTAATGGGCTTTAGTTTTGCTTTATCTTCAAGTTGAAATAAGGGTCCATATGCCAACTTAAGAACCAACCTTTGGAAGATCAAGAGGACCTTTGCTCAAAGTTTGTGGATGACTTTTGGTAGCCTTAAGTTCTGTTACAATCAACCATTAAGTAGCGGATCGTTATTAGCTTGAGTGGATCATTAATTAATAGCTTTAAGCGGGATGATATTGAAATTTATGTGTCTTTTGTAATTCTGATGGTTAAAGCTCCTATATAAGTTGAACCATTTTCATCAACGAAGGCAAGCTGAGTTTTATTGAGAAAATAAACGAGTTTTATCTCATCTATCTTAGTGAGAGTGATTCTCCTAAGTTCTTGAGTGATTCAAGAATCCATGAGTTTCATCAAAGGTCCTTTATCCCTTTGTGTGTTTCAACTCTTAGGGTTATCTTCCATTCTTGGAAGTGTGATGTCTATCAATTTCCGTTCCATCTTCTTTTATGTTTCCATTTTCTCGTTTTAAATAATTTCTCAAATTTCTTGCTTGTTAGCATTCCAACAATGATAGATCAGTCAAACGAATCGAACGCTGTGGATTCACATCATTTGGTATTCACAGCCTGGCCATCTAGACCTGGAATAGGAAAGGAAGTTTATTATACAAAGTGTTTAACCGAAGGCCATCCATGTTTAGTTGCATTCGATTACGGAAGCGAAAATAATGTTGTGAGCCAAAGATTGGCGGAGAAACTCCAGTTACCAGCAACCTTTCATCTGGATCAAGCATGGATCAAATTCAGTACATGGCAATGTGTGAAAGAAGTATTATGTGATATTGCTCCCATGGACTCTCGTCATCTTCTTTTGGGATGGGCATGGCTTCATTTTAAAACACTCCATCTTGATGAACGTTCCCTTTATTTGAGGCATGAGGGACATCAAAGGAAGTAGAAGTTTATGACACCAAGACAAGTCAGTAAGGATCAACGTAGGCTGAAGGAGAAAACAGAAAAAGAAAGAATAGAAACTGCAGAAGGAAGGGAAAATAAAGAAAAAGAAATGGAACTAGAGAAAGTTTATTCGTCAATGTATTTTCTTCTACAGTTTGTGATGTCATTTTACAGGAACAAAAGGATAAGCATGTGAAGGAAATATACGAACTTCCATGTTTGAAAAGGAAGCTTGTTCATAGTGCTTTATCATGCATTTGGTCCGTCGATAAGAAGCAAATTCGTCAAACACAACGCATGGAATTATTTATTGTTACATATCAAGGTGGGGTATTGTTGTCAAGAAATGTTATCGACGGATTGCAACCATTGGAAAGTAACAAATATCAAGTTGAATTTGATCCTGGAAGAAGAGAATTAGTTTCAACTTGCGAAAAAATAAAATTCCTTCACAAGTTCATAATAAAAACTTACTTTAAAACTAGTGTCTTAAGATTCCGGACAAATCTTCTCGAAGAAGGAGGATATGATGTGAATTGCATATGGGTCAAATGGAGGATGACTAATTCGCCGTGTTGATGCGGTTTCTTTTATTTAAACAAGGGCCCAATGCTTTGTAAAATTGGCTGACCAAATTGTGTTTGTGCTTAACCAATTAATGGGCTTTAGTTTTGCTTTATCTTCAAGTTGAAATAAGGGTCCATATGCCAACTTAAGAACCAACCTTTGGAAGATCAAGAGGACCTTTGCTCAAAGTTTGTGGATGACTTTTGGTAGCCTTAAGTTCTGTTACAATCAACCATTAAGTAGCGGATCGTTATTAGCTTGAGTGGATCATTAATTAATAGCTTTAAGCGGGATGATATTGAAATTTATGTGTCTTTTGTAATTCTGATGGTTAAAGCTCCTATATAAGTTGAACCATTTTCATCAACGAAGGCAAGCTGAGTTTTATTGAGAAAATAAACGAGTTTTATCTCATCTATCTTAGTGAGAGTGATTCTCCTAAGTTCTTGAGTGATTCAAGAATCCATGAGTTTCATCAAAGGTCCTTTATCCCTTTGTGTGTTTCAACTCTTAGGCTTATCTTCCATTCTTGGAAGTGTGATGTCTATCAATTTCCGTTCCATCTTCTTTTATGTTTCCATTTTCTCGTTTTAAATAATTTCTCAAATTTCTTGCTTGTTAGCATTCCAACAATGATAGATCAGTCAAACGAATCGAACGCTGTGGATTCACATCATTTGGTATTCACAGCCTGGCCATCTAGACCTGGAATAGGAAAGGAAGTTTATTATACAAAGTGTTTAACCGAAGGCCATCCATGTTTAGTTGCATTCGATTACGGAAGCGAAAATAATGTTGTGAGCCAAAGATTGGCGGAGAAACTCCAGTTACCAGCAACCTTTCATCTGGATCAAGCATGGATCAAATTCAGTACATGGCAATGTGTGAAAGAAGTATTATGTGATATTGCTCCCATGGACTCTCGTCATCTTCTTTTGGGATGGGCATGGCTTCATTTTAAAACACTCCATCTTGATGAACGTTCCCTTTATTTGAGGCATGAGGGACATCAAAGGAAGTAGAAGTTTATGACACCAAGACAAGTCAGTAAGGATCAACGTAGGCTGAAGGAGAAAACAGAAAAAGAAAGAATAGAAACTGCAGAAGGAAGGGAAAATAAAGAAAAAGAAATGGAACTAGAGAAAGTTTATTCGTCAATGTATTTTCTTCTACAGTTTGTGATGTCATTTTACAGGAACAAAAGGATAAGCATGTGAAGGAAATATACGAACTTCCATGTTTGAAAAGGAAGCTTGTTCATAGTGCTTTATCATGCATTTGGTCCGTCGATAAGAAGCAAATTCGTCAAACACAACGCATGGAATTATTTATTGTTACATATCAAGGTGGGGTATTGTTGTCAAGAAATGTTATCGACGGATTGCAACCATTGGAAAGTAACAAATATCAAGTTGAATTTGATCCTGGAAGAAGAGAATTAGTTTCAACTTGCGAAAAAATAAAATTCCTTCACAAGTTCATAATAAAAACTTACTTTAAAACTAGTGTCTTAAGATTCCGGACAAATCTTCTCGAAGAAGGAGGATATGATGTGAATTGCATATGGGTCAAATGGAGGATGACTAATTCGCCGTGTTGATGCGGTTTCTTTTATTTAAACAAGGGCCCAATGCTTTGTAAAATTGGCTGACCAAATTGTGTTTGTGCTTAACCAATTAATGGGCTTTAGTTTTGCTTTATCTTCAAGTTGAAATAAGGGTCCATATGCCAACTTAAGAACCAACCTTTGGAAGATCAAGAGGACCTTTGCTCAAAGTTTGTGGATGACTTTTGGTAGCCTTAAGTTCTGTTACAATCAACCATTAAGTAGCGGATCGTTATTAGCTTGAGTGGATCATTAATTAATAGCTTTAAGCGGGATGATATTGAAATTTATGTGTCTTTTGTAATTCTGATGGTTAAAGCTCCTATATAAGTTGAACCATTTTCATCAACGAAGGCAAGCTGAGTTTTATTGAGAAAATAAACGAGTTTTATCTCATCTATCTTAGTGAGAGTGATTCTCCTAAGTTCTTGAGTGATTCAAGAATCCATGAGTTTCATCAAAGGTCCTTTATCCCTTTGTGTGTTTCAACTCTTAGGGTTATCTTCCATTCTTGGAAGTGTGATGTCTATCAATTTCCGTTCCATCTTCTTTTATGTTTCCATTTTCTCGTTTTAAATAATTTCTCAAATTTCTTGCTTGTTAGCATTCCAACAATGATAGATCAGTCAAACGAATCGAACGCTGTGGATTCACATCATTTGGTATTCACAGCCTGGCCATCTAGACCTGGAATAGGAAAGGAAGTTTATTATACAAAGTGTTTAACCGAAGGCCATCCATGTTTAGTTGCATTCGATTACGGAAGCGAAAATAATGTTGTGAGCCAAAGATTGGCGGAGAAACTCCAGTTACCAGCAACCTTTCATCTGGATCAAGCATGGATCAAATTCAGTACATGGCAATGTGTGAAAGAAGTATTATGTGATATTGCTCCCATGGACTCTCGTCATCTTCTTTTGGGATGGGCATGGCTTCATTTTAAAACACTCCATCTTGATGAACGTTCCCTTTATTTGAGGCATGAGGGACATCAAAGGAAGTAGAAGTTTATGACACCAAGACAAGTCAGTAAGGATCAACGTAGGCTGAAGGAGAAAACAGAAAAAGAAAGAATAGAAACAGAAGTAATAGAAACTGCAGAAGGAAGGGAAAATAAAGAAAAAGAAATGGAACTAGAGAAAGTTTATTCGTCAATGTATTTTCTTCTACAGTTTGTGATGTCATTTTACAGGAACAAAAGGATAAGCATGTGAAGGAAATACACGAACTTCCATGTTTGAAAAGGAAGCTTGTTCATAGTGCTTTATCATGCATTTGGTCCGTCGATAAGAAGCAAATTCGTCAAACACAACGCATGGAATTATTTATTGTTACATATCAAGGTGGGGTATTGTTGTCAAGAAATGTTATCGACGGATTGCAACCATTGGAAAGTAACAAATATCAAGTTGAATTTGATCCTGGAAGAAGAGAATTAGTTTCAACTTGCGAAAAAATAAAATTCCTTCACAAGTTCATAATAAAAACTTACTTTAAAACTAGTGTCTTAAGATTCCGGACAAATCTTCTCGAAGAAGGAGGATATGATGTGAATTGCATATGGGTCAAATGGAGGATGACTAATTCGCCGTGTTGATGCGGTTTCTTTTATTTAAACAAGGGCCCAATGCTTTGTAAAATTGGCTGACCAAATTGTGTTTGTGCTTAACCAATTAATGGGCTTTAGTTTTGCTTTATCTTCAAGTTGAAATAAGGGTCCATATGCCAACTTAAGAACCAACCTTTGGAAGATCAAGAGGACCTTTGCTCAAAGTTTGTGGATGACTTTTGGTAGCCTTAAGTTCTGTTACAATCAACCATTAAGTAGCGGATCGTTATTAGCTTGAGTGGATCATTAATTAATAGCTTTAAGCGGGATGATATTGAAATTTATGTGTCTTTTGTAATTCTGATGGTTAAAGCTCCTATATAAGTTGAACCATTTTCATCAACGAAGGCAAGCTGAGTTTTATTGAGAAAATAAACGAGTTTTATCTCATCTATCTTAGTGAGAGTGATTCTCCTAAGTTCTTGAGTGATTCAAGAATCCATGAGTTTCATCAAAGGTCCTTTATCCCTTTGTGTGTTTCAACTCTTAGGGTTATCTTCCATTCTTGGAAGTGTGATGTCTATCAATTTCCGTTCCATCTTCTTTTATGTTTCCATTTTCTCGTTTTAAATAATTTCTCAAATTTCTTGCTTGTTAGCATTCCAACAATGATAGATCAGTCAAACGAATCGAACGCTGTGGATTCACATCATTTGGTATTCACAGCCTGGCCATCTAGACCTGGAATAGGAAAGGAAGTTTATTATACAAAGTGTTTAACCGAAGGCCATCCATGTTTAGTTGCATTCGATTACGGAAGCGAAAATAATGTTGTGAGCCAAAGATTGGCGGAGAAACTCCAGTTACCAGCAACCTTTCATCTGGATCAAGCATGGATCAAATTCAGTACATGGCAATGTGTGAAAGAAGTATTATGTGATATTGCTCCCATGGACTCTCGTCATCTTCTTTTGGGATGGGCATGGCTTCATTTTAAAACACTCCATCTTGATGAACGTTCCCTTTATTTGAGGCATGAGGGACATCAAAGGAAGTAGAAGTTTATGACACCAAGACAAGTCAGTAAGGATCAACGTAGGCTGAAGGAGAAAACAGAAAAAGAAAGAATAGAAACAGAAGTAATAGAAACTGCAGAAGGAAGGGAAAATAAAGAAAAAGAAATGGAACTAGAGAAAGTTTATTCGTCAATGTATTTTCTTCTACAGTTTGTGATGTCATTTTACAGGAACAAAAGGATAAGCATGTGAAGGAAATATACGAACTTCCATGTTTGAAAAGGAAGCTTGTTCATAGTGCTTTATCATGCATTTGGTCCGTCGATAAGAAGCAAATTCGTCAAACACAACGCATGGAATTATTTATTGTTACATATCAAGGTGGGGTATTGTTGTCAAGAAATGTTATCGACGGATTGCAACCATTGGAAAGTAACAAATATCAAGTTGAATTTGATCCTGGAAGAAGAGAATTAGTTTCAACTTGCGAAAAAATAAAATTCCTTCACAAGTTCATAATAAAAACTTACTTTAAAACTAGTGTCTTAAGATTCCGGACAAATCTTCTCGAAGAAGGAGGATATGATGTGAATTGCATATGGGTCAAATGGAGGATGACTAATTCGCCGTGTTGATGCGGTTTCTTTTATTTAAACAAGGGCCCAATGCTTTGTAAAATTGGCTGACCAAATTGTGTTTGTGCTTAACCAATTAATGGGCTTTAGTTTTGCTTTATCTTCAAGTTGAAATAAGGGTCCATATGCCAACTTAAGAACCAACCTTTGGAAGATCAAGAGGACCTTTGCTCAATGTTTGTGGATGACTTTTGGTAGCCTTAAGTTCTGTTACAATCAACCATTAAGTAGCGGATCGTTATTAGCTTGAGTGGATCATTAATTAATAGCTTTAAGCGGGATGATATTGAAATTTATGTGTCTTTTGTAATTCTGATGGTTAAAGCTCCTATATAAGTTGAACCATTTTCATCAACGAAGGCAAGCTGAGTTTTATTGAGAAAATAAACGAGTTTTATCTCATCTATCTTAGTGAGAGTGATTCTCCTAAGTTCTTGAGTGATTCAAGAATCCATGAGTTTCATCAAAGGTCCTTTATCCCTTTGTGTGTTTCAACTCTTAGGCTTATCTTCCATTCTTGGAAGTGTGATGTCTATCAATTTCCGTTCCATCTTCTTTTATGTTTCCATTTTCTCGTTTTAAATAATTTCTCAAATTTCTTGCTTGTTAGCATTCCAACAATGATAGATCAGTCAAACGAATCGAACGCTGTGGATTCACATCATTTGGTATTCACAGCCTGGCCATCTAGACCTGGAATAGGAAAGGAAGTTTATTATACAAAGTGTTTAACCGAAGGCCATCCATGTTTAGTTGCATTCGATTACGGAAGCGAAAATAATGTTGTGAGCCAAAGATTGGCGGAGAAACTCCAGTTACCAGCAACCTTTCATCTGGATCAAGCATGGATCAAATTCAGTACATGGCAATGTGTGAAAGAAGTATTATGTGATATTGCTCCCATGGACTCTCGTCATCTTCTTTTGGGATGGGCATGGCTTCATTTTAAAACACTCCATCTTGATGAACGTTCCCTTTATTTGAGGCATGAGGGACATCAAAGGAAGTAGAAGTTTATGACACCAAGACAAGTCAGTAAGGATCAACGTAGGCTGAAGGAGAAAACAGAAAAAGAAAGAATAGAAACTGCAGAAGGAAGGGAAAATAAAGAAAAAGAAATGGAACTAGAGAAAGTTTATTCGTCAATGTATTTTCTTCTACAGTTTGTGATGTCATTTTACAGGAACAAAAGGATAAGCATGTGAAGGAAATATACGAACTTCCATGTTTGAAAAGGAAGCTTGTTCATAGTGCTTTATCATGCATTTGGTCCGTCGATAAGAAGCAAATTCGTCAAACACAACGCATGGAATTATTTATTGTTACATATCAAGGTGGGGTATTGTTGTCAAGAAATGTTATCGACGGATTGCAACCATTGGAAAGTAACAAATATCAAGTTGAATTTGATCCTGGAAGAAGAGAATTAGTTTCAACTTGCGAAAAAATAAAATTCCTTC
Source organism: Vigna unguiculata (assembly GCF_037176805.1). NCBI lineage: Eukaryota > Viridiplantae > Streptophyta > Magnoliopsida > Fabales > Fabaceae > Vigna > Vigna unguiculata. The sequence goes on from NC_140802.1 coordinate 22,519,384, forward strand.
ACAAGTTCATAATAAAAACTTACTTTAAAACTAGTGTCTTAAGATTCCGGACAAATCTTCTCGAAGAAGGAGGATATGATGTGAATTGCATATGGGTCAAATGGAGGATGACTAATTCGCCGTGTTGATGCGGTTTCTTTTATTTAAACAAGGGCCCAATGCTTTGTAAAATTGGCTGACCAAATTGTGTTTGTGCTTAACCAATTAATGGGCTTTAGTTTTGCTTTATCTTCAAGTTGAAATAAGGGTCCATATGCCAACTTAAGAACCAACCTTTGGAAGATCAAGAGGACCTTTGCTCAAAGTTTGTGGATGACTTTTGGTAGCCTTAAGTTCTGTTACAATCAACCATTAAGTAGCGGATCGTTATTAGCTTGAGTGGATCATTAATTAATAGCTTTAAGCGGGATGATATTGAAATTTATGTGTCTTTTGTAATTCTGATGGTTAAAGCTCCTATATAAGTTGAACCATTTTCATCAACGAAGGCAAGCTGAGTTTTATTGAGAAAATAAACGAGTTTTATCTCATCTATCTTAGTGAGAGTGATTCTCCTAAGTTCTTGAGTGATTCAAGAATCCATGAGTTTCATCAAAGGTCCTTTATCCCTTTGTGTGTTTCAACTCTTAGGCTTATCTTCCATTCTTGGAAGTGTGATGTCTATCAATTTCCGTTCCATCTTCTTTTATGTTTCCATTTTCTCGTTTTAAATAATTTCTCAAATTTCTTGCTTGTTAGCATTCCAACAATGATAGATCAGTCAAACGAATCGAACGCTGTGGATTCACATCATTTGGTATTCACAGCCTGGCCATCTAGACCTGGAATAGGAAAGGAAGTTTATTATACAAAGTGTTTAACCGAAGGCCATCCATGTTTAGTTGCATTCGATTACGGAAGCGAAAATAATGTTGTGAGCCAAAGATTGGCGGAGAAACTCCAGTTACCAGCAACCTTTCATCTGGATCAAGCATGGATCAAATTCAGTACATGGCAATGTGTGAAAGAAGTATTATGTGATATTGCTCCCATGGACTCTCGTCATCTTCTTTTGGGATGGGCATGGCTTCATTTTAAAACACTCCATCTTGATGAACGTTCCCTTTATTTGAGGCATGAGGGACATCAAAGGAAGTAGAAGTTTATGACACCAAGACAAGTCAGTAAGGATCAACGTAGGCTGAAGGAGAAAACAGAAAAAGAAAGAATAGAAACAGAAGTAATAGAAACTGCAGAAGGAAGGGAAAATAAAGAAAAAGAAATGGAACTAGAGAAAGTTTATTCGTCAATGTATTTTCTTCTACAGTTTGTGATGTCATTTTACAGGAACAAAAGGATAAGCATGTGAAGGAAATACACGAACTTCCATGTTTGAAAAGGAAGCTTGTTCATAGTGCTTTATCATGCATTTGGTCCGTCGATAAGAAGCAAATTCGTCAAACACAACGCATGGAATTATTTATTGTTACATATCAAGGTGGGGTATTGTTGTCAAGAAATGTTATCGACGGATTGCAACCATTGGAAAGTAACAAATATCAAGTTGAATTTGATCCTGGAAGAAGAGAATTAGTTTCAACTTGCGAAAAAATAAAATTCCTTCACAAGTTCATAATAAAAACTTACTTTAAAACTAGTGTCTTAAGATTCCGGACAAATCTTCTCGAAGAAGGAGGATATGATGTGAATTGCATATGGGTCAAATGGAGGATGACTAATTCGCCGTGTTGATGCGGTTTCTTTTATTTAAACAAGGGCCCAATGCTTTGTAAAATTGGCTGACCAAATTGTGTTTGTGCTTAACCAATTAATGGGCTTTAGTTTTGCTTTATCTTCAAGTTGAAATAAGGGTCCATATGCCAACTTAAGAACCAACCTTTGGAAGATCAAGAGGACCTTTGCTCAAAGTTTGTGGATGACTTTTGGTAGCCTTAAGTTCTGTTACAATCAACCATTAAGTAGCGGATCGTTATTAGCTTGAGTGGATCATTAATTAATAGCTTTAAGCGGGATGATATTGAAATTTATGTGTCTTTTGTAATTCTGATGGTTAAAGCTCCTATATAAGTTGAACCATTTTCATCAACGAAGGCAAGCTGAGTTTTATTGAGAAAATAAACGAGTTTTATCTCATCTATCTTAGTGAGAGTGATTCTCCTAAGTTCTTGAGTGATTCAAGAATCCATGAGTTTCATCAAAGGTCCTTTATCCCTTTGTGTGTTTCAACTCTTAGGCTTATCTTCCATTCTTGGAAGTGTGATGTCTATCAATTTCCGTTCCATCTTCTTTTATGTTTCCATTTTCTCGTTTTAAATAATTTCTCAAATTTCTTGCTTGTTAGCATTCCAACAATGATAGATCAGTCAAACGAATCGAACGCTGTGGATTCACATCATTTGGTATTCACAGCCTGGCCATCTAGACCTGGAATAGGAAAGGAAGTTTATTATACAAAGTGTTTAACCGAAGGCCATCCATGTTTAGTTGCATTCGATTACGGAAGCGAAAATAATGTTGTGAGCCAAAGATTGGCGGAGAAACTCCAGTTACCAGCAACCTTTCATCTGGATCAAGCATGGATCAAATTCAGTACATGGCAATGTGTGAAAGAAGTATTATGTGATATTGCTCCCATGGACTCTCGTCATCTTCTTTTGGGATGGGCATGGCTTCATTTTAAAACACTCCATCTTGATGAACGTTCCCTTTATTTGAGGCATGAGGGACATCAAAGGAAGTAGAAGTTTATGACACCAAGACAAGTCAGTAAGGATCAACGTAGGCTGAAGGAGAAAACAGAAAAAGAAAGAATAGAAACAGAAGTAATAGAAACTGCAGAAGGAAGGGAAAATAAAGAAAAAGAAATGGAACTAGAGAAAGTTTATTCGTCAATGTATTTTCTTCTACAGTTTGTGATGTCATTTTACAGGAACAAAAGGATAAGCATGTGAAGGAAATACACGAACTTCCATGTTTGAAAAGGAAGCTTGTTCATAGTGCTTTATCATGCATTTGGTCCGTCGATAAGAAGCAAATTCGTCAAACACAACGCATGGAATTATTTATTGTTACATATCAAGGTGGGGTATTGTTGTCAAGAAATGTTATCGACGGATTGCAACCATTGGAAAGTAACAAATATCAAGTTGAATTTGATCCTGGAAGAAGAGAATTAGTTTCAACTTGCGAAAAAATAAAATTCCTTCACAAGTTCATAATAAAAACTTACTTTAAAACTAGTGTCTTAAGATTCCGGACAAATCTTCTCGAAGAAGGAGGATATGATGTGAATTGCATATGGGTCAAATGGAGGATGACTAATTCGCCGTGTTGATGCGGTTTCTTTTATTTAAACAAGGGCCCAATGCTTTGTAAAATTGGCTGACCAAATTGTGTTTGTGCTTAACCAATTAATGGGCTTTAGTTTTGCTTTATCTTCAAGTTGAAATAAGGGTCCATATGCCAACTTAAGAACCAACCTTTGGAAGATCAAGAGGACCTTTGCTCAAAGTTTGTGGATGACTTTTGGTAGCCTTAAGTTCTGTTACAATCAACCATTAAGTAGCGGATCGTTATTAGCTTGAGTGGATCATTAATTAATAGCTTTAAGCGGGATGATATTGAAATTTATGTGTCTTTTGTAATTCTGATGGTTAAAGCTCCTATATAAGTTGAACCATTTTCATCAACGAAGGCAAGCTGAGTTTTATTGAGAAAATAAACGAGTTTTATCTCATCTATCTTAGTGAGAGTGATTCTCCTAAGTTCTTGAGTGATTCAAGAATCCATGAGTTTCATCAAAGGTCCTTTATCCCTTTGTGTGTTTCAACTCTTAGGCTTATCTTCCATTCTTGGAAGTGTGATGTCTATCAATTTCCGTTCCATCTTCTTTTATGTTTCCATTTTCTCGTTTTAAATAATTTCTCAAATTTCTTGCTTGTTAGCATTCCAACAATGATAGATCAGTCAAACGAATCGAACGCTGTGGATTCACATCATTTGGTATTCACAGCCTGGCCATCTAGACCTGGAATAGGAAAGGAAGTTTATTATACAAAGTGTTTAACAGAAGGCCATCGATGTTTAGTTGCATTCGATTACGGAAGCGAAAACAATGTTGTGAGCCAAAGATTGGTGGAGAAACTCCAGTTACCAGCAACCTTTCATCTGGATCAAGCATGGATCAAATTCAGTACATGGCAATGTGTGAAAGAAGTATTATGTGATATTGCTCCCATGGACTCTCGTCATCTTCTTTTGGGATGGGCATGGCTTCATTTTAAAACACTCCATCTTGATGAACGTTCCCTTTATTTGAGGCATGAGGGACATCAAAGGAAGTAGAAGTTTATGACACCAAGACAAGTCAGTAAGGATCAACGTAGGCTGAAGGAGAAAACAGAAAAAGAAAGAATAGAAACAGAAGTAATAGAAACTGCAGAAGGAAGGGAAAATAAAGAAAAAGAAATGGAACTAGAGAAAGTTTATTCGTCAATGTATTTTCTTCTACAGTTTGTGATGTCATTTTACAGGAACAAAAGGATAAGCATGTGAAGGAAATACACGAACTTCCATGTTTGAAAAGGAAGCTTGTTCATAGTGCTTTATCATGCATTTGGTCCGTCGATAAGAAGCAAATTCGTCAAACACAACGCATGGAATTATTTATTGTTACATATCAAGGTGGGGTATTGTTGTCAAGAAATGTTATCGACGGATTGCAACCATTGGAAAGTAACAAATATCAAGTTGAATTTGATCCTGGAAGAAGAGAATTAGTTTCAACTTGCGAAAAAATAAAATTCCTTCACAAGTTCATAATAAAAACTTACTTTAAAACTAGTGTCTTAAGATTCCGGACAAATCTTCTCGAAGAAGGAGGATATGATGTGAATTGCATATGGGTCAAATGGAGGATGACTAATTCGCCGTGTTGATGCGGTTTCTTTTATTTAAACAAGGGCCCAATGCTTTGTAAAATTGGCTGACCAAATTGTGTTTGTGCTTAACCAATTAATGGGCTTTAGTTTTGCTTTATCTTCAAGTTGAAATAAGGGTCCATATGCCAACTTAAGAACCAACCTTTGGAAGATCAAGAGGACCTTTGCTCAAAGTTTGTGGATGACTTTTGGTAGCCTTAAGTTCTGTTACAATCAACCATTAAGTAGCGGATCGTTATTAGCTTGAGTGGATCATTAATTAATAGCTTTAAGCGGGATGATATTGAAATTTATGTGTCTTTTGTAATTCTGATGGTTAAAGCTCCTATATAAGTTGAACCATTTTCATCAACGAAGGCAAGCTGAGTTTTATTGAGAAAATAAACGAGTTTTATCTCATCTATCTTAGTGAGAGTGATTCTCCTAAGTTCTTGAGTGATTCAAGAATCCATGAGTTTCATCAAAGGTCCTTTATCCCTTTGTGTGTTTCAACTCTTAGGCTTATCTTCCATTCTTGGAAGTGTGATGTCTATCAATTTCCGTTCCATCTTCTTTTATGTTTCCATTTTCTCGTTTTAAATAATTTCTCAAATTTCTTGCTTGTTAGCATTCCAACAATGATAGATCAGTCAAACGAATCGAACGCTGTGGATTCACATCATTTGGTATTCACTGCCTGGCCATCTAGACCTGGAATAGGAAAGGAAGTTTATTATACAAAGTGTTTAACCGAAGGCCATCCATGTTTAGTTGCATTCGATTACGGAAGCGAAAATAATGTTGTGAGCCAAAGATTGGCGGAGAAACTCCAGTTACCAGCAACCTTTCATCTGGATCAAGCATGGATCAAATTCAGTACATGGCAATGTGTGAAAGAAGTATTATGTGATATTGCTCCCATGGACTCTCGTCATCTTCTTTTGGGATGGGCATGGCTTCATTTTAAAACACTCCATCTTGATGAACGTTCCCTTTATTTGAGGCATGAGGGACATCAAAGGAAGTAGAAGTTTATGACACCAAGACAAGTCAGTAAGGATCAACGTAGGCTGAAGGAGAAAACAGAAAAAGAAAGAATAGAAACAGAAGTAATAGAAACTGCAGAAGGAAGGGAAAATAAAGAAAAAGAAATGGAACTAGAGAAAGTTTATTCGTCAATGTATTTTCTTCTACAGTTTGTGATGTCATTTTACAGGAACAAAAGGATAAGCATGTGAAGGAAATATACGAACTTCCATGTTTGAAAAGGAAGCTTGTTCATAGTGCTTTATCATGCATTTGGTCCGTCGATAAGAAGCAAATTCGTCAAACACAACGCATGGAATTATTTATTGTTACATATCAAGGTGGGGTATTGTTGTCAAGAAATGTTATCGACGGATTGCAACCATTGGAAAGTAACAAATATCAAGTTGAATTTGATCCTGGAAGAAGAGAATTAGTTTCAACTTGCGAAAAAATAAAATTCCTTCACAAGTTCATAATAAAAACTTACTTTAAAACTAGTGTCTTAAGATTCCGGACAAATCTTCTCGAAGAAGGAGGATATGATGTGAATTGCATATGGGTCAAATGGAGGATGACTAATTCGCCGTGTTGATGCGGTTTCTTTTATTTAAACAAGGGCCCAATGCTTTGTAAAATTGGCTGACCAAATTGTGTTTGTGCTTAACCAATTAATGGGCTTTAGTTTTGCTTTATCTTCAAGTTGAAATAAGGGTCCATATGCCAACTTAAGAACCAACCTTTGGAAGATCAAGAGGACCTTTGCTCAAAGTTTGTGGATGACTTTTGGTAGCCTTAAGTTCTGTTACAATCAACCATTAAGTAGCGGATCGTTATTAGCTTGAGTGGATCATTAATTAATAGCTTTAAGCGGGATGATATTGAAATTTATGTGTCTTTTGTAATTCTGATGGTTAAAGCTCCTATATAAGTTGAACCATTTTCATCAACGAAGGCAAGCTGAGTTTTATTGAGAAAATAAACGAGTTTTATCTCATCTATCTTAGTGAGAGTGATTCTCCTAAGTTCTTGAGTGATTCAAGAATCCATGAGTTTCATCAAAGGTCCTTTATCCCTTTGTGTGTGTCAACTCTTAGGCTTATCTTCCATTCTTGGAAGTGTGATGTCTATCAATTTCCGTTCCATCTTCTTTTATGTTTCCATTTTCTCGTTTTAAATAATTTCTCAAATTTCTTGCTTGTTAGCATTCCAACAATGATAGATCAGTCAAACGAATCGAACGCTGTGGATTCACATCATTTGGTATTCACAGCCTGGCCATCTAGACCTGGAATAGGAAAGGAAGTTTATTATACAAAGTGTTTAACAGAAGGCCATCGATGTTTAGTTGCATTCGATTACGGAAGCGAAAACAATGTTGTGAGCCAAAGATTGGTGGAGAAACTCCAGTTACCAGCAACCTTTCATCTGGATCAAGCATGGATCAAATTCAGTACATGGCAATGTGTGAAAGAAGTATTATGTGATATTGCTCCCATGGACTCTCGTCATCTTCTTTTGGGATGGGCAGGGCTTCATTTTAAAACACTCCATCTTGATGAACGTTCCCTTTATTTGAGGCATGAGGGACATCAAAGGAAGTAGAAGTTTATGACACCAAGACAAGTCAGTAAGGATCAACGTAGGCTGAAGGAGAAAACAGAAAAAGAAAGAATAGAAAAAGAAGTAATAGAAACTACAGAAGGAAGGGAAAATAAAGAAAAAGAAATGGAACTAGAGAAAGTTTATTCGTCAATGTAATTTCTTCTACAGTGTGTGATGTCATTTTACAGGAACAAAAGGATAAGCATGTGAAGGAAATACACGAACTTCCATGTTTGAAAAGGAAGCTTGTTCATAGTGCTTTATCATGCATTTGGTCCATCGATAAGAAGCAAATTTGTCAAACACAACGCATGGAATTATTTATTGTTACATATCAAGGTGGGGTACTGTTGTCAAGAAATGTTATCGACGGATTGCAACCATTGGAAAGTAACAAATACAAAGTTGAATTTGATCCTGGAAGAAGAGAATTAGTTTCAACTTGCGAAAAAATAAAATTCCTTTACAAGTTCATAATAAAAACTTACTTTAAAACTAGTGTCTTAAGATTCCGGACAAATCTTCTCGAAGAAGGAGGATATGATGTGAATTGCATATGGGTCAAATGGAGGATGACTAATTCGCCGTGTTGATGCGGTTTCTTTTATTTAAACAAGGGCCCAATGCTTTGTAAAATTGGCTGACCAAATTGTGTTTGTGCTTAACCAATTAATGGGCTTTAGTTTTGCTTTATCTTCAAGTTGAAATAAGGGTCCATATGCCAACCTAAGAACCAACCTTTGGAAGATCAAGAGGACCTTTGCTCAAAGTTTGTGGATGACTTTTGGTAGCCTTAAATTCAGTTACAATCAACCATTAAGTAGCGGATCGTTATTAGCTTGAGTGGATCATTAATTAATAGCTTTAAGCGGGATGATATTAAAATTTATGTGTCTTTTGTAATTCTGATGGTTAAAGCTCCTATATAAGTTGAACCATTTTCATCAATGAAGGCAAGCAGAGTTTTATTCAGAAAATAAACGAGTTTTATCTCATCTATCTTAGTGAGAGTGATTCTCCTAAGTTCTTGAGTGATTCAAGAATCCATGAGTTTCATCAAAGGTCCTTTATCCCTTTGTGTGTTTCAACTCTTAGGCTTATCTTCCATTCTTGGAAGTGTGATGTCTATCAATTTTCATTCCATCTTCTTTTATGTTTCCTTTTTCTCGTTTTAAATAATTTCTCAAATTTCTTGCTTGTTAGCATTCCAACAATGATAGATCAGTCAAACGAATCGAACGCTGTGGATTCACATCATTTGGTATTCACAGCCTGGCCATCTAGACCTGGAATAGGAAAGGAAGTTTATTATACAAAGTGTTTAACCGAAGGCCATCCATGTTTAGTTGCATTCGATTACGGAAGCGAAAATAATGTTGTGAGCCAAAGATTGGCGGAGAAACTCCAGTTACCAGCAACCTTTCATCTGGATCAAGCATGGATCAAATTCAGTACATGGCAATGTGTGAAAGAAGTATTATGTGATATTGCTCCCATGGACTCTCGTCATCTTCTTTTGGGATGGGCATGGCTTCATTTGAAAACACTCCATCTTGATGAACGTTCCCTTTATTTGAGGCATGAGGGACATCAAAGGAAGTAGAAGTTTATGACACCAAGACAAGTTAGTAAGGATCAACGTAGGCTGAAGGAGAAAACAGAAAAAGAAAGAATAGAAACAGAAGTAATAGAAACTGCAGAAGGAAGGGAAAATAAAGAAAAAGAAATGGAACTAGAGAAAGTTTATTCGTCAATGTATTTTCTTCTACAGTTTGTGATGTCATTTTACAGGAACAAAAGGATAAGCATGTGAAGGAAATACACGAACTTCCATGTTTGAAAAGGAAGCTTGTTCATAGTGCTTTATCATGCATTTGGTCCGTCGATAAGAAGCAAATTCGTCAAACACAACGCATGGAATTATTTATTGTTACATATCAAGGTGGGGTATTGTTGTCAAGAAATGTTATCGACGGATTGCAACCATTGGAAAGTAACAAATATCAAGTTGAATTTGATCCTGGAAGAAGAGAATTAGTTTCAACTTGCGAAAAAATAAAATTCCTTCACAAGTTCATAATAAAAACTTACTTTAAAACTAGTGTCTTAAGATTCCGGACAAATCTTCTCGAAGAAGGAGGATATGATGTGAATTGCATATGGGTCAAATGGAGGATGACTAATTCGCCGTGTTGATGCGGTTTCTTTTATTTAAACAAGGGCCCAATGCTTTGTAAAATTGGCTGACCAAATTGTGTTTGTGCTTAACCAATTAATGGGCTTTAGTTTTGCTTTATCTTCAAGTTGAAATAAGGCTCCATATGCCAACCTAAGAACCAACCTTTGGAAGATCAAGAGGACCTTTGCTCAAAGTTTGTGGATGACTTTTGGTAGCCTTAAATTCAGTTACAATCAACCATTAAGTAGCGGATCGTTATTAGCTTGAGTGGATCATTAATTAATAGCTTTAAGCGGGATGATATTAAAATTTATGTGTCTTTTGTAATTCTGATGGTTAAAGCTCCTATATAAGTTGAACCATTTTCATCAATGAAGGCAAGCTGAGTTTTATTCAGAAAATAAACGAGTTTTATCTCATCTATCTTAGTGAGAGTGATTCTCCTAAGTTCTTGAGTGATTCAAGAATCCATGAGTTTCATCAAAGGTCCTTTATCCCTTTGTGTGTTTCAACTCTTAGGCTTATCTTCCATTCTTGGAAGTGTGATGTCTATCAATTTTCATTCCATCTTCTTTTATGTTTCCTTTTTCTCGTTTTAAATAATTTCTCAAATTTCTTGCTTGTTAGCACTCCAACAATGATAGATCAGTAAAACGAATCGAACGCTGTGGATTCACATCATTTGGTATTCACAGCCTGGCCATCTAGATTTGGAATAGGAAAGGAAGTTTATTATACAAAGTGTTTAACCGAAGGCCATCCATGTTCAGTTGCATTCGATTACGAAAGCGAAAACAATGTTGTGAACCAAAGTTTGGTGGAGAAACTCCAGTTACCAGCAACCTTTCATCTGGATCAAGCATGGATCAAATTCAGTACATGGCAATGTGTGAAAGAAGTAGTATGATATATTGTTCCCATGGACTCTTGCCATCTTCTTTTGGGATGTGCATGGCTTCATTTTAAAGCACTTCATCCATATGAACGTTCCCTTTATTTGAGGCATGAGGGACATCAAAGGAAGTAGAAGTTTATGACACCAAGACAAGTCAGTAAGGATCAAAGTAGGCTGAAGGAGAAAACAGAAAAAGAAAGAATAGAAAAAGAAGTAATAGAAACTGCAGAAGGAAGGGAAAATAAAGAAAAAGAAATGGAACTAGAGAAAGTTTATTCGTCAATGTAATTTCTTCTACAGTGTGTGATGTCATTTTACAGGAACAAAAGGATAAGCATGTGAAGGAAATACACGAACTTCCATGTTTGAAAAGGAAGCTTGTTCATAGTGCTTTATCATGCATTTGGTCCATCGATAAGAAGCAAATTCGTCAAACACAACGCATGGAATTATTTATTGTTACATATCAAGGTGGGGTACTGTTGTCAAGAAATGTTATCGACGGATTGCAACCATTGGAAAGTAACAAATATCAAGTTGAATTTGATCCTGGAAGAAGAGAATTAGTTTCAAATTGCGAAAAAATAAAATTCCTTCACAAGATCATAATAAAAACTTAATTTAAACTAGTGTCTTATGATTCGGGACAAATCTTCTCGAAGAAGGAGGGTATGATGTGAATTGCATATGGGTCAAATGGAGGATGACTAATGCGCCGTGTTGATGCAGTTTCTTTTATTTAAACAAGGGCCTAATGCTTTGTAAAATTGGCTGACCAAATTGTGTTTGTGCTTAACCAATTAATGGGCTTTAGTTTTGCTTTATCTTCAAGTTGAAATAAGGGTCCATATGCCAACCTAAGAACCAACCTTTGGAAGATCAAGAAGACCTTTGCTCAAAGTTTGTGGATGACTTTTGATAGCCTTAAATTCAGTTACAATCAACCATTAAGTAGCGGATCGTTATTAGCTTGAGTGGATCATTAATTAATAGCTTTAAGCGGGATGATATTGAAATTTATGTGTCTTTTGTAATTCTGATGGTTAAAGCTCCTATATATATTGAACCATTTTCATCAATGAAGGCAAGCTGAGTTTTATTCAGAAAATAAACGAGTTTTATCTCATCTATCTTAGTGAGAGTGATTCTCCTAAGTTCTTCAGTGATTCAAGAATCCATGAGTTTAATCAAAGGTCCTTTATCCCTCTGTGTGTTTCAACTCTTAGGCTTATCTTCCATTCTTGGAAGTGTGATGTCTATCAATTTCCGTTCCATCTTCTTTTATGTTTCCATTTTCTCGTTTTAAATAATTTCTCAAATTTCTTGCTTGTTAGCATTCCAACAATGATAGATCAGTCAAACGAATCGAACGCTGTGGATTAACATCATTTGGTATTCACAGCCTGGCCATCTAGACCTGGAATAGGAAAGGAAGTTTATTATACAAAGTGTTTAACCGAAGGCCATCCATGTTTAGTTGCATTCGATTACGGAAGGGAAAACAATGTTGTGAGCCAAAGATTGGTGGAGAAACTCCAGTTACCAGCAACCTTTCATCTGGATCAAGCATGGATCAAATTCAGTACATGGCAATGTGTGAAAGAAGTATTATGTGATATTGCTCCCATGGACTCTCGTCATCTTCTTTTGGGATGGGCAGGGCTTCATTTTAAAACACTCCATCTTGATGAACGTTCCCTTTATTTGAGGCATGAGGGACATCAAAGGAAGTAGAAGTTTATGACACCAAGACAAGTCAGTAAGGATCAACGTAGGCTGAAGGAGAAAACAGAAAAAGAAAGAATAGAAAAAGAAGTAATAGAAACTACAGAAGGAAGGGAAAATAAAGAAAAAGAAATGGAACTAGAGAAAGTTTATTCGTCAATGTAATTTCTTCTACAGTGTGTGATGTCATTTTACAGGAACAAAAGGATAAGCATGTGAAGGAAATACACGAACTTCCATGTTTGAAAAGGAAGCTTGTTCATAGTGCTTTATCATGCATTTGGTCCATCGATAAGAAGCAAATTCGTCAAACACAACGCATGGAATTATTTATTGTTACATATCAAGGTGGGGTACTGTTGTCAAGAAATGTTATCGACGGATTGCAACCATTGGAAAGTAACAAATACAAAGTTGAATTTGATCCTGGAAGAAGAGAATTAGTTTCAACTTGCGAAAAAATAAAATTCCTTTACAAGTTCATAATAAAAACTTACTTTAAAACTAGTGTCTTAAGATTCCGGACAAATCTTCTCGAAGAAGGAGGATATGATGTGAATTGCATATGGGTCAAATGGAGGATGACTAATTCGCCGTGTTGATGCGGTTTCTTTTATTTAAACAAGGGCCCAATGCTTTGTAAAATTGGCTGACCAAATTGTGTTTGTGCTTAACCAATTAATGGGCTTTAGTTTTGCTTTATCTTCAAGTTGAAATAAGGGTCCATATGCCAACCTAAGAACCAACCTTTGGAAGATCAAGAAGACCTTTGCTCAAAGTTTGTGGATGACTTTTGATAGCCTTAAATTCAGTTACAATCAACCATTAAGTAGCGGATCGTTATTAGCTTGAGTGGATCATTAATTAATAGCTTTAAGCGGGATGATATTGAAATTTATGTGTCTTTTGTAATTCTGATGGTTAAAGCTCCTATATATATTGAACCATTTTCATCAATGAAGGCAAGCTGAGTTTTATTCAGAAAATAAACGAGTTTTATCTCATCTATCTTAGTGAGAGTGATTCTCCTAAGTTCTTCAGTGATTCAAGAATCCATGAGTTTAATCAAAGGTCCTTTATCCCTCTGTGTGTTTCAACTCTTAGGCTTATCTTCCATTCTTGGAAGTGTGATGTCTATCAATTTCCGTTCCATCTTCTTTTATGTTTCCATTTTCTCGTTTTAAATAATTTCTCAAATTTCTTGCTTGTTAGCATTCCAACAATGATAGATCAGTCAAACGAATCGAACGCTGTGGATTAACATCATTTGGTATTCACAGCCTGGCCATCTAGACCTGGAATAGGAAAGGAAGTTTATTATACAAAGTGTTTAACCGAAGGCCATCCATGTTTAGTTGCATTCGATTACGGAAGGGAAAACAATGTTGTGAGCCAAAGATTGGTGGAGAAACTCCAGTTACCAGCAACCTTTCATCTGGATCAAGCATGGATCAAATTCAGTACATGGCAATGTGTGAAAGAAGTATTATGTGATATTGCTCCCATGGACTCTCGTCATCTTCTTTTGGGATGGGCAGGGCTTCATTTTAAAACACTCCATCTTGATGAACGTTCCCTTTATTTGAGGCATGAGGGACATCAAAGGAAGTAGAAGTTTATGACACCAAGACAAGTCAGTAAGGATCAACGTAGGCTGAAGGAGAAAACAGAAAAAGAAAGAATAGAAAAAGAAGTAATAGAAACTACAGAAGGAAGGGAAAATAAAGAAAAAGAAATGGAACTAGAGAAAGTTTATTCGTCAATGTAATTTCTTCTACAGTGTGTGATGTCATTTTACAGGAACAAAAGGATAAGCATGTGAAGGAAATACACGAACTTCCATGTTTGAAAAGGAAGCTTGTTCATAGTGCTTTATCATGCATTTGGTCCATCGATAAGAAGCAAATTCGTCAAACACAACGCATGGAATTATTTATTGTTACATATCAAGGTGGGGTACTGTTGTCAAGAAATGTTATCGACGGATTGCAACCATTGGAAAGTAACAAATACAAAGTTGAATTTGATCCTGGAAGAAGAGAATTAGTTTCAACTTGCGAAAAAATAAAATTCCTTTACAAGTTCATAATAAAAACTTACTTTAAAACTAGTGTCTTAAGATTCCGGACAAATCTTCTCGAAGAAGGAGGATATGATGTGAATTGCATATGGGTCAAATGGAGGATGACTAATTCGCCGTGTTGATGCGGTTTCTTTTATTTAAACAAGGGCCCAATGCTTTGTAAAATTGGCTGACCAAATTGTGTTTGTGCTTAACCAATTAATGGGCTTTAGTTTTGCTTTATCTTCAAGTTGAAATAAGGGTCCATATGCCAACCTAAGAACCAACCTTTGGAAGATCAAGAGGACCTTTGCTCAAAGTTTGTGGATGACTTTTGGTAGCCTTAAATTCAGTTACAATCAACCATTAAGTAGCGGATCGTTATTAGCTTGAGTGGATCATTAATTAATAGCTTTAAGCGGGATGATATTAAAATTTTTGTGTCTTTTGTAATTCTGATGGTTAAAGCTCCTATATAAGTTGAACCATTTTCATCAATGAAGGCAAGCTGAGTTTTATTCAGAAAATAAACGAGTTTTATCTCATCTATCTTAGTGAGAGTGATTCTCCTAAGTTCTTGAGTGATTCAAGAATCCATGAGTTTCATCAAAGGTCCTTTATCCCTTTGTGTGTTTCAACTCTTAGGCTTATCTTCCATTCTTGGAAGTGTGATGTCTATCAATTTTCATTCCATCTTCTTTTATGTTTCCTTTTTCTCGTTTTAAATAATTTCTCAAATTTCTTGCTTGTTAGCACTCCAACAATGATAGATCAGTAAAACGAATCGAACGCTGTGGATTCACATCATTTGGTATTCACAGCCTGGCCATCTAGATTTGGAATAGGAAAGGAAGTTTATTATACAAAGTGTTTAACCGAAGGCCATCCATGTTCAGTTGCATTCGATTACGAAAGCGAAAACAATGTTGTGAACCAAAGTTTGGTGGAGAAACTCCAGTTACCAGCAACCTTTCATCTGGATCAAGCATGGATCAAATTCAGTACATGGCAATGTGTGAAAGAAGTAGTATGATATATTGTTCCCATGGACTCTTGCCATCTTCTTTTGGGATGTGCATGGCTTCATTTTAAAGCACTTCATCCATATGAACGTTCCCTTTATTTGAGGCATGAGGGACATCAAAGGAAGTAGAAGTTTATGACACCAAGACAAGTCAGTAAGGATCAACGTAGGCTGAAGGAGAAAACAGAAAAAGAAAGAATAGAAAAAGAAGTAATAGAAACTGCAGAAGGAAGGGAAAATAAAGAAAAAGAAATGGAACTAGAGAAAGTTTATTCGTCAATGTATTTTCTTCTACAATTTGTGATGTCATTTTACAGGAACAAAAGGATAAGCATGTGAAGGAAATACACGAACTTCCATGTTTGAAAAGGAAGCTTGTTCATAGTGCTTTATCATGCATTTGGTCCGTCGATAAGAAGCAAATTCGTCAAAAACAACGCATGAAATTATTTATTGTTACATATCAAGGTGGGGTACTGTTGTCAAGAAATGTTATCGACGGATTGCAACCATTGGAAAGTAACAAATATCAAGTTGAATTTGATCCTGGAAGAAGAGAATTAGTTTCAAATTGCGAAAAAATAAAATTCCTTCACAAGATCATAATAAAAACTTACTTTAAACTAGTGTCTTATGATTCGGGACAAATCTTCTCGAAGAAGGAGGGTATGATGTGAATTGCATATGGGTCAAATGGAGGATGACTAATGCGCCGTGTTGATGCAGTTTCTTTTATTTAAACAAGGGCCTAATGCTTTGTAAAATTGGCTGACCAAATTGTGTTTGTGCTTAACCAATTAATGGACTTTAGTTTTGCTTTATCTTCAAGTTGAAATAAGGGTCCATATGCCAACCTAAGAACCAACCTTTGGAAGATCAAGAGGACCTTTGCTCAAAGTTTGTGGATGACTTTTGATAGCCTTAAATTCAGTTACAATCAACCATTAAGTAGCGGATCGTTATTAGCTTGAGTGGATCATTAATTAATAGCTTTAAGCGGGATGATATTGAAATTTATGTGTCTTTTGTAATTCTGATGGTTAAAGCTCCTATATAAATTGAACCATTTTCATCAATGAAGGCAAGCTGAGTTTTATTCAGAAAATAAATGAGTTTTATCTCATCTATCTTAGTGAGAGTGATTCTCCTAAGTTCTTGAGTGATTCAAGAATCCATGAGTTTAATCAAAGGTCCTTTATCCCTCTGTGTGTTTCAACTCTTAGGCTTATCTTCCATTCTTGGAAGTGTGATGTCTATCAATTTCCGTTCCATCTTCTTTTATGTTTCCATTTTCTCGTTTTAAATAATTTCTTAAATTTCTTGCTTGTTAGCATTCCAACAATGATAGATCAGTCAAACGAATCGAACGCTGTGGATTAACATCATTTGGTATTCACAGCCTGGCCATCTAGACCTGGAATAGGAAAGGAAGTTTATTATACAAAGTGTTTAACCGAAGGCCATCCATGTTTAGTTGCATTCGATTACGGAAGGGAAAACAATGTTGTGAGCCAAAGATTGGTGGAGAAACTCCAGTTACCAGCAACCTTTCATCTGGATCAAGCATGGATCAAATTCAGTACATGGCAATGTGTGAAAGAAGTATTATGTGATATTGCTCCCATGGACTCTCGTCATCTTCTTTTGGGATGGGCAGGGCTTCATTTTAAAACACTCCATCTTGATGAACGTTCCCTTTATTTGAGGCATGAGGGACATCAAAGGAAGTAGAAGTTTATGACACCAAGACAAGTCAGTAAGGATCAACGTAGGCTGAAGGAGAAAACAGAAAAAGAAAGAATAGAAACAGAAGTAATAGAAACTGCAGAAGGAAGGGAAAATAAAGAAAAAGAAATGGAACTAGAGAAAGTTTATTCGTCAATGTATTTTCTTCTACAGTTTCTGATGTCATTTTACAGGAACAAAAGGATAAGCATGTGAAGGAAATACACGAACTTCCATGTTTGAAAAGGAAGCTTGTTCATAGTGCTTTATCATGCATTTGGTCCGTCGATAAGAAGCAAATTCGTCAAACACAACGCATGGAATTATTTATTGTTACATATCAAGGTGGGGTATTGTTGTCAAGAAATGTTATCGACGGATTGCAACCATTGGAAAGTAACAAATATCAAGTTGAATTTGATCCTGGAAGAAGAGAATTAGTTTCAACTTGCGAAAAAATAAAATTCCTTCACAAGTTCATAATAAAAACTTACTTTAAAACTAGTGTCTTAAGATTCCGGACAAATCTTCTCGAAGAAGGAGGATATGATGTGAATTGCATATGGGTCAAATGGAGGATGACTAATTCGCCGTGTTGATGCGGTTTCTTTTATTTAAACAAGGGCCCAATGCTTTGTAAAATTGGCTGACCAAATTGTGTTTGTGCTTAACCAATTAATGGGCTTTAGTTTTGCTTTATCTTCAAGTTGAAATAAGGGTCCATATGCCAACTTAAGAACCAACCTTTGGAAGATCAAGAGGACCTTTGCTCAAAGTTTGTGGATGACTTTTGGTAGCCTTAAGTCCTGTTACAATCAACCATTAAGTAGCGGATCGTTATTAGCTTGAGTGGATCATTAATTAATAGCTTTAAGCGGGATGATATTGAAATTTATGTGTCTTTTGTAATTCTGATGGTTAAAGCTCCTATATAAGTTGAACCATTTTCATCAACGAAGGCAAGCTGAGTTTTATTGAGAAAATAAACGAGTTTTATCTCATCTATCTTAGTGAGAGTGATTCTCCTAAGTTCTTGAGTGATTCAAGAATCCATGAGTTTCATCAAAGGTCCTTTATCCCTTTGTGTGTTTCAACTCTTAGGCTTATCTTCCATTCTTGGAAGTGTGATGTCTATCAATTTCCGTTCCATCTTCTTTTATGTTTCCATTTTCTCGTTTTAAATAATTTCTCAAATTTCTTGCTTGTTAGCATTCCAACAATGATAGATCAGTCAAACGAATCGAACGCTGTGGATTCACATCATTTGGTATTCACAGCCTGGCCATCTAGACCTGGAATAGGAAAGGAAGTTTATTATACAAAGTGTTTAACCGAAGGCCATCCATGTTTAGTTGCATTCGATTACGGAAGCGAAAATAATGTTGTGAGCCAAAGATTGGCGGAGAAACTCCAGTTACCAGCAACCTTTCATCTGGATCAAGCATGGATCAAATTCAGTACATGGCAATGTGTGAAAGAAGTATTATGTGATATTGCTCCCATGGACTCTCGTCATCTTCTTTTGGGATGGGCATGGCTTCATTTTAAATCACTCCATCTTGATGAACGTTCCCTTTATTTGAGGCATGAGGGACATCAAAGGAAGTAGAAGTTTATGACACCAAGACAAGTCAGTAAGGATCAACGTAGGCTGAAGGAGAAAACAGAAAAAGAAAGAATAGAAACATAAGTAATAGAAACTGCAGAAGGAAGGGAAAATAAAGAAAAAGAAATGGAACTAGAGAAAGTTTATTCGTCAATGTATTTTCTTCTACAGTTTGTGATGTCATTTTACAGGAACAAAAGGATAAGCATGTGAAGGAAATATACGAACTTCCATGTTTGAAAAGGAAGCTTGTTCATAGTGCTTTATCATGCATTTGGTCCGTCGATAAGAAGCAAATTCGTCAAACACAACGCATGGAATTATTTATTGTTACATATCAAGGTGGGGTATTGTTGTCAAGAAATGTTATCGACGGATTGCAACCATTGGAAAGTAACAAATATCAAGTTGAATTTGATCCTGGAAGAAGAGAATTAGTTTCAACTTGCGAAAAAATAAAATTCCTTCACAAGTTCATAATAAAAACTTACTTTAAAACTAGTGTCTTAAGATTCCGGACAAATCTTCTCGAAGAAGGAGGATATGATGTGAATTGCATATGGGTCAAATGGAGGATGACTAATTCGCCGTGTTGATGCGGTTTCTTTTATTTAAACAAGGGCCCAATGCTTTGTAAAATTGGCTGACCAAATTGTGTTTGTGCTTAACCAATTAATGGGCTTTAGTTTTGCTTTATCTTCAAGTTGAAATAAGGGTCCATATGCCAACTTAAGAACCAACCTTTGGAAGATCAAGAGGACCTTTGCTCAAAGTTTGTGGATGACTTTTGGTAGCCTTAAGTCCTGTTACAATCAACCATTAAGTAGCGGATCGTTATTAGCTTGAGTGGATCATTAATTAATAGCTTTAAGCGGGATGATATTGAAATTTATGTGTCTTTTGTAATTCTGATGGTTAAAGCTCCTATATAAGTTGAACCATTTTCATCAACGAAGGCAAGCTGAGTTTTATTGAGAAAATAAACGAGTTTTATCTCATCTATCTTAGTGAGAGTGATTCTCCTAAGTTCTTGAGTGATTCAAGAATCCATGAGTTTCATCAAAGGTCCTTTATCCCTTTGTGTGTTTCAACTCTTAGGCTTATCTTCCATTCTTGGAAGTGTGATGTCTATCAATTTCCGTTCCATCTTCTTTTATGTTTCCATTTTCTCGTTTTAAATAATTTCTCAAATTTCTTGCTTGTTAGCATTCCAACAATGATAGATCAGTCAAACGAATCCAACGCTGTGGATTCACATCATTTGGTATTCACAGCCTGGCCATCTAGACCTGGAATAGGAAAGGAAGTTTATTATACAAAGTGTTTAACCGAAGGCCATCCATGTTTAGTTGCATTCGATTACGGAAGCGAAAATAATGTTGTGAGCCAAAGATTGG
Organism: Vigna unguiculata; assembly: GCF_037176805.1. Classification (NCBI taxonomy): domain Eukaryota; kingdom Viridiplantae; phylum Streptophyta; class Magnoliopsida; order Fabales; family Fabaceae; genus Vigna; species Vigna unguiculata. The sequence continues at coordinate 22,539,547 of NC_140802.1, forward strand.
CGGAGAAACTCCAGTTACCAGCAACCTTTCATCTGGATCAAGCATGGATCAAATTCAGTACATGGCAATGTGTGAAAGAAGTATTATGTGATATTGCTCCCATGGACTCTCGTCATCTTCTTTTGGGATGGGCATGGCTTCATTTTAAAACACTCCATCTTGATGAACGTTCCCTTTATTTGAGGCATGAGGGACATCAAAGGAAGTAGAAGTTTATGACACCAAGACAAGTCAGTAAGGATCAACGTAGGCTGAAGGAGAAAACAGAAAAAGAAAGAATAGAAACAGAAGTAATAGAAACTGCAGAAGGAAGGGAAAATAAAGAAAAAGAAATGGAACTAGAGAAAGTTTATTCGTCAATGTATTTTCTTCTACAGTTTGTGATGTCATTTTACAGGAACAAAAGGATAAGCATGTGAAGGAAATATACGAACTTCCATGTTTGAAAAGGAAGCTTGTTCATAGTGCTTTATCATGCATTTGGTCCGTCGATAAGAAGCAAATTCGTCAAACACAACGCATGGAATTATTTATTGTTACATATCAAGGTGGGGTATTGTTGTCAAGAAATGTTATCGACGGATTGCAACCATTGGAAAGTAACAAATATCAAGTTGAATTTGATCCTGGAAGAAGAGAATTAGTTTCAACTTGCGAAAAAATAAAATTCCTTCACAAGTTCATAATAAAAACTTACTTTAAAACTAGTGTCTTAAGATTCCGGACAAATCTTCTCGAAGAAGGAGGATATGATGTGAATTGCATATGGGTCAAATGGAGGATGACTAATTCGCCGTGTTGATGCGGTTTCTTTTATTTAAACAAGGGCCCAATGCTTTGTAAAATTGGCTGACCAAATTGTGTTTGTGCTTAACCAATTAATGGGCTTTAGTTTTGCTTTATCTTCAAGTTGAAATAAGGGTCCATATGCCAACTTAAGAACCAACCTTTGGAAGATCAAGAGGACCTTTGCTCAAAGTTTGTGGATGACTTTTGGTAGCCTTAAGTCCTGTTACAATCAACCATTAAGTAGCGGATCGTTATTAGCTTGAGTGGATCATTAATTAATAGCTTTAAGCGGGATGATATTGAAATTTATGTGTCTTTTGTAATTCTGATGGTTAAAGCTCCTATATAAGTTGAACCATTTTCATCAACGAAGGCAAGCTGAGTTTTATTGAGAAAATAAACGAGTTTTATCTCATCTATCTTAGTGAGAGTGATTCTCCTAAGTTCTTGAGTGATTCAAGAATCCATGAGTTTCATCAAAGGTCCTTTATCCCTTTGTGTGTTTCAACTCTTAGGCTTATCTTCCATTCTTGGAAGTGTGATGTCTATCAATTTCCGTTCCATCTTCTTTTATGTTTCCATTTTCTCGTTTTAAATAATTTCTCAAATTTCTTGCTTGTTAGCATTCCAACAATGATAGATCAGTCAAACGAATCGAACGCTGTGGATTCACATCATTTGGTATTCACAGCCTGGCCATCTAGACCTGGAATAGGAAAGGAAGTTTATTATACAAAGTGTTTAACAGAAGGCCATCGATGTTTAGTTGCATTCGATTACGGAAGCAAAAACAATGTTGTGAGCCAAAGATTGGTGGAGAAACTCCAGTTACCAGCAACCTTTCATCTGGATCAAGCATGGATCAAATTCAGTACATGGCAATGTGTGAAAGAAGTATTATGTGATATTGCTCCCATGGACTCTCGTCATCTTCTTTTGGGATGGGCATGGCTTCATTTTAAAACACTCCATCTTGATGAACGTTCCCTTTATTTGAGGCATGAGGGACATCAAAGGAAGTAGAAGTTTATGACACCAAGACAAGTCAGTAAGGATCAACGTAGGCTGAAGGAGAAAACAGAAAAAGAAAGAATAGAAACAGAAGTAATAGAAACTGCAGAAGGAAGGGAAAATAAAGAAAAAGAAATGGAACTAGAGAAAGTTTATTCGTCAATGTATTTTCTTCTACAGTTTGTGATGTCATTTTACAGGAACAAAAGGATAAGCATGTGAAGGAAATACACGAACTTCCATGTTTGAAAAGGAAGCTTGTTCATAGTGCTTTATCATGCATTTGGTCCGTCGATAAGAAGCAAATTCGTCAAACACAACGCATGGAATTATTTATTGTTACATATCAAGGTGGGGTATTGTTGTCAAGAAATGTTATCGACGGATTGCAACCATTGGAAAGTAACAAATATCAAGTTGAATTTGATCCTGGAAGAAGAGAATTAGTTTCAACTTGCGAAAAAATAAAATTCCTTCACAAGTTCATAATAAAAACTTACTTTAAAACTAGTGTCTTAAGATTCCGGACAAATCTTCTCGAAGAAGGAGGATATGATGTGAATTGCATATGGGTCAAATGGAGGATGACTAATTCGCCGTGTTGATGCGGTTTCTTTTATTTAAACAAGGGCCCAATGCTTTGTAAAATTGGCTGACCAAATTGTGTTTGTGCTTAACCAATTAATGGGCTTTAGTTTTGCTTTATCTTCAAGTTGAAATAAGGGTCCATATGCCAACTTAAGAACCAACCTTTGGAAGATCAAGAGGACCTTTGCTCAAAGTTTGTGGATGACTTTTGGTAGCCTTAAGTCCTGTTACAATCAACCATTAAGTAGCGGATCGTTATTAGCTTGAGTGGATCATTAATTAATAGCTTTAAGCGGGATGATATTGAAATTTATGTGTCTTTTGTAATTCTGATGGTTAAAGCTCCTATATAAGTTGAACCATTTTCATCAACGAAGGCAAGCTGAGTTTTATTGAGAAAATAAACGAGTTTTATCTCATCTATCTTAGTGAGAGTGATTCTCCTAAGTTCTTGAGTGATTCAAGAATCCATGAGTTTCATCAAAGGTCCTTTATCCCTTTGTGTGTTTCAACTCTTAGGCTTATCTTCCATTCTTGGAAGTGTGATGTCTATCAATTTCCGTTCCATCTTCTTTTATGTTTCCATTTTCTCGTTTTAAATAATTTCTCAAATTTCTTGCTTGTTAGCATTCCAACAATGATAGATCAGTCAAACGAATCGAACGCTGTGGATTCACATCATTTGGTATTCACAGCCTGGCCATCTAGACCTGGAATAGGAAAGGAAGTTTATTATACAAAGTGTTTAACAGAAGGCCATCGATGTTTAGTTGCATTCGATTACGGAAGCAAAAACAATGTTGTGAGCCAAAGATTGGTGGAGAAACTCCAGTTACCAGCAACCTTTCATCTGGATCAAGCATGGATCAAATTCAGTACATGGCAATGTGTGAAAGAAGTATTATGTGATATTGCTCCCATGGACTCTCGTCATCTTCTTTTGGGATGGGCATGGCTTCATTTTAAAACACTCCATCTTGATGAACGTTCCCTTTATTTGAGGCATGAGGGACATCAAAGGAAGTAGAAGTTTATGACACCAAGACAAGTCAGTAAGGATCAACGTAGGCTGAAGGAGAAAACAGAAAAAGAAAGAATAGAAACAGAAGTAATAGAAACTGCAGAAGGAAGGGAAAATAAAGAAAAAGAAATGGAACTAGAGAAAGTTTATTCGTCAATGTATTTTCTTCTACAGTTTGTGATGTCATTTTACAGGAACAAAAGGATAAGCATGTGAAGGAAATACACGAACTTCCATGTTTGAAAAGGAAGCTTGTTCATAGTGCTTTATCATGCATTTGGTCCGTCGATAAGAAGCAAATTCGTCAAACACAACGCATGGAATTATTTATTGTTACATATCAAGGTGGGGTATTGTTGTCAAGAAATGTTATCGACGGATTGCAACCATTGGAAAGTAACAAATATCAAGTTGAATTTGATCCTGGAAGAAGAGAATTAGTTTCAACTTGCGAAAAAATAAAATTCCTTCACAAGTTCATAATAAAAACTTACTTTAAAACTAGTGTCTTAAGATTCCGGACAAATCTTCTCGAAGAAGGAGGATATGATGTGAATTGCATATGGGTCAAATGGAGGATGACTAATTCGCCGTGTTGATGCGGTTTCTTTTATTTAAACAAGGGCCCAATGCTTTGTAAAATTGGCTGACCAAATTGTGTTTGTGCTTAACCAATTAATGGGCTTTAGTTTTGCTTTATCTTCAAGTTGAAATAAGGGTCCATATGCCAACTTAAGAACCAACCTTTGGAAGATCAAGAGGACCTTTGCTCAAAGTTTGTGGATGACTTTTGGTAGCCTTAAGTCCTGTTACAATCAACCATTAAGTAGCGGATCGTTATTAGCTTGAGTGGATCATTAATTAATAGCTTTAAGCGGGATGATATTGAAATTTATGTGTCTTTTGTAATTCTGATGGTTAAAGCTCCTATATAAGTTGAACCATTTTCATCAACGAAGGCAAGCTGAGTTTTATTGAGAAAATAAACGAGTTTTATCTCATCTATCTTAGTGAGAGTGATTCTCCTAAGTTCTTGAGTGATTCAAGAATCCATGAGTTTCATCAAAGGTCCTTTATCCCTTTGTGTGTTTCAACTCTTAGGCTTATCTTCCATTCTTGGAAGTGTGATGTCTATCAATTTCCGTTCCATCTTCTTTTATGTTTCCATTTTCTCGTTTTAAATAATTTCTCAAATTTCTTGCTTGTTAGCATTCCAACAATGATAGATCAGTCAAACGAATCGAACGCTGTGGATTCACATCATTTGGTATTCACAGCCTGGCCATCTAGACCTGGAATAGGAAAGGAAGTTTATTATACAAAGTGTTTAACAGAAGGCCATCGATGTTTAGTTGCATTCGATTACGGAAGCAAAAACAATGTTGTGAGCCAAAGATTGGTGGAGAAACTCCAGTTACCAGCAACCTTTCATCTGGATCAAGCATGGATCAAATTCAGTACATGGCAATGTGTGAAAGAAGTATTATGTGATATTGCTCCCATGGACTCTCGTCATCTTCTTTTGGGATGGGCATGGCTTCATTTTAAAACACTCCATCTTGATGAACGTTCCCTTTATTTGAGGCATGAGGGACATCAAAGGAAGTAGAAGTTTATGACACCAAGACAAGTCAGTAAGGATCAACGTAGGCTGAAGGAGAAAACAGAAAAAGAAAGAATAGAAACAGAAGTAATAGAAACTGCAGAAGGAAGGGAAAATAAAGAAAAAGAAATGGAACTAGAGAAAGTTTATTCGTCAATGTATTTTCTTCTACAGTTTGTGATGTCATTTTACAGGAACAAAAGGATAAGCATGTGAAGGAAATACACGAACTTCCATGTTTGAAAAGGAAGCTTGTTCATAGTGCTTTATCATGCATTTGGTCCGTCGATAAGAAGCAAATTCGTCAAACACAACGCATGGAATTATTTATTGTTACATATCAAGGTGGGGTATTGTTGTCAAGAAATGTTATCGACGGATTGCAACCATTGGAAAGTAACAAATATCAAGTTGAATTTGATCCTGGAAGAAGAGAATTAGTTTCAACTTGCGAAAAAATAAAATTCCTTCACAAGTTCATAATAAAAACTTACTTTAAAACTAGTGTCTTAAGATTCCGGACAAATCTTCTCGAAGAAGGAGGATATGATGTGAATTGCATATGGGTCAAATGGAGGATGACTAATTCGCCGTGTTGATGCGGTTTCTTTTATTTAAACAAGGGCCCAATGCTTTGTAAAATTGGCTGACCAAATTGTGTTTGTGCTTAACCAATTAATGGGCTTTAGTTTTGCTTTATCTTCAAGTTGAAATAAGGGTCCATATGCCAACTTAAGAACCAACCTTTGGAAGATCAAGAGGACCTTTGCTCAAAGTTTGTGGATGACTTTTGGTAGCCTTAAGTCCTGTTACAATCAACCATTAAGTAGCGGATCGTTATTAGCTTGAGTGGATCATTAATTAATAGCTTTAAGCGGGATGATATTGAAATTTATGTGTCTTTTGTAATTCTGATGGTTAAAGCTCCTATATAAGTTGAACCATTTTCATCAACGAAGGCAAGCTGAGTTTTATTGAGAAAATAAACGAGTTTTATCTCATCTATCTTAGTGAGAGTGATTCTCCTAAGTTCTTGAGTGATTCAAGAATCCATGAGTTTCATCAAAGGTCCTTTATCCCTTTGTGTGTTTCAACTCTTAGGCTTATCTTCCATTCTTGGAAGTGTGATGTCTATCAATTTCCGTTCCATCTTCTTTTATGTTTCCATTTTCTCGTTTTAAATAATTTCTCAAATTTCTTGCTTGTTAGCATTCCAACAATGATAGATCAGTCAAACGAATCGAACGCTGTGGATTCACATCATTTGGTATTCACAGCCTGGCCATCTAGACCTGGAATAGGAAAGGAAGTTTATTATACAAAGTGTTTAACAGAAGGCCATCGATGTTTAGTTGCATTCGATTACGGAAGCAAAAACAATGTTGTGAGCCAAAGATTGGTGGAGAAACTCCAGTTACCAGCAACCTTTCATCTGGATCAAGCATGGATCAAATTCAGTACATGGCAATGTGTGAAAGAAGTATTATGTGATATTGCTCCCATGGACTCTCGTCATCTTCTTTTGGGATGGGCATGGCTTCATTTTAAAACACTCCATCTTGATGAACGTTCCCTTTATTTGAGGCATGAGGGACATCAAAGGAAGTAGAAGTTTATGACACCAAGACAAGTCAGTAAGGATCAACGTAGGCTGAAGGAGAAAACAGAAAAAGAAAGAATAGAAACAGAAGTAATAGAAACTGCAGAAGGAAGGGAAAATAAAGAAAAAGAAATGGAACTAGAGAAAGTTTATTCGTCAATGTATTTTCTTCTACAGTTTGTGATGTCATTTTACAGGAACAAAAGGATAAGCATGTGAAGGAAATACACGAACTTCCATGTTTGAAAAGGAAGCTTGTTCATAGTGCTTTATCATGCATTTGGTCCGTCGATAAGAAGCAAATTCGTCAAACACAACGCATGGAATTATTTATTGTTACATATCAAGGTGGGGTACTGTTGTCAAGAAATGTTATCGACGGATTGCAACCATTGGAAAGTAACAAATATAAAGTTGAATTTGATCCTGGAAGAAGAGAATTAGTTTCAACTTGCGAAAAAATAAAATTCCTTTACAAGTTCATAATAAAAACTTACTTTAAAACTAGTGTCTTAAGATTCCGGACAAATCTTCTCGAAGAAGGAGGATATGATGTGAATTGCATATGGGTCAAATGGAGGATGACTAATTCGCCGTGTTGATGCGGTTTCTTTTATTTAAACAAGGGCCCAATGCTTTGTAAAATTGGCTGACCAAATTGTGTTTGTGCTTAACCAATTAATGGGCTTTAGTTTTGCTTTATCTTCAAGTTGAAATAAGGGTCCATATGCCAACCTAAGAACCAACCTTTGGAAGATCAAGAGGACCTTTGCTCAAAGTTTGTGGATGACTTTTGGTAGCCTTAAATTCAGTTACAATCAACCATTAAGTAGCGGATCGTTATTAGCTTGAGTGGATCATTAATTAATAGCTTTAAGCGGGATGATATTAAAATTTATGTGTCTTTTGTAATTCTGATGCTTAAAGCTCCTATATAAGTTGAACCATTTTCATCAATGAAGGCAAGCTGAGTTTTATTCAGAAAATAAACGAGTTTTATCTCATCTATCTTAGTGAGAGTGATTCTCCTAAGTTCTTGAGTGATTCAAGAATCCATGAGTTTCATCAAAGGTCCTTTATCCCTTTGTGTGTTTCAACTCTTAGGCTTATCTTCCATTCTTGGAAGTGTGATGTCTATCAATTTTCATTCCATCTTCTTTTATGTTTCCTTTTTCTCGTTTTAAATAATTTCTCAAATTTCTTGCTTGTTAGCACTCCAACAATGATAGATCAGTAAAACGAATCGAACGCTGTGGATTCACATCATTTGGTATTCACAGCCTGGCCATCTAGATTTGGAATAGGAAAGGAAGTTTATTATACAAAGTGTTTAACCGAAGGCCATCCATGTTCAGTTGCATTCGATTACGAAAGCGAAAACAATGTTGTGAACCAAAGTTTGGTGGAGAAACTCCAGTTACCAGCAACCTTTCATCTGGATCAAGCATGGATCAAATTCAGTACATGGCAATGTGTGAAAGAAGTAGTATGATATATTGTTCCCATGGACTCTTGCCATCTTCTTTTGGGATGTGCATGGCTTCATTTTAAAGCACTTCATCCATATGAACGTTCCCTTTATTTGAGGCATGAGGGACATCAAAGGAAGTAGAAGTTTATGACACCAAGACAAGTCAGTAAGGATCAACGTAGGCTGAAGGAGAAAACAGAAAAAGAAAGAATAGAAAAAGAAGTAATAGAAACTGCAGAAGGAAGGGAAAATAAAGAAAAAGAAATGGAACTAGAGAAAGTTTATTCGTCAATGTATTTTCTTCTACAATTTGTGATGTCATTTTACAGGAACAAAAGGATAAGCATGTGAAGGAAATACACGAACTTCCATGTTTGAAAAGGAAGCTTGTTCATAGTGCTTTATCATGCATTTGGTCCGTCGATAAGAAGCAAATTCGTCAAAAACAACGCATGAAATTATTTATTGTTACATATCAAGGTGGGGTACTGTTGTCAAGAAATGTTATCGACGGATTGCAACCATTGGAAAGTAACAAATATCAAGTTGAATTTGATCCTGGAAGAAGAGAATTAGTTTCAAATTGCGAAAAAATAAAATTCCTTCACAAGATCATAATAAAAACTTACTTTAAACTAGTGTCTTATGATTCGGGACAAATCTTCTCGAAGAAGGAGGGTATGATGTGAATTGCATATGGGTCAAATGGAGGATGACTAATGCGCCGTGTTGATGCAGTTTCTTTTATTTAAACAAGGGCCTAATGCTTTGTAAAATTGGCTGACCAAATTGTGTTTGTGCTTAACCAATTAATGGACTTTAGTTTTGCTTTATCTTCAAGTTGAAATAAGGGTCCATATGCCAACCTAAGAACCAACCTTTGGAAGATCAAGAGGACCTTTGCTCAAAGTTTGTGGATGACTTTTGATAGCCTTAAATTCAGTTACAATCAACCATTAAGTAGCGGATCGTTATTAGCTTGAGTGGATCATTAATTAATAGCTTTAAGCGGGATGATATTGAAATTTATGTGTCTTTTGTAATTCTGATGGTTAAAGCTCCTATATAAATTGAACCATTTTCATCAATGAAGGCAAGCTGAGTTTTATTCAGAAAATAAACGAGTTTTATCTCATCTATCTTAGTGAGAGTGATTCTCCTAAGTTCTTGAGTGATTCAAGAATCCATGAGTTTAATCAAAGGTCCTTTATCCCTCTGTGTGTTTCAACTCTTAGGCTTATCTTCCATTCTTGGAAGTGTGATGTCTATCAATTTCCGTTCCATCTTCTTTTATGTTTCCATTTTCTCGTTTTAAATAATTTCTTAAATTTCTTGCTTGTTAGCATTCCAACAATGATAGATCAGTCAAACGAATCGAACGCTGTGGATTAACATCATTTGGTATTCACAGCCTGGCCATCTAGACCTGGAATAGGAAAGGAAGTTTATTATACAAAGTGTTTAACCGAAGGCCATCCATGTTTAGTTGCATTCGATTACGGAAGGGAAAACAATGTTGTGAGCCAAAGATTGGTGGAGAAACTCCAGTTACCAGCAACCTTTCATCTGGATCAAGCATGGATCAAATTCAGTACATGGCAATGTGTGAAAGAAGTATTATGTGATATTGCTCCCATGGACTCTCGTCATCTTCTTTTGGGATGGGCAGGGCTTCATTTTAAAACACTCCATCTTGATGAACGTTCCCTTTATTTGAGGCATGAGGGACATCAAAGGAAGTAGAAGTTTATGACACCAAGACAAGTCAGTAAGGATCAACGTAGGCTGAAGGAGAAAACAGAAAAAGAAAGAATAGAAAAAGAAGTAATAGAAACTACAGAAGGAAGGGAAAATAAAGAAAAAGAAATGGAACTAGAGAAAGTTTATTCGTCAATGTAATTTCTTCTACAGTGTGTGATGTCATTTTACAGGAACAAAAGGATAAGCATGTGAAGGAAATACACGAACTTCCATGTTTGAAAAGGAAGCTTGTTCATAGTGCTTTATCATGCATTTGGTCCATCGATAAGAAGCAAATTCGTCAAACACAACGCATGGAATTATTTATTGTTACATATCAAGGTGGGGTACTGTTGTCAAGAAATGTTATCGACGGATTGCAACCATTGGAAAGTAACAAATATAAAGTTGATTTGATCCTGGAAGAAGAGAATTAGTTTCAACTTGCGAAAAAATAAAATTCCTTCACAAGATCATAATAAAAACTTACTTTAAAACTAGTGTCTTAAGATTCGGGACAAATCTTCTCGAAGAAGGAGGGTGTGATGTGAATTGCATATGGGTCAAATGGAGGATGACTAATGCGCCGTGTTGATGCAGTTTCTTTTATTTAAACAAGGGCCCAATGCTTTGTAAAATTGGCTGACCAAATTGTGTTTGTGCTTAACCAATTAATGGGCTTTAGTTTTGCTTTATCTTCAAGTTGAAATAAGGGTCCATATGCCAACCTAAGAACCAACCTTTGGAAGATCAAGAGGACCTTTGCTCAAAGTTTGTGGATGACTTTTGGTAGCCTTAAATTCAGTTACAATCAACCATTAAGTAGCGGATCGTTATTAGCTTGAGTGGATCATTAATTAATAGCTTTAAGCGGGATGATATTGAAATTTATGTGTCTTTTGTAATTCTGATGGTTAAAGCTCCTATATAAGTTGAACCATTTTCATCAATGAAGGCAAATTGAGTTTTATGCAGAAAATAAACGAGTTTTATCTCATCTATCTTAGTGAGAGTGATTCTCCTAAGTTCTTGAGTGATTCAAGAATCCATGAGTTTTCATCAAAGGTCCTTTATCCCTCTGTGTGTTTCAACTCTTAGGCTTATCTTCCATTCTCGGAAGTGTGATGTCTATCAATTTCCTTTCCATCTTCTTTTATGTTTCCATTTTCTCGTTTTAAATAATTTCTCAAATTTCTTGCTTGTTAGCATTCCAACAATGATAGATCAGTCAAACGAATCGAACGCTGTGGATTAACATCATTTGGTATTCACAGCCTGGCCATCTAGACCTGGAATAGGAAAGGAAGTTTATTATACAAAGTGTTTAACCGAAGGCCATCCATGTTTAGTTGCATTCGATTACGGAAGGGAAAACAATGTTGTGAGCCAAAGATTGGTGGAGAAACTCCAGTTACCAGCAACCTTTCATCTGGATCAAGCATGGATCAAATTCAGTACATGGCAATGTGTGAAAGAAGTATTATGTGATATTGCTCCCATGGACTCTCGTCATCTTCTTTTGGGATGGGCATGGCTTCATTTTAAAACACTCCATCTTGATGAACGTTCCCTTTATTTGAGGCATGAGGGACATCAAAGGAAGTAGAAGTTTATGACACCAAGACAAGTCAGTAAGGATCAACGTAGGCTGAAGGAGAAAACAGAAAAAGAAAGAATAGAAAAAGAAGTAATAGAAACTGCAGAAGGAAGGGAAAATAAAGAAAAAGAAATGGAACTAGAGAAAGTTTATTCGTCAATGTATTTTCTTCTACAATTTGTGATGTCATTTTACGGGAACAAAAGGATAAGCATGTGAAGGAAATACACGAACTTCCATGTTTGAAAAGGAAGCTTGTTCATAGTGCTTTATCATGCATTTGGTCCATCGATAAGAAGCAAATTCGTCAAAAACAACGCATGAAATTATTTATTGTTACATATCAAGGTGGGGTACTGTTGTCAAGAAATGTTATCGACGGATTGCAACCATTGGAAAGTAACAAATATCAAGTTGAATTTGATCCTGGAAGAAGAGAATTAGTTTCAAATTGCGAAAAAATAAAATTCCTTCACAAGATCATAATAAAAACTTACTTTAAACTAGTGTCTTAAGATTCGGGACAAATCTTCTCGAAGAAGGAGGGTATGATGTGAATTGCATATGGGTCAAATGGAGGATGACTAATGCGCCGTGTTGATGCAGTTTCTTTTATTTAACCAAGGGCCCAATGCTTTGTAAAATTGGCTTACCAAATTGTGTTTGTGCTTAACCAATTAATGGGCTTTAGTTTTGCTTTATCTTCAAGTTGAAATAAGGGTCCATATGCCAACTTAAGAACCAACCTTTGGAAGATCAAGAGGACCTTTGCTCAAAGTTTGTGGATGACTTTTGATAGCCTTAAATTCAGTTACAATCAATCATTAAGTAGCGGATCGTTATTAGCTTGAGTGGATCATTAATTAATAGCTTTAAGCGGGATGATATTGAAATTTATGTGTCTTTTGTAATTCTGATGGTTAAAGCTCCTATATAAATTGAACCATTTTCATCAATGAAGGCAAGCTGAGTTTTATTCAGAAAATAAACGAGTTTTATCTCATCTATCTTAGTGAGAGTGATTCTCCTAAGTTCTTGAGTGATTCAAGAATCCATGAGTTTAATCAAAGGTCCTTTATCCCTCTGTGTGTTTCAACTCTTAGGCTTATCTTCCATTCTTGGAAGTGTGATGTTTATCAATTTCCGTTCCATCTTCTTTTATGTTTCCATTTTCTCGTTTTAAATAATTTCTCAAATTTCTTGCTTGTTAGCATTCCAACAATGATAGATCAGTCAAACGAATCGAACGCTGTGGATTCACATCATTTGGTATTCACAGCCTGGCCATCTAGACCTGGAACAGGAAAGGAAGTTTATTATACAAAGTGTTTAACCGAAGGCAATCCATGTTTAGTTGCATTCGATTACGGAAGCGAAAACAATGTTGTGAGCCAAAGATTGGTGGAGAAACTCCAGTTACCAGCAACCTTTCATCTGGATCAAGCATGGATCAAATTCAGTACATGGCAATGTGTGAAAGAAGTATTATGTGCTATTGCTCCCATGGACTCTTGTCATCTTCTTTTGGGATGGGCATGGCTTCATTTTAAAACACTCCATCTTGATGAACGTTCCCTTTATTTGAGGCATGAGGGACATCAAAGGAAGTAGAAGTTTATGACACCAAGACAAGTCAGTAAGGATCAACGTAGGCTAAAGTAGAAAACAGAAAAAGAAAGAATAGAAAAAGAAGTAATAGAAACTGCAGAAGGAAGGGAAAATAAAGAAAAAGAAATGGAACTAGAGAAAGTTTATTCGTCAATGTATTTTCTTCTACAGTGTGTGATGTCATTTTACAGGAACAAAAGGATAAGCATGTGAAGGAAATACATGAACTTCCATGTTTGAAAAGGAAGCTTGTTCATAGTGCTTTATCATGCATTTGGTCCGTCGATAAGAAGCAAATTCGTCAAACACAACGCATGGAATTATTTATTGTTACATATCAAGGTGGGGTACTGTTGTCATGAAATGTTATCGACGGATTGCAACCATTGGAAAGTAACAAATATCAAGTTGAATTTGATCCTGGAAGAAGAGAATTAGTTTCAACTTGCGAAAAAATAAAATTCCTACACAAGACCATAATAAAAACTTACTTTAAAACTAGTGTCTTAAGATTCCAGACAAATCTTCTCGAAGAAGGAGGGTGTGATGTGAATTGCATATGGGTCAAATGGAGGATGACTAATGCGCCGTGTTGATGCAGTTTCTTTTATTTAAACAAGGGCCCAATGCTTTGTAAAATTGGCTGACCAAATTGTGTTTGTGCTTAACCCATTAATGGGCTTTAGTTTTGCTTTATCTTCAAGTTGAAATAAGGGTCCATATGCCAACCTAAGAACCAACCTTTGGAAGATCAAGAGGACCTTTGCTCAAAGTTTGTGGATGACTTTTGGTGGCCTTAAATTCAGTTACAATCAACCATTAAGTAGCGGATCGTTATTAGCTTGACTGGATCATTAATTAATAGCTTTAAGCGGGATGATATTGAAATTTATGTGTCTTTTGTAATTCTGATGGTTAAAGCTCCTATATAAATTGAACCATTTTCATCAATGAAGGCAAGCTGAGTTTTATTCAGAAAATAAACGAGTTTTATCTCATCTATCTTAGTGAGAGTGATTCTCCTAAGTTCTTGAGTGATTCAAGAATCCATGAGTTTAATCAAAGGTCCTTTATCCCTCTGTGTGTTTCAACTCTTAGGCTTATCTTCCATTCTTGGAAGTGTGATGTTTATCAATTTCCGTTCCATCTTCTTTTATGTTTCCATTTTCTCGTTTTAAATAATTTCTCAAATTTCTTGCTTGTTAGCATTCCAACAATGATAGATCAGTCAAACGAATCGAACGCTGTGGATTCACATCATTTGGTATTCACAGCCTGGCCATCTAGACCTGGAACAGGAAAGGAAGTTTATTATACAAAGTGTTTAACCGAAGGCAATCCATGTTTAGTTGCATTCGATTACGGAAGCGAAAACAATGTTGTGAGCCAAAGATTGGTGGAGAAACTCCAGTTACCAGCAACCTTTCTTCTGGATCAAGCATGGATCAAATTCAGTACATGGCAATGTGTGAAAGAAGTATTATGTGCTATTGCTCCCATGGACTCTTGTCATCTTCTTTTGGGATGGGCATGGCTTCATTTTAAAACACTCCATCTTGATGAACGTTCCCTTTATTTGAGGAATGAGGGACATCAAAGGAAGTAGAAGTTTATGACACCAAAACAAGTCAGTAAGGATCAACGTAGGCTAAAGTACAAAACAGAAAAAGAAAGAATAGAAAAAGAAGTAATAGAAACTGCAGAAGGAAGGGAAAATAAAGAAAAAGAAATGGAACTAGAGAAAGTTTATTCGTCAATGTATTTTCTTCTACAGTGTGTGATCTCATTTTACAGGAACAAAAGGATAAGCATGTGAAGGAAACACACGAACTTCCATGTTTGAAAAGGAAGCTTGTTCATAGTGCTTTATCATGCATTTGGTCCGTCGATAAGAAGCAAATTCGTCAAACATAACGCATGATATTATTTATTGTTACATATCAAGGTGGGGTACTGTTGTCAAGAAATGTTATCGACGGATTGCAACCATTGGAAAGTAACAAATATCAAGTTGAATTTGATCCTGGAAGAAGAGAATTAGTTTCAACTTGCGAAAAAATAAAATTCCTTCACAAGATCATAATAAAAACTTACTTTAAAACTAGTGTCTTAAGATTCGGGACAAATGTTCTCGAAGAAGGAGGGTATGATGTGAATTGCATATGGGTCAAATGGAGGATGACTAATGCGCTGTGTTGATGCAGTTTCTTTTATTTAAACAAGGGCCCAATGCTTTGTAAAATCGGCTGACCAAATTGTGTTTGTGCTTAACCAATTAATGGGCTTTAGTTTTGCTTTATCTTCAAGTTGAAATAAGGGTCCATATGCCAACTTAAGAACCAACCTTTGGAAGATCAAGAGGACCTTTGCTCAAAGTTTGTGGATGACTTTTGGTAGCCTTACATTCAGTTACAATCAACCATTAAGTAGCGGATCGTTATTAGCTTGAGTGGATCATTAATTAATAGCTTTAAGCAGGATGATATTGAAATTTATGTGTCTTTTGTAATTCTGATGGTTAAAGCTCCTATGTAAGTTGAACGATTTTCATCAATGAAGGCAAGTTGAGTTTTATTCAGAAAATAAACGAGTTTTATCTCATCTATCTTAGTGAGAGTGATTCTCCAAAGTTCTTCAGTGATTCAAGAATCCATGAGTTTAATCAAAGGTCCTTTATCCCTTTGTGTGTTTCAACTCTTAGGCTTATCTTCCATTCTTGGAAGTGTGATGTCTATCAATTTCCGTTCCATCTTCTTTTATGTTTCCACTTTCTCGTTTTAAATAATTTCTCAAATTTCTTGCTTGTTAGCATGCCAACAATGATAGATCAGTCAAACGAATCAAACCCTGTGGATTCACATCATTTGGTATTCAGAGCCTGGCTATCTAGATTTGGAATAGGAAAGGAAGTTTATTATACAAAGTGTTTAACCGAACGCCATCCATGTTTAGTTGCATTCGATTACGGAAGCGAAAACAATGTTGTGAGCCAAAGATTGGTGGAGAAACAACAGTTACCAGCAACCTTTCATCTGGATCAAGCATGGATCAAATTCAGTACATGGCAATGTGCGAAGGAAGTATTATGTGATATTGCTCCCATGGACTCTTGTCATCTTCTTTTGGGATGGGCATGGCTTCATTTTAAAACACTCCATCTTGATGAACGTTCCCTTTATTTGAGGCATGAGGGACATCAAAAGAAGTAGAAATTTATGACACCAAGACAAGTCAGTAAGGATCAACGTAGGCTGAAGGAGAAAACAGAAAAAGAAAGAATAGAAAGAAGTAATATAAACTGCAGAAGGAAGGGAAAATAAAGAAAAAGAAATGGAACTAGAGAAAGTTTATTCGTGAATGTTTTCTCTTCTACAGTTTGTGATGTCATTTTACAGGAAAAAAGCATAAGCATGTGAATGAAACACACCAACTTCCATGTTTAAAAAGGAAGCTTGTTCATAGTGCTTTGTTATGCATTTGGTCCGTCGATAAGAAGCAAATTCGTCAAACACAATGCATGGAATTATTTATTGTTACATATCAAGGTGGGGTACTGTTGCCAAGAAATGTTATCGACGGATTGCAACCGTTGGAAAGTAACAAATATCAAGTTGAATTTGATCTTGGAAGAAGAGAATTAGTTTGAACTTGTGAAAAAATAAAAGTCCTTCACAAGATCATAATAAACTTACATTAAAACTAGTGTCTTAAGATTCGGGACAAATCTTCTCGAAGAAGGAGGGTATGATGTGAATTGCATATGGGTCAAATGGAGGATGACTAATGCGCAGTGTTGACACAGTTTCTTTTATTTAAATAAGGGCCCAATGCTTTGTAAATTCGGCTGACCAAATTGTGTTTGTGTTTAACCAATTAATGGGCTTTAGTTTTGCTTTATCTTCAAGTTGAAATAAGGGTCCATATGCCAACTTAAGAACCAACCTTTGGAAGATCAAGAGGACCTTTGCTTAAAGTTTGTGGATGACTTTTGGTAGCCTTACATTCAGTTACAATCAACCATTAAGTAGCGGATCGTTATTAGCTTGAGTGGATCATTAATTAATAGCTTTAAGCGGGATGATATTGAAATTTATGTGTCTTTTGTAATTCTGATGGTTAAAGCTCCTATGTAAGTTGAACGATTTTCATCAATGAAGGCAAGTTGAGTTTTATTCAGAAAATAAACGAGTTTTATCTCATCTATCTTAGTGAGAGTGATTCTCCAAAGTTCTTCAGTGATTCAAGAAACCATGAGTTTAATCAAAGGTCCTTTATCCCTTTGTGTGTTTCAACTCTTAGGCTTATCTTCCATTCTTGGAAGTGTGATGTCTATCAATTTCCGTTCCATCTTCTTTTATGTTTCCACTTTCTCGTTTTAAATAATTTCTCAAATTTCTTGCTTGTTAGCATGCCAACAATGATAGATCAGTCAAACGAATCGAACCCTGTGGATTCACATCTATTGGTATTCACAGCCTGGCTATCTAGATTTGGAATAGGAAAGGAAGTTTATTATACAAAGTGTTTAACCGAAGGCCAGTCATGTTTAGTTGCATTCGATTACGGAAGCGAAAACAATGTTGTGAGCCAAAGATTGGTGGAGAAACAACAATTACCAGCAACCTTTCATCTGGATCAAGCATGGATCAAATTCAGTACATGGCAATGTGCGAAGGAAGTATTATGTGATATTGCTCCCATGGACTCTTGTCATCTTCTTTTGGGATGGGCATGGCTTCATTTTAAAACACTCCATCTTGATGAACGTTCCCTTTATTTGAGGCATGAGGGACATCAAAAGAAGTAGAAATTTATGACACCAAGACAAGTCAGTAAGGATCAACGTAGGCTGAAGGAGAAAACAGAAAAAGAAAGAATAGAAAGAAGTAATATAAACTGCAGAAGGAAGGGAAAATAAAGAAAAAGAAATGGAACTAGAGAAAGTTTATTCGTCAATGTTTTTTCTTCTACAGTTTGTGATGTCATTTTACAGGAAAAAAGCATAAGCATGTGAATGAAACACACCAACTTCCATGTTTAAAAAGGAAGCTTGTTCATAGTGCTTTGTTATGCATTTGGTCCGTCGATAGGAAGCAAATTCGTCAAACACAATGCATGGAATTATTTATTGTTACATATCAAGGTGGGGTACTGTTGCCAAGAAATGTTATCGACGGATTGCAACCGTTGGAAAGTAACAAATATCAAGTTGAATTTGATCTTGGAAGAAGAGAATTAGTTTGAACTTGTGAAAAAATAAAAGTCCTTCACAAGATCATAATAAACTTACATTAAAACTAGTGTCTTAAGATTCGGGACAAATCTTCTCGAAGAAGGAGGGTATGATGTGAATTGCATATGGGTCAAATGGAGGATGACTAATGCGCAGTGTTGACACAGTTTCTTTTATTTAAATAAGGGCCCAATGCTTTGTAAATTCGGCTGACCAAATTGTGTTTGTGTTTAACCAATTAATGGGCTTTAGTTTTGCTTTATCTTCAAGTTAAAATAAGGGTCCATATGCCAACTTAAGAACCAACCTTTGGAAGATCAAGAGGACCTTTGCTCAAAGTTTGTGGATGACTTTTGGTAGCCTTACATTCAGTTACAATCAACCATTAAGTAGCGGATCGTTATTAACTTGAGTGGATCATTAATTAATAGCTTTAAGCGGGATGATATTGAAATTTATGTGTCTTTTGTAATTCTGATGGTTAAAGCTCCTATGTAAGTTGAACGATTTTCATCAATGAAGGCAAGTTGAGTTTTATTCAGAAAATAAACGAGTTTTATCTCATCTATCTTAGTGAGAGTGATTCTCCAAAGTTCTTCAGTGATTCAAGAATCCATGAGTTTAATCAAAGGTCCTTTATCCCTTTGTGTGTTTCAACTCTTAGGCTTATCTTCCATTCTTGGAAGTGTGATGTCTATCAATTTCCGTTCCATCTTCTTTTATGTTTCCATTTTCTCGTTTTAAATAATTTCTCAAATTTCTTGCTTGTTAGCATGCCAACAATGATAGATCAGTCAAACGAATCGAACCCTGTGGATTCACATCATTTGGTATTCAGAGCCTGGCTATCTAGATTTGGAATAGGAAAGGAAGTTTATTATACAAAGTGTTTAACAGAAGGCCATCCATGTTTAGTTGCATTCGATTACGGAAGCGAAAACAATGTTGTGAGCCAAAGATTGGTGGAGAAACAACAGTTACCAGCAACCTTTCATCTGGATCAAGCATGGATCAAATTCAGTACATGGCAATGTGCGAAGGAAGTATTATGTGATATTGCTCCCATGGACTCTTGTCATCTTCTTTTGGGATGGGCATGGCTTCATTTTAAAACACTCCATCTTGATGAACGTTCCCTTTATTTGAGGCATGAGGGACATTAAAAGAAGTAGAAATTTATGACACCAAGACAAGTCAGTAAGGATCAACGTAGGCTGAAGGAGAAAACAGAAAAAGAAAGAATAGAAAGAAGTAATATAAACTGCAGAAGGAAGGGAAAATAAAGAAAAAGAAATGGAACTAGAGAAAGTTTATTCGTGAATGTTTTCTCTTCTACAGTTTGTGATGTCATTTTACAGGAAAAAAGCATAAGCATGTGAATGAAACACACCAACTTCCATGTTTAAAAAGGAAGCTTGTTCATAGTGCTTTGTTATGCATTTGGTCCGTCGATAAGAAGCAAATTCGTCAAACACAATGCATGGAATTATTTATTGTTACATATCAAGGTGGGGTACTGTTGCCAAGAAATGTTATCGACGGATTGCAACCGTTGGAAAGTAACAAATATCAAGTTGAATTTGATCTTGGAAGAAGAGAATTAGTTTGAACTTGTGAAAAAATAAAAGTCCTTCACAAGATCATAATAAACTTACATTAAAACTAGTGTCTTAAGATTCGGGACAAATCTTCTCGAAGAAGGAGGGTATGATGTGAATTGCATATGGGTCAAATGGAGGATGACTAATGCGCAGTGTTGACACAGTTTCTTTTATTTAAATAAGGGCCCAATGCTTTGTAAATTCGGCTGACCAAATTGTGTTTGTGTTTAACCAATTAATGGGCTTTAGTTTTGCTTTATCTTCAAGTTGAAATAAGGGTCCATATGCCAACTTAAGAACCAACCTTTGGAAGATCAAGAGGACCTTTGCTTAAAGTTTGTGGATGACTTTTGGTAGCCTTACATTCAGTTACAATCAACCATTAAGTAGCGGATCGTTATTAGCTTGAGTGGATCATTAATTAATAGCTTTAAGCGGGATGATATTGAAATTTATGTGTCTTTTGTAATTCTGATGGTTAAAGCTCCTATGTAAGTTGAACGATTTTCATCAATGAAGGCAAGTTGAGTTTTATTCAAAAAATAAACGAGTTTTATCTCATCTATCTTAGTGAGAGTGATTCTCCAAAGTTCTTCAGTGATTCAAGAATCCATGAGTTTAATCAAAGGTCCTTTATCCCTTTGTGTGTTTCAACTCTTGGGCTTATCTTCCATTCTTGGAAGTGTGATGTCTATCAATTTCCGTTCCATCTTTTTTTATGTTTCCACTTTCTCGTTTTAAATAATTTCTCAAATTTCTTGCTTGTTAGCATGCCAACAATGATAGATCAGTCAAACGAATCGAACCCTGTGGATTCACATCATTTGGTATTCACAGCCTGGCTATCTAGATTTGGAATAGGAAAGGAAGTTTATTATACAAAGTTTTTAACCGAAGGCCATCCATGTTTAGTTGCATTCGATTACGGAAGCGAAAACAATGTTGTGAGCCAAAGATTGGTGGAGAAACAACAGTTACCAGCAACCTTTCATCTGGATCAAGCATGGATCAAATTCAGTACATGGCAATGTGCGAAGGAAGTATTATGTGATATTGCTCCCATGGACTCTTGTCATCTTCTTTTGGGATGGACATGGGTTCGTTTTAAAACACTCCATCTTGATGAACGTTCCCTTTATTTGAGGCATGAGGGACATCAAAAGAAGTAGAAGTTTATGACACCAAGACAAGTCAGTAAGGATCAACCTAGGCTGAAGGAGAAAACAGAAAAAGAAAGAATAGAAAAAGAAGTAATAGAAACTGCAGAAGGAAGGGAAAATAAAGAAAAGGAAATGGAACTAGAGAAAGTTTATTCGTCAATGTATTTTCTTCTACAGTTTGTGATGTCATTTTACAAGAACAAAAGGATAAGCATGTGAAGGAAATACACGAACTTCCATGTTTGAAAAGGAAGCTTGTTCATAGTGCTTTATCATGCATTTGGTCCGACGATAAGAAGCAAATTCGTCAAACACAACGCATGGAATTATTTATTGTTACATATCAAGGTGGGGTACTGTTGTCAAGAAATGTTATCGACGGATTGCAACCATTGGAAAGTAACAAATATCAAGTTGAATTTGATCCTGGAAGAAGAGAATTAGTTTCAACTTGCGAAAAAATAAAATTCCTTCACAAGATCATAATAAAAACTTACTTTAAAACTAGTGTCTTAAGATTCGGGACAAATCTTCTCGAAGAAGGAGGGTATGATGTGAATTGGATATGGGTCAAATGGAGGATGACTAGTGCGCTGTGTTGATGCAGTTTCTTTTATTTAAACAAGGGCCCAATGCTTTGTAAAATTGGCTGACCAAATTGTGTTTGTGCTTAACCAATTAATGGGCTTTAGTTTTGCTTTATCTTCAAGTTGAAATAAGGGTCCATATGCCAACTTAAGAACCAACCTTTGGAAGATCAAGAGGACCTTTGCTCAAAGTTTGTGGATGACTTTTGGTAGCCTTACATTCAGTTACAATCAACCATTAAGTAGCGGATCGTTATTAGCTTGAGTGGATCATTAATTAATAGCTTTAAGCGGGATGATATTGAAATTTATGTGTCTTTTGTAATTCTGATGGTTAAAGCTCCTATGTAAGTTGAACGATTTTCATCAATGAAGGCAAGTTGAGTTTTATTCAGAAAATAAACGAGTTTTATCTCATCTATCTTAAGTGAGAGTGATTCTCCAAAGTTCTTCAGTGATTCAAGAATCCATGAGTTTAATCAAAGGTCCTTTATCCCTTTGTGTGTTTCAACTCTTAGGCTTATCTTCCATTCTTGGAAGTGTGATGTCTATCAATTTCCGTTCCATCTTCTTTTATGTTTCCACTTTCTCGTTTTAAATAATTTCTCAAATTTCTTGCTTGTTAGCATGCCAACAATGATAGATCAGTCAAACGAATCGAACCCTGTGGATTCACATCATTTGGTATTCAGAGCCTGGCTATCTAGATTTGGAATAGGAAAGGAAGTTTATTATACAAAGTGTTTAACAGAAGGCCATCCATGTTTAGTTGCATTCGATTACGGAAGCGAAAACAATGTTGTGAGCCAAAGATTGGTGGAGAAACAACAGTTACCAGCAACCTTTCATCTGGATCAAGCATGGATCAAATTCAGTACATGGCAATGTGCGAAGGAAGTATTATGTGATATTGCTCCCATGGACTCTTGTCATCTTCTTTTGGGATGGGCATGGCTTCATTTTAAAACACTCCATCTTGATGAACGTTCCCTTTATTTGAGGCATGAGGGACATTAAAAGAAGTAGAAATTTATGACACCAAGACAAGTCAGTAAGGATCAACGTAGGCTGAAGGAGAAAACAGAAAAAGAAAGAATAGAAAGAAGTAATATAAACTGCAGAAGGAAGGGAAAATAAAGAAAAAGAAATGGAACTAGAGAAAGTTTATTCGTGAATGTTTTCTCTTCTACAGTTTGTGATGTCATTTTACAGGAAAAAAGCATAAGCATGTGAATGAAACACACCAACTTCCATGTTTAAAAAGGAAGCTTGTTCATAGTGCTTTGTTATGCATTTGGTCCGTCGATAAGAAGCAAATTCGTCAAACACAATGCATGGAATTATTTATTGTTACATATCAAGGTGGGGTACTGTTGCCAAGAAATGTTATCGACGGATTGCAACCGTTGGAAAGTAACAAATATCAAGTTGAATTTGATCTTGGAAGAAGAGAATTAGTTTGAACTTGTGAAAAAATAAAAGTCCTTCACAAGATCATAATAAACTTACATTAAAACTAGTGTCTTAAGATTCGGGACAAATCTTCTCGAAGAAGGAGGGTATGATGTGAATTGCATATGGGTCAAATGGAGGATGACTAATGCGCAGTGTTGACACAGTTTCTTTTATTTAAATAAGGGCCCAATGCTTTGTAAATTCGGCTGACCAAATTGTGTTTGTGTTTAACCAATTAATGGGCTTTAGTTTTGCTTTATCTTCAAGTTGAAATAAGGGTCCATATGCCAACTTAAGAACCAACCTTTGGAAGATCAAGAGGACCTTTGCTTAAAGTTTGTGGATGACTTTTGGTAGCCTTACATTCAGTTACAATCAACCATTAAGTAGCGGATCGTTATTAGCTTGAGTGGATCATTAATTAATAGCTTTAAGCGGGATGATATTGAAATTTATGTGTCTTTTGTAATTCTGATGGTTAAAGCTCCTATGTAAGTTGAACGATTTTCATCAATGAAGGCAAGTTGAGTTTTATTCAAAAAATAAACGAGTTTTATCTCATCTATCTTAGTGAGAGTGATTCTCCAAAGTTCTTCAGTGATTCAAGAATCCATGAGTTTAATCAAAGGTCCTTTATCCCTTTGTGTGTTTCAACTCTTGGGCTTATCTTCCATTCTTGGAAGTGTGATGTCTATCAATTTCCGTTCCATCTTTTTTTATGTTTCCACTTTCTCGTTTTAAATAATTTCTCAAATTTCTTGCTTGTTAGCATGCCAACAATGATAGATCAGTCAAACGAATCGAACCCTGTGGATTCACATCATTTGGTATTCACAGCCTGGCTATCTAGATTTGGAATAGGAAAGGAAGTTTATTATACAAAGTTTTTAACCGAAGGCCATCCATGTTTAGTTGCATTCGATTACGGAAGCGAAAACAATGTTGTGAGCCAAAGATTGGTGGAGAAACAACAGTTACCAGCAACCTTTCATCTGGATCAAGCATGGATCAAATTCAGTACATGGCAATGTGCGAAGGAAGTATTATGTGATATTGCTCCCATGGACTCTTGTCATCTTCTTTTGGGATGGACATGGGTTCGTTTTAAAACACTCCATCTTGATGAACGTTCCCTTTATTTGAGGCATGAGGGACATCAAAAGAAGTAGAAGTTTATGACACCAAGACAAGTCAGTAAGGATCAACGTAGGCTGAAAGAGAAAACAGAAAAAGAAAGAATAGAAAAAGAAGTAATAGAAACTGCAGAAGGAAGGGAAAATAAAGAAAAGGAAATGGAACTAGAGAAAGTTTATTCGTCAATGTATTTTCTTCTACAGTTTGTGATGTCATTTTACAAGAACAAAAGGATAAGCATGTGAAGGAAATACACGAACTTCCATGTTTGAAAAGGAAGCTTGTTCATAGTGCTTTATCATGCATTTGGTCCGACGATAAGAAGCAAATTCGTCAAACACAACGCATGGAATTATTTATTGTTACATATCAAGGTGGGGTACTGTTGTCAAGAAATGTTATCGACGGATTGCAACCATTGGAAAGTAACAAATATCAAGTTGAATTTGATCCTGGAAGAAGAGAATTAGTTTCAACTTGCGAAAAAATAAAATTCCTTCACAAGATCATAATAAAAACTTACTTTAAAACTAGTGTCTTAAGATTCGGGACAAATCTTCTCGAAGAAGGAGGGTATGATGTGAATTGGATATGGGTCAAATGGAGGATGACTAATGCGCTGTGTTGATGCAGTTTCTTTTATTTAAACAAGGGGCCAATGCTTTGTAAAATTGGCTGACCAAATTGTGTTTGTGCTTAACCAATTAATGGGCTTTAGTTTTGCTTTATCTTCAAGTTGAAATAAGGGTCCATATGCCAACTTAAGAACCAACCTTTGGAAGATCAAGAGGACCTTTGCTCAAAGTTTGTGGATGACTTTTGGTAGCCTTACATTCAGTTACAATCAACCATTAAGTAGCGGATCGTTATTAGCTTGAGTGGATCATTAATTAATAGCTTTAAGCGGGATGATATTGAAATTTATGTGTCTTTTGTAATTCTGATGGTTAAAGCTCCTATGTAAGTTGAACGATTTTCATCAATGAAGGCAAGTTGAGTTTTATTCAGAAAATAAACGAGTTTTATCTCATCTATCTTAGTGAGAGTGATTCTCCAAAGTTCTTCAGTGATTCAAGAATCCATGAGTTTAATCAAAGGTCCTTTATCCCTTTGTGTGTTTCAACTCTTAGGCTTATCTTCCATTCTTGGAAGTGTGATGTCTATCAATTTCCGTTCCATCTTCTTTTATGTTTCCACTTTCTCGTTTTAAATAATTTCTCAAATTTCTTGCTTGTTAGCATGCCAACAATGATAGATCAGTCAAACGAATCGAACCCTGTGGATTCACATCATTTGGTATTCACAGCCTGGCTATCTAGATTTGGAATAGGAAAGGAAGTTTATTATACAAAGTGTTTAACCGAAGGCCATCCATGTTTAGTTGCATTCGATTACGGAAGCGAAAACAATGTTGTGAGCCAAAGATTGGTGGAGAAACAACAGTTACCAGCAACCTTTCATCTGGATCAAGCATGGATCAAATTCAGTACATGGCAATGTGCGAAGGAAGTATTATGTGATATTGCTCCCATGGACTCTTGTCATCTTCTTTTGGGATGGGCATGGCTTCGTTTTAAAACACTCCATCTTGATGAACGTTCCCTTTATTTGAGGCATGAGGGACATCAAAAGAAGTAGAAATTTATGACACCAAGACAAGTCAGTAAGGATCAACGTAGGCTGAAGGAGAAAACAGAAAAAGAAAGAATAGAAAGAAGTAATATAAACTGCAGAAGGAAGGGAAAATAAAGAAAAAGAAATGGAACTAGAGAAAGTTTATTCGTCAATGTTTTTTCTTCTACAGTTTGTGATGTCATTTTACAGGAAAAAAGCATAAGCATGTGAATGAAACACACCAACTTCCATGTTTAAAAAGGAAGCTTGTTCAAAGTGCTTTGTTATGCATTTGGTCCGTCGATAAGAAGCAAATTCGTCAAACACAATGCATGGAATTATTTATTGTTGCATATCAAGGTGGGGTACTGTTGCCAAGAAATGTTATCGACGGATTGCAACCGTTGGAAAGTAACAAATATCAAGTTGAATTTGATCTTGGAAGAAGAGAATTAGTTTGAACTTGTGAAAAAATAAAAGTCCTTCACAAGATCATAATATACTTACATTAAAACTAGTGTCTTAAGATTCGGGACAAATCTTCTCGAAGAAGGAGGGTATGATGTGAATTGCATATGGGTCAAATGGAGGATGACTAACGCGCCGTGTTGACGCAGTTTCTTTTATTTAAATAAGGGCCCAATGCTTTGTAAATTCGGCTGACCAAATTGTGTTTGTGTTTAACCAATTAATGGGCTTTAGTTTTGCTTTATCTTCAAGTTGAAATAAGGGTCCATATGCCAACTTAAGAACCAACCTTTGGAAGATCAAGAGGACCTTTGCTCAAAGTTTGTGGATGACTTTTGGTAGCCTTAAATTCAGTTACAATCAACCATTAAGTAGCGGATCGTTATTAGCTTGAGTGGATCATTAATTAATAGCTTTAAGCGGGATGATATTGAAATTTATGTGTCTTTTGTAATTCTGATGGTTAAAGCTCCTATATAAGTTGAACCATTTTCATCAATGAAGGCAAGTTGAGTTTTAGTCAGAAAATAAACGAGTTTTATCTCATCTATCTTAGTGAGAGTGATTCTCCAAAGTTCTTCAGTGATTCAAGAATCCATGAGTTTAATCAAAGGTCCTTTATCCCTTTGTGTGTTTCAACTCTTAGGCTTATCTTCCATTCTTGGAAGTGTGATGTCTATCAATTTCCTTTCCATCTTCTTTTATGTTTCCACTTTCTCGTTTTAAATAATTTCTCAAATTTCTTGCTTGTTAGCATGCCAATAATGATAGATCAGTCAAACGAATCGAACCCTGTGGATTCACATCATTTGGTATTCAGAGCCTGGCTATCTAGATTTGGAATAGGAAAGGAAGTTTATTATACAAAGTGTTTAACCGAAGGCCATCCATGTTTAGTTGCATTCGATTACGGAAGCGAAAACAATGTTGTGAGCCAAAGATTGGTGGAGAAACAACAGTTACCAGCAACCTTTCATCTGGATCAAGCATGGATCAAATTCAGTACATGGCAATGTGCGAAGGAAGTATTATGTGATATTGCTCCCATGGACTCTTGTCATCTTCTTTTGGGATGGACATGGGTTCGTTTTAAAACACTCCATCTTGATGAACGTTCCCTTTATTTGAGGCATGAGGGACATCAAAAGAAGTAGAAGTTTATGACACCAAGACAAGTCAGTAAGGATCAACGTAGGCTGAAAGAGAAAACAGAAAAAGAAAGAATAGAAAAAGAAGTAATAGAAACTGCAGAAGGAAGGGAAAATAAAGAAAAGGAAATGGAACTAGAGAAAGTTTATTCGTCAATGTATTTTCTTCTACAGTTTGTGATGTCATTTTACAAGAACAAAAGGATAAGCATGTGAAGGAAATACACGAACTTCCATGTTTGAAAAGGAAGCTTGTTCATAGTGCTTTATCATGCATTTGGTCCGACGATAAGAAGCAAATTCGTCAAACACAACGCATGGAATTATTTATTGTTACATATCAAGGTGGGGTACTGTTGTCAAGAAATGTTATCGACGGATTGCAACCATTGGAAAGTAACAAATATCAAGTTGAATTTGATCCTGGAAGAAGAGAATTAGTTTCAACTTGCGAAAAAATAAAATTCCTTCACAAGATCATAATAAAAACTTACTTTAAAACTAGTGTCTTAAGATTCGGGACAAATCTTCTCGAAGAAGGAGGGTATGATGTGAATTGGATATGGGTCAAATGGAGGATGACTAATGCGCTGTGTTGATGCAGTTTCTTTTATTTAAACAAGGGGCCAATGCTTTGTAAAATTGGCTGACCAAATTGTGTTTGTGCTTAACCAATTAATGGGCTTTAGTTTTGCTTTATCTTCAAGTTGAAATAAGGGTCCATATGCCAACTTAAGAACCAACCTTTGGAAGATCAAGAGGACCTTTGCTCAAAGTTTGTGGATGACTTTTGGTAGCCTTACATTCAGTTACAATCAACCATTAAGTAGCGGATCGTTATTAGCTTGAGTGGATCATTAATTAATAGCTTTAAGCGGGATGATATTGAAATTTATGTGTCTTTTGTAATTCTGATGGTTAAAGCTCCTATGTAAGTTGAACGATTTTCATCAATGAAGGCAAGTTGAGTTTTATTCAGAAAATAAACGAGTTTTATCTCATCTATCTTAGTGAGAGTGATTCTCCAAAGTTCTTCAGTGATTCAAGAATCCATGAGTTTAATCAAAGGTCCTTTATCCCTTTGTGTGTTTCAACTCTTAGGCTTATCTTCCATTCTTGGAAGTGTGATGTCTATCAATTTCCGTTCCATCTTCTTTTATGTTTCCACTTTCTCGTTTTAAATAATTTCTCAAATTTCTTGCTTGTTAGCATGCCAACAATGATAGATCAGTCAAACGAATCGAACCCTGTGGATTCACATCATTTGGTATTCACAGCCTGGCTATCTAGATTTGGAATAGGAAAGGAAGTTTATTATACAAAGTGTTTAACCGAAGGCCATCCATGTTTAGTTGCATTCGATTACGGAAGCGAAAACAATGTTGTGAGCCAAAGATTGGTGGAGAAACAACAGTTACCAGCAACCTTTCATCTGGATCAAGCATGGATCAAATTCAGTACATGGCAATGTGCGAAGGAAGTATTATGTGATATTGCTCCCATGGACTCTTGTCATCTTCTTTTGGGATGGGCATGGCTTCGTTTTAAAACACTCCATCTTGATGAACGTTCCCTTTATTTGAGGCATGAGGGACATCAAAAGAAGTAGAAATTTATGACACCAAGACAAGTCAGTAAGGATCAACGTAGGCTGAAGGAGAAAACAGAAAAAGAAAGAATAGAAAGAAGTAATATAAACTGCAGAAGGAAGGGAAAATAAAGAAAAAGAAATGGAACTAGAGAAAGTTTATTCGTCAATGTTTTTTCTTCTACAGTTTGTGATGTCATTTTACAGGAAAAAAGCATAAGCATGTGAATGAAACACACCAACTTCCATGTTTAAAAAGGAAGCTTGTTCAAAGTGCTTTGTTATGCATTTGGTCCGTCGATAAGAAGCAAATTCGTCAAACACAATGCATGGAATTATTTATTGTTGCATATCAAGGTGGGGTACTGTTGCCAAGAAATGTTATCGACGGATTGCAACCGTTGGAAAGTAACAAATATCAAGTTGAATTTGATCTTGGAAGAAGAGAATTAGTTTGAACTTGTGAAAAAATAAAAGTCCTTCACAAGATCATAATATACTTACATTAAAACTAGTGTCTTAAGATTCGGGACAAATCTTCTCGAAGAAGGAGGGTATGATGTGAATTGCATATGGGTCAAATGGAGGATGACTAACGCGCCGTGTTGACGCAGTTTCTTTTATTTAAATAAGGGCCCAATGCTTTGTAAATTCGGCTGACCAAATTGTGTTTGTGTTTAACCAATTAATGGGCTTTAGTTTTGCTTTATCTTCAAGTTGAAATAAGGGTCCATATGCCAACTTAAGAACCAACCTTTGGAAGATCAAGAGGACCTTTGCTCAAAGTTTGTGGATGACTTTTGGTAGCCTTAAATTCAGTTACAATCAACCATTAAGTAGCGGATCGTTATTAGCTTGAGTGGATCATTAATTAATAGCTTTAAGCGGGATGATATTGAAATTTATGTGTCTTTTGTAATTCTGATGGTTAAAGCTCCTATATAAGTTGAACCATTTTCATCAATGAAGGCAAGTTGAGTTTTAGTCAGAAAATAAACGAGTTTTATCTCATCTATCTTAGTGAGAGTGATTCTCCAAAGTTCTTCAGTGATTCAAGAATCCATGAGTTTAATCAAAGGTCCTTTATCCCTTTGTGTGTTTCAACTCTTAGGCTTATCTTCCATTCTTGGAAGTGTGATGTCTATCAATTTCCTTTCCATCTTCTTTTATGTTTCCACTTTCTCGTTTTAAATAATTTCTCAAATTTCTTGCTTGTTAGCATGCCAATAATGATAGATCAGTCAAACGAATCGAACCCTGTGGATTCACATCATTTGGTATTCAGAGCCTGGCTATCTAGATTTGGAATAGGAAAGGAAGTTTATTATACAAAGTGTTTAACCGAAGGCCATCCATGTTTAGTTGCATTCGATTACGGAAGCGAAAACAATGTTGTGAGCCAAAGATTGGTGGAGAAACAACAGTTACCAGCAACCTTTCATCTGGATCAAGCATGGATCAAATTCAGTACATGGCAATGTGCGAAGGAAGTATTATGTGATATTGCTCCCATGGACTCTTGTCATCTTCTTTTGGGATGGGCATGGCTTCGTTTTAAAACACTCCATCTTGATGAACGTTCCCTTTATTTGAGGCATGAGGGACATCAAAAGAAGTAGAAATTTATGACACCAAGACAAGTCAGTAAGGATCAACGTAGGCTGAAGGAGAAAACAGAAAAAGAAAGAATAGAAAGAAGTAATATAAACTGCAGAAGGAAGGGAAAATAAAGAAAAAGAAATGGAACTAGAGAAAGTTTATTCGTCAATGTTTTTTCTTCTACAGTTTGTGATGTCATTTTACAGGAAAAAAGCATAAGCATGTGAATGAAACACACCAACTTCCATGTTTAAAAAGGAAGCTTGTTCAAAGTGCTTTGTTATGCATTTGGTCCGTCGATAAGAAGCAAATTCGTCAAACACAATGCATGGAATTATTTATTGTTGCATATCAAGGTGGGGTACTGTTGCCAAGAAATGTTATCGACGGATTGCAACCGTTGGAAAGTAACAAATATCAAGTTGAATTTGATCTTGGAAGAAGAGAATTAGTTTGAACTTGTGAAAAAATAAAAGTCCTTCACAAGATCATAATATACTTACATTAAAACTAGTGTCTTAAGATTCGGGACAAATCTTCTCGAAGAAGGAGGGTATGATGTGAATTGCATATGGGTCAAATGGAGGATGACTAACGCGCCGTGTTGACGCAGTTTCTTTTATTTAAATAAGGGCCCAATGCTTTGTAAATTCGGCTGACCAAATTGTGTTTGTGTTTAACCAATTAATGGGCTTTAGTTTTGCTTTATCTTCAAGTTGAAATAAGGGTCCATATGCCAACTTAAGAACCAGCCATTGGAAGATCAAGAGGACCTTTGCTCAAAGTTTGTGGATGACTTTTGGTAGCCTTACATTCAGTTACAATCAACAATTAAGTAGCGGATCGTTATTAGCTTGAGTGGATCATTAATTAATAGCTTTAAGCGGGATGATATTGAAATTTATGTGTCTTTTGTAATTCTGATGGTTAAAGCTCCTATATAAGTTGAACTATTTTCATCAATGAAGGCAAGTTGAGTTTTATTCAGAAAATAAACGAGTTTTATCTCATCTATCTTAGTGAGAGTGATTCTCCAAAGTTCTTCAGTGATTCAAGAATCCATGAGTTTAATCAAAGGTCCTTTATCCCTTTGTGTGTTTCAACTCTTAGGCTTATCTTCCATTCTTGGAAGTGTGATGTCTATCAATTTCCTTTCCATCTTCTTTTATGTTTCCACTTTCTCGTTTTAAATAATTTCTCAAATTTCTTGCTTGTTAGCATGCCAACAATGATAGATCAGTCAAACGAATCAAACCCTGTGGATTCACATCATTTGGTATTCAGAGCCTGGCTATCTAGATTTGGAATAGGAAAGGAAGTTTATTATACAAAGTGTTTAACCGAAGGCCATCCATGTTTAGTTGCATTCGATTACGGAAGCGAAAACAATGTTGTGAGCCAAAGATTGGTGGAGAAACAACAGTTACCAGCAACCTTTCATCTGGATCAAGCATGGATCAAATTCAGTACATGGCAATGTGCGAAGGAAGTATTATGTGATATTGCTCCCATGGAGTCTTGTCATCTTCTTTTGGGATGGGCATGGCTTCGTTTTAAAACACTCCATCTTGATGAACGTTCCCTTTATTTGAGGCATGAGGGACATCAAAAGAAGTAAAAATTTATGACACCAAGACAAGTCAGTAAGGATCAACGTAGGCTGAAGGAGAAAACAGAAAAAGAAGGGATAGAAAGAGGTAATATAAACTGCAGAAGGAAGGGAAAATAAAGAAAAAGAAATGGAACTAGAGAAAGTTTATTCGTCAATGTTTTTTCTTCTACAGTTTGTGATGTCATTTTACAGGAACAAAAGGATAAGCATGTGAATGAAACACACCAACTTCCATGTTTAAAAAGGAAGCTTGTTCATAGTGCTTTGTTATGCATTTGGTCCGTCAATAAGAAGCAAATTCGTCAAACACAATGCATGGAATTATTTATTGTTACATATCAAGGTGGGGTACTGTTGCCAAGAAATGTTATCGACGGATTGCAACCGTTGGAAAGTAACAGATATCAAGTTGAATTTGATCCTGGAAGAAGAGAATTTGTTTCAACTTGTGAAAAAATAAAAGTCCTTCACAAGATCATAATAAACTTACATTAAAACTAGTGTCTTAAGATTCGGGACAAATCTTCTCGAAGAAGGAGGGTATGATGTGAATTGCATATGGGTCAAATGGAGGATGACTAACGCGCCGTGTTGACGCAGTTTCTTTTATTTAAATAAGGGCCCAATGCTTTGTAAATTCGGCTGACCAAATTGTGTTTGTGTTTAACCAATTAATGGGCTTTAGTTTTGCTTTATCTTCAAGTTGAAATAAGGGTCCATATGCCAACTTAAGAACCAGCCATTGGAAGATCAAGAGGACCTTTGCTCAAAGTTTGTGGATGACTTTTGGTAGCCTTACATTCAGTTACAATCAACAATTAAGTAGCGGATCGTTATTTGCTTGAGTGGATCATTAATTAATAGCTTTAAGCGGGATGATATTGAAATTTATGTGTCTTTTGTAATTCTGATGGTTAAAGCTCCTATATAAGTTGAACCATTTTCATCAATGAAGGCAAGTTGAGTTTTAGTCAGAAAATAAACGAGTTTTATCTCATCTATCTTAGTGAGAGTGATTCTCCAAAGTTCTTCAGTGATTCAAGAATCCATGAGTTTAATCAAAGGTCCTTTATCCCTTTGTGTGTTTCAACTCTTAGGCTTATCTTCCATTCTTGGAAGTGTGATGTCTATCAATTTCCTTTCCATCTTCTTTTATGTTTCCACTTTCTCGTTTTAAATAATTTCTCAAATTTCTTGCTTGTTAGCATGCCAATAATGATAGATCAGTCAAACGAATCGAACCCTGTGGATTCACATCATTTGGTATTCAGAGCCTGGCTATCTAGATTTGGAATAGGAAAGGAAGTTTATTATACAAAGTGTTTAACCGAAGGCCATCCATGTTTAGTTGCATTCGATTACGGAAGCGAAAACAATGTTGTGAGCCAAAGATTGGTGGAGAAACAACAGTTACCAGCAACCTTTCATCTGGATCAAGCATGGATCAAATTCAGTACATGGCAATGTGCGAAGGAAGTATTATGTGATATTGCTCCCATGGACTCTTGTCATCTTCTTTTGGGATGGGCATGGCTTCATTTTAAAACACTCCATCTTGATGAACGTTCCCTTTATTTGAGGCATGAGGGACATCAAAAGAAGTAGAAGTTTATGACACCAAGACAAGTCAGTAAGGATCAACGTAGGCTGAAGGAGAAAACAGAAAAAGAAAGAATAGAAAAAGAAGTAATAGAAACTGCAGAAGGAAGGGAAAATAAAGAAAAGGAAATGGAACTAGAGAAAGTTTATTCGTCAATGTATTTTCTTCTACAGTTTGTGATGTCATTTTACAAGAACAAAAGGATAAGCATGTGAAGGAAATACACGAACTTCCATGTTTGAAAAGGAAGCTTGTTCATAGTGCTTTATCATGCATTTGGTCCGACGATAAGAAGCAAATTCGTCAAACACAACGCATGGAATTATTTATTGTTACATATCAAGGTGGGGTACTGTTGTCAAGAAATGTTATCGACGGATTGCAACCATTGGAAAGTAACAAATATCAAGTTGAATTTGATCCTGGAAGAAGAGAATTAGTTTCAACTTGCGAAAAAATAAAATTCCTTCACAAGATCATAATAAAAACTTACTTTAAAACTAGTGTCTTAAGATTCGGGACAAATCTTCTCGAAGAAGGAGGGTATGATGTGAATTGGATATGGGTCAAATGGAGGATGACTAATGCGCTGTGTTGATGCAGTTTCTTTTATTTAAACAAGGGGCCAATGCTTTGTAAAATTGGCTGACCAAATTGTGTTTGTGCTTAACCAATTAATGGGCTTTAGTTTTGCTTTATCTTCAAGTTGAAATAAGGGTCCATATGCCAACTTAAGAACCAACCTTTGGAAGATCAAGAGGACCTTTGCTCAAAGTTTGTGGATGACTTTTGGTAGCCTTACATTCAGTTACAATCAACCATTAAGTAGCGGATCGTTATTAGCTTGAGTGGATCATTAATTAATAGCTTTAAGCGGGATGATATTGAAATTTATGTGTCTTTTGTAATTCTGATGGTTAAAGCTCCTATGTAAGTTGAACGATTTTCATCAATGAAGGCAAGTTGAGTTTTATTCAGAAAATAAACGAGTTTTATCTCATCTATCTTAGTGAGAGTGATTCTCCAAAGTTCTTCAGTGATTCAAGAATCCATGAGTTTAATCAAAGGTCCTTTATCCCTTTGTGTGTTTCAACTCTTAGGCTTATCTTCCATTCTTGGAAGTGTGATGTCTATCAATTTCCGTTCCATCTTCTTTTATGTTTCCACTTTCTCGTTTTAAATAATTTCTCAAATTTCTTGCTTGTTAGCATGCCAACAATGATAGATCAGTCAAACGAATCGAACCCTGTGGATTCACATCATTTGGTATTCACAGCCTGGCTATCTAGATTTGGAATAGGAAAGGAAGTTTATTATACAAAGTGTTTAACCGAAGGCCATCCATGTTTAGTTGCATTCGATTACGGAAGCGAAAACAATGTTGTGAGCCAAAGATTGGTGGAGAAACAACAGTTACCAGCAACCTTTCATCTGGATCAAGCATGGATCAAATTCAGTACATGGCAATGTGCGAAGGAAGTATTATGTGATATTGCTCCCATGGACTCTTGTCATCTTCTTTTGGGATGGGCATGGCTTCGTTTTAAAACACTCCATCTTGATGAACGTTCCCTTTATTTGAGGCATGAGGGACATCAAAAGAAGTAGAAATTTATGACACCAAGACAAGTCAGTAAGGATCAACGTAGGCTGAAGGAGAAAACAGAAAAAGAAAGAATAGAAAGAAGTAATATAAACTGCAGAAGGAAGGGAAAATAAAGAAAAAGAAATGGAACTAGAGAAAGTTTATTCGTCAATGTTTTTTCTTCTACAGTTTGTGATGTCATTTTACAGGAAAAAAGCATAAGCATGTGAATGAAACACACCAACTTCCATGTTTAAAAAGGAAGCTTGTTCAAAGTGCTTTGTTATGCATTTGGTCCGTCGATAAGAAGCAAATTCGTCAAACACAATGCATGGAATTATTTATTGTTGCATATCAAGGTGGGGTACTGTTGCCAAGAAATGTTATCGACGGATTGCAACCGTTGGAAAGTAACAAATATCAAGTTGAATTTGATCTTGGAAGAAGAGAATTAGTTTGAACTTGTGAAAAAATAAAAGTCCTTCACAAGATCATAATATACTTACATTAAAACTAGTGTCTTAAGATTCGGGACAAATCTTCTCGAAGAAGGAGGGTATGATGTGAATTGCATATGGGTCAAATGGAGGATGACTAACGCGCCGTGTTGACGCAGTTTCTTTTATTTAAATAAGGGCCCAATGCTTTGTAAATTCGGCTGACCAAATTGTGTTTGTGTTTAACCAATTAATGGGCTTTAGTTTTGCTTTATCTTCAAGTTGAAATAAGGGTCCATATGCCAACTTAAGAACCAGCCATTGGAAGATCAAGAGGACCTTTGCTCAAAGTTTGTGGATGACTTTTGGTAGCCTTACATTCAGTTACAATCAACAATTAAGTAGCGGATCGTTATTTGCTTGAGTGGATCATTAATTAATAGCTTTAAGCGGGATGATATTGAAATTTATGTGTCTTTTGTAATTCTGATGGTTAAAGCTCCTATATAAGTTGAACTATTTTCATCAATGAAGGCAAGTTGAGTTTTATTCAGAAAATAAACGAGTTTTATCTCATCTATCTTAGTGAGAGTGATTCTCCAAAGTTCTTCAGTGATTCAAGAATCCATGAGTTTAATCAAAGGTCCTTTATCCCTTTGTGTGTTTCAACTCTTAGGCTTATCTTCCATTCTTGGAAGTGTGATGTCTATCAATTTCCTTTCCATCTTCTTTTATGTTTCCACTTTCTCGTTTTAAATAATTTCTCAAATTTCTTGCTTGTTAGCATGCCAACAATGATAGATCAGTCAAACGAATCAAACCCTGTGGATTCACATCATTTGGTATTCAGAGCCTGGCTATCTAGATTTGGAATAGGAAAGGAAGTTTATTATACAAAGTGTTTAACCGAAGGCCATCCATGTTTAGTTGCATTCGATTACGGAAGCGAAAACAATGTTGTGAGCCAAAGATTGGTGGAGAAACAACAGTTACCAGCAACCTTTCATCTGGATCAAGCATGGATCAAATTCAGTACATGGCAATGTGCGAAGGAAGTATTATGTGATATTGCTCCCATGGACTCTTGTCATCTTCTTTTGGGATGGGCATGGCTTCGTTTTAAAACACTCCATCTTGATGAACGTTCCCTTTATTTGAGGCATGAGGGACATCAAAAGAAGTAAAAATTTATGACACCAAGACAAGTCAGTAAGGATCAACGTAGGCTGAAGGAGAAAACAGAAAAAGAAGGGATAGAAAGAGGTAATATAAACTGCAGAAGGAAGGGAAAATAAAGAAAAAGAAATGGAACTAGAGAAAGTTTATTCGTCAATGTTTTTTCTTCTACAGTTTGTGATGTCATTTTACAGGAACAAAAGGATAAGCATGTGAATGAAACACACCAACTTCCATGTTTAAAAAGGAAGCTTGTTCATAGTGCTTTGTTATGCATTTGGTCCGTCAATAAGAAGCAAATTCGTCAAACACAATGCATGGAATTATTTATTGTTACATATCAAGGTGGGGTACTGTTGCCAAGAAATGTTATCGACGGATTGCAACCGTTGGAAAGTAACAGATATCAAGTTGAATTTGATCCTGGAAGAAGAGAATTTGTTTCAACTTGTGAAAAAATAAAAGTCCTTCACAAGATCATAATAAACTTACATTAAAACTAGTGTCTTAAGATTCGGGACAAATCTTCTCGAAGAAGGAGGGTATGATGTGAATTGCATATGGGTCAAATGGAGGATGACTAACGCGCCGTGTTGACGCAGTTTCTTTTATTTAAATAAGGGCCCAATGCTTTGTAAATTCGGCTGACCAAATTGTGTTTGTGTTTAACCAATTAATGGGCTTTAGTTTTGCTTTATCTTCAAGTTGAAATAAGGGTCCATATGCCAACTTAAGAACCAACCTTTGGAAGATCAAGAGGACCTTTGCTCAAAGTTTGTGGATGACTTTTGGTAGCCTTAAATTCAGTTACAATCAACCATTAAGTAGCGGATCGTTATTAGCTTGAGTGGATCATTAATTAATAGCTTTAAGCGGGATGATATTGAAATTTATGTGTCTTTTGTAATTCTGATGGTTAAAGCTCCTATATAAGTTGAACCATTTTCATCAATGAAGGCAAGTTGAGTTTTAGTCAGAAAATAAACGAGTTTTATCTCATCTATCTTAGTGAGAGTGATTCTCCAAAGTTCTTCAGTGATTCAAGAATCCATGAGTTTAATCAAAGGTCCTTTATCCCTTTGTGTGTTTCAACTCTTAGGCTTATCTTCCATTCTTGGAAGTGTGATGTCTATCAATTTCCTTTCCATCTTCTTTTATGTTTCCACTTTCTCGTTTTAAATAATTTCTCAAATTTCTTGCTTGTTAGCATGCCAATAATGATAGATCAGTCAAACGAATCGAACCCTGTGGATTCACATCATTTGGTATTCAGAGCCTGGCTATCTAGATTTGGAATAGGAAAGGAAGTTTATTATACAAAGTGTTTAACCGAAGGCCATCCATGTTTAGTTGCATTCGATTACGGAAGCGAAAACAATGTTGTGAGCCAAAGATTGGTGGAGAAACAACAGTTACCAGCAACCTTTCATCTGGATCAAGCATGGATCAAATTCAGTACATGGCAATGTGCGAAGGAAGTATTATGTGATATTGCTCCCATGGACTCTTGTCATCTTCTTTTGGGATGGGCATGGCTTCGTTTTAAAACACTCCATCTTGATGAACGTTCCCTTTATTTGAGGCATGAGGGACATCAAAAGAAGTAGAAATTTATGACACCAAGACAAGTCAGTAAGGATCAACGTAGGCTGAAGGAGAAAACAGAAAAAGAAAGAATAGAAAGAAGTAATATAAACTGCAGAAGGAAGGGAAAATAAAGAAAAAGAAATGGAACTAGAGAAAGTTTATTCGTGAATGTTTTTTCTTCTACAGTTTGTGATGTCATTTTACAGGAAAAAAGCATAAGCATGTGAATGAAACACACCAACTTCCATGTTTAAAAAGGAAGCTTGTTCAAAGTGCTTTGTTATGCATTTGGTCCGTCGATAAGAAGCAAATTCGTCAAACACAATGCATGGAATTATTTATTGTTGCATATCAAGGTGGGGTACTGTTGCCAAGAAATGTTATCGACGGATTGCAACCGTTGGAAAGTAACAAATATCAAGTTGAATTTGATCTTGGAAGAAGAGAATTAGTTTGAACTTGTGAAAAAATAAAAGTCCTTCACAAGATCATAATATACTTACATTAAAACTAGTGTCTTAAGATTCGGGACAAATCTTCTCGAAGAAGGAGGGTATGATGTGAATTGCATATGGGTCAAATGGAGGATGACTAACGCGCCGTGTTGACGCAGTTTCTTTTATTTAAATAAGGGCCCAATGCTTTGTAAATTCGGCTGACCAAATTGTGTTTGTGTTTAACCAATTAATGGGCTTTAGTTTTGCTTTATCTTCAAGTTGAAATAAGGGTCCATATGCCAACTTAAGAACCAGCCATTGGAAGATCAAGAGGACCTTTGCTCAAAGTTTGTGGATGACTTTTGGTAGCCTTACATTCAGTTACAATCAACAATTAAGTAGCGGATCGTTATTAGCTTGAGTGGATCATTAATTAATAGCTTTAAGCGGGATGATATTGAAATTTATGTGTCTTTTGTAATTCTGATGGTTAAAGCTCCTATATAAGTTGAACTATTTTCATCAATGAAGGCAAGTTGAGTTTTATTCAGAAAATAAACGAGTTTTATCTCATCTATCTTAGTGAGAGTGATTCTCCAAAGTTCTTCAGTGATTCAAGAATCCATGAGTTTAATCAAAGGTCCTTTATCCCTTTGTGTGTTTCAACTCTTAGGCTTATCTTCCATTCTTGGAAGTGTGATGTCTATCAATTTCCTTTCCATCTTCTTTTATGTTTCCACTTTCTCGTTTTAAATAATTTCTCAAATTTCTTGCTTGTTAGCATGCCAACAATGATAGATCAGTCAAACGAATCAAACCCTGTGGATTCACATCATTTGGTATTCAGAGCCTGGCTATCTAGATTTGGAATAGGAAAGGAAGTTTATTATACAAAGTGTTTAACCGAAGGCCATCCATGTTTAGTTGCATTCGATTACGGAAGCGAAAACAATGTTGTGAGCCAAAGATTGGTGGAGAAACAACAGTTACCAGCAACCTTTCATCTGGATCAAGCATGGATCAAATTCAGTACATGGCAATGTGCGAAGGAAGTATTATGTGATATTGCTCCCATGGAGTCTTGTCATCTTCTTTTGGGATGGGCATGGCTTCGTTTTAAAACACTCCATCTTGATGAACGTTCCCTTTATTTGAGGCATGAGGGACATCAAAAGAAGTAAAAATTTATGACACCAAGACAAGTCAGTAAGGATCAACGTAGGCTGAAGGAGAAAACAGAAAAAGAAGGGATAGAAAGAGGTAATATAAACTGCAGAAGGAAGGGAAAATAAAGAAAAAGAAATGGAACTAGAGAAAGTTTATTCGTCAATGTTTTTTCTTCTACAGTTTGTGATGTCATTTTACAGGAACAAAAGGATAAGCATGTGAATGAAACACACCAACTTCCATGTTTAAAAAGGAAGCTTGTTCATAGTGCTTTGTTATGCATTTGGTCCGTCAATAAGAAGCAAATTCGTCAAACACAATGCATGGAATTATTTATTGTTACATATCAAGGTGGGGTACTGTTGCCAAGAAATGTTATCGACGGATTGCAACCGTTGGAAAGTAACAGATATCAAGTTGAATTTGATCCTGGAAGAAGAGAATTTGTTTCAACTTGTGAAAAAATAAAAGTCCTTCACAAGATCATAATAAACTTACATTAAAACTAGTGTCTTAAGATTCGGGACAAATCTTCTCGAAGAAGGAGGGTATGATGTGAATTGCATATGGGTCAAATGGAGGATGACTAACGCGCCGTGTTGACGCAGTTTCTTTTATTTAAATAAGGGCCCAATGCTTTGTAAATTCGGCTGACCAAATTGTGTTTGTGTTTAACCAATTAATGGGCTTTAGTTTTGCTTTATCTTCAAGTTGAAATAAGGGTCCATATGCCAACTTAAGAACCAACCTTTGGAAGATCAAGAGGACCTTTGCTCAAAGTTTGTGGATGACTTTTGGTAGCCTTAAATTCAGTTACAATCAACCATTAAGTAGCGGATCGTTATTAGCTTGAGTGGATCATTAATTAATAGCTTTAAGCGGGATGATATTGAAATTTATGTGTCTTTTGTAATTCTGATGGTTAAAGCTCCTATATAAGTTGAACCATTTTCATCAATGAAGGCAAGTTGAGTTTTAGTCAGAAAATAAACGAGTTTTATCTCATCTATCTTAGTGAGAGTGATTCTCCAAAGTTCTTCAGTGATTCAAGAATCCATGAGTTTAATCAAAGGTCCTTTATCCCTTTGTGTGTTTCAACTCTTAGGCTTATCTTCCATTCTTGGAAGTGTGATGTCTATCAATTTCCTTTCCATCTTCTTTTATGTTTCCACTTTCTCGTTTTAAATAATTTCTCAAATTTCTTGCTTGTTAGCATGCCAATAATGATAGATCAGTCAAACGAATCGAACCCTGTGGATTCACATCATTTGGTATTCAGAGCCTGGCTATCTAGATTTGGAATAGGAAAGGAAGTTTATTATACAAAGTGTTTAACCGAAGGCCATCCATGTTTAGTTGCATTCGATTACGGAAGCGAAAACAATGTTGTGAGCCAAAGATTGGTGGAGAAACAACAGTTACCAGCAACCTTTCATCTGGATCAAGCATGGATCAAATTCAGTACATGGCAATGTGCGAAGGAAGTATTATGTGATATTGCTCCCATGGACTCTTGTCATCTTCTTTTGGGATGGGCATGGCTTCATTTTAAAACACTCCATCTTGATGAACGTTCCCTTTATTTGAGGCATGAGGGACATTAAAAGAAGTAGAAATTTATGACACCAAGACAAGTCAGTAAGGATCAACGTAGGCTGAAGGAGAAAACAGAAAAAGAAAGAATAGAAAGAAGTAATATAAACTGCAGAAGGAAGGGAAAATAAAGAAAAAGAAATGGAACTAGAGAAAGTTTATTCGTGAATGTTTTCTCTTCTACAGTTTGTGATGTCATTTTACAGGAAAAAAGCATAAGCATGTGAATGAAACACACCAACTTCCATGTTTAAAAAGGAAGCTTGTTCATAGTGCTTTGTTATGCATTTGGTCCGTCGATAAGAAGCAAATTCGTCAAACACAATGCATGGAATTATTTATTGTTACATATCAAGGTGGGGTACTGTTGCCAAGAAATGTTATCGACGGATTGCAACCGTTGGAAAGTAACAAATATCAAGTTGAATTTGATCTTGGAAGAAGAGAATTAGTTTGAACTTGTGAAAAAATAAAAGTCCTTCACAAGATCATAATAAACTTACATTAAAACTAGTGTCTTAAGATTCGGGATAAATCTTCTCGAAGAAGGAGGGTATGATGTGAATTGCATATGGGTCAAATGGAGGATGACTAATGCGCAGTGTTGACACAGTTTCTTTTATTTAAATAAGGGCCCAATGCTTTGTAAATTCGGCTGACCAAATTGTGTTTGTGTTTAACCAATTAATGGGCTTTAGTTTTGCTTTATCTTCAAGTTGAAATAAGGGTCCATATGCCAACTTAAGAACCAACCTTTGGAAGATCAAGAGGACCTTTGCTTAAAGTTTGTGGATGACTTTTGGTAGCCTTACATTCAGTTACAATCAACCATTAAGTAGCGGATCGTTATTAGCTTGAGTGGATCATTAATTAATAGCTTTAAGCGGGATGATATTGAAATTTATGTGTCTTTTGTAATTCTGATGGTTAAAGCTCCTATGTAAGTTGAACGATTTTCATCAATGAAGGCAAGTTGAGTTTTATTCAAAAAATAAACGAGTTTTATCTCATCTATCTTACTGAGAGTGATTCTCCAAAGTTCTTCAGTGATTCAAGAATCCATGAGTTTAATCAAAGGTCCTTTATCCCTTTGTGTGTTTCAACTCTTGGGCTTATCTTCCATTCTTGGAAGTGTGATGTCTATCAATTTCCGTTCCATCTTTTTTTATGTTTCCACTTTCTCGTTTTAAATAATTTCTCAAATTTCTTGCTTGTTAGCATGCCAACAATGATAGATCAGTCAAACGAATCGAACCCTGTGGATTCACATCATTTGGTATTCACAGCCTGGCTATCTAGATTTGGAATAGGAAAGGAAGTTTATTATACAAAGTTTTTAACCGAAGGCCATCCATGTTTAGTTGCATTCGATTACGGAAGCGAAAACAATGTTGTGAGCCAAAGATTGGTGGAGAAACAACAGTTACCAGCAACCTTTCATCTGGATCAAGCATGGATCAAATTCAGTACATGGCAATGTGCGAAGGAAGTATTATGTGATATTGCTCCCATGGACTCTTGTCATCTTCTTTTGGGATGGACATGGGTTCGTTTTAAAACACTCCATCTTGATGAACGTTCCCTTTATTTGAGGCATGAGGGACATCAAAAGAAGTAGAAGTTTATGACACCAAGACAAGTCAGTAAGGATCAACGTAGGCTGAAGGAGAAAACAGAAAAAGAAAGAATAGAAAGAAGTAATATAAACTGCAGAAGGAAGGGAAAATAAAGAAAAAGAAATGGAACTAGAGAAAGTTTATTCGTCAATGTTTTTTCTTCTACAGTTTGTGATGTCATTTTACAGGAAAAAAGCATAAGCATGTGAATGAAACACACCAACTTCCATGTTTAAAAAGGAAGCTTGTTCAAAGTGCTTTGTTATGCATTTGGTCCGTCGATAAGAAGCAAATTCGTCAAACACAATGCATGGAATTATTTATTGTTGCATATCAAGGTGGGGTACTGTTGCCAAGAAATGTTATCGACGGATTGCAACCGTTGGAAAGTAACAAATATCAAGTTGAATTTGATCTTGGAAGAAGAGAATTAGTTTGAACTTGTGAAAAAATAAAAGTCCTTCACAAGATCATAATATACTTACATTAAAACTAGTGTCTTAAGATTCGGGACAA
This sequence comes from Vigna unguiculata, assembly GCF_037176805.1. Classification (NCBI taxonomy): domain Eukaryota; kingdom Viridiplantae; phylum Streptophyta; class Magnoliopsida; order Fabales; family Fabaceae; genus Vigna; species Vigna unguiculata. Next base: position 22,583,488 of record NC_140802.1, read on the forward strand.
ATCTTCTCGAAGAAGGAGGGTATGATGTGAATTGCATATGGGTCAAATGGAGGATGACTAACGCGCCGTGTTGACGCAGTTTCTTTTATTTAAATAAGGGCCCAATGCTTTGTAAATTCGGCTGACCAAATTGTGTTTGTGTTTAACCAATTAATGGGCTTTAGTTTTGCTTTATCTTCAAGTTGAGATAAGGGTCCATATGCCAACTTAAGAACCAGGCTTTGGAAGATCAAGAGGACCTTTGCTCAAAGTTTGTGGATGACTTTTGGTAGCCTTACATTCAGTTACAATCAACAATTAAGTAGCGGATCGTTATTAGCTTGAGTGGATCATTAATTAATAGCTTTAAGCGGGATGATATTGAAATTTATGTGTCTTTTGTAATTCTGATGGTTAAAGCTCCTATATAAGTTGAACTATTTTCATCAATGAAGGCAAGTTGAGTTTTATTCAGAAAATAAACGAGTTTTATCTCATCTATCTTAGTGAGAGTGATTCTCCAAAGTTCTTCAGTGATTCAAGAATCCATGAGTTTAATCAAAGGTCCTTTATCCCTTTGTGTGTTTCAACTCTTAGGCTTATCTTCCATTCTTGGAAGTGTGATGTCTATCAATTTCCTTTCCATCTTCTTTTATGTTTCCACTTTCTCGTTTTAAATAATTTCTCAAATTTCTTGCTTGTTAGCATGCCAACAATGATAGATCAGTCAAACGAATCAAACCCTGTGGATTCACATCATTTGGTATTCAGAGCCTGGCTATCTAGATTTGGAATAGGAAAGGAAGTTTATTATACAAAGTGTTTAACCGAAGGCCATCCATGTTTAGTTGCATTCGATTACGGAAGCGAAAACAATGTTGTGAGCCAAAGATTGGTGGAGAAACAACAGTTACCAGCAACCTTTCATCTGGATCAAGCATGGATCAAATTCAGTACATGGCAATGTGCGAAGGAAGTATTATGTGATATTGCTCCCATGGACTCTTGTCATCTTCTTTTGGGATGGGCATGGCTTCATTTTAAAACACTCCATATTGATGAACGTTCCCTTTATTTGAGGCATGAGGGACATCAAAAGAAGTAGAAATTTATGACACCAAGACAAGTCAGTAAGGATCAACGTAGGCTGAAGGAGAAAACAGAAAAAGAAAGAATAGAAAGAAGTAATATAAACTGCAGAAGGAAGGGAAAATAAAGAAAAAGAAATGGAACTAGAGAAAGTTTATTCGTGAATGTTTTTTCTTCTACAGTTTGTGATGTCATTTTACAGGAAAAAAGCATAAGCATGTGAATGAAACACACCAACTTCCATGTTTAAAAAGGAAGCTTGTTCATAGTGCTTTGTTATGCATTTCGTCCGTCGATAAGAAGCAAATTCGTCAAACACAATGCATGGAATTATTTATTGTTACATATCAAGGTGGGGTACTGTTGCCAAGAAATGTTATCGACGGATTGCAACCGTTGGAAAGTAACAAATATCAAGTTGAATTTGATCTTGGAAGAAGAGAATTAGTTTGAACTTGTTAAAAAATAAAAGTCCTTCACAAGATCATAATAAACTTACATTAAAACTAGTGTCTTAAGATTCGGGACAAATCTTCTCGAAGAAGGAGGGTATGATGTGAATTGCATATGGGTCAAATGGAGGATGACTAATGCGCAGTGTTGACACAGTTTCTTTTATTTAAATAAGGGCCCAATGCTTTGTAAATTCGGCTGACCAAATTGTGTTTGTGTTTAACCAATTAATGGGCTTTAGTTTTGCTTTATCTTCAAGTTGAAATAAGGGTCCATATGCCAACTTAAGAACCAAGCTTTGGAAGATCAAGAGGACCTTTGCTCAAAGTTTGTGGATGACTTTTGGTAGCCTTACATTCAGTTACAATCAACCATTAAGTAGCGGATCGTTATTAGCTTGAGTGGATCATTAATTAATAGCTTTAAGCGGGATGATATTGAAATTTATGTGTCTTTTGTAATTCTGATGGTTAAAGCTCCTATGTAAGTTGAACGATTTTCATCAATGAAGGCAAGTTGAGTTTTATTCAAAAAATAAACGAGTTTTATCTCATCTATCTTAGTGAGAGTGATTCTCCAAAGTTCTTCAGTGATTCAAGAATCCATGAGTTTAATCAAAGGTCCTTTATCCCTTTGTGTGTTTCAACTCTTAGGCTTATCTTCCATTCTTGGAAGTGTGATGTCTATCAATTTCCGTTCCATCTTTTTTTATGTTTCCACTTTCTCGTTTTAAATAATTTCTCAAATTTCTTGCTTGTTAGCATGCCAACAATGATAGATCAGTCAAACGAATCGAACCCTGTGGATTCACATCATTTGGTATTCACAGCCTGGCTATCTAGATTTGGAATAGGAAAGGAAGTTTATTATACAAAGTGTTTAACCGAAGGCCATCCATGTTTAGTTGCATTCGATTACGGAAGCGAAAACAATGTTGTGAGCCAAAGATTGGTGGAGAAACAACAGTTACCAGCAACCTTTCATCTGGATCAAGCATGGATCAAATTCAGTACATGGCAATGTGCGAAGGAAGTATTATGTGATATTGCTCCCATGGACTCTTGTCATCTTCTTTTGGGATGGGCATGGGTTCGTTTTAAAACACTCCATCTTGATGAACGTTCCCTTTATTTGAGGCATGAGGGACATCAAAAGAAGTAGAAGTTTATGACACCAAGACAAGTCAGTAAGGATCAACGTAGGCTGAAGGAGAAAACAGAAAAAGAAAGAATAGAAAAAGAAGTAATAGAAACTGCAGAAGGAAGGGAAAATAAAGAAAAAGAAATGGAACTAGAGAAAGTTTATTCGTCAATGTATTTTCTTCTACAGTTTGTGATGTCATTTTACAAGAACAAAAGGATAAGCATGTGAAGGAAATACACGAACTTCCATGTTTGAAAAGGAAGCTTGTTCATAGTGCTTTATCATGCATTTGGTCCGTCGATAAGAAGCAAATTCGTCAAACACAACGCATGGAATTATTTATTGTTACATATCAAGGTGGGGTACTGTTGTCAAGAAATGTTATCGACGGATTGCAACCATTGGAAAGTAACAAATATCAAGTTGAATTTGATCCTGGAAGAAGAGAATTAGTTTCAACTTGCGAAAAAATAAAATTCCTTCACAAGATCATAATAAAAACTTACTTTAAAACTAGTGTCTTAAGATTCGGGACAAATCTTCTCGAAGAAGGAGGGTATGATGTGAATTGGATATGGGTCAAATGGAGGATGACTAATGCGCTGTGTTGATGCAGTTTCTTTTATTTAAACAAGGGCCCAATGCTTTGTAAAATTGGCTGACCAAATTGTGTTTGTGCTTAACCAATTAATGGGCTTTAGTTTTGCTTTATCTTCAAGTTGAAATAAGGGTCCATATGCCAACTTAAGAACCAACCTTTGGAAGATCAAGAGGACCTTTGCTCAAAGTTTGTGGATGACTTTTGGTAGCCTTACATTCAGTTACAATCAACCATTAAGTAGCGGATCGTTATTAGCTTGAGTGGATCATTAATTAATAGCTTTAAGCGGGATGATATTGAAATTTATGTGTCTTTTGTAATTCTGATGGTTAAAGCTCCTATGTAAGTTGAACGATTTTCATCAATGAAGGCAAGTTGAGTTTTATTCAGAAAATAAACGAGTTTTATCTCATCTATCTTAGTGAGAGTGATTCTCCAAAGTTCTTCAGTGATTCAAGAATCCATGAGTTTAATCAAAGGTCCTTTATCCCTTTGTGTGTTTCAACTCTTAGGCTTATCTTCCATTCTTGGAAGTGTGATGTCTATCAATTTCCGTTCCATCTTCTTTTATGTTTCCACTTTCTCGTTTTAAATAATTTCTCAAATTTCTTGCTTGTTAGCATGCCAACAATGATAGATCAGTCAAACGAATCGAACCCTGTGGATTCACATCATTTGGTATTCACAGCCTGGCTATCTAGATTTGGAATAGGAAAGGAAGTTTATTATACAAAGTGTTTAACCGAAGGCCATCCATGTTTAGTTGCATTCGATTACGGAAGCAAAAACAATGTCGTGAGCCAAAGATTGGTGGAGAAACAACAGTTACCAGCAACCTTTCATCTGGATCAAGCATGGATCAAATTCAGTACATGGCAATGTGCGAAGGAAGTATTATGTGATATTGCTCCCATGGACTCTTGTCATCTTCTTTTGGGATGGGCATGGGTTCGTTTTAAAACACTCCATCTTGATGAACGTTCCCTTTATTTGAGGCATGAGGGACATCAAAAGATGTAGAAATTTATGACACCAAGACAAGTCAGTAAGGATCAACGTAGGCTGAAGGAGAAAACAGAAAAAGAAAGAATAGAAAGAAGTAATATAAACTGCAGAAGGAAGGGAAAGTAAAGAAAAAGAAATGGAACTAGAAAAAGTTTATTCGTCAATGTTTTTTCTTCTACAGTTTGTGATGTCATTTTACAGGAAAAAAGCATAAGCATGTGAATGAAACACACCAACTTCCATGTTTAAAAAGGAAGCTTGTTCATAGTGCTTTGTCATGCATTTGGTCCGTCGATAAGAAGCAAATTCGTCAAACACAACGCATGGAATTATTTATTGTTACATATCAAGGTGGGGTACTGTTGTCAAGAAATGTTATCGACGGATTGCAACCATTGGAAAGTAACAAATATCAAGTTGAATTTGATCCTGGAAGAAGAGAATTAGTTTCAACTTGCGAAAAAATAAAATTCCTTCACAAGATCATAATAAAAACTTACTTTAAAACTAGTGTCTTAAGATTCGGGACAAATCTTCTCGAAGAAGGAGGGTATGATGTGAATTGGATATGGGTCAAATGGAGGATGACTAATGCGCTGTGTTGATGCAGTTTCTTTTATTTAAACAAGGGCCCAATGCTTTGTAAAATTGGCTGACCAAATTGTGTTTGTGCTTAACCAATTAATGGGCTTTAGTTTTGCTTTATCTTCAAGTTGAAATAAGGGTCCATATGCCAACTTAAGAACCAACCTTTGGAAGATCAAGAGGACCTTTGCTCAAAGTTTGTGGATGACTTTTGGTAGCCTTACATTCAGTTACAATCAACCATTAAGTAGCGGATCGTTATTAGCTTGAGTGGATCATTAATTAATAGCTTTAAGCGGGATGATATTGAAATTTATGTGTCTTTTGTAATTCTGATGGTTAAAGCTCCTATGTAAGTTGAACGATTTTCATCAATGAAGGCAAGTTGAGTTTTATTCAGAAAATAAACGAGTTTTATCTCATCTATCTTAGTGAGAGTGATTCTCCAAAGTTCTTCAGTGATTCAAGAATCCATGAGTTTAATCAAAGGTCCTTTATCCCTTTGTGTGTTTCAACTCTTAGGCTTATCTTCCATTCTTGGAAGTGTGATGTCTATCAATTTCCGTTCCATCTTCTTTTATGTTTCCACTTTCTCGTTTTAAATAATTTCTCAAAATTCTTGCTTGTTAGCATGCCAACAATGATAGATCAGTCAAACGAATCAAACCCTGTGGATTCACATCATTTGGTATTCAGAGCCTGGCTATCTAGATTTGGAATAGGAAAGGAAGTTTATTATACAAAGTGTTTAACCGAAGGCCATCCATGTTTAGTTGCATTCGATTACGGAAGCAAAAACAATGTCGTGAGCCAAAGATTGGTGGAGAAACAACAGTTACCAGCAACCTTTCATCTGGATCAAGCATGGATCAAATTCAGTACATGGCAATGTGCGAAGGAAGTATTATGTGATATTGCTCCCATGGACTCTTGTCATCTTCTTTTGGGATGGGCATGGCTTCGTTTTAAAACACTCCATCTTGATGAACGTTCCCTTTATTTGAGGCCTGAGGGACATCAAAAGATGTAGAAATTTATGACACCAAGACAAGTCAGTAAGGATCAACGTAGGCTGAAGGAGAAAACAGAAAAAGAAAGAATAGAAAGAAGTAATATAAACTGCAGAAGGAAGGGAAAGTAAAGAAAAAGAAATGGAACTAGAAAAAGTTTATTCGTCAATGTTTTTTCTTCTACAGTTTGTGATGTCATTTTACAGGAAAAAAGCATAAGCATGTGAATGAAACACACCAACTTCCATGTTTAAAAAGGAAGCTTGTTCATAGTGCTTTGTTATGCATTTGGTCCGTCGATAAGAAGCAAATTCGTCAAACACAATGCATGGAATTATTTATTGTTGCATATCAAGGTGGGGTACTGTTGCCAAGAAATGTTATCGACGGATTGCAACTGTTGGAAAGTAACAAATATCAAGTTGAATTTGATCTTGGAAGAAGAGAATTAGTTTGAACTTGTGAAAAAATAAAAGTCCTTCACAAGATCATAATATACTTACATTAAAACTAGTGTCTTAAGATTCGGGACAAATCTTCTCGAAGAAGGAGGGTATGATGTGAATTGGATATGGGTCAAATGGAGGATGACTAATGCGCTGTGTTGATGCAGTTTCTTTTATTTAAACAAGGGCCCAATGCTTTGTAAAATTGGCTGACCAAATTGTGTTTGTGCTTAACCAATTAATGGGCTTTAGTTTTGCTTTATCTTCAAGTTGAAATAAGGGTCCATATGCCAACTTAAGAACCAACCTTTGGAAGATCAAGAGGACCTTTGCTCAAAGTTTGTGGATGACTTTTGGTAGCCTTACATTCAGTTACAATCAACCATTAAGTAGCGGATCGTTATTAGCTTGAGTGGATCATTAATTAATAGCTTTAAGCGGGATGATATTGAAATTTATGTGTCTTTTGTAATTCTGATGGTTAAAGCTCCTATGTAAGTTGAACGATTTTCATCAATGAAGGCAAGTTGAGTTTTATTCAGAAAATAAACGAGTTTTATCTCATCTATCTTAGTGAGAGTGATTCTCCAAAGTTCTTCAGTGATTCAAGAATCCATGAGTTTAATCAAAGGTCCTTTATCCCTTTGTGTGTTTCAACTCTTAGGCTTATCTTCCATTCTTGGAAGTGTGATGTCTATCAATTTCCGTTCCATCTTCTTTTATGTTTCCACTTTCTCGTTTTAAATAATTTCTCAAATTTCTTGCTTGTTAGCATGCCAACAATGATAGATCAGTCAAACGAATCGAACCCTGTGGATTCACATCATTTGGTATTCACAGCCTGGCTATCTAGATTTGGAATAGGAAAGGAAGTTTATTATACAAAGTGTTTAACCGAAGGCCATCCATGTTTAGTTGCATTCGATTACGGAAGCAAAAACAATGTCGTGAGCCAAAGATTGGTGGAGAAACAACAGTTACCAGCAACCTTTCATCTGGATCAAGCATGGATCAAATTCAGTACATGGCAATGTGCGAAGGAAGTATTATGTGATATTGCTCCCATGGACTCTTGTCATCTTCTTTTGGGATGGGCATGGCTTCGTTTTAAAACACTCCATCTTGATGAACGTTCCCTTTATTTGAGGCCTGAGGGACATCAAAAGAAGTAGAAATTTATGACACCAAGACAAGTCAGTAAGGATCAACGTAGGCTGAAGGAGAAAACAGAAAAAGAAAGAATAGAAAGAAGTAATATAAACTGCAGAAGGAAGGGAAAGTAAAGAAAAAGAAATGGAACTAGAAAAAGTTTATTCGTCAATGTTTTTTCTTCTACAGTTTGTGATGTCATTTTACAGGAAAAAAGCATAAGCATGTGAATGAAACACACCAACTTCCATGTTTAAAAAGGAAGCTTGTTCATAGTGCTTTGTTATGCATTTGGTCCGTCAATAAGAAGCAAATTCGTCAAACACAATGCATGGAATTATTTATTGTTACATATCAAGGTGGGGTACTGTTGCCAAGAAATGTTATCGACGGATTGCAACCGTTGGAAAGTAACAAATATCAAGTTGAATTTGATCCTGGAAGAAGAGAATTAGTTTCAACTTGTGAAAAAATAAAAGTCCTTCACAAGATCATAATAAACTTACATTAAAACTAGTGTCTTAAGATTCGGGACAAATCTTCTCGAAGAAGGAGGGTATGATGTGAATTGCATATGGATCAAATGGAGGATGACTAATGCGCCGTGTTGACGCAGTTTCTTTTATTTAAATAAGGGCCCAATGCTTTGTAAATTCGGCTGACCAAATTGTGTTTGTGTTTAACCAATTAATGGGCTTTAGTTTTGCTTTATCTTCAAGTTGAAATAAGGGTCCATATGCCAACTTAAGAACCAACCTTTGGAAGATCAAGAGGACCTTTGCTCAAAGTTTGTGGATGACTTTTGGTAGCCTTAAATTCAGTTACAATCAACCATTAAGTAGCGGATCGTTATTAGCTTGAGTGGATCATTAATTAATAGCTTTAAGCGGGATGATATTGAAATTTATGTGTCTTTTGTAATTCTGATGGTTAAAGCTCCTATATAAGTTGAACCATTTTCATCAATGAAGGCAAGTTGAGTTTTATTCAGAAAATAAACGAGTTTTATCTCATCTATCTTAGTGAGAGTGATTCTCCAAAGTTCTTCAGTGATTCAAGAATCCATGAGTTTAATCAAAGGTCCTTTATCCCTTTGTGTGTTTCAACTCTTAGGCTTATCTTCCATTCTTGGAAGTGTGATGTCTATCAATTTCCGTTCCATCTTCTTTTATGTTTCCACTTTCTCGTTTTAAATAATTTTTCAAATTTCTTGCTTGTTAGCATGCCAACAATGATAGATCAGTCAAACGAATCGAACCCTGTGGATTCACATCATTTGGTATTCACAGCCTGGCTATCTAGATTTGGAATAGGAAAGGAAGTTTATTATACAAAGTGTTTAACCGAAGGCCATCCATGTTTAGTTGCATTCGATTACGGAAGCAAAAACAATGTCGTGAGCCAAAGATTGGTGGAGAAACAACAGTTACCAGCAACCTTTCATCTGGATCAAGCATGGATCAAATTCAGTACATGGCAATGTGCGAAGGAAGTATTATGTGATATTGCTCCCATGGACTCTTGTCATCTTCTTTTGGGATGGGCATGGCTTCGTTTTAAAACACTCCATCTTGATGAACGTTCCCTTTATTTGAGGCCTGAGGGACATCAAAAGAAGTAGAAATTTATGACACCAAGACAAGTCAGTAAGGATCAACGTAGGCTGAAGGAGAAAACAGAAAAAGAAAGAATAGAAAGAAGTAATATAAACTGCAGAAGGAAGGGAAAATAAAGAAAAAGAAATGGAACTAGAGAAAGTTTATTCGTCAATGTATTTTCTTCTACAGTTTGTGATGTCATTTTACAAGAACAAAAGGATAAGCATGTGAAGGAAATACACGAACTTCCATGTTTGAAAAGGAAGCTTGTTCATAGTGCTTTATCATGCATTTGGTCCGTCGATAAGAAGCAAATTCGTCAAACACAACGCATGGAATTATTTATTGTTACATATCAAGGTGGGGTACTGTTGTCAAGAAATGTTATCGACGGATTGCAACCGTTGGAAAGTAACAAATATCAAGTTGAATTTGATCCTGGAAGAAGAGAATTTGTTTCAACTTGTGAAAAAATAAAAGTCCTTCACAAGATCATAATAAACTTACATTAAAACTAGTGTCTTAAGATTCGGGACAAATCTTCTCGAAGAAGGAGGGTATGATGTGAATTGGATATGGGTCAAATGGAGGATGACTAATGCGCTGTGTTGATGCAGTTTCTTTTATTTAAACAAGGGCCCAATGCTTTGTAAAATTGGCTGACCAAATTGTGTTTGTGCTTAACCAATTAATGGGCTTTAGTTTTGCTTTATCTTCAAGTTGAAATAAGGGTCCATATGCCAACTTAAGAACCAACCTTTGGAAGATCAAGAGGACCTTTGCTCAAAGTTTGTGGATGACTTTTGGTAGCCTTAAATTCAGTTACAATCAACCATTAAGTAGCGGATCGTTATTAGCTTGAGTGGATCATTAATTAATAGCTTTAAGCGGGATGATATTGAAATTTATGTGTCTTTTGTAATTCTGATGGTTAAAGCTCCTATATAAGTTGAACTATTTTCATCAATGAAGGCAAGTTGAGTTTTATTCAGAAAAAAAACGAGTTTTATCTCATCTATCTTAGTGAGAGTGATTCTCCAAAGTTCTTCAGTGATTCAAGAATCCATGAGTTTAATCAAAGGTCCTTTATCCCTTTGTGTGTTTCAACTCTTAGGCTTATCTTCCATTCTTGGAAGTGTGATGTCTATCAATTTCCGTTCCATCTTCTTTTATGTTTCCACTTTCTCGTTTTAAATAATTTTTCAAATTTCTTGCTTGTTAGCATGCCAACAATGATAGATCAGTCAAACGAATCGAACCCTGTGGATTCACATCATTTGGTATTCACAGCCTGGCTATCTAGATTTGGAATAGGAAAGGAAGTTTATTATACAAAGTGTTTAACCGAAGGCCATCCATGTTTAGTTGCATTCGATTACGGAAGCAAAAACAATGTCGTGAGCCAAAGATTGGTGGAGAAACAACAGTTACCAGCAACCTTTCATCTGGATCAAGCATGGATCAAATTCAGTACATGGCAATGTGCGAAGGAAGTATTATGTGATATTGCTCCCATGGACTCTTGTCATCTTCTTTTGGGATGGGCATGGCTTCGTTTTAAAACACTCCATCTTGATGAACGTTCCCTTTATTTGAGGCCTGAGGGACATCAAAAGAAGTAGAAATTTATGACACCAAGACAAGTCAGTAAGGATCAACGTAGGCTGAAGGAGAAAACAGAAAAAGAAAGAATAGAAAGAAGTAATATAAACTGCAGAAGGAAGGGAAAATAAAGAAAAAGAAATGGAACTAGAGAAAGTTTATTCGTCAATGTATTTTCTTCTACAGTTTGTGATGTCATTTTACAAGAACAAAAGGATAAGCATGTGAAGGAAATACACGAACTTCCATGTTTGAAAAGGAAGCTTGTTCATAGTGCTTTATCATGCATTTGGTCCGTCGATAAGAAGCAAATTCGTCAAACACAACGCATGGAATTATTTATTGTTACATATCAAGGTGGGGTACTGTTGTCAAGAAATGTTATCGACGGATTGCAACCGTTGGAAAGTAACAAATATCAAGTTGAATTTGATCCTGGAAGAAGAGAATTTGTTTCAACTTGTGAAAAAATAAAAGTCCTTCACAAGATCATAATAAACTTACATTAAAACTAGTGTCTTAAGATTCGGGACAAATCTTCTCGAAGAAGGAGGGTATGATGTGAATTGGATATGGGTCAAATGGAGGATGACTAATGCGCTGTGTTGATGCAGTTTCTTTTATTTAAACAAGGGCCCAATGCTTTGTAAAATTGGCTGACCAAATTGTGTTTGTGCTTAACCAATTAATGGGCTTTAGTTTTGCTTTATCTTCAAGTTGAAATAAGGGTCCATATGCCAACTTAAGAACCAACCTTTGGAAGATCAAGAGGACCTTTGCTCAAAGTTTGTGGATGACTTTTGGTAGCCTTAAATTCAGTTACAATCAACCATTAAGTAGCGGATCGTTATTAGCTTGAGTGGATCATTAATTAATAGCTTTAAGCGGGATGATATTGAAATTTATGTGTCTTTTGTAATTCTGATGGTTAAAGCTCCTATATAAGTTGAACTATTTTCATCAATGAAGGCAAGTTGAGTTTTATTCAGAAAAAAAACGAGTTTTATCTCATCTATCTTAGTGAGAGTGATTCTCCAAAGTTCTTCAGTGATTCAAGAATCCATGAGTTTAATCAAAGGTCCTTTATCCCTTTGTGTGTTTCAACTCTTAGGCTTATCTTTCATTCTTGGAAGTGTGATGTCTATCAATTTCCTTTCCATCTTCTTTTATGTTTCCACTTTCTCGTTTTAAATAATTTCTCAAATTTCTTGCTTGTTAGCATGCCAACAATGATAGATCAGTCAAACGAATCGAACCCTGTGGATTCACATCATTTGGTATTCACAGCCTGGCTATCTAGATTTGGAATAGGAAAGGAAGTTTATTATACAAAGTGTTTAACCGAAGGCCATCCATGTTTAGTTGCATTCGATTACGGAAGCGAAAACAATGTTGTGAGCCAAAGATTGGTGGAGAAACAACAGTTACCAGCAACCTTTCATCTGGATCAAGCATGGATCAAATTCAGTACATGGCAATGTGCGAAGGAAGTATTATGTGATATTGCTCCCATGGACTCTTGTCATCTTCTTTTGGGATGGGCATGGCTTCATTTTAAAACACTCCATCTTGATGAACGTTCCCTTTATTTGAGGCATGAGGGACATCAAAAGAAGTAGAAATTTATGACACCAAGACAAGTCAGTAAGGATCAACGTAGGCTGAAGGAGAAAACAGAAAAAGAAAGAATAGAAAAAGAAGTAATAGAAACTGCAGAAGGAAGGGAAAATAAAGAAAAAGAAATGGAACTAGAGAAAGTTTATTCGTCAATGTATTTTCTTCTACAGTTTGTGATGTCATTTTACAAGAACAAAAGGATAAGCATGTGAAGGAAATACACGAACTTCCATGTTTGAAAAGGAAGCTTGTTCATAGTGCTTTATCATGCATTTGGTCCGTCGATAAGAAGCAAATTCGTCAAACACAACGCATGGAATTATTTATTGTTACATATCAAGGTGGGGTACTGTTGTCAAGAAATGTTATCGACGGATTGCAACCGTTGGAAAGTAACAAATATCAAGTTGAATTTGATCCTGGAAGAAGAGAATTTGTTTCAACTTGTGAAAAAATAAAAGTCCTTCACAAGATCATAATAAACTTACATTAAAACTAGTGTCTTAAGATTCGGGACAAATCTTCTCGAAGAAGGAGGGTATGATGTGAATTGGATATGGGTCAAATGGAGGATGACTAATGCGCTGTGTTGATGCAGTTTCTTTTATTTAAACAAGGGCCCAATGCTTTGTAAAATTGGCTGACCAAATTGTGTTTGTGCTTAACCAATTAATGGGCTTTAGTTTTGCTTTATCTTCAAGTTGAAATAAGGGTCCATATGCCAACTTAAGAACCAACCTTTGGAAGATCAAGAGGACCTTTGCTCAAAGTTTGTGGATGACTTTTGGTAGCCTTAAATTCAGTTACAATCAACCATTAAGTAGCGGATCGTTATTAGCTTGAGTGGATCATTAATTAATAGCTTTAAGCGGGATGATATTGAAATTTATGTGTCTTTTGTAATTCTGATGGTTAAAGCTCCTATATAAGTTGAACTATTTTCATCAATGAAGGCAAGTTGAGTTTTATTCAGAAAAAAAACGAGTTTTATCTCATCTATCTTAGTGAGAGTGATTCTCCAAAGTTCTTCAGTGATTCAAGAATCCATGAGTTTAATCAAAGGTCCTTTATCCCTTTGTGTGTTTCAACTCTTAGGCTTATCTTTCATTCTTGGAAGTGTGATGTCTATCAATTTCCTTTCCATCTTCTTTTATGTTTCCACTTTCTCGTTTTAAATAATTTCTCAAATTTCTTGCTTGTTAGCATGCCAACAATGATAGATCAGTCAAACGAATCGAACCCTGTGGATTCACATCATTTGGTATTCACAGCCTGGCTATCCAGATTTGGAATAGGAAAGGAAGTTTATTATACAAAGTGTTTAACCGAAGGCCATCCATGTTTAGTTGCATTCGATTACGGAAGCAAAAACAATGTCGTGAGCCAAAGATTGGTGGAGAAACAACAGTTACCAGCAACCTTTCATCTGGATCAAGCATGGATCAAATTCAGTACATGGCAATGTGCGAAGGAAGTATTATGTGATATTGCTCCCATGGACTCTTGTCATCTTCTTTTGGGATGGGCATGGCTTCATTTTAAAACACTCCATCTTGATGAACGTTCCCTTTATTTGAGGCATGAGGGACATCAAAAGAAGTAGAAATTTATGACACCAAGACAAGTCAGTAAGGATCAACGTAGGCTGAAGGAGAAAACAAAAAAAGAAAGAATAGAAAGAAGTAATATAAACTGCAGAAGGAAGGGAAAATAAAGAAAAAGAAATGGAATTAGAGAAAGTTTATTCGTCAATGTTTTTTCTTCTACAGTTTGTGATGTCATTTTATAGGAAAAAAGCATAAGCATGTGAATGAAACACACCAACTTCCATGTTTAAAAAGGAAGCTTGTTCATAGTGCTTTGTTATTTATTTGGTCCGTCGATAAGAAGCAAATTCGTCAAACACAATGCATGGAATTATTTATTGTTACATATCAAGGTGGGGTACTGTTGCCAAGAAATGTTATCGACGGATTGCAACCGTTGGAAAGTAACAAATATCAAGTTGAATTTGATCCTGGAAGAAGAGAATTTGTTTCAACTTGTGAAAAAATAAAAGTCCTTCACAAGATCATAATAAACTTACATTAAAACTAGTGTCTTAAGATTCGGGACAAATCTTCTCGAAGAAGGAGGGTATGATGTGAATTGCATATGGATCAAATGGAGGATGACTAATGCGCCGTGTTGACGCAGTTTCTTTTATTGAAATAAGGGCCCAATGCTTTGTAAATTCGGCTGACCAAATTGTGTTTGTGTTTAACCAATTAATGGGCTTTAGTTTTGCTTTATCTTCAAGTTGAAATAAGGGTCCATATGCCAACTTAAGAACCAACCTTTGGAAGATCAAGAGGACCTTTGCTCAAAGTTTGTGGATGACTTTTGGTAGCCTTAAATTCAGTTACAATCAACCATTAAGTAGCGGATCGTTATTAGCTTGAGTGGATCATTAATTATTAGCTTTAAGCGAGATGATATTGAAATTTATGTGTCTTTTGTAATTCTGATGGTTAAAGCTCCTATATAAGTTGAACTATTTTCATCAATGAAGGCAAGTTGAGTTTTATTCAGAAAATAAACAAGTTTTATCTCATCTATCTTAGTGAGAGTGATTCTCCAAAGTTCTTCAGTGATTCAAGAATCCATGAGTTTAATCAAAGGTCCTTTATCCCTTTGTGTGTTTCAACTCTTAGGCTTATCTTTCATTCTTGGAAGTGTGATGTTTATCAATTTCCTTTCCATCTTCTTTTATGTTTCCACTTTCTCGTTTTAAATAATTTCTCAAATTTCTTGCTTGTTAGCATGCCAACAATGATAGATCAGTCAAACGAATCGAACCTTGTGGATTCACATCATTTGGTATTCAGAGCCTGGCTATCTAGATTTGGAACAGGAAAGGAAGTTTATTATACAAAGTGTTTAAACGAAGGCCATCCATGTTTAGTTGCATTCGATTACGGAAGAGAAAACAATGTCGTGAGCCAAAGATTGGTGGAGAAACAACAGTTACCAGCAACCTTTCATCTGGATCAAGCATGGATCAAATTCAGTACATGGCAATGTGCGAAGGAAGTATTATGTGATATTGCTCCCATGGACTCTTGTCATCTTCTTTTGGGATGGGCATGGCTTCGTTTTAAAACACTCCATCTTGATGAACGTTCCCTTTATTTGAGGCATGAGGGACATCAGAAGAAGTAGAAATTTTGACACCAAGACAAGTCAGTAAGGATCAACGTAGGCTGAAGGAGAAAACAGAAAAAGAAAGAATAAAAAGAAGTAATATAAACTGCAGAAGGAAGGGAAAATAAAGAAAAAGAAATGGAATTAGAGAAAGTTTATTCGTCAATGTTTTTTCTTCTACAGTTTGTGATGTCATTTTATAGGAAAAAAGCATAAGCATGTGAATGAAACACACCAACTTCCATGTTTAAAAAGGAAGCTTGTTCATAGTGCTTTGTTATGCATTTGGTCCGTCGATAAGAAGCAAATTCGTCAAACACAATGCATGGAATTATTTATTGTTACATATCAAGGTGGGGTACTGTTGCCAAGAAATGTTATCGACGGATTGCAACCGTTGGAAAGTAACAAATATCAAGTTGAATTTGATCTTGGAAGAAGAGAATTTGTTTCAACTTGTGAAAAAATAAAAGTCCTTCACAAGATCATAATAAACTTACATTAAAACTAGTGTCTTAAGATTCGGGACAAATCTTCTCGAAGAAGGAGGGTATGATGTGAATTGCATATGGATCAAATGGACGATGACTAATGCGCCGTGTTGACGCAGTTTCTTTTATTGAAATAAGGGCCCAATGCTTTGTAAATTCGGCTGACCAAATTGTGTTTGTGTTTAACCAATTAATGGGCTTTAGTTTTGCTTTATCTTCAAGTTGAAATAAGGGTCCATATGCCAACTTAAGAACCAACCTTTGGAAGATCAAGAGGACCTTTGCTCAAAGTTTGTGGATGACTTTTGGTAGCCTTAAATTCAGTTACAATCAACCATTAAGTAGCGGATCGTTATTAGCTTGAGTGGATCATTAATTATTAGCTTTAAGCGAGATGATATTGAAATTTATGTGTCTTTTGTAATTCTGATGGTTAAAGCTCCTATATAAGTTGAACTATTTTCATCAATGAAGGCAAGTTGAGTTTTATTCAGAAAATAAACAAGTTTTATCTCATCTATCTTAGTGAGAGTGATTCTCCAAAGTTCTTCAGTGATTCAAGAATCCATGAGTTTAATCAAAGGTCCTTTATCCCTTTGTGTGTTTCAACTCTTAGGCTTATCTTTCATTCTTGGAAGTGTGATGTCTATCAATTTCCTTTCCATCTTCTTTTATGTTTCCACTTTCTCGTTTTAAATAATTTCTCAAATTTCTTGCTTGTTAGCATGCCAACAATGATAGATCAGTCAAACGAATTGAACCCTGTGGATTCACATCATTTGGTATTCACAGCCTGGCTATCTAGATTTGGAATAGGAAAGGAAGTTTATTATACAAAGTGTTTAACCATAGGCCATCCATGTTTAATAGAATTCGATTACGGAAGCGAAAACAATGTTGTGAGCCAAAGATTGGTGGAGAAACAACAGTTACCAGCAACCTTTCATCTGGATCAAGCATGGATCAAATTCAGTACATGGCAATGTGCGAAGGAAGTATTATGTGATATTGCTCCCATGGACTCTTGTCATCTTCTTTTGGGATGGACATGGCTTCGTTTTAAAACACTCCATCTTGATGAACGTTCCCTTTATTTGAGGCATGAGGGACATCAAAAGAAGTAGAAATTTATGACACCAAGACAAGTCAGTAAGGATCAACGTAGGCTGAAGGAGAAAACAAAAAAAGAAAGAATAGAAAGAAGTAATATAAACTGCAGAAGGAAGGGAAAATAAAGAAAAAGAAATGGAATTAGAGAAAGTTTATTCGTCAATGTTTTTTCTTCTACAGTTTGTGATGTCATTTTATAGGAAAAAAGCATAAGCATGTGAATGAAACACACCAACTTCCATGTTTAAAAAGGAAGCTTGTTCATAGCGCTTTGTTATGCATTTGGTCCGTCGATAAGAAGCAAATTCGTCAAACACAATGCATGGAATTATTTATTGTTACATATCAAGGTGGGGTACTGTTGCCAAGAAATGTTATCGACGGATTGCAACCGTTGGAAAGTAACAAATATCAAGTTGAATTTGATCCTGGAAGAAGAGAATTTGTTTGAACTTGTGAAAAAATAAAAGTCCTTCACAAGATCATAATAAACTTACATTAAAACTAGTGTCTTAAGATTCGGGACAAATCTTCTCGAAGAAGGAGGGTATGATGTGAATTGCATATGGATCAAATGGAGGATGACTAATGCGCCGTGTTGACGCAGTTTCTTTTATTGAAATAAGGGCCCAATGCTTTGTAAATTCGGCTGACCAAATTGTGTTTGTGTTTAACCAATTAATGGGCTTTAGTTTTGCTTTATCTTCAAGTTGAAATAAGGGTCCATATGCCAACTTAAGAACCAACCTTTGGAAGATCAAGAGGACCTTTGCTCAAAGTTTGTGGATGACTTTTGGTAGCCTTAAATTCAGTTACAATCAACCATTAAGTAGCGGATCGTTATTAGCTTGAGTGGATCATTAATTAATAGCTTTAAGCGGGATGATATTGAAATTTATGTGTCTTTTGTAATTCTGATGGTTAAAGCTCCTATATAAGTTGAACTATTTTCATCAATGAAGGCAAGTTGAGTTTTATTCAGAAAATAAACGAGTTTTATCTCATCTATCTTAGTGAGAGTGATTCTCCAAAGTTCTTCAGTGATTCAAGAATCCATGAGTTTAATCAAAGGTCCTTTATCCCTTTGTGTGTTTCAACTCTTAGGCTTATCTTTCATTCTTGGAAGTGTGATGTCTATCAATTTCCTTTCCATCTTCTTTTATGTTTCCACTTTCTCGTTTTAAATAATTTCTCAAATTTCTTGCTTGTTAGCATGCCAACAATGATAGATCAGTCAAACGAATCGAACCCTGTGGATTCACATCATTTGGTATTCACAGCCTGGCTATCTAGATTTGGAATAGGAAAGGAAGTTTATTATACAAAGTGTTTAACCGAAGGCCATCCATGTTTAGTTGCATTCGATTACGGAAGCAAAAACAATGTCGTGAGCCAAAGATTGGTGGAGAAACAACAGTTACCAGCAACCTTTCATCTGGATCAAGCATGGATCATATTCAGTACATGGCAATGTGCGAAGGAAGTATTATGTGATATTGCTCCCATGGACTCTTGTCATCTTCTTTTGGGATGGGCATGGCTTCGTTTTAAAACACTCCATCTTGATGAACGTTCCCTTTATTTGAGGCATGAGGGACATCAAAAGAAGTAGAAATTTATGACACCAAGACAAGTCAGTAAGGATCAACGTAGGCTGAAGGAGAAAACAAAAAAAGAAAGAATAGAAAGAAGTAATATAAACTGCAGAAGGAAGGGAAAATAAAGAAAAAGAAATGGAATTAGAGAAAGTTTATTCGTCAATGTTTTTTCTTCTACAGTTTGTGATGTCATTTTATAGGAAAAAAGCATAAGCATGTGAATGAAACACACCAACTTCCATGTTTAAAAAGGAAGCTTGTTCATAGTGCTTTGTTATGCATTTGGTCCGTCGATAAGAAGCAAATTCGTCAAACACAATGCATGGAATTATTTATTGTTACATATCAAGGTGGGGTACTGTTGCCAAGAAATGTTATCGACGGATTGCAACCGTTGGAAAGTAACAAATATCAAGTTGAATTTGATCCTGGAAGAAGAGAATTTGTTTCAACTTGTGAAAAAATAAAAGTCCTTCACAAGATCATAATAAACTTACATTAAAACTAGTGTCTTAAGATTCGGGACAAATCTTCTCGAAGAAGGAGGGTATGATGTGAATTGCATATGGATCAAATGGAGGATGACTAATGCGCCGTGTTGACGCAGTTTCTTTTATTGAAATAAGGGCCCAATGCTTTGTAAATTCGGCTGACCAAATTGTGTTTGTGTTTAACCAATTAATGGGCTTTAGTTTTGCTTTATCTTCAAGTTGAAATAAGGGTCCATATGCCAACTTAAGAACCAACCTTTGGAAGATCAAGAGGACCTTTGCTCAAAGTTTGTGGATGACTTTTGGTAGCCTTAAATTCAGTTACAATCAACCATTAAGTAGCGGATCGTTATTAGCTTGAGTGGATCATTAATTAATAGCTTTAAGCGGGATGATATTGAAATTTATGTGTCTTTTGTAATTCTGATGGTTAAAGCTCCTATATAAGTTGAACTATTTTCATCAATGAAGGCAAGTTGAGTTTTATTCAGAAAATAAACGAGTTTTATCTCATCTATCTTAGTGAGAGTGATTCTCCAAAGTTCTTCAGTGATTCAAGAATCCATGAGTTTAATCAAAGGTCCTTTATCCCTTTGTGTGTTTCAACTCTTAGGCTTATCTTTCATTCTTGGAAGTGTGATGTCTATCAATTTCCTTTCCATCTTCTTTTATGTTTCCACTTTCTCGTTTTAAATAATTTCTCAAATTTCTTGCTTGTTAGCATGCCAACAATGATAGATCAGTCAAACGAATCGAACCCTGTGGATTCACATCATTTGGTATTCACAGCCTGGCTATCTAGATTTGGAATAGGAAAGGAAGTTTATTATACAAAGTGTTTAACCGAAGGCCATCCATGTTTAGTTGCATTCGATTACGGAAGCAAAAACAATGTCGTGAGCCAAAGATTGGTGGAGAAACAACAGTTACCAGCAACCTTTCATCTGGATCAAGCATGGATCAAATTCAGTACATGGCAATGTGCGAAGGAAGTATTATGTGATATTGCTCCCATGGACTCTTGTCATCTTCTTTTGGGATGGGCATGGCTTCGTTTTAAAACACTCCATCTTGATGAACGTTCCCTTTATTTGAGGCATGAGGGACATCAAAAGAAGTAGAAATTTATGACACCAAGACAAGTCAGTAAGGATCAACGTAGGCTGAAGGAGAAAACAAAAAAAGAAAGAATAGAAAGAAGTAATATAAACTGCAGAAGGAAGGGAAAATAAAGAAAAAGAAATGGAATTAGAGAAAGTTTATTCGTCAATGTTTTTTCTTCTACAGTTTGTGATGTCATTTTATAGGAAAAAAGCATAAGCATGTGAATGAAACACACCAACTTCCATGTTTAAAAAGGAAGCTTGTTCATAGTGCTTTGTTATGCATTTGGTCCGTCGATAAGAAGCAAATTCGTCAAACACAATGCATGGAATTATTTATTGTTACATATCAAGGTGGGGTACTGTTGCCAAGAAATGTTATCGACGGATTGCAACCGTTGGAAAGTAACAAATATCAAGTTGAATTTGATCCTGGAAGAAGAGAATTTGTTTGAACTTGTGAAAAAATAAAAGTCCTTCACAAGATCATAATAAACTTACATTAAAACTAGTGTCTTAAGATTCGGGACAAATCTTCTCGAAGAAGGAGGGTATGATGTGAATTGCATATGGATCAAATGGAGGATGACTAATGCGCCGTGTTGACGCAGTTTCTTTTATTGAAATAAGGGCCCAATGCTTTGTAAATTCGGCTGACCAAATTGTGTTTGTGTTTAACCAATTAATGGGCTTTAGTTTTGCTTTATCTTCAAGTTGAAATAAGGGTCCATATGCCAACTTAAGAACCAACCTTTGGAAGATCAAGAGGACCTTTGCTCAAAGTTTGTGGATGACTTTTGGTAGCCTTAAATTCAGTTACAATCAACCATTAAGTAGCGGATCGTTATTAGCTTGAGTGGATCATTAATTATTAGCTTTAAGCGAGATGATATTGAAATTTATGTGTCTTTTGTAATTCTGATGGTTAAAGCTCCTATATAAGTTGAACTATTTTCATCAATGAAGGCAAGTTGAGTTTTATTCAGAAAATAAACAAGTTTTATCTCATCTATCTTAGTGAGAGTGATTCTCCAAAGTTCTTCAGTGATTCAAGAATCCATGAGTTTAATCAAAGGTCCTTTATCCCTTTGTGTGTTTCAACTCTTAGGCTTATCTTTCATTCTTGGAAGTGTGATGTTTATCAATTTCCTTTCCATCTTCTTTTATGTTTCCACTTTCTCGTTTTAAATAATTTCTCAAATTTCTTGCTTGTTAGCATGCCAACAATGATAGATCAGTCAAACGAATCGAACCTTGTGGATTCACATCATTTGGTATTCAGAGCCTGGCTATCTAGATTTGGAACAGGAAAGGAAGTTTATTATACAAAGTGTTTAACCGAAGGCCATCCATGTTTAGTTGCATTCGATTACGGAAGAGAAAACAATGTCGTGAGCCAAAGATTGGTGGAGAAACAACAGTTACCAGCAACCTTTCATCTGGATCAAGCATGGATCAAATTCAGTACATGGCAATGTGCGAAGGAAGTATTATGTGATATTGCTCCCATGGACTCTTGTCATCTTCTTTTGGGATGGGCATGGCTTCGTTTTAAAACACTCCATCTTGATGAACGTTCCCTTTATTTGAGGCATGAGGGACATCAGAAGAAGTAGAAATTTTGACACCAAGACAAGTCAGTAAGGATCAACGTAGGCTGAAGGAGAAAACAGAAAAAGAAAGAATAAAAAGAAGTAATATAAACTGCAGAAGGAAGGGAAAATAAAGAAAAAGAAATGGAATTAGAGAAAGTTTATTCGTCAATGTTTTTTCTTCTACAGTTTGTGATGTCATTTTATAGGAAAAAAGCATAAGCATGTGAATGAAACACACCAACTTCCATGTTTAAAAAGGAAGCTTGTTCATAGTGCTTTGTTATGCATTTGGTCCGTCGATAAGAAGCAAATTCGTCAAACACAATGCATGGAATTATTTATTGTTACATATCAAGGTGGGGTACTGTTGCCAAGAAATGTTATCGACGGATTGCAACCGTTGGAAAGTAACAAATATCAAGTTGAATTTGATCCTGGAAGAAGAGAATTTGTTTCAACTTGTGAAAAAATAAAAGTCCTTCACAAGATCATAATAAACTTACATTAAAACTAGTGTCTTAAGATTCGGGACAAATCTTCTCGAAGAAGGAGGGTATGATGTGAATTGCATATGGATCAAATGGACGATGACTAATGCGCCGTGTTGACGCAGTTTCTTTTATTGAAATAAGGGCCCAATGCTTTGTAAATTCGGCTGACCAAATTGTGTTTGTGTTTAACCAATTAATGGGCTTTAGTTTTGCTTTATCTTCAAGTTGAAATAAGGGTCCATATGCCAACTTAAGAACCAACCTTTGGAAGATCAAGAGGACCTTTGCTCAAAGTTTGTGGATGACTTTTGGTAGCCTTAAATTCAGTTACAATCAACCATTAAGTAGCGGATCGTTATTAGCTTGAGTGGATCATTAATTAATAGCTTTAAGCGGGATGATATTGAAATTTATGTGTCTTTTGTAATTCTGATGGTTAAAGCTCCTATATAAGTTGAACTATTTTCATCAATGAAGGCAAGTTGAGTTTTATTCAGAAAATAAACGAGTTTTATCTCATCTATCTTAGTGAGAGTGATTCTCCAAAGTTCTTCAGTGATTCAAGAATCCATGAGTTTAATCAAAGGTCCTTTATCCCTTTGTGTGTTTCAACTCTTAGGCTTATCTTTCATTCTTGGAAGTGTGATGTCTATCAATTTCCTTTCCATCTTCTTTTATGTTTCCACTTTCTCGTTTTAAATAATTTCTCAAATTTCTTGCTTGTTAGCATGCCAACAATGATAGATCAGTCAAACGAATCGAACCCTGTGGATTCACATCATTTGGTATTCACAGCCTGGCTATCTAGATTTGGAATAGGAAAGGAAGTTTATTATACAAAGTGTTTAACCGAAGGCCATCCATGTTTAGTTGCATTCGATTACGGAAGCAAAAACAATGTCGTGAGCCAAAGATTGGTGGAGAAACAACAGTTACCAGCAACCTTTCATCTGGATCAAGCATGGATCAAATTCAGTACATGGCAATGTGCGAAGGAAGTATTATGTGATATTGCTCCCATGGACTCTTGTCATCTTCTTTTGGGATGGGCATGGCTTCGTTTTAAAACACTCCATCTTGATGAACGTTCCCTTTATTTGAGGCATGAGGGACATCAAAAGAAGTAGAAATTTATGACACCAAGACAAGTCAGTAAGGATCAACGTAGGCTGAAGGAGAAAACAAAAAAAGAGAGAATAGAAAGAAGTAATATAAACTGCAGAAGGAAGGGAAAATAAAGAAAAAGAAATGGAATTAGAGAAAGTTTATTCGTCAATGTTTTTTCTTCTACAGTTTGTGATGTCATTTTATAGGAAAAAAGCATAAGCATGTGAATGAAACACACCAACTTCCATGTTTAAAAAGGAAGCTTGTTCATAGTGCTTTGTTATGCATTTGGTCCGTCGATAAGAAGCAAATTCGTCAAACACAATGCATGGAATTATTTATTGTTACATATCAAGGTGGGGTACTGTTGCCAAGAAATGTTATCGACGGATTGCAACCGTTGGAAAGTAACAAATATCAAGTTGAATTTGATCCTGGAAGAAGAGAATTTGTTTCAACTTGTGAAAAAATAAAAGTCCTTCACAAGATCATAATAAACTTACATTAAAACTAGTGTCTTAAGATTCGGGACAAATCTTCTCGAAGAAGGAGGGTATGATGTGAATTGCATATGGATCAAATGGAGGATGACTAATGCGCCGTGTTGACGCAGTTTCTTTTATTGAAATAAGGGCCCAATGCTTTGTAAATTCGGCTGACCAAATTGTGTTTGTGTTTAACCAATTAATGGGCTTTAGTTTTGCTTTATCTTCAAGTTGAAATAAGGGTCCATATGCCAACTTAAGAACCAACCTTTGGAAGATCAAGAGGACCTTTGCTCAAAGTTTGTGGATGACTTTTGGTAGCCTTAAATTCAGTTACAATCAACCATTAAGTAGCGGATCGTTATTAGCTTGAGTGGATCATTAATTAATAGCTTTAAGCGGGATGATATTGAAATTTATGTGTCTTTTGTAATTCTGATGGTTAAAGCTCCTATATAAGTTGAACTATTTTCATCAATGAAGGCAAGTTGAGTTTTATTCAGAAAAAAAACGAGTTTTATCTCATCTATCTTAGTGAGAGTGATTCTCCAAAGTTCTTCAGTGATTCAAGAATCCATGAGTTTAATCAAAGGTCCTTTATCCCTTTGTGTGTTTCAACTCTTAGGCTTATCTTTCATTCTTGGAAGTGTGATGTCTATCAATTTCCTTTCCATCTTCTTTTATGTTTCCACTTTCTCGTTTTAAATAATTTCTCAAATTTCTTGCTTGTTAGCATGCCAACAATGATAGATCAGTCAAACGAATCGAACCCTGTGGATTCACATCATTTGGTATTCACAGCCTGGCTATCTAGATTTGGAATAGGAAAGGAAGTTTATTATACAAAGTGTTTAACCGAAGGCCATCCATGTTTAGTTGCATTCGATTACGGAAGCAAAAACAATGTCGTGAGCCAAAGATTGGTGGAGAAACAACAGTTACCAGCAACCTTTCATCTGGATCAAGCATGGATCAAATTCAGTACATGGCAATGTGCGAAGGAAGTATTATGTGATATTGCTCCCATGGACTCTTGTCATCTTCTTTTGGGATGGGCATGGCTTCGTTTTAAAACACTCCATCTTGATGAACGTTCCCTTTATTTGAGGCATGAGGGACATCAAAAGAAGTAGAAATTTATGACACCAAGACAAGTCAGTAAGGATCAACGTAGGCTGAAGGAGAAAACAAAAAAAGAAAGAATATAAAGAAGTAATATAAACTGCAGAAGGAAGGGAAAATAAAGAAAAAGAAATGGAATTAGAGAAAGTTTATTCGTCAATGTTTTTTCTTCTACAGTTTGTGATGTCATTTTATAGGAAAAAAGCATAAGCATGTGAATGAAACACACCAACTTCCATGTTTAAAAAGGAAGCTTGTTCATAGTGCTTTGTTATGCATTTGGTCCGTCGATAAGAAGCAAATTCGTCAAACACAATGCATGGAATTATTTATTGTTACATATCAAGGTGGGGTACTGTTGCCAAGAAATGTTATCGACGGATTGCAACCGTTGGAAAGTAACAAATATCAAGTTGAATTTGATCCTGGAAGAAGAGAATTTGTTTCAACTTGTGAAAAAATAAAAGTCCTTCACAAGATCATAATAAACTTACATTAAAACTAGTGTCTTAAGATTCGGGACAAATCTTCTCGAAGAAGGAGGGTATGATGTGAATTGCATATGGATCAAATGGAGGATGACTAATGCGCCGTGTTGACGCAGTTTCTTTTATTGAAATAAGGGCCCAATGCTTTGTAAATTCGGCTGACCAAATTGTGTTTGTGTTTAACCAATTAATGGGCTTTAGTTTTGCTTTATCTTCAAGTTGAAATAAGGGTCCATATGCCAACTTAAGAACCAACCTTTGGAAGATCAAGAGGACCTTTGCTCAAAGTTTGTGGATGACTTTTGGTAGCCTTAAATTCAGTTACAATCAACCATTAAGTAGCGGATCGTTATTAGCTTGAGTGGATCATTAATTAATAGCTTTAAGCGGGATGATATTGAAATTTATGTGTCTTTTGTAATTCTGATGGTTAAAGCTCCTATATAAGTTGAACTATTTTCATCAATGAAGGCAAGTTGAGTTTTATTCAGAAAAAAAACGAGTTTTATCTCATCTATCTTAGTGAGAGTGATTCTCCAAAGTTCTTCAGTGATTCAAGAATCCATGAGTTTAATCAAAGGTCCTTTATCCCTTTGTGTGTTTCAACTCTTAGGCTTATCTTTCATTCTTGGAAGTGTGATGTCTATCAATTTCCTTTCCATCTTCTTTTATGTTTCCACTTTCTCGTTTTAAATAATTTCTCAAATTTCTTGCTTGTTAGCATGCCAACAATGATAGATCAGTCAAACGAATCGAACCCTGTGGATTCACATCATTTGGTATTCACAGCCTGGCTATCTAGATTTGGAATAGGAAAGGAAGTTTATTATACAAAGTGTTTAACCGAAGGCCATCCATGTTTAGTTGCATTCGATTACGGAAGCAAAAACAATGTCGTGAGCCAAAGATTGGTGGAGAAACAACAGTTACCAGCAACCTTTCATCTGGATCAAGCATGGATCAAATTCAGTACATGGCAATGTGCGAAGGAAGTATTATGTGATATTGCTCCCATGGACTCTTGTCATCTTCTTTTGGGATGGGCATGGCTTCGTTTTAAAACACTCCATCTTGATGAACGTTCCCTTTATTTGAGGCATGAGGGACATCAAAAGAAGTAGAAATTTATGACACCAAGACAAGTCAGTAAGGATCAACGTAGGCTGAAGGAGAAAACAAAAAAAGAAAGAATATAAAGAAGTAATATAAACTGCAGAAGGAAGGGAAAATAAAGAAAAAGAAATGGAATTAGAGAAAGTTTATTCGTCAATGTTTTTTCTTCTACAGTTTGTGATGTCATTTTATAGGAAAAAAGCATAAGCATGTGAATGAAACACACCAACTTCCATGTTTAAAAAGGAAGCTTGTTCATAGTGCTTTGTTATGCATTTGGTCCGTCGATAAGAAGCAAATTCGTCAAACACAATGCATGGAATTATTTATTGTTACATATCAAGGTGGGGTACTGTTGCCAAGAAATGTTATCGACGGATTGCAACCGTTGGAAAGTAACAAATATCAAGTTGAATTTGATCCTGGAAGAAGAGAATTTGTTTCAACTTGTGAAAAAATAAAAGTCCTTCACAAGATCATAATAAACTTACATTAAAACTAGTGTCTTAAGATTCGGGACAAATCTTCTCGAAGAAGGAGGGTATGATGTGAATTGCATATGGATCAAATGGAGGATGACTAATGCGCCGTGTTGACGCAGTTTCTTTTATTGAAATAAGGGCCCAATGCTTTGTAAATTCGGCTGACCAAATTGTGTTTGTGTTTAACCAATTAATGGGCTTTAGTTTTGCTTTATCTTCAAGTTGAAATAAGGGTCCATATGCCAACTTAAGAACCAACCTTTGGAAGATCAAGAGGACCTTTGCTCAAAGTTTGTGGATGACTTTTGGTAGCCTTAAATTCAGTTACAATCAACCATTAAGTAGCGGATCGTTATTAGCTTGAGTGGATCATTAATTAATAGCTTTAAGCGGGATGATATTGAAATTTATGTGTCTTTTGTAATTCTGATGGTTAAAGCTCCTATATAAGTTGAACTATTTTCATCAATGAAGGCAAGTTGAGTTTTATTCAGAAAATAAACGAGTTTTATCTCATCTATCTTAGTGAGAGTGATTCTCCAAAGTTCTTCAGTGATTCAAGAATCCATGAGTTTAATCAAAGGTCCTTTATCCCTTTGTGTGTTTCAACTCTTAGGCTTATCTTTCATTCTTGGAAGTGTGATGTCTATCAATTTCCTTTCCATCTTCTTTTATGTTTCCACTTTCTCGTTTTAAATAATTTCTCAAATTTCTTGCTTGTTAGCATGCCAACAATGATAGATCAGTCAAACGAATCGAACCCTGTGGATTCACATCATTTGGTATTCACAGCCTGGCTATCTAGATTTGGAATAGGAAAGGAAGTTTATTATACAAAGTGTTTAACCGAAGGCCATCCATGTTTAGTTGCATTCGATTACGGAAGCAAAAACAATGTCGTGAGCCAAAGATTGGTGGAGAAACAACAGTTACCAGCAACCTTTCATCTGGATCAAGCATGGATCAAATTCAGTACATGGCAATGTGCGAAGGAAGTATTATGTGATATTGCTCCCATGGACTCTTGTCATCTTCTTTTGGGATGGGCATGGCTTCGTTTTAAAACACTCCATCTTGATGAACGTTCCCTTTATTTGAGGCATGAGGGACATCAAAAGAAGTAGAAATTTATGACACCAAGACAAGTCAGTAAGGATCAACGCAGGCTGAAGGAGAAAACAAAAAAAGAAAGAATATAAAGAAGTAATATAAACTGCAGAAGGAAGGGAAAATAAAGAAAAAGAAATGGAATTAGAGAAAGTTTATTCGTCAATGTTTTTTCTTCTACAGTTTGTGATGTCATTTTATAGGAAAAAAGCATAAGCATGTGAATGAAACACACCAACTTCCATGTTTAAAAAGGAAGCTTGTTCATAGTGCTTTGTTATGCATTTGGTCCGTCGATAAGAAGCAAATTCGTCAAACACAATGCATGGAATTATTTATTGTTACATATCAAGGTGGGGTACTGTTGCCAAGAAATGTTATCGACGGATTGCAACCGTTGGAAAGTAACAAATATCAAGTTGAATTTGATCCTGGAAGAAGAGAATTTGTTTCAACTTGTGAAAAAATAAAAGTCCTTCACAAGATCATAATAAACTTACATTAAAACTAGTGTCTTAAGATTCGGGACAAATCTTCTCGAAGAAGGAGGGTATGATGTGAATTGCATATGGATCAAATGGAGGATGACTAATGCGCCGTGTTGACGCAGTTTCTTTTATTGAAATAAGGGCCCAATGCTTTGTAAATTCGGCTGACCAAATTGTGTTTGTGTTTAACCAATTAATGGGCTTTAGTTTTGCTTTATCTTCAAGTTGAAATAAGGGTCCATATGCCAACTTAAGAACCAACCTTTGGAAGATCAAGAGGACCTTTGCTCAAAGTTTGTGGATGACTTTTGGTAGCCTTAAATTCAGTTACAATCAACCATTAAGTAGCGGATCGTTATTAGCTTGAGTGGATCATTAATTATTAGCTTTAAGCGAGATGATATTGAAATTTATGTGTCTTTTGTAATTCTGATGGTTAAAGCTCCTATATAAGTTGAACTATTTTCATCAATGAAGGCAAGTTGAGTTTTATTCAGAAAATAAACAAGTTTTATCTCATCTATCTTAGTGAGAGTGATTCTCCAAAGTTCTTCAGTGATTCAAGAATCCATGAGTTTAATCAAAGGTCCTTTATCCCTTTGTGTGTTTCAACTCTTAGGCTTATCTTTCATTCTTGGAAGTGTGATGTTTATCAATTTCCTTTCCATCTTCTTTTATGTTTCCACTTTCTCGTTTTAAATAATTTCTCAAATTTCTTGCTTGTTAGCATGCCAACAATGATAGATCAGTCAAACGAATCGAACCTTGTGGATTCACATCATTTGGTATTCAGAGCCTGGCTATCTAGATTTGGAACAGGAAAGGAAGTTTATTATACAAAGTGTTTAACCGAAGGCCATCCATGTTTAGTTGCATTCGATTACGGAAGAGAAAACAATGTCGTGAGCCAAAGATTGGTGGAGAAACAACAGTTACCAGCAACCTTTCATCTGGATCAAGCATGGATCAAATTCAGTACATGGCAATGTGCGAAGGAAGTATTATGTGATATTGCTCCCATGGACTCTTGTCATCTTCTTTTGGGATGGGCATGGCTTCGTTTTAAAACACTCCATCTTGATGAACGTTCCCTTTATTTGAGGCATGAGGGACATCAGAAGAAGTAGAAATTTTGACACCAAGACAAGTCAGTAAGGATCAACGTAGGCTGAAGGAGAAAACAGAAAAAGAAAGAATAAAAAGAAGTAATATAAACTGCAGAAGGAAGGGAAAATAAAGAAAAAGAAATGGAATTAGAGAAAGTTTATTCGTCAATGTTTTTTCTTCTACAGTTTGTGATGTCATTTTATAGGAAAAAAGCATAAGCATGTGAATGAAACACACCAACTTCCATGTTTAAAAAGGAAGCTTGTTCATAGTGCTTTGTTATGCATTTGGTCCGTCGATAAGAAGCAAATTCGTCAAACACAATGCATGGAATTATTTATTGTTACATATCAAGGTGGGGTACTGTTGCCAAGAAATGTTATCGACGGATTGCAACCGTTGGAAAGTAACAAATATCAAGTTGAATTTGATCCTGGAAGAAGAGAATTTGTTTCAACTTGTGAAAAAATAAAAGTCCTTCACAAGATCATAATAAACTTACATTAAAACTAGTGTCTTAAGATTCGGGACAAATCTTCTCGAAGAAGGAGGGTATGATGTGAATTGCATATGGATCAAATGGACGATGACTAATGCGCCGTGTTGACGCAGTTTCTTTTATTGAAATAAGGGCCCAATGCTTTGTAAATTCGGCTGACCAAATTGTGTTTGTGTTTAACCAATTAATGGGCTTTAGTTTTGCTTTATCTTCAAGTTGAAATAAGGGTCCATATGCCAACTTAAGAACCAACCTTTGGAAGATCAAGAGGACCTTTGCTCAAAGTTTGTGGATGACTTTTGGTAGCCTTAAATTCAGTTACAATCAACCATTAAGTAGCGGATCGTTATTAGCTTGAGTGGATCATTAATTAATAGCTTTAAGCGGGATGATATTGAAATTTATGTGTCTTTTGTAATTCTGATGGTTAAAGCTCCTATATAAGTTGAACTATTTTCATCAATGAAGGCAAGTTGAGTTTTATTCAGAAAATAAACGAGTTTTATCTCATCTATCTTAGTGAGAGTGATTCTCCAAAGTTCTTCAGTGATTCAAGAATCCATGAGTTTAATCAAAGGTCCTTTATCCCTTTGTGTGTTTCAACTCTTAGGCTTATCTTTCATTCTTGGAAGTGTGATGTCTATCAATTTCCTTTCCATCTTCTTTTATGTTTCCACTTTCTCGTTTTAAATAATTTCTCAAATTTCTTGCTTGTTAGCATGCCAACAATGATAGATCAGTCAAACGAATCGAACCCTGTGGATTCACATCATTTGGTATTCACAGCCTGGCTATCTAGATTTGGAATAGGAAAGGAAGTTTATTATACAAAGTGTTTAACCGAAGGCCATCCATGTTTAGTTGCATTCGATTACGGAAGCAAAAACAATGTCGTGAGCCAAAGATTGGTGGAGAAACAACAGTTACCAGCAACCTTTCATCTGGATCAAGCATGGATCAAATTCAGTACGTGGCAATGTGCGAAGGAAGTATTATGTGATATTGCTCCCATGGACTCTTGTCATCTTCTTTTGGGATGGGCATGGCTTCGTTTTAAAACACTCCATCTTGATGAACGTTCCCTTTATTTGAGGCATGAGGGACATCAAAAGAAGTAGAAATTTATGACACCAAGACAAGTCAGTAAGGATCAACGTAGGCTGAAGGAGAAAACAAAAAAAGAAAGAATAGAAAGAAGTAATATAAACTGCAGAAGGAAGGGAAAATAAAGAAAAAGAAATGGAATTAGAGAAAGTTTATTCGTCAATGTTTTTTCTTCTACAGTTTGTGATGTCATTTTATAGGAAAAAAGCATAAGCATGTGAATGAAACACACCAACTTCCATGTTTAAAAAGGAAGCTTGTTCATAGTGCTTTGTTATGCATTTGGTCCGTCGATAAGAAACAAATTCGTCAAACACAATGCATGGAATTATTTATTGTTACATATCAAGGTGGGGTACTGTTGCCAAGAAATGTTATCGACGGATTGCAACCGTTGGAAAGTAACAAATATCAAGTTGAATTTGATCCTGGAAGAAGAGAATTTGTTTCAACTTGTGAAAAAATAAAAGTCCTTCACAAGATCATAATAAACTTACATTAAAACTAGTGTCTTAAGATTCGGGACAAATCTTCTCGAAGAAGGAGGGTATGATGTGAATTGCATATGGATCAAATGGAGGATGACTAATGCGCCGTGTTGACGCAGTTTCTTTTATTGAAATAAGGGCCCAATGCTTTGTAAATTCGGCTGACCAAATTGTGTTTGTGTTTAACCAATTAATGGGCTTTAGTTTTGCTTTATCTTCAAGTTGAAATAAGGGTCCATATGCCAACTTAAGAACCAACCTTTGGAAGATCAAGAGGACCTTTGCTCAAAGTTTGTGGATGACTTTTGGTAGCCTTAAATTCAGTTACAATCAACCATTAAGTAGCGGATCGTTATTAGCTTGAGTGGATCATTAATTATTAGCTTTAAGCGAGATGATATTGAAATTTATGTGTCTTTTGTAATTCTGATGGTTAAAGCTCCTATATAAGTTGAACTATTTTCATCAATGAAGGCAAGTTGAGTTTTATTCAGAAAATAAACAAGTTTTATCTCATCTATCTTAGTGAGAGTGATTCTCCAAAGTTCTTCAGTGATTCAAGAATCCATGAGTTTAATCAAAGGTCCTTTATCCCTTTGTGTGTTTCAACTCTTAGGCTTATCTTTCATTCTTGGAAGTGTGATGTTTATCAATTTCCTTTCCATCTTCTTTTATGTTTCCACTTTCTCGTTTTAAATAATTTCTCAAATTTCTTGCTTGTTAGCATGCCAACAATGATAGATCAGTCAAACGAATCGAACCTTGTGGATTCACATCATTTGGTATTCAGAGCCTGGCTATCTAGATTTGGAACAGGAAAGGAAGTTTATTATACAAAGTGTTTAAACGAAGGCCATCCATGTTTAGTTGCATTCGATTACGGAAGAGAAAACAATGTCGTGAGCCAAAGATTGGTGGAGAAACAACAGTTACCAGCAACCTTTCATCTGGATCAAGCATGGATCAAATTCAGTACATGGCAATGTGCGAAGGAAGTATTATGTGATATTGCTCCCATGGACTCTTGTCATCTTCTTTTGGGATGGGCATGGCTTCGTTTTAAAACACTCCATCTTGATGAACGTTCCCTTTATTTGAGGCGTGAGGGACATCAGAAGAAGTAGAAATTTTGACACCAAGACAAGTCAGTAAGGATCAACGTAGGCTGAAGGAGAAAACAGAAAAAGAAAGAATAAAAAGAAGTAATATAAACTGCAGAAGGAAGGGAAAATAAAGAAAAAGAAATGGAACTAGAAAAAGTTTATTCGTCAATGTTTTTTCTTCTACAGTTTGTGATGTCATTTTACAGGAACAAAAGGATAAGCATGTGAATGAAACACACCAACTTCCATGTTTAAAAAGGAAGCTTGTTCATTGTGCTTTATCATGCATTTGGTGTGTCGATAAGAAGCAAATTCGTCAAACACAATGCATGGAATTATTTATTGTTACATATCAAGGTGGGGTACTGTTGCCAAGAAATGTTATCGACGAATTGCAACCGTTGGAAAGTAACAGATATCAAGTTGAATTTGATCCTGGAAGAAGAGAATTAGTTTCAACTTGTGAAAAATTAAAAGTCCTTCACAAGATCATAATAAACTTACATTAAAACTAGTGTCTTAAGATTCGGGACAAATCTTCTCGAAGAAGGAGGGTATGATGTGAATTGCATATGGGTCAAATGGAGGATGACTAACGCGCATTGTTGACGCAGTTTCTTTTATTTAAATAAGGGCCCAATGCTTTGTAAATTCGGCTGACCAAATTGTGTTTGTGTTTAACCAATTAATGGGCTTTAGTTTTGCTTTATCTTTAAGTTGAAATAAGGGTCCATATGCCAACTTAAGAACCAACCTTTGGAAGATCAAGAGGACCTTTGCTCAAAGTTTGTGGATGACTTTTGGTAGCCTTAAATTCAGTTACAATCAACCATTAAGTAGCGGATCGTTATTAGCTTGAGTGGATCATTAATTAATAGCTTTAAGCGGGATGATATTGAAATTTATGTGTCTTTTGTAATTCTGATGGTTAAAGCTCCTATATAAGTTGAACGATTTTCATCAATGAAGGCAAGTTGAGTTTTATTCAAAAAATAAACGAGTTTTATCTCATCTATCTTAGTGAGAGTGATTCTCCAAAGTTCTTCAGTGATTCAAGAATCCATGAGTTTAATCAAAGGTCCTTTATCCCTTTGTGTGTTTCAACTCTTAGGCTTATCTTCCATTCTTGGAAGTGTGATGTCTATCAATTTCCTTTCCATCTTCTTTTATGTTTCCACTTTCTCGTTTTAAATAATTTCTCAAATTTCTTGCTTGTTAGCATGCCAACAATGATAGATCAGTCAAACGAATCGAACCCTGTGGATTCACATCATTTGGTATTCAGAGCTTGGCTATCTAGAATTGGAACAGGAAAGGAAGTTTATTATACAAAGTGTTTAACCGAAGGCCATCCATGTTTAGTTGCATTCGATTACGGAAGCAAAAACAATGTCGTGAGCCAAAGATTGGTGGAGAAACAACAGTTACCGGCAACCTTTCATCTGGATCAAGCATGGATCAAATTCAGTACATGGCAATGTGCGAAGGAAGTATTATGTGATATTGCTCCCATGGAGTCTTGTCATCTTCTTTTGGGATGGGCATGACTTCGTTTTAAAACACTCCATCTTGATGAACGTTCCCTTTATTTGAGGCATGAGGGACATCAAAAGAAGTAAAAATTTATGACACCAAGAAGAGTCAGTAAGGATCAACGTAGGCTGAAGGAGAAAACAGAAAAAGAAGGAATAGAAAGAGGTAATATAAACTGCAGAAGGAAGGGAAAATAAAGAAAAAGAAATGGAACTAGAGAAAGTTTATTCGTCAATGTTTTTTCTTCTACAGTTTGTGATGTCATTTTACAGGAACAAAAGGATAAGCATGTGAATGAAACACACCAACTTCCATGTTTAAAAAGGAAGCTTGTTCATAGTGCTTTGTTATGCATTTGGTCCGTCAATAAGAAGCAAATTCGTCAAACACAATGCATGGAATTATTTATTGTTACATATCAAGGTGGGGTACTGTTGCCAAGAAATGTTATCGACGGATTGCAACCGTTGGAAAGTAACAAATATCAAGTTGAATTTGATCCTGGAAGAAGAGAATTAGTTTCAACTTGTGAAAAAATAAAAGTCCTTCACAAGATCATAATAAACTTACATTAAAACTAGTGTCTTAAGATTCGGGACAAATCTTCTCGAAGAAGGAGGGTATGATGTGAATTGCATATGGGTCAATGGAGGATGACTAATGCGCCGTGTTGACGCAGTTTCTTTTATTTAAATAAGGGCCCAATGCTTTGTAAATTCGGCTGACCAAATTGTGTTTGTGTTTAACCAATTAATGGGCTTTAGTTTTGCTTTATCTTCAAGTTGAAATAAGGGTCCATATGCCAACTTAAGAACCAACCTTTGGAAGATCAAGAGGACCTTTGCTCAAAGTTTGTGGATGACTTTTGGTAGCCTTAAATTCAGTTATAATCAACCATTAAGGAGCGGATCGTTATTAGCTTGAGTGGATCATTAATTAATAGCTTTAAGCGGGATGATATTGAAATTTATGTGTCTTTTGTAATTCTGATGGTTAAAGCTCCTATATAAGTTGAACCATTTTCATCAATGAAGGCAAGTTGAGTTTTATTCAGAAAATAAACGAGTTTTATCTCATCTATCTTAGTGAGAGTGATTCTCCAAAGTTCTTCAGTGATTCAAGAATCCATGAGTTTAATCAAAGGTCCTTTATCCCTTTGTGTGTTTCAACTCTTAGGCTTATCTTCCATTCTTGGAAGTGTGATGTCTATCAATTTCCTTTCCATCTTCTTTTATGTTTCCACTTTCTCGTTTTAAATAATTTCTCAAATTTCTTGCTTGTTAGCATGCCAACAATGATAGATCAGTCAAACGAATCGAACCCTGTGGATTAACATCATTTGGTATTCAGAGCCTGGCTATCTAGATTTGGAACAGGAAAGGAAGTTTATTATACAAAGTGTTTAACCGAAGGCCATCCATGTTTAGTTGCATTCGATTACGGAAGCAAAAACAATGTCGTGAGCCAAAGATTGGTGGAGAAACAACAGTTACCAGCAACCTTTCATCTGGATCAAGCATGGATCAAATTCAGTACATGGCAATGTGCGAAGGAAGTATTATGTGATATTGCTCCCATGGAGTCTTGTCATCTTCTTTTGGGATGGGCATGGCTTCGTTTTAAAACACTCCATCTTGATGAACGTTCCCTTTATTTGAGGCATGAGGGACATCAAAAGAAGTAAAAATTTATGACACCAAGACAAGTCAGTAAGGATCAACGTAGGCTGAAGGAGAAAACAGAAAAAGAAGGAATAGAAAGAGGTAATATAAACTGCAGAAGGAAGGGAAAATAAAGAAAAAGAAATGGAACTAGAGAAAGTTTATTCGTCAATGTTTTTTCTTCTACAGTTTGTGATGTCATTTTACAGGAACAAAAGGATAAGCATGTGAATGAAACACACCAACTTCCATGTTTAAAAAGGAAGCTTGTTCATAGTGCTTTGTTATGCATTTGGTCCGTCAATAAGAAGCAAATTCGTCAAACACAATGCATGGAATTATTTATTGTTACATATCAAGGTGGGGTACTGTTGCCAAGAAATGTTATCGACGGATTGCAACCGTTGGAAAGTAACAAATATCAAGTTGAATTTGATCCTGGAAGAAGAGAATTAGTTTCAACTTGTGAAAAAATAAAAGTCCTTCACAAGATCATAATAAACTTACATTAAAACTAGTGTCTTAAGATTCGGGACAAATCTTCTCGAAGAAGGAGGGTATGATGTGAATTGCATATGGGTCAATGGAGGATGACTAATGCGCCGTGTTGACGCAGTTTCTTTTATTTAAATAAGGGCCCAATGCTTTGTAAATTCGGCTGACCAAATTGTGTTTGTGTTTAACCAATTAATGGGCTTTAGTTTTGCTTTATCTTCAAGTTGAAATAAGGGTCCATATGCCAACTTAAGAACCAACCTTTGGAAGATCAAGAGGACCTTTGCTCAAAGTTTGTGGATGACTTTTGGTAGCCTTAAATTCAGTTATAATCAACCATTAAGGAGCGGATCGTTATTAGCTTGAGTGGATCATTAATTAATAGCTTTAAGCGGGATGATATTGAAATTTATGTGTCTTTTGTAATTCTGATGGTTAAAGCTCCTATATAAGTTGAACCATTTTCATCAATGAAGGCAAGTTGAGTTTTATTCAGAAAATAAACGAGTTTTATCTCATCTATCTTAGTGAGAGTGATTCTCCAAAGTTCTTCAGTGATTCAAGAATCCATGAGTTTAATCAAAGGTCCTTTATCCCTTTGTGTGTTTCAACTCTTAGGCTTATCTTCCATTCTTGGAAGTGTGATGTCTATCAATTTCCTTTCCATCTTCTTTTATGTTTCCACTTTCTCGTTTTAAATAATTTCTCAAATTTCTTGCTTGTTAGCATGCCAACAATGATAGATCAGTCAAACGAATCGAACCCTGTGGATTAACATCATTTGGTATTCAGAGCCTGGCTATCTAGATTTGGAACAGGAAAGGAAGTTTATTATACAAAGTGTTTAACCGAAGGCCATCCATGTTTAGTTGCATTCGATTACGGAAGCAAAAACAATGTCGTGAGCCAAAGATTGGTGGAGAAACAACAGTTACCAGCAACCTTTCATCTGGATCAAGCATGGATCAAATTCAGTACATGGCAATGTGCGAAGGAAGTATTATGTGATATTGCTCCCATGGAGTCTTGTCATCTTCTTTTGGGATGGGCATGGCTTCGTTTTAAAACACTCCATCTTGATGAACGTTCCCTTTATTTGAGGCATGAGGGACATCAAAAGAAGTAAAAATTTATGACACCAAGACAAGTCAGTAAGGATCAACGTAGGCTGAAGGAGAAAACAGAAAAAGAAGGAATAGAAAGAGGTAATATAAACTGCAGAAGGAAGGGAAAATAAAGAAAAAGAAATGGAACTAGAGAAAGTTTATTCGTCAATGTTTTTTCTTCTACAGTTTGTGATGTCATTTTACAGGAACAAAAGGATAAGCATGTGAATGAAACACGCCAACTTCCATGTTTAAAAAGGAAGCTTGTTCATAGTGCTTTGTTATGCATTTGGTCCGTCAATAAGAAGCAAATTCGTCAAACACAATGCATGGAATTATTTATTGTTACATATCAAGGTGGGGTACTGTTGCCAAGAAATGTTATCGACGGATTGCAACCGTTGGAAAGTAACAAATATCAAGTTGAATTTGATCCTGGAAGAAGAGAATTAGTTTCAACTTGTGAAAAAATAAAAGTCCTTCACAAGATCATAATAAACTTACATTAAAACTAGTGTCTTAAGATTCGGGACAAATCTTCTCGAAGAAGGAGGGTATGATGTGAATTGCATATGGGTCAATGGAGGATGACTAATGCGCCGTGTTGACGCAGTTTCTTTTATTTAAATAAGGGCCCAATGCTTTGTAAATTCGGCTGACCAAATTGTGTTTGTGTTTAACCAATTAATGGGCTTTAGTTTTGCTTTATCTTCAAGTTGAAATAAGGGTCCATATGCCAACTTAAGAACCAACCTTTGGAAGATCAAGAGGACCTTTGCTCCCAGTTTGTGGATGACTTTTGGTAGCCTTAAATTCAGTTACAATCAACCATTAAGTAGCGGATCGTTATTAGCTTGAGTGGATCATTAATTAATAGCTTTAAGCGGGATGATATTGAAATTTATGTGTCTTTTGTAATTCTGATGGTTAAAGCTCCTATATAAGTTGAACCATTTTCATCAATGAAGGCAAGTTGAGTTTTATTCAGAAAATAAACGAGTTTTATCTCATCTATCTTAGTGAGAGTGATTCTCCAAAGTTCTTCAGTGATTCAAGAATCCATGAGTTTAATCAAAGGTCCTTTATCCCTTTGTGTGTTTCAACTCTTAGGCTTATCTTCCATTCTTGGAAGTGTGATGTCTATCAATTTCCTTTCCATCTTCTTTTATGTTTCCACTTTCTCGTTTTAAATAATTTCTCAAATTTCTTGCTTGTTAGCATGCCCACAATGATAGATCAGTCAAACGAATCGAACCCTGTGGATTCACATCATTTGGTATTCAGAGCCTGGCTATCTAGATTTAGAACAGGAAAGGAAGTTTATTATACAAAGTGTTTAACCGAAGGCCATCCATGTTTAGTTGCATTCGATTACGGAAGCAAAAACAATGTCGTGAGCCAAAGATTGGTGGAGAAACAACAGTTACCAACAACCTTTCATCTGGATCAAGCATGGATCAAATTCAGTACATGGCAATGTGCGAAGGAAGTATTATGTGATATTGCTCCCATGGAGTCTTGTCATCTTCTTTTGGGATGGGCATGGCTTCGTTTTAAAACACTCCATCTTGATGAACGTTCCCTTTATTTGAGGCATGAGTGACATCAAAAGAAGTAAAAATTTATGACACCAAGACAAGTCAATAAGGATCAATGTAGGCTGAAGGAGAAAACAGAAAAAGAAAGAATAGAAAGAAGTAATATAAACTGCAGAAGGAAGGGAAAATAAAGAAAAAGAAATGGAACTAGACAAAGTTTATTCGTCAATGTTTTTTCTTCTACAGTTTGTGATGTCATTTTACAGGAACAAAAGGATAAGCATGTGAATGAAACACACCAACTTCCATGTTTAA
The DNA here is from genome assembly GCF_037176805.1 of Vigna unguiculata. Lineage (NCBI taxonomy): Eukaryota > Viridiplantae > Streptophyta > Magnoliopsida > Fabales > Fabaceae > Vigna > Vigna unguiculata. Next base: position 22,623,168 of record NC_140802.1, read on the forward strand.
AAAGGAAGCTTGTTCATAGTGCTTTGTCAATAAGAAGCAAATTCGTCAAACACAATGCATGGAATTATTTATTGTTACATATCAAGGTGAGGTACTGTTGACAAGAAATGTTATCGACGGATTGCAACCGTTGGAAAGTAACAAATATCAAGTTGAATTTGATCCTGGAAGAAGAGAATTAGTTTCAACTTGTGAAAAAATAAAAGTCCTTCACAAGATCATAATAAACTTACATTAAAACTAGTGTCTTAAGATTCGGGAGAAATCTTCTCGAAGAAGGAGGGTATGATGTGAATTGCATATGGGTCAAATGGAGGATGACTTATGCGCCGTGTTGACGCAGTTTCTTTTATTTAAATAAGGGCCCAATGCTTTGTAAATTCGGCTGACCAAATTGTGTTTGTGTTTAACCAATTAATGGGCTTTAGTTTTGCTTTATCTTCAAGTTGAAATAAAGGTCCATATGCCAACTTAAGAACCAACCTTTGGAAGATCAAGAGGACCTTTGCTCAAAGTTTGTGGATGACTTTTGGTAGCCTTAAATTCAGTTACAATCAACCATTAAGTAGCGGATCGTTATTAGCTTGAGTGGATCATTAATTAATAGCTTTAAGCGGGATAATATTGAAATTTATGTGTCTTTTGTAATTCTGATGGTTAAAGCTCATATATAAGTTGAACCATTTTCATCAATGAAGGCAAGTTGAGTTTTATTCAGAAAATAAACGAGTTTTATCTCATCTATCTTAGTGAGAGTGATTCTCCAAAGTTCTTCAGTGATTCAAGAATCCATGAGTTTAATCAAAGGTCCTTTATCCCTTTGTGTGTTTCAACTCTTAGGCTTATCTTCCATTCTTGGAAGTGTGATGTCTATCAATTTCCTTTCCATCTTCTTTTATGTTTCCACTTTCTCGTTTTAAATAATTTCTCAAAATTTCTTGCTTGTTAGCCTTCCAACAATGATAAATCAGTCAAACGAATCGAACCCTGTGGATTCACATCATTTGGTATTCAGAGCCTGGCTAACTAGATTTGGAATAGGAAAGGAAGTTTATTATACAAAGTGTTTAACCGAAGGCCATCCATGTTAGTTGCATTCGATGACGGAAGCAAAAACAATGTTGTGAGCCAAAGATTGGTGGAGAAACAACAGTTACCAGCAACCTTTCATCTGGATCCAGCATGGATCAAATTCAGTACATGGCAATGTGCGAAGGAAGTATTATGTGATATTGATCCCATGGACTCTTGTCATATTCTTTTGGGATGGGCATGGCTTCGTTTTAAAACACTCCTTCTTAATGAACGTTCCCTTTATTTGAGGCATGAGGGACATCAAAAGAAGTAGAAATTTATGACACCAAGACAAGTCAGTAAGGATCAACGTAGGCTGAAGGAGAAAACCGAAGAAGAAAGAATAGAAAGAAGTAATATAAACTGCAGAAGGAAGGGAAAATGAAGAAAAAGAAATGGAACTAGAGAAAGTTTATTCGTCAATATTTTTTCTTCTACAGTTTGTGATGTCATTTTACAGGAACAAAAGGATAAGGCATGTGAATGAAACACACCAACTTCCATGTTTAACTTCCATGTTTAAAAAGGAAGCTTGTTCATAGTGCTTTATTTTGCATTTGGTCCGTCGATAAGAAGCAAATTCGTCAAACACAATGCGTGGAATTATTTATTGTTACATATCAAGGTGGGGTACGGTTGCCAAGAAATGTTATCGACGGATTGCAACCGTTGGAAAGTAACAAATATCAAGTTGAATTTGATACTGGAAGAAGAGAATTAGTTTCAACTTGTGAAAATATAAAAGTCCTTCACAAGATCATAATAAACTTACATTAAAACTAGTGTCTTAAGATTCGAGACAAATCTTCTCGAAGAAGGAGGGTATGATGTGAATTGCATATGGGTCAAATGGAGGATGACTAATGCGCCGTGTTGACGCAGTTTCTTTTATTTAAATAAGGGCCCAATGCTTTGTAAATTCGGCTGACCAAATTGTGTTTGTGTTTAACTAATTAATGGGCTTTGGTTTTGCTTTATCTTCATGTTGAAATAAGGGTCCATATGCCAACTTAAGAACCAACCTTTGGAAGATCAAGAGGACCTTTGCTCAAAGTTTGTGGATGACTTTTGGTAGCCTTAAATTCAGTTACAATCAACCATTAAGTAGCGGACCGTTATTAGCTTGAGTGGATCATTAATTAATAGCTTTAAGCGGGATGATATTGAAATTTATGTGTCTTTTGTAATTCTGATGGTTAAAGCTCCTATATAACTTGAACAATTTTCATCAATGAAGGCAAGTTGAGTTTTATTCAGAAAATAAACGAGTTTTATCTCATCTATCTTAGTGAGAGTGATTCTCCTAAGTTCTTCAGTGATTCAAGAATCCGTGAGTTTAATCAAAGGTCCTTTATCCCTTTGTGTGTTTCAACTCTTAGGCTTATCTTCCATTCTTGGAAGTGTGATGTCTATCAATTTCCGTTCCATCTTCTTTTATGTTTCTATTTTCTCGTTTTAAATAATTTCTCAAAATTTCTTGCTTGTTAGCATTCCAACAATGATAGATCATTCAAACGAATCGAACCCTGTGATTCACATCATTTGGTATTCAGAGCCTGGCTATCTAGATTTGGAATAGGAAAGGAAGTTTATTATACAAAGTGTTTAACCGAAGGCCATCCATGTTTAGTTACATTCGATTACGGAAGCGAAAACAATGTTGTGAGCCAAAGATTGGTGGAGAAACAACAGTTACCAGCAACCTTTCATCTGGATCCAGCATGGATCAAATTCAGTACATGGCAATGTGCGAAGGAAGTATTATGTGATATTGATCCCATGGACTCTTGTCATATTCTTTTGGGATGGGCATGGCTTCGTTTTAAAACACTCCTTCTTAATGAACGTTCCCTTTATTTGAGGCATGAGGGACATCAAAAGAAGTAGAAATTTATGACACCAAGACAAGTCAGTAAGGATCAACGTAGGCTGAAGGAGAAAACCGAAGAAGAAAGAATAGAAAGAAGTAATATAAACTGCAGAAGGAAGGGAAAATGAAGAAAAAGAAATGGAACTAGAGAAAGTTTATTCGTCAATATTTTTTCTTCTACAGTTTGTGATGTCATTTTACAGGAACAAAAGGATAAGGCATGTGAATGAAACACACCAACTTCCATGTTTAACTTCCATGTTTAAAAAGGAAGCTTGTTCATAGTGCTTTATTTTGCATTTGGTCCGTCGATAAGAAGCAAATTCGTCAAACACAATGCGTGGAATTATTTATTGTTACATATCAAGGTGGGGTACGGTTGCCAAGAAATGTTATCGACGGATTGCAACCGTTGGAAAGTAACAAATATCAAGTTGAATTTGATACTGGAAGAAGAGAATTAGTTTCAACTTGTGAAAATATAAAAGTCCTTCACAAGATCATAATAAACTTACATTAAAACTAGTGTCTTAAGATTCGAGACAAATCTTCTCGAAGAAGGAGGGTATGATGTGAATTGCATATGGGTCAAATGGAGGATGACTAATGCGCCGTGTTGACGCAGTTTCTTTTATTTAAATAAGGGCCCAATGCTTTGTAAATTCGGCTGACCAAATTGTGTTTGTGTTTAACTAATTAATGGGCTTTGGTTTTGCTTTATCTTCATGTTGAAATAAGGGTCCATATGCCAACTTAAGAACCAACCTTTGGAAGATCAAGAGGACCTTTGCTCAAAGTTTGTGGATGACTTTTGGTAGCCTTAAATTCAGTTACAATCAACCATTAAGTAGCGGACCGTTATTAGCTTGAGTGGATCATTAATTAATAGCTTTAAGCGGGATGATATTGAAATTTATGTGTCTTTTGTAATTCTGATGGTTAAAGCTCCTATATAACTTGAACAATTTTCATCAATGAAGGCAAGTTGAGTTTTATTCAGAAAATAAACGAGTTTTATCTCATCTATCTTAGTGAGAGTGATTCTCCTAAGTTCTTCAGTGATTCAAGAATCCGTGAGTTTAATCAAAGGTCCTTTATCCCTTTGTGTGTTTCAACTCTTAGGCTTATCTTCCATTCTTGGAAGTGTGATGTCTATCAATTTCCGTTCCATCTTCTTTTATGTTTCTATTTTCTCGTTTTAAATAATTTCTCAAAATTTCTTGCTTGTTAGCATTCCAACAATGATAGATCATTCAAACGAATCGAACCCTGTGATTCACATCATTTGGTATTCAGAGCCTGGCTATCTAGATTTGGAATAGGAAAGGAAGTTTATTATACAAAGTGTTTAACCGAAGGCCATCCATGTTTAGTTACATTCGATTACGGAAGCGAAAACAATGTTGTGAGCCAAAGATTGGTGGAGAAACAACAGTTACCAGCAACCTTTCATCTGGATCCAGCATGGATCAAATTCAGTACATGGCAATGTGCGAAGGAAGTATTATGTGATATTGATCCCATGGACTCTTGTCATATTCTTTTGGGATGGGCATGGCTTCGTTTTAAAACACTCCTTCTTAATGAACGTTCCCTTTATTTGAGGCATGAGGGACATCAAAAGAAGTAGAAATTTATGACACCAAGACAAGTCAGTAAGGATCAACGTAGGCTGAAGGAGAAAACCGAAGAAGAAAGAATAGAAAGAAGTAATATAAACTGCAGAAGGAAGGGAAAATGAAGAAAAAGAAATGGAACTAGAGAAAGTTTATTCGTCAATATTTTTTCTTCTACAGTTTGTGATGTCATTTTACAGGAACAAAAGGATAAGGCATGTGAATGAAACACACCAACTTCCATGTTTAACTTCCATGTTTAAAAAGGAAGCTTGTTCATAGTGCTTTATTTTGCATTTGGTCCGTCGATAAGAAGCAAATTCGTCAAACACAATGCGTGGAATTATTTATTGTTACATATCAAGGTGGGGTACGGTTGCCAAGAAATGTTATCGACGGATTGCAACCGTTGGAAAGTAACAAATATCAAGTTGAATTTGATACTGGAAGAAGAGAATTAGTTTCAACTTGTGAAAATATAAAAGTCCTTCACAAGATCATAATAAACTTACATTAAAACTAGTGTCTTAAGATTCGAGACAAATCTTCTCGAAGAAGGAGGGTATGATGTGAATTGCATATGGGTCAAATGGAGGATGACTAATGCGCCGTGTTGACGCAGTTTCTTTTATTTAAATAAGGGCCCAATGCTTTGTAAATTCGGCTGACCAAATTGTGTTTGTGTTTAACTAATTAATGGGCTTTGGTTTTGCTTTATCTTCATGTTGAAATAAGGGTCCATATGCCAACTTAAGAACCAACCTTTGGAAGATCAAGAGGACCTTTGCTCAAAGTTTGTGGATGACTTTTGGTAGCCTTAAATTCAGTTACAATCAACCATTAAGTAGCGGACCGTTATTAGCTTGAGTGGATCATTAATTAATAGCTTTAAGCGGGATGATATTGAAATTTATGTGTCTTTTGTAATTCTGATGGTTAAAGCTCCTATATAACTTGAACAATTTTCATCAATGAAGGCAAGTTGAGTTTTATTCAGAAAATAAACGAGTTTTATCTCATCTATCTTAGTGAGAGTGATTCTCCTAAGTTCTTCAGTGATTCAAGAATCCGTGAGTTTAATCAAAGGTCCTTTATCCCTTTGTGTGTTTCAACTCTTAGGCTTATCTTCCATTCTTGGAAGTGTGATGTCTATCAATTTCCGTTCCATCTTCTTTTATGTTTCTATTTTCTCGTTTTAAATAATTTCTCAAAATTTCTTGCTTGTTAGCATTCCAACAATGATAGATCATTCAAACGAATCGAACCCTGTGATTCACATCATTTGGTATTCAGAGCCTGGCTATCTAGATTTGGAATAGGAAAGGAAGTTTATTATACAAAGTGTTTAACCGAAGGCCATCCATGTTTAGTTACATTCGATTACGGAAGCGAAAACAATGTTGTGAGCCAAAGATTGGTGGAGAAACAACAGTTACCAGCAACCTTTCATTTGGATCAAGCATTGATCAAATTCAGTGCGTGGCAATGTGCGAAGGAAGTATTATGTGATATTGCTCCCATGGACTCTTGTCATCTTCTTTTGGGATGGGCATGGCTTCGTTTTAAATCACTCCATCTTAATGAACGTTCCCTTTATTTGAGGCATGAGGGACATCAAAAGAAGTAGAAATTTATGACACCAAGACAAGTCAGTAAGGATCAACGTAGGCTGAAGGAGAAAACAGAAAAAGAAAGAATAGAAAGAAGTAATATAAACTGCAGAAGGAAGGGAAAATAAAGAAAAAGAAATGGAACTAGACAAAGTTTATTCGTCAATGTTTTTTCTTCTACAATTTGTGATGTCATTTTACAGGAACAAAAGGATAAGCATGTGAATGAAACACACCAACTTCCATGTTTAAAAAGGAAGCTTGGTCATAGTGCTTTGTTATGCATTTGGTCTGTCGATAAGAAGCAAATTCGTCAAACACAATGCATGGAATTATTTATTATTACATATCAAGGTGGGGTACTGTTGCCAAGAAATGTTATCGACGGATTGCAACCGTTGGAAAGTAATAAATATCAAGTTGAATTTGATCCTGGAAGAAGAGAATTTGTTTCAACTTGTGGAAAAATAAAAGTCCTTCACAAGATCATAATAAACTTACATTAAAACTAGTGTCTTAAGATTCGGGACAAATCTTCTCGAAGAAGGAGGGTATGATGTGAATTGCATATGGGCCAAATGGAGGATGACTAATGCGCCGTGTTGACGCAGTTTCTTTTATTTAAATAAGGGCCCAATGCTTTGTAAATTCGGCTGACCAAATTGTGTTTGTGTTTAACCAATTAATGGGCTTTAGTTTTGCTTTATCTTCAAGTTGAAATAAGGGTCCATATGCCAACTTAAGAACCAACCTTTGGAAGATCAAGAGGACCTTTGCTCAAAGTTTGTGGATGACTTTTGGTATCCTTAAATTCGGTTACAATCAACCATTAAGTAGCGGACCGTTATTAGCTTGAGTGGATCATTAATTAATAGCTTTAAGCGGGATGATATTGAAATTTATGTGTCTTTTGTAATTCTGATGGTTAAAGCTCCTATATAAGTTGAACCATTTTCATCAATGAAGGCAAGTTGAGTTTTATTCAGAAAATAAACGAGTTTTATCTCATATATCTTAGTGAGAGTGATTCTCCTAAGTTCTTCAGTGTCATGAATCCATGAGTTTAATCAAAGGTCCTTTATCCCTTTGTGTGTTTCAACTCTTAGGCTTATCTTCCATTCTTGGAAGTGTGATGTCTATCAATTTCCATTCCATCTTCTTTTATGTTTCCATTTTCTCGTTTTAAATAATTTCTCAAATTTCTTGCTTGTTAGCATTCCAACAATGATAGATCAGTCAAACGAATCGAACGCTGTGGATTCACATCATTTGGTATTCAGAGCCTGGCTATCTAGATTTGGAATAGGAAAGGAAGTTTATTATACAAAGTGTTTAACCGAAGGCCATCCATGTTTAATTGCATTCGATTACGGAAGCGAAAACAATGTTGTGAGCCAAAGATTGGTGGAGAAACAACAGTTACCAGCAACCTTTCATCTGGATCAAGCATGGATCAAATTCAGTGCATGGCAATGTGCGAAGGAAGTATTATGTGATATTGGTCCCATGGACTCTTATCATCTTCTTTTGGTATGGGCATGACTTCGTTTTAAAACAATCATTCCTAATGAACGTTCCCTTTATTTGAGGCATGAGGGACATCAAAAGAAGTAGAAATTTATGACACCAAGACAAGTCAGTAAGGATCAACGTAGGCTGAAGGAGAAAACAGAAAAAGAAAGAATAGAAAGAAGTAATATAAACTGCAGAAGGAAGGGAAAATAAAGAAAAAGAAATGGAACTAGAGAAAGTTTATTCGTCAATGTTTTTTCTTCTACAGTTTGTGATGACATTTTACAGGAACAAAAGGATAAGCATGTGAATGAAACACACCAACTTCCATGTTTAAAAAGGAAGCTTGTTCATAGTGCTTTATTATGCATTTGGTCCGTCGATAAGAAGCAAATTCGTCATACACAATGCATGGACTTATTTATTGTTACATATCAAGGTGGGGTACTATTGCCAAGAAATGTGATCGACGGATTGCAACCGTTGGAAAGTAACAAATATCAAGTTGAATTTGACCCTGGAAGAAGAGAATTTGTTTCAACTTGTGAAAAGATAAAATTCCTTCACAAGATCGTAATAAAAACTTACTTTAAAACTAGTGTCTTAAGATTCGGGACAAATCTTCTCGAAGAAGGAGGGTATGATGTGAATTGCATATGGGTCAAATGGAGGATGACTAATGCGCCGTGTTGACGCGGTTTCTTTTATTTAAATAAGGGCCCAATGCTTTGTAAATTCGGCTGACCAAATTGTGTTTGTGTTTGACCAATTAATGGGCTTTAGTTTTGCTTTATCTTCAAGTTGAAATAAGGGTCCATATGCCAACTTAAGAACCAACCTTTGGAAGATCAAGAGGACTTTTGCTCAAAGTTTGTGGATGACTTTTGGTAGCCTTAAATTCAGTTACAATCAACCATTAAGTAGAGGATCGTTATTAGCTTGAGTGGATCATTAATTAATAGCTTTAAGCGGGATGATATTGAAATTTATGTGTCTTTTGTAATTCTGATGGTTAAAGCTCCTATATAAGTTGAACCATTTTCATCAATGAAGGCAAGTTGAGTTTATTCAGAAAATAAACGAGTTTTATCTCATCTATCTTAGTGGGAGTGATTCTCCTAAGTTCTTCAGTGATTCAAGAATCCATGAGTTTAATCAAAGGTCCTTTATCCCATTGTGTGTTTCAACTCTTAGGCTTCTCTTCCATTCTTGGAAGTGTGATGTCTATCAATTTCCGTTCCATCTTCTTTTATGTTTCCATTTTCTCGTTTTAAATAATTTCTCAAATTTCTTGCTTGTTAGCATTCCAAAAATGATAGATCAGTCAAACGAATCGAACGCTGTGGATTCACATCATTTGGTATTCAGAGCCTGGCTATCTAGATTTGGAATAGGAAAGGAAGTTTATTATACAAAGTGTTTAACCGAAGGCCATCCATGTTTAATTGCATTCGATTACGGAAGCGAAAACAATGTTGTGAGCCAAAGATTGGTGGAGAAACAACAGTTACCAGCAACCTTTCATCTGGATCAAGCATGGATCAAATTCAGTGCATGGCAATGTGCGAAGGAAGTATTATGTGATATTGGTCCCATGGACTCTTGTCATCTTCTTTTGGTATGGGCATGACTTCGTTTTAAAACAATCCATCTTAATGAACGTTCCCTTTATTTGAGGGATGAGGGACATCAAAAGAAGTAGAAATTTATGACACCAAGACAAGTCAGTAAGGATCAACGTAGGCTGAAGGAGAAAACAGAAAAAGAAAGAATAGAAAGAAGTAATATAAACTGCAGAAGGAAGGGAAAATAAAGAAAAAGAAATGGAACTAGAGAAAGTTTATTCGTCAATGTTTTTTCTTCTACAGTTTGTGATGACATTTTACAGGAACAAAAGGATAAGCATGTGAATGAAACACACCAACTTCCATGTTTAAAAAGGAAGCTTGTTCATAGTGCTTTATTATGCATTTGGTCCGTCGATAAGAAGCAAATTCGTCATACACAATGCATGGACTTATTTATTGTTACATATCAAGGTGGGGTACTATTGCCAAGAAATGTGATCGACGGATTGCAACCGTTGGAAAGTAACAAATATCAAGTTGAATTTGACCCTGGAAGAAGAGAATTTGTTTCAACTTGTGAAAAAATAAAAGTCCTTCACAAGATCATAATAAACTTACATTAAAACTAGTGTCTTAAGATTCGGGACAAATCTTCTCGAAGAAGGAGGGTATGATGTGAATTGCATATGCGTCAAATGGAGGATGACTAATGCGCCGTGTTGACGCAGTTTCTTTTATTTAAATAAGGGCCCAATGCTTTGTAAATTCGGCTGACCAAATTGTGTTTGTGTTTGACCAATTAATGGGCTTTAGTTTTGCTTTATCTTCAAGTTGAAATAAGGGTCCATATGCCAACTTAAGAACCAACCTTTGGAAGATCAAGAGGACTTTTGCTCAAAGTTTGTGGATGACTTTTGGTAGCCTTAAATTCAGTTACAATCAACCATTAAGTAGAGGATCGTTATTAGCTTGAGTGGATCATTAATTAATAGCTTTAAGCGGGATGATATTGAAATTTATGTGTCTTTTGTAATTCTGATGGTTAAAGCTCCTATATAAGTTGAACCATTTTCATCAATTAAGGCAAGTTGAGTTTATTCAGAAAATAAACGAGTTTTATCTCATCTATCTTAGTGAGAGTGATTCTCCTAAGTTCTTCAGTGATTCAAGAATCCATGAGTTTAATCAAAGGTCCTTTATCCCATTGTGTGTTTCAACTCTTAGGCTTCTCTTCCATTCTTGGAAGTGTGATGTCTATCAATTTCCGTTCCATCTTCTTTTATGTTTCCAGTTTCTCGTTTTAAATAATTTCTCAAAATTTCTTGCTTGTTAGCATTCCAACAATGATAGATCAGTCAAACGAATCGAACGCTGTGGATTCACATCATTTGGTATTCAGAGCCTGGCTATCTAGATTTGGAATAGGAAAGGAAGTTTATAATACAAAGTGTTTAACCGAAGGCCATCCATGTTTAGTTGCATTCGATTACGGAAGTGAAAACAATGTTGTGAGCCAAAGATTGGTGGAGAAACAACAGTTACCAGAACCTTTCATTTGGATCAAGCATGGATCAAATTCAGTACATGGCAATGTGCGAAGGAAGTATTATGTGATATTGCTCCCATGGACTCTTGTCATCTTCTTTTGGGATGGGCATGACTTCGTTTTAAAACACTCCATCTTAATGAACGTTACCTTTATTTGAGGCATGAGGGACATCAAAAGAAGTAGAAATTTACGACACCAAGACAAGTCAGTAAGGATCAACGTAGGCTGAAGGAGAAAACAAAAAAAGAAAGAATAGAAAGAAGTAATATAAACTGCAGAAGGAAGGGAAAATAAAGAAAAAGAAATGGAACTAGAGAAAGTTTATTCGTCAATGTTTTTTCTTCTACAGTTTGTGATGTCATTTTACAGGAACAAAAGGATAAGCATGTGAATGAAACACACCAACTTCCATGTTTAAAAAGGAAGCTTGTTCATAGTGCTTTATTATGCATTTGGTCCGTCGATAAGAAGCAAATTCCTCAAACACAATGCATGGAATTATTTATTGTTACAAATTAAGGTGGGGTACTGTTGCCAAGAAATGTGATCGACGGATTGCAACCGTTGGAAAGTAACAAATATCAAGTTGAATTTGATCCTGGAAGAAGAGAATTTGTTTCAACTTGTGAAAAAATAAAAGTCCTTCACAAGATCATAATAAACTTACATTAAAACTAGTGTCTTAAGATTCGGGACAAATCTTCTCGAAGAAGGAGGGTATGATGTGAATTGCATATGGGTCAAATGGAGGATGACTAATGCGCCGTGTTGACGCAGTTTCTTTTATTTAAATAAGGGCCCAATGCTTTGTAAATTCGGCTGACCAAATTGTGTTTGTGTTTAACCAATTAATGGGCTTTAGTTTTGCTTTATCTTCAAGTTGAAATAAGGGTCCATATGCCAACTTAAGAACCAACCTTTGGAAGATCAAGAGGACCTTTGCTCAAAGTTTGTGGATGAGTTTTGGTAGCCTTAAATTCAGTTACAATCAACCATTAAGTAGCAGACCGTTATTAGCTTGAGTGGATCATTAATTAATAGCTTTAAGCGGGATGATATTGAAATTTATGTGTCTTTTGTAATTCTGATGGTTAAAGCTCCTATATAAGTTGAACCATTTTCATCAATGAAGGCAAGTTGAGTTTTATTCAGAAAATAAACGAGTTTTATCTCATCTATCTTAGTGAGAGTGATTCTCCTAAGTTCTTCAGTGATTCATGAATCCATGAGTTTAATCAAAGGTCCTTTATCCCTTTGTGTGTTTCAACTCTTAGGCTTGTCTTCCATTCTTGGAAGTGTGATGTCTATCAATTTCCGTTCCATCTTCTTTTATGTTTCCATTTTCTCGTTTTAAATAATTTCTCAAAATTTCTTGCTTGTTAGCATTCCAACAATGATAGATCAGTCAAACGAATCGAACCCTGTGGATTCACATCATTTGGTATTCAGAGCCTGGCTATCTAGATTTGGAATAGGAAAGGAAGTTTATTATACAAAGTGTTTAACCGAAGGCCATCCATGTTTGGTTGCATTCGATTACGGAAGCGAAAACAATGTTGTGAGCCAAAGATTGGTGGAGAAACAACAGTTACCAGCAACCTTTCACCTGGATCAAGCATGGATCAAATTTAGTACATGGCAATGTGCGAAGGAAGTATTATGTGATATTGCTCCCATGGACTCTTGTCATCTTCTTTTGGTATGGGCATGACTTCGTTTTAAAACAATCCATCTTAATGAACGTTTCCTTTATTTGAGGCATGAGGGACATCAAAAGAAGTAGAAATTCATGACACCAAGACAAGTCAGTAAGGATCAACGTAGGCTGAAGGAGAAAACAGAAAAAGAAAGAATAGAAAGAAGTAATATAAACTGCAGAAGGAAGGGAAAATAAAGAAAAAGAAATGGAACTAGAGAAAGTTTATTCGTCAATGTTTTTTCTTCTACAGTTTGTGATGTCATTTTACAGGAACAAAAGGATAAGCATGTGAATGAAACACACCAACTTCCATGTTTAAAAAGGAAGCTTGTTCATAGTGCTTTATTATGCATTTGGTCCGTCGATAAGAAGCAAATTCGTCAAACACAATGCATGGACTTATTTATTCTTACATATCAAGGTGGGATACTATTGCCAAGAAATGTGATCGACGGATTGCAACCGTTGGAAAGTAACAAATATCAAGTTGAATTTGACCCTGGAAGAAGAGAATTTGTTTCAACTTGTGAAAAAATAAAAGTCCTTCACAAGATCATAATAAACTTACATTAAAACTAGTGTCTTAAGATTCGGGACAAATCTTCTCGAAGAAGGAGGGTATGATGTGAATTGCATATGGGTCAAATGGAGGATGACTAATGCGCCGTGTTGACGCAGTTTCTTTTATTTAAATAAGGGCCCAATGCTTTGTAAATTCGGCTGACCAAATTGTGTTTGTGTTTAACCAATTAATGGGCTTTAGTTTTGCTTTATCTTCAAGTTGAAATAAGGGTCCATATGCCAACTTAAGAACCAACCTTTGGAAGATCAACAGGACTTTTGCTCAAAGTTTGTGGATGACTTTTGGTAGCCTTAAATTCAGTTACAATCAACCATTAAGTAGAGGATCGTTATTAGCTTGAGTGGATCATTAATTAATAGCTTTAAGCGGGATGATATTGAAATTTATGTGTCTTTTGTAATTCTGATGGTTAAAGCTCCTATATAAGTTGAACCATTTTCATCAATGAAGGCAAGTTGAGTTTATTCAGAAAATAAACGAGTTTTATCTCATCTATCTTAGTGAGAGTGATTCTCCTAAGTTCTTTAGTGATTCAAGAATCCATGAGTTTAATCAAAGGTCCTTTATCCCTTTGTGTGTTTCAACTCTTAGGCTTCTCTTCCATTCTTGGAAGTGTGATGTCTATCAATTTCTGTTCCATCTTCTTTTATGTTTCCAGTTTCTCGTTTTAAATAATTTCTCAAAATTTCTTGCTTGTTAGCATTCCAACAATGATAGATCAGTCAAACGAATCGAACGCTGTGGATTCACATCTTTTTGGTATTCAGAGCCTGGCTATCTAGATTTGGAATAGGAAAGGAAGTTTATTACACAAAGTGTTTAACCGAAGGCCATCCATGTTTAGTTGCATTCGATTACGGAAGCAAAAACAATGTTGTGAGCCAAAGATTGGTGGAGAAGCAACAGTTACTAGCAACCTTCCATCTGGATCAAGCATGGATCAAATTCAGTGCATGGCAATGTGCGAAGGAAGTATTATGTGATATTGCTCCCATGGACTCTTGTCATCTTCTTTTGGGATGGGCATGGCTTCGTTTTAAAACAATCCATCTTAATGAACGTTTCCTTTATTTGAGGCATGAGGGACATCAAAAGAAGTAGAAATTTATGACACCAAGACAAGTCAGTAAGGATCAACGTAGGCTGAAGGGGAAAACCGAAAAAGAAAAAATAGAAAGAAGTAATATAAACTGCAGAAGGAAGGGAAAATAAAGAAAAAGAAATGGAACTAGAGAAAGTTTATTCGTCAATGTTTTTTCTTCTACAGTTTGTGATGTCATTTTACAGGAACAAAAGGATAAGCATGTGAATGAAACACACCAACTTCCATGTTTAAAAAGGAAGCTTGTTCATAGTGCTTTATTATGCATTTGGTCCGTCGATAAGAAGCAAATTCGTCAAACACAATGCATGGACTTATTTATTCTTACATATCAAGGTGGGATACTATTGCCAAGAAATGTGATCGACGGATTGCAACCGTTGGAAAGTAACAAATATCAAGTTGAATTTGATCCTGGAAGAAGAGAATTTGTTTCAACTTGTGAAAAAATAAAAGTCCTTCACAAGATCATAATAAACTTACATTAAAACTAGTGTCTTAAGATTCGGGACAAATCTTCTCGAAGAAGGAGGGTATGATGTGAATTGCATATGGGTCAAATGGAGGATGACTAATGCGCCGTGTTGACGCAGTTTCTTTTATTTAAATAAGGGCCCAATGCTTTGTAAATTCGGCTGACCAAATTGTGTTTGTGTTTAACCAATTAATGGGCTTTAGTTTTGCTTTATCTTCAAGTTGAAATAAGGGTCCATATGCCAACTTAAGAACCAACCTTTGGAAGATCAACAGGACTTTTGCTCAAAGTTTGTGGATGACTTTTGGTAGCCTTAAATTCAGTTACAATCAACCATTAAGTAGAGGATCGTTATTAGCTTGAGTGGATCATTAATTAATAGCTTTAAGCGGGATGATATTGAAATTTATGTGTCTTTTGTAATTCTGATGGTTAAAGCTCCTATATAAGTTGAACCATTTTCATCAATGAAGGCAAGTTGAGTTTATTCAGAAAATAAACGAGTTTTATCTCATCTATCTTAGTGAGAGTGATTCTCCTAAGTTCTTTAGTGATTCAAGAATCCATGAGTTTAATCAAAGGTCCTTTATCCCTTTGTGTGTTTCAACTCTTAGGCTTCTCTTCCATTCTTGGAAGTGTGATGTCTATCAATTTCTGTTCCATCTTCTTTTATGTTTCCAGTTTCTCGTTTTAAATAATTTCTCAAAATTTCTTGCTTGTTAGCATTCCAACAATGATAGATCAGTCAAACGAATCGAACGCTGTGGATTCACATCTTTTTGGTATTCAGAGCCTGGCTATCTAGATTTGGAATAGGAAAGGAAGTTTATTACACAAAGTGTTTAACCGAAGGCCATCCATGTTTAGTTGCATTCGATTACGGAAGCAAAAACAATGTTGTGAGCCAAAGATTGGTGGAGAAGCAACAGTTACTAGCAACCTTCCATCTGGATCAAGCATGGATCAAATTCAGTGCATGGCAATGTGCGAAGGAAGTATTATGTGATATTGCTCCCATGGACTCTTGTCATCTTCTTTTGGGATGGGCATGGCTTCGTTTTAAAACAATCCATCTTAATGAACGTTTCCTTTATTTGAGGCATGAGGGACATCAAAAGAAGTAGAAATTTATGACACCAAGACAAGTCAGTAAGGATCAACGTAGGCTGAAGGGGAAAACCGAAAAAGAAAAAATAGAAAGAAGTAATATAAACTCCAGAAGGAAGGGAAAATAAAGAAAAAGAAATGGAACTAGAGAAAGTTTATTCGTCAATGTTTTTTCTTCTACAGTTTGTGATTTCATTTTACAGGAACAAAAGGATAAGCATGTGAATGAAACACACCAACTTCCATGTTTAAAAAGGAAGCTTGTTCATAGTGCTTTATTATGCATTTGGTCCGTCGATAAGAAGCAAATTCCTCAAACACAATGCATGGAATTATTTATTGTTACATAACAAGGTGGGGTTACTGTTGCCAAGAAATGTGATCGACGGATTGCAACCGTTGGAAAGTAACAAATATCAAGTTGAATTTGATCCTGGAAGAATTGAATTAGTTTCAACTTGTGAAAAAATAAAAGTCCTTCACAAGATCATAATAAACTTACATTAAAACTAGTGTCTTAAGATTCGGGACAAATCTTCTCGAAGAAGGAGGGTATGATGTGAATTGCATATGGGTCAAATGGAGGATGACTAATGCGCCATGTTGACGCAGTTACTTTTATTTAAATAAGGGCCCAATGCTTTGTAAATTCGGCTGACCAAATTGTGTTTGTGTTTAACCAATTAATGGGCTTTAGTTTTGCTTTATCTTCAAGTTGAAATAAGGGTCCATATGCCAACTTATGAACCAACCTTTGGAAGATCAAGAGTACCTTTGCTCAAAGTTTGTGGATGAATTTTGGTAGCCTTAAATTCAGTTACAATCAACCATTAAGTAGAGGATCGTTATTAGCTTGAGTGGATCATTAATTAATAGCTTTAAGCGGGATGATATTGAAATTTATGTGTCTTTTGTAATTATGATTGTTAAAGCTCCTATATAAGTTGAACCATTTTCATCAATGAAGGCAAGTTGAGTTTATTCACAAAATAAACGAGTTTTATCTCATCTATCTTAGTGAGAGTGATTCTCCTAAGTTCTTCAGTGATTCAAGAATCCATGAGTTTAATCAAAGGTCCTTTATCCCTTTGTGTGTTTCAACTCTTAGGCTTGTCTTCCATTCTTAGAAGTGTGATGTCTATCAATTTCCGTTCCATCTTCTTTTATGTTTCCATTTTCTCGTTTTAAATAATTTCTCAAAATTTCTTGCTTGTTAGCATTCCAACAATGATAGATCAGTCAAACGAATCGAACCCTGTGGATTCACATCGTTTGGTATTCAGAGCCTAGCTATCTAGATTTGGAATAGGAAAGGAAGTTTATCATACAAAGTGTTTAACCGAAGGCCATCCATGTTTAGTTGCATTCGATTACGGAAGCGAAAACAATGTTGTGAGCCAAAGATTGGTGGAGAAACAACAGTTCCCAGCAACCTTTCATCTGGATCAAGCATGGATCAAATTCAGTGCCTGGCAATGGCTCCGTTTTAAATCACTCCATCTTAATGAACGTTCCCTTTATTTGAGGCATGAGGGACATCAAAAGAAGTAGAAATTTATGACACCAAGACAAGTCAGTAAAGATCAACGTAGGCTGAAGGAGAAAACAGAAAAAGAAAGAATAGAAAGAAGTAATATAAACTGCAGAAGGAAGGGAAAATAAAGAAAAAGAAATGGAACTAGAGAAAGTTTATTCGTCAATGTTTTTTCTTCTACAGTTTGTGATGTCATTTTACAGGAACAAAAGGATAAGCATGTGAATGAAACACACCAACTTCCATGTTTAAAAAGGAAGCTTGTTCATAGTGCTTTATTATGCATTTGGTCCGTCGATAAGAAGCAAATTCCTCAAACACAATGCATGGAATTATTTATTGTTACATATCAAGGTGGGGTACTGTTGCCAAGAAATGTTATCGACGGATTGCAACCATTGGAAAGTAACAAATATCAAGTTGAATTTGATCCTGGAAGAAGAGAATTTGTTTCAACTTTTGAAAAAATAAAAGTCCTTCACAAGATCATAATAAACTTACATTAAAACTAGTGTCTTAAGATTCGGGACAAATCTTCTCGAAGAAGGAGGGTATGATGTGAATTGCATATGGGTCAAATGGAGGATGACTAATGCGCCGTGTTGATGCAGTTTCTTTTATTTAAACAAGGGCCCAATGCTTTGTAAATTCGGCTGACCAAATTGTGTTTGTGCTTAACCAATTAATGGGCTTTAGTTTTGCTTTATCTTCAAGTTGAAATAAGGATCCATATGCCAACTTAAGAACCAACCTTTGGAAGATCAAGAGGACCTTTGCTCAAAGTTTGTGGGTGACTTTTGGTAGCCTTAAATTCAGTTACAATCAACCATTAAGTAGCAGACCGTTATCAGCTTGAGTGGATCATTAATTAATAGCTTTCAGCGGGATGATATTGAAATTTATGTGTGTTTTGTAATTCTGATGGTTAAAGGACCTATATAAGTTGAACCATTTTCATCAATGAAGGCAAGCTGAGTTTTATTCAGAAAATAAACGAGTTTTATCTCATCTATCTTAGTGAGAGTGATTCTCTTAACTTCTTGAGTGATTCATGAATCCATGAGTTTAATCAAAGGTCCTTTATCCCTTTGTGTGTTTCAACTCTTAGGCTTGTCTTCCATTCTTGGAAGTGTGATGTCTATCAATTTCTGTTCCATCTTCTTTTATGTTTCCATTTTCCCGTTTTAAATAATTTCTCAAATTTCTTGCTTGTTAGCATTCCAACAATGATAGATCAGTCAAACGAATCGAACGCTGTGCATTCACACCATTTGGTATTCACAGCCTGACCATCTGGATTTGGAATAGGAAAGGAGGTTTATTATACAAAGTGTTTAACCGAAGGCCATCCATGTTTAGTTGCATTCGATTACGGTAGCGAAAACAATGTTGTGAACCAAAGTTTGGTGGAGAAACTCCAGTTACCAGCAACCTTTCACCTGGATCAAGCATGGATCAAATTCAGTACATGACAATGTGTGAAAGAAGTATTATGTGATATTGCTCCCATGGACTCTTGTCATCTTCTTTTGGGATGGGCATGGCTTCGTTTTAAAACAATCCATCTTGATGAATGTTCCCTTTATTTGAGGCATGAGGGACATCAAAAGAAGTAGAAATTTATGACACCAAGACAAGTCAGTAAGGATCAACGTAGGCTGAAGGAGAAAACAGAACAACAAAATAATAGAAAACGAAGTAATATAAACTGCAGAAGGAAGGGAAAATAAAGAAAAAGAAATGGAACTAGAGAAAGTTTATTCGTCAATGTTTTTTCTTCTACAGTTTGTGATGTCATTTTACAGGAACAAAAGGATAAGCATGTGAATGAAACACACCAACTTCCATGTTTAAAAAGGAAGCTTGTTCATTGTGCTTTATTATGCATTTGGTCCGTCGATAAGAAGCAAATTCCTCAAACACAATGCATGGAATTATTTATTGTTACATATCAAGGTGGGGTACTGTTGCCAAGAAATGTTATCGACGGATTGCAACCATTGGAAAGTAACAAATATCAAGTTGAATTTGATCCTGGAAGAAGAGAATTTGTTTCAACTTTTGAAAAAATAAAAGTCCTTCACAAGATCATAATAAACTTACATTAAAACTAGTGTCTTAAGATTCGGGACAAATCTTCTCGAAGAAGGAGGGTATGATGTGAATTGCATATGGGTCAAATGGAGGATGACTAATGCGCCGTGTTGATGCAGTTTCTTTTATTTAAACAAGGGCCCAATGCTTTGTAAATTCGGCTGACCAAATTGTGTTTGTGCTTAACCAATTAATGGGCTTTAGTTTTGCTTTATCTTCAAGTTGAAATAAGGATCCATATGCCAACTTAAGAACCAACCTTTGGAAGATCAAGAGGACCTTTGCTCAAAGTTTGTGGGTGACTTTTGGTAGCCTTAAATTCAGTTACAATCAACCATTAAGTAGCAGACCGTTATCAGCTTGAGTGGATCATTAATTAATAGCTTTCAGCGGGATGATATTGAAATTTATGTGTGTTTTGTAATTCTGATGGTTAAAGGACCTATATAAGTTGAACCATTTTCATCAATGAAGGCAAGCTGAGTTTTATTCAGAAAATAAACGAGTTTTATCTCATCTATCTTAGTGAGAGTGATTCTCCTAACTTCTTGAGTGATTCATGAATCCATGTGTTTAATCAAAGGTCCTTTATCCCTTTGTGTGTTTCAACTCTTAGGCTTGTCTTCCATTCTTGGAAGTGTGATGTCTATCAATTTCTGTTCCATCTTCTTTTATGTTTCCATTTTCCCGTTTTAAATAATTTCTCAAATTTCTTGCTTGTTAGCATTCCAACAATGATAGATCAGTCAAACGAATCGAACGTTGTGCATTCACACCATTTGGTATTCACAGCCTGACCATCTGGATTTGGAATAGGAAAGGAGGTTTATTATACAAAGTGTTTAACCGAAGGCCATCCATGTTTAGTTGCATTCGATTACGGTAGCGAAAACAATGTTGTGAACCAAAGTTTGGTGGAGAAACTCCAGTTACCAGCAACCTTTCACCTGGATCAAGCATGGATCAAATTCAGTACATGACAATGTGTGAAAGAAGTATTATGTGATATTGCTCCCATGGACTCTTGTCATCTTCTTTTGGGATGGGCATGGCTTCGTTTTAAAACAATCCATCTTGATGAATGTTCCCTTTATTTGAGGCATGAGGGACATCAAAAGAAGTAGAAATTTATGACACCAAGACAAGTCAGTAAGGATCAACGTAGGCTGAAGGAGAAAACAGAACAACAAAATAATAGAAAACGAAGTAATAGAAACTGCAGAAGGAAGGGAAAATAAAGAAAAAGAAATGGAACTAGAGAAAGTTTATTCGTCAATGTTTTTTCTTCTACAGTTTGTGATGTCATTTTACAGGAACAAAAGGATAAGCATGTGAATGAAACACACCAACTTCCATGTTTAAAAAGGAAGCTTGTTCATTGTGCTTTATTATGCATTTGGTCCGTCGATAAGAAGCAAATTCCTCAAACACAATGCATGGAATTATTTATTGTTACATATCAAGGTGGGGTACTGTTGCCAAGAAATGTTATCGACGGATTGCAACCATTGGAAAGTAACAAATATCAAGTTGAATTTGATCCTGGAAGAAGAGAATTTGTTTCAACTTTTGAAAAAATAAAAGTCCTTCACAAGATCATAATAAACTTACATTAAAACTAGTGTCTTAAGATTCGGGACAAATCTTCTCGAAGAAGGAGGGTATGATGTGAATTGCATATGGGTCAAATGGAGGATGACTAATGCGCCGTGTTGATGCAGTTTCTTTTATTTAAACAAGGGCCCAATGCTTTGTAAATTCGGCTGACCAAATTGTGTTTGTGCTTAACCAATTAATGGGCTTTAGTTTTGCTTTATCTTCAAGTTGAAATAAGGATCCATATGCCAACTTAAGAACCAACCTTTGGAAGATCAAGAGGACCTTTGCTCAAAGTTTGTGGGTGACTTTTGGTAGCCTTAAATTCAGTTACAATCAACCATTAAGTAGCAGACCGTTATCAGCTTGAGTGGATCATTAATTAATAGCTTTCAGCGGGATGATATTGAAATTTATGTGTGTTTTGTAATTCTGATGGTTAAAGGACCTATATAAGTTGAACCATTTTCATCAATGAAGGCAAGCTGAGTTTTATTCAGAAAATAAACGAGTTTTATCTCATCTATCTTAGTGAGAGTGATTCTCCTAACTTCTTGAGTGATTCATGAATCCATGAGTTTAATCAAAGGTCCTTTATCCCTTTGTGTGTTTCAACTCTTAGGCTTGTCTTCCATTCTTGGAAGTGTGATGTCTATCAATTTCCGTTCCATCTTCTTTTATGTTTCCATTTTCCCGTTTTAAATAATTTCTCAAATTTCTTGCTTGTTAGCATTCCAACAATGATAGATCAGTCAAACGAATCGAACGCTGTGCATTCACACCATTTGGTATTCACAGCCTGACCATCTGGATTTGGAATAGGAAAGGAGGTTTATTATACAAAGTGTTTAACCGAAGGCCATCCATGTTTAGTTGCATTCGATTACGGTAGCGAAAACAATGTTGTGAACCAAAGTTTGGTGGAGAAACTCCAGTTACCAGCAACCTTTCACCTGGATCAAGCATGGATCAAATTCAGTACATGACAATGTGTGAAAGAAGTATTATGTGATATTGCTCCCATGGACTCTTGTCATCTTCTTTTGGGATGGGCATGGCTTCGTTTTAAAACAATCCATCTTGATGAATGTTCCCTTTATTTGAGGCATGAGGGACATCAAAAGAAGTAGAAATTTATGACACCAAGACAAGTCAGTAAGGATCAACGTAGGCTGAAGGAGAAAACAGAACAACAAAATAATAGAAAACGAAGTAATATAAACTGCAGAAGGAAGGGAAAATAAAGAAAAAGAAATGGAACTAGAGAAAGTTTATTCGTCAATGTTTTTTCTTCTACAGTTTGTGATGTCATTTTACAGGAACAAAAGGATAAGCATGTGAATGAAACACACCAACTTCCATGTTTAAAAAGGAAGCTTGTTCATAGTGCTTTATTATGCATTTGGTCCGTCGATAAGAAGCAAATTCCTCAAACACAATGCATGGAATTATTTATTGTTACATATCAAGGTGGGGTACTGTTGCCAAGAAATGTTATCGACGGATTGCAACCATTGGAAAGTAACAAATATCAAGTTGAATTTGATCCTGGAAGAAGAGAATTTGTTTCAACTTTTGAAAAAATAAAAGTCCTTCACAAGATCATAATAAACTTACATTAAAACTAGTGTCTTAAGATTCGGGACAAATCTTCTCGAAGAAGGAGGGTATGATGTGAATTGCATATGGGTCAAATGGAGGATGACTAATGCGCCGTGTTGATGCAGTTTCTTTTATTTAAACAAGGGCCCAATGCTTTGTAAATTCGGCTGACCAAATTGTGTTTGTGCTTAACCAATTAATGGGCTTTAGTTTTGCTTTATCTTCAAGTTGAAATAAGGATCCATATGCCAACTTAAGAACCAACCTTTGGAAGATCAAGAGGACCTTTGCTCAAAGTTTGTGGGTGACTTTTGGTAGCCTTAAATTCAGTTACAATCAACCATTAAGTAGCAGACCGTTATCAGCTTGAGTGGATCATTAATTAATAGCTTTCAGCGGGATGATATTGAAATTTATGTGTGTTTTGTAATTCTGATGGTTAAAGGACCTATATAAGTTGAACCATTTTCATCAATGAAGGCAAGCTGAGTTTTATTCAGAAAATAAACGAGTTTTATCTCATCTATCTTAGTGAGAGTGATTCTCCTAACTTCTTGAGTGATTCATGAATCCATGTGTTTAATCAAAGGTCCTTTATCCCTTTGTGTGTTTCAACTCTTAGGCTTGTCTTCCATTCTTGGAAGTGTGATGTCTATCAATTTCTGTTCCATCTTCTTTTATGTTTCCATTTTCCCGTTTTAAATAATTTCTCAAATTTCTTGCTTGTTAGCATTCCAACAATGATAGATCAGTCAAACGAATCGAACGTTGTGCATTCACACCATTTGGTATTCACAGCCTGACCATCTGGATTTGGAATAGGAAAGGAGGTTTATTATACAAAGTGTTTAACCGAAGGCCATCCATGTTTAGTTGCATTCGATTACGGTAGCGAAAACAATGTTGTGAACCAAAGTTTGGTGGAGAAACTCCAGTTACCAGCAACCTTTCACCTGGATCAAGCATGGATCAAATTCAGTACATGACAATGTGTGAAAGAAGTATTATGTGATATTGCTCCCATGGACTCTTGTCATCTTCTTTTGGGATGGGCATGGCTTCGTTTTAAAACAATCCATCTTGATGAATGTTCCCTTTATTTGAGGCATGAGGGACATCAAAAGAAGTAGAAATTTATGACACCAAGACAAGTCAGTAAGGATCAACGTAGGCTGAAGGAGAAAACAGAACAACAAAATAATAGAAAACGAAGTAATAGAAACTGCAGAAGCAAGGGAAAATAAAGAAAAAGAAATGGAACTAGAGAAAGTTTATTCGTCAATGTTTTTTCTTCTACAGTTTGTGATGTCATTTTACAGGAACAAAAGGATAAGCATGTGAATGAAACACACCAACTTCCATGTTTAAAAAGGAAGCTTGTTCATTGTGCTTTATTATGCATTTGGTCCGTCGATAAGAAGCAAATTCCTCAAACACAATGCATGGAATTATTTATTGTTACATATCAAGGTGGGGTACTGTTGCCAAGAAATGTTATCGACGGATTGCAACCATTGGAAAGTAACAAATATCAAGTTGAATTTGATCCTGGAAGAAGAGAATTTGTTTCAACTTTTGAAAAAATAAAAGTCCTTCACAAGATCATAATAAACTTACATTAAAACTAGTGTCTTAAGATTCGGGACAAATCTTCTCGAAGAAGGAGGGTATGATGTGAATTGCATATGGGTCAAATGGAGGATGACTAATGCGCCGTGTTGATGCAGTTTCTTTTATTTAAACAAGGGCCCAATGCTTTGTAAATTCGGCTGACCAAATTGTGTTTGTGCTTAACCAATTAATGGGCTTTAGTTTTGCTTTATCTTCAAGTTGAAATAAGGATCCATATGCCAACTTAAGAACCAACCTTTGGAAGATCAAGAGGACCTTTGCTCAAAGTTTGTGGGTGACTTTTGGTAGCCTTAAATTCAGTTACAATCAACCATTAAGTAGCAGACCGTTATCAGCTTGAGTGGATCATTAATTAATAGCTTTCAGCGGGATGATATTGAAATTTATGTGTGTTTTGTAATTCTGATGGTTAAAGGACCTATATAAGTTGAACCATTTTCATCAATGAAGGCAAGCTGAGTTTTATTCAGAAAATAAACGAGTTTTATCTCATCTATCTTAGTGAGAGTGATTCTCCTAACTTCTTGAGTGATTCATGAATCCATGAGTTTAATCAAAGGTCCTTTATCCCTTTGTGTGTTTCAACTCTTAGGCTTGTCTTCCATTCTTGGAAGTGTGATGTCTATCAATTTCCGTTCCATCTTCTTTTATGTTTCCATTTTCCCGTTTTAAATAATTTCTCAAATTTCTTGCTTGTTAGCATTCCAACAATGATAGATCAGTCAAACGAATCGAACGCTGTGCATTCACACCATTTGGTATTCACAGCCTGACCATCTGGATTTGGAATAGGAAAGGAGGTTTATTATACAAAGTGTTTAACCGAAGGCCATCCATGTTTAGTTGCATTCGATTACGGTAGCGAAAACAATGTTGTGAACCAAAGTTTGGTGGAGAAACTCCAGTTACCAGCAACCTTTCACCTGGATCAAGCATGGATCAAATTCAGTACATGACAATGTGTGAAAGAAGTATTATGTGATATTGCTCCCATGGACTCTTGTCATCTTCTTTTGGGATGGGCATGGCTTCGTTTTAAAACAATCCATCTTGATGAATGTTCCCTTTATTTGAGGCATGAGGGACATCAAAAGAAGTAGAAATTTATGACACCAAGACAAGTCAGTAAGGATCAACGTAGGCTGAAGGAGAAAACAGAACAACAAAATAATAGAAAACGAAGTAATATAAACTGCAGAAGGAAGGGAAAATAAAGAAAAAGAAATGGAACTAGAGAAAGTTTATTCGTCAATGTTTTTTCTTCTACAGTTTGTGATGTCATTTTACAGGAACAAAAGGATAAGCATGTGAATGAAACACACCAACTTCCATGTTTAAAAAGGAAGCTTGTTCATAGTGCTTTATTATGCATTTGGTCCGTCGATAAGAAGCAAATTCCTCAAACACAATGCATGGAATTATTTATTGTTACATATCAAGGTGGGGTACTGTTGCCAAGAAATGTTATCGACGGATTGCAACCATTGGAAAGTAACAAATATCAAGTTGAATTTGATCCTGGAAGAAGAGAATTTGTTTCAACTTTTGAAAAAATAAAAGTCCTTCACAAGATCATAATAAACTTACATTAAAACTAGTGTCTTAAGATTCGGGACAAATCTTCTCGAAGAAGGAGGGTATGATGTGAATTGCATATGGGTCAAATGGAGGATGACTAATGCGCCGTGTTGATGCAGTTTCTTTTATTTAAACAAGGGCCCAATGCTTTGTAAATTCGGCTGACCAAATTGTGTTTGTGCTTAACCAATTAATGGGCTTTAGTTTTGCTTTATCTTCAAGTTGAAATAAGGATCCATATGCCAACTTAAGAACCAACCTTTGGAAGATCAAGAGGACCTTTGCTCAAAGTTTGTGGGTGACTTTTGGTAGCCTTAACTTCAGTTACAATCAACCATTAAGTAGCAGACCGTTATCAGCTTGAGTGGATCATTAATTAATAGCTTTCAGCGGGATGATATTGAAATTTATGTGTGTTTTGTAATTCTGATGGTTAAAGGACCTATATAAGTTGAACCATTTTCATCAATGAAGGCAAGCTGAGTTTTATTCAGAAAATAAACGAGTTTTATCTCATCTATCTTAGTGAGAGTGATTCTCCTAACTTCTTGAGTGATTCATGAATCCATGAGTTTAATCAAAGGTCCTTTATCCCTTTGTGTGTTTCAACTCTTAGGCTTGTCTTCCATTCTTGGAAGTGTGATGTCTATCAATTTCTGTTCCATCTTCTTTTATGTTTCCATTTTCCCGTTTTAAATAATTTCTCAAATTTCTTGCTTGTTAGCATTCCAACAATGATAGATCAGTCAAACGAATCGAACGCTGTGCATTCACACCATTTGGTATTCACAGCCTTGCCATCTAGATTTGGAATAGGAAAGGAAGTTTATTATATAAAGTGTTTAACCGAAGGCCATCCATGTTTAGTTGCATTCGATTACGGTAGCGAAAACAATGTTGTGAACCAAAGTTTGGTGGAGAAACTCCAGTTACCAGCAACCTTTCATCTGGATCAAGCATGGATCAAATTCAGTGCATGACAATGTGTGAAAGAAGTATTATGTGATATTGCTCCCATGGACTCTTGTCATCTTCTTTTGGGATGGGCATGGCTTCATTTTAAAACACTCCATCTTGATGAATGTTCCCTTTATTTGAGGCATGAGAGACATCAGAAGAAGTAGAAGTTTATGACACCAAGACAAGTCAGTAAGGATCAACGTAGGCTGAAGGAGAAAACAGAACAACAAAATAATAGAAAACGAAGTAATAGAAACTGCAGAAGCAAGGGAAAATAAAGAAAAAGAAATGGAACTAGAGAAAGTTTATTCGTCAATGTTTTTTCTTCTACAGTTTGTGATGTCATTTTACAGGAACAAAAGGATAAGCATGTGAAGGAAATACACGAACTTTCATGTTTGAAAAGGAAGCTTGTTCATAGTGCTTTATCATGCATTTGGTCCGTCGATACGAAACAAATTCGTCAAACACAACGCATGGAATTATTTATTGTTACATATCAAGGTGGGGTACTGTTGCCAAGAAATGTTATCGACGGATTGCAACCATTGGAAAGTAACAAATATCAAGTTGAATTTGATCCTGGAAGAAGAGAATTAGTTTCAACTTGTGAAAAAATAAAATTCCTTCACAAGATCATAATAAAAAGGTACCTTAAAACTAGTGTCTTAAGATTCGGGACAAATCTTCTCGAAGAAGGAGGGTATGATGTGAATTGTATATGGGTCAAATGGAGGATGACTAATGCGCCGTGTTGATGCAGTTTCTTTTATTTAAACAAGGGCCCAATGCTTTGTAAAATCGGCTGACCAAATTGTGTTTGTGCTTAACCAATTAATGGGCTTTAGTTTTGCTTTATCTTCAAGTTGAAATAAGGGTCCATATGCCAACTTAAGAACCAACCTTTGGAAGATCAAGAGGACCTTTGCTCAAAGTTTGTGGATGACTTTTGGTAGCCTTAAATTCAGTTACAATCAACCATTAAGTAGCGGATCATTATTAGCTTGAGTGGATCATTGATTAATAGCTTTCAGCGGGATGATATTGAAATTTATGTGTCTTTTGTAATTCTGAAGGTTAAAGCACCTATATAAGTTGAACCATTTTCATCAATGAAGGCAAGCTGAGTTTTATTCAGAAAATAAACGAGTTTTATCTCATCTATCTTAGTGAGAGTGATTCTCCTAACTTCTTGAGTGATTCAAGAATCCATGAGTTTAATCAAAGGTCCTTTATCCCTTTGTGTGTTTCAACTCTTAGGCTTATCTTCCATTCTTGGAAGTGTGATGTCTATCAATTTCCGTTCCATCTTCTTTTATGTTTCCATTTTCCTGTTTTAAATAATTTCTCAAATTTCTTGCTTGTTAGCATTCCAACAATGATAGATCAGTCAAACGAATCGAACGCTGTGCATTCACACCATTTGGTATTCACAGCCATGCCATCTAGATTTGGAATAGGAAAGGAAGTTTATTATATAAAGTGTTTAACCGAAGGCCATCCATGTTTAGTTGCATTCGATTACGGTAGCGAAAACAATGTTGTGAACCAAAGTTTGGTGGAGAAACTCCAGTTACCAGCAACCTTTCATCTGGATCAAGCATGGATCAAATTCAGTGCATGACAATGTGTGAAAGAAGTATTATGTGATATTGCTCCCATGGACTCTTGTCATCTTCTTTTGGGATGGGCATGGCTTCATTTTAAAACACTCCATCTTGATGAATGTTCCCTTTATTTGAGGCATGAGAGACATCAGAAGAAGTAGAAGTTTATGACACCAAGACAAGTCAGTAAGGATCAACGTAGGCTGAAGGAGAAAACAGAACAACAAAATAATAGAAAACGAAGTAATAGAAACTGCAGAAGAAAGGGAAAATAAAGAAAAAGAAATGGAACTAGAGAAAGTTTATTCGTCAATGTTTTTTCTTCTACAGTTTGTGATGTCATTTTACAGGAACAAAAGGATAAGCATGTGAAGGAAATACACGAACTTTCATGTTCGAAAAGGAAGCTTGTTCATAGTGCTTTATCATGCATTTGGTCCGTCGATACGAAACAAATTCGTCAAACACAACGCATGGAATTATTTATTGTTACATATCAAGGTGGGGTACTGTTGCCAAGAAATGTTATCGACGGATTGCAACCATTGGAAAGTAACAAATATCAAGTTGAATTTGATCCTGGAAGAAGAGAATTAGTTTCAACTTGTGAAAAAATAAAATTCCTTCACAAGATCATAATAAAAAGGTACCTTAAAACTAGTGTCTTAAGATTCGGGACAAATCTTCTCGAAGAAGGAGGGTATGATGTGAATTGTATATGGGTCAAATGGAGGATGACTAATGCGCCGTGTTGATGCAGTTTCTTTTATTTAAACAAGGGCCCAATGCTTTGTAAAATCGGCTGACCAAATTGTGTTTGTGCTTAACCAATTAATGGGCTTTAGTTTTGCTTTATCTTCAAGTTGAAATAAGGGTCCATATGCCAACTTAAGAACCAACCTTTGGAAGATCAAGAGGACCTTTGCTCAAAGTTTGTGGATGACTTTTGGTAGCCTTAAATTCAGTTACAATCAACCATTAAGTAGCGGATCATTATTAGCTTGAGTGGATCATTAATTAATAGCTTTCAGCGGGATGATATTGAAATTTATGTGTCTTTTGTAATTCTGATGGTTAAAGCACCTATATAAGTTGAACCATTTTCATCAATGAAGGCAAGCTGAGTTTTATTCAGAAAATAAACGAGTTTTATCTCATCTATCTTAGTGAGAGTGATTCTCCTAAGTTCTTGAGTGATTCAAGAATCCATGAGTTTAATCGAAGGTCCTTTATCCCTTTGTGTGTTTCAACTCTTAGGCTTATCTTCCATTCTTGGAAGTGTGATGTCTATCAATTTTCATTCCGTCTTCTTTTATGTTTCCATTTTCTCGTTTTAAATAATTTCTCAAATTTCTTGCTTGTTAGCATTCCAACAATGATAGATCAGTCAAACGAATCGAATGCTGTGCATTCACACCATTTGGTATTCACAGCCTGACCATCTAGATTTGGAATAGGAAAGGAAGTTTATTATACAAAGTGTTTAACCGAAGGCCATCCATGTTTAGTTGCATTCTATTACGGAAGCGAAAACAATGTTGTGAACCAAAGTTTGGTTGAGAAACTCCAGTTACCAACAACCTTTCATCTGGATCAAGCATGGATCAAATTCAGTGCATGGCAATGTGTGAAAGAAGTATTATGTGATATTGCTCCCATGGACTCTTGTCATCTTCTTTTGGAATGGGCATGGCTTCATTTTAAAACACTCCATCTTGATGAACGTTCCCTTTATTTGAGGCATGATGGACATCAGAAGAAGTAGAAGTATATGACACCAAGACAAGTCAGTAAGGATCAACGTAGGCTGAAGGAGAAAACAAGAAAACAAAAGAATAGAAAAAGAAGTAATAGAAACTGTAGAAGGAAGGGAAAATAAAGAAAAAGGAATGGAACTAGAGAAAGTTTATTCGTCAATGTTTTTTCTTCTACAGTTTGTGATGTCATTTTACAGGAACAAAAGGATAAGCATGTGAAGGAAATACACGAACTTTCATGTTTGAAAAGGAAGCTTGTTCATAGTGCTTTATCATGCATTTGGTCCGTCGATACGAAACAAATTCGTCAAACACAACGCATGGAATTATTTATTGTTACATATCAAGGTGGGGTACTGTTGCCAAGAAATGTTATCGACGGATTGCAACCATTGGAAAGTAACAAATATCAAGTTGAATTTGATCCTGGAAGAAGAGAATTAGTTTCAACTTGTGAAAAAATAAAATTCCTTCACAAGATCATAATAAAAAGGTACCTTAAAACTAGTGTCTTAAGATTCGGGACAAATCTTCTCGAAGAAGGAGGGTATGATGTGAATTGTATATGGGTCAAATGGAGGATGACTAATGCGCCGTGTTGATGCAGTTTCTTTTATTTAAACAAGGGCCCAATGCTTTGTAAAATCGGCTGACCAAATTGTGTTTGTGCTTAACCAATTAATGGGCTTTAGTTTTGCTTTATCTTCAAGTTGAAATAAGGGTCCATATGCCAACTTAAGAACCAACCTTTGGAAGATCAAGAGGACCTTTGCTCAAAGTTTGTGGATGACTTTTGGTAGCCTTAAATTCAGTTACAATCAACCATTAAGTAGCGGATCATTATTAGCTTGAGTGGATCATTAATTAATAGCTTTCAGCGGGATGATATTGAAATTTATGTGTCTTTTGTAATTCTGATGGTTAAAGCACCTATATAAGTTGAACCATTTTCATCAATGAAGGCAAGCTGAGTTTTATTCAGAAAATAAACGAGTTTTATCTCATCTATCTTAGTGAGAGTGATTCTCCTAAGTTCTCGAGTGATTCAAGAATCCATGAGTTTAATCGAAGGTC
Source organism: Vigna unguiculata (assembly GCF_037176805.1). NCBI lineage: Eukaryota > Viridiplantae > Streptophyta > Magnoliopsida > Fabales > Fabaceae > Vigna > Vigna unguiculata. The sequence goes on from NC_140802.1 coordinate 22,654,367, forward strand.
CTTTATCCCTTTGTGTGTTTCAACTCTTAGGCTTATCTTCCATTCTTGGAAGTGTGATGTCTATCAATTTTCATTCCGTCTTTTTTCCATTTTCTCGTTTTAAATAATTTCTCAAATTTCTTGCTTGTTAGCATTCCAACAATGATAGATCAGTCAAACGAATCGAACGCTGTGCATTCACACCATTTGGTATTCACAGCCTGACCATCTGGATTTGGAATAGGAAAGGAAGTTTATTATACAAAGTGTTTAACCGAAGTCCATCCATGTTTAGTTGCATTCTATTACGGAAGCGAAAACAATGTTGTGAACCAAATTTTGGTGGAGAAACTCCAGTTACCAGCAACCTTTCATCTGGATCAAGCATGGATCAAATTCAGTGCATGGCAATGTGTGAAAGAAGTATTATGTGATATTGCTCCCATGGACTCTTGTCATCTTCTTTTGGGATGGGCATGGCTTCATTTTAAAACACTCCATCTTGATGAACGTTCCCTTTATTTGAGGCATGATGGACATCAGAAGAAGTAGAAGTTTATGACACCAAGACAAGTCAGTAAGGATCAACGTAGGCTGAAGGAGAAAACAGGAAAACAAAAGAATAGAAAAAGAAGTAATAGAAACTGTAGAAGGAAGGGAAAATAAAGAAAAAGGAATGGAACTAGAGAAAGTTTATTCGTCAATGTTTTTTCTTCTACAGTTTGTGATGTCATTTTACAGGAACAAAAGGATAAGCATGTGAAGGAAATACACGAACTTTCATGTTTGAAAAGGAAGCTTGTTCATAGTGCTTTATCATGCATTTGGTCCGTCGATACGAAACAAATTCGTCAAACACAACGCATGGAATTATTTATTGTTACATATCAAGGTGGGGTACTGTTGCCAAGAAATGTTATCGACGGATTGCAACCATTGGAAAGTAACAAATATCAAGTTGAATTTGATCCTGGAAGAAGAGAATTAGTTTCAACTTGTGAAAAAATAAAATTCCTTCACAAGATCATAATAAAAACGTACCTTAAAACTAGTGTCTTAAGATTCGGTACAAATCTTCTCGAAGAAGGAGGGTATGATGTGAATTGTATATGGGTCAAATGGAGGATGACTAATGCGCTGTGTTGATGCAGTTTCTTTTATTTAAACAAGGGCCCAATGCTTTGTAAAATCGGCTGACCAAATTGTGTTTGTGCTTAACCAATTAATGGGCTTTAGTTTTGCTTTATCTTCAAGTTGAAATAAAGGTCCATATGCCAACTTAAGAACCAACCTTTGGAAGATCAAGAGGACCTTTGCTCAAAGTTTGTGGATGACTTTTGGTAGCCTTAAATTCAGTTACAATCAACCATTAAGTAGCGGATCATTATTAGCTTGAGTGGATCATTGATTAATAGCTTTCAGCGGGATGATATTGAAATTTATGTGTCTTTTGTAATTCTGAAGGTTAAAGCACCTATATAAGTTGAACCATTTTCATCAATGAAGGCAAGCTGAGTTTTATTCAGAAAATAAACGAGTTTTATCTCATCTATCTTAGTGAGAGTGATTCTCCTAACTTCTTGAGTGATTCAAGAATCCATGAGTTTAATCAAAGGTCCTTTATCCCTTTGTGTGTTTCAACTCTTAGGCTTATCTTCCATTCTTGGAAGTGTGATGTCTATCAATTTCCGTTCCATCTTCTTTTATGTTTCCATTTTCCCGTTTTAAATAATTTCTCAAATTTCTTGCTTGTTAGCATTCCAACAATGATAGATCAGTCAAACGAATCGAACGCTGTGCATTCACACCATTTGGTATTCACAGCCTGACCATCTAGATTTGGAATAGGAAAGGAAGTTTATTATACAAAGTGTTTAACCAAAGGCCATCCATGTTTAGTTACATTCGATTACGGTAGCGAAAACAATGTTGTGAACCAAAGTTTGGTGGAGAAACTCCAGTTACCAGCAACCTTTCATCTGGATCAAGCATGGATCAAATTCAGTGCATGACAATGTGTGAAAGAAGTATTATGTGATATTGCTCCCATGGACTCTTGTCATCTTCTTTTGGGATGGGCATGGCTTCATTTTAAAACACTCCATCTTGATGAATGTTCCCTTTATTTGAGGCATGAGAGACATCAGAAGAAGTAGAAGTTTATGACACCAAGACAAGTCAGTAAGGATCAACGTAGGCTGAAGGAGAAAACAGAACAACAAAATAATAGAAAACGAAGTAATAGAAACTGCAGAAGAAAGGGAAAATAAAGAAAAAGAAATGGAACTAGAGAAAGTTTATTCGTCAATGTTTTTTCTTCTACAGTTTGTGATGTCATTTTACAGGAACAAAAGGATAAGCATGTGAAGGAAATACACGAACTTTCATGTTTGAAAAGGAAGCTTGTTCATAGTGCTTTATCATGCATTTGGTCCGTCGATACGAAACAAATTCGTCAAACACAACGCATGGAATTATTTATTGTTACATATCAAGGTGGGGTACTATTGCCAAGAAATGTTATCGACGGACTGCAACCATTGGAAAGTAACAAATATCAAGTTGAATTTGATCCTGGAAGAAGAGAATTAGTTTCAACTTGTGAAAAAATAAAATTCCTTCACAAGATCATAATAAAAAGGTACCTTAAAACTAGTGTCTTAAGATTCGGGACAAATCTTCTCGAAGAAGGAGGGTATGATGTGAATTGTATATGGGTCAAATGGAGGATGACTAATGCGCCGTGTTGATGCAGTTTCTTTTATTTAAACAAGGGCCCAATGCTTTGTAAAATCGGCTGACCAAATTGTGTTTGTGCTTAACCAATTAATGGGCTTTAGTTTTGCTTTATCTTCAAGTTGAAATAAGGGTCCATATGCCAACTTAAGAACCAACCTTTGGAAGATCAAGAGGACCTTTGCTCAAAGTTTGTGGATGACTTTTGGTAGCCTTAAATTCAGTTACAATCAACCATTAAGTAGCGGATCATTATTAGCTTGAGTGGATCATTAATTAATAGCTTTCAGCGGGATGATATTGAAATTTATGTGTCTTTTGTAATTCTGATGGTTAAAGCACCTATATAAGTTGAACCATTTTCATCAATGAAGACAAGCTGAGTTTATTCAGAAAATAAACGAGTTTTATCTCACCTATCTTAGTGAGAGTGATTCTCCTAAGTTCTTGAGTGATTCAAGAATCCATGAGTTTAATCGAAGGTCCTTTATCCCTTTGTGTGTTTCAACTCTTAGGCTTATCTTCCATTCTTGGAAGTGTGATGTCTATCAATTTTCATTCCGTCTTTTTTCCATTTTCTCGTTTTAAATAATTTCTCAAATTTCTTGCTTGTTAGCATTCCAACAATGATAGATCAGTCAAACGAATCGAACGCTGTGCATTCACACCATTTGGTATTCACAGCCTGACCATCTGGATTTGGAATAGGAAAGGAAGTTTATTATACAAAGTGTTTAACCGAAGGCCATCCATGTTTAGTTGCATTCTATTACGGAAGCGAAAACAATGTTGTGAACCAAATTTTGGTGGAGAAACTCCAGTTACCAGCAACCTTTCATCTGGATCAAGCATGGATCAAATTCAGTGCATGGCAATGTGTGAAAGAAGTATTATGTGATATTGCTCCCATGGACTCTTGTCATCTTCTTTTGGGATGGGCATGGCTTCATTTTAAAACACTCCATCTTGATGAATGTTCCCTTTATTTGAGGCATGAGAGACATCAGAAGAAGTAGAAGTTTATGACACCAAGACAAGTCAGTAAGGATCAACGTAGGCTGAAGGAGAAAACAGAACAACAAAATAATAGAAAACGAAGTAATAGAAACTGCAGAAGAAAGGGAAAATAAAGAAAAAGAAATGGAACTAGAGAAAGTTTATTCGTCAATGTTTTTTCTTCTACAGTTTGTGATGTCATTTTACAGGAACAAAAGGATAAGCATGTGAAGGAAATACACGAACTTTCATGTTTGAAAAGGAAGCTTGTTCATAGTGCTTTATCATGCATTTGGTCCGTCGATACGAAACAAATTCGTCAAACACAATGCATGGAATTATTTATTGTTACATATCAAGGTGGGGTACTGTTGCCAAGAAATGTTATCGACGGATTGCAACCATTGGAAAGTAACAAATATCAAGTTGAATTTGATCCTGGAAGAAGAGAATTAGTTTCAACTTGTGAAAAAATAAAATTCCTTCACAAGATCATAATAAAAAGGTACCTTAAAACTAGTGTCTTAAGATTCGGGACAAATCTTCTCGAAGAAGGAGGGTATGATGTGAATTGTATATGGGTCAAATGGAGGATGACTAATGCGCCGTGTTGATGCAGTTTCTTTTATTTAAACAAGGGCCCAATGCTTTGTAAAATCGGCTGACCAAATTGTGTTTGTGCTTAACCAATTAATGGGCTTTAGTTTTGCTTTATCTTCAAGTTGAAATAAGGGTCCATATGCCAACTTAAGAACCAACCTTTGGAAGATCAAGAGGACCTTTGCTCAAAGTTTGTGGATGACTTTTGGTAGCCTTAAATTCAGTTACAATCAACCATTAAGTAGCGGATCATTATTAGCTTGAGTGGATCATTGATTAATAGCTTTCAGCGGGATGATATTGAAATTTATGTGTCTTTTGTAATTCTGAAGGTTAAAGCACCTATATAAGTTGAACCATTTTCATCAATGAAGGCAAGCTGAGTTTTATTCAGAAAATAAACGAGTTTTATCTCATCTATCTTAGTGAGAGTGATTCTCCTAACTTCTTGAGTGATTCAAGAATCCATGAGTTTAATCGAAGGTCCTTTATCCCTTTGTGTGTTTCAACTCTTAGGCTTATCTTCCATTCTTGGAAGTGTGATGTCTATCAATTTTCATTTCGTCTTCTTTTATGTTTCCATTTTCTCGTTTTAAATAATTTCTCAAATTTCTTGCTTATTAGCATTCCAACAATGATAGATCAGTCAAACGAATTGAATGCTGTGCATTCACACCATTTGGTATTCACAGCCTGACCATCTAGATTTGGAATAGGAAAGGAAGTTTATTATACAAAGTGTTTAACCGAAGGCCATCCATGTTTAGTTGCATTCGATTACGGAAGCGAAAACAATGTTGTGAACCAAAGTTTGGTGGAGAAACTCCAGTTACCAGCAACCTTTCATCTGGATCAAGCATGGATCAAATTCAGTGCATGGCAATGTGTGAAAGAAGTATTATGTGATATTGCTCCCATGGACTCTTGTCATCTTCTTTTGGGATGGGCATGGCTTCATTTTAAAACACTCCATCTTGATGAACGTTCTCTTTATTTGAGGCATGATGGACATCAGAAGAAGTAGAAGTTTATGACACCAAGACAAGTCAGTAAGGATCAACGTAGGCTGATGGAGAAAACAGAAAAACAAAAGAATAGAAAAAGAAGTAATAGAAACTGTAGAAGGAAGGGAAAATAAAGAAAAAGGAATGAAACTAGAGAAAGTTTATTCGTCAATGTTTTTTCTTCTACAGTTTGTGATGTCATTTTACAGGAACAGAAGGATAAGCATGTGAAGGAAATACACGAACTTTCATGTTTGAAAAGGAAGCTTGTTCATAGTGCTTTATCATGCATTTGGTCCGTCGATACGAAACAAATTCGTCAAACACAACGCATGGAATTATTTATTGTTACATATCAAGGTGGGGTACTGTTGCCAAGAAATGTTATCGACGGATTGCAACCATTGGAAAGTAACAAATATCAAGTTGAATTTGATCCTGGAAGAAGAGAATTAGTTTCAACTTGTGAAAAAATAAAATTCCTTCACAAGATCATAATAAAAAGGTACCTTAAAACTAGTGTCTTAAGATTCGGGACAAATCTTCTCGAAGAAGGAGGGTATGATGTGAATTGCATATGGGTCAAATGGAGGATGACTAATGCGCCGTGTTGATGCAGTTTCTTTTATTTAAACAAGGGCCCAATGCTTTGTAAAATCGGCTGACCAAATTGTGTTTGTGTTTAACCAATTAATGGGCTTTAGTTTTGCTTTATCTTCAAGTTGAAATAAGGGTCCATATGCCAACTTAAGAACCAACCTTTGGAAGATCAAGAGGACCTTTGCTCAAAGTTTGTGGATGACTTTTGGTAGCCTTAAATTCAGTTACAATCAACCATTAAGTAGCGGATCATTATTAGCTTGAGTGGATCATTAATTAATAGCTTTCAGCGGGATGATATTGAAATTTATGTGTCTTTTGTAATTCTGATGGTTAAAGCACCTATATAAGTTGAACCATTTTCATCAATGAAGGCAAGCTGAGTTTTATTTAGAAAATAAACGAGTTTTATCTCATCTATCTTAGTGAGAGTGATTCTCCTAAGTTCTTGAGTGATTCAAGAATCCATGAGTTTAATCGAAGGTCCTTTATCCCTTTGTGTGTTTCAACTCTTAGGCTTATCTTCCATTCTTGGAAGTGTGATGTCTATCAATTTTCATTCCGTCTTCTTTTATGTTTCCATTTTCTCGTTTTAAATAATTTCTCAAATTTCTTGCTTGTTAGCATTCCAACAATGATAGATCAGTCAAACGAATCGAATGCTGTGCATTCACACCATTTGGTATTCACAGCCTGACCATCTAGATTTGGAATAGGAAAGGAAGTTTATTATACAAAGTGTTTAACCGAAGGCCATCCATGTTTAGTTGCATTCTATTACGGAAGCGAAAATAATGTTGTGAACCAAAGTTTGGTGGAGAAACTCCAGTTACCAGCAACCTTTCATCTGGATCAAGCATGGATCAAATTCAGTGCATGGCAATGTGTGAAAGAAGTATTATGTGATATTGCTCCCATGGACTCTTGTCATCTTCTTTTGGGATGGGCATGGCTTCATTTTAAAACACTCCATCTTGATGAACGTTCCCTTTATTTGAGGCATGATGGACATCAGAAGAGGTAGAAGTTTATGACACCAAGACAAGTCAGTAAGGATCAACGTAGGCTGAAGGAGAAAACAGGAAAACAAAAGAATAGAAAAAGAAGTAATAGAAACTGTAGAAGGAAGGGAAAATAAAGAAAAAGGAATGAAACTAGAGAAAGTTTATTCGTCAATGTTTTTTCTTCTACAGTTTGTGATGTCATTTTACAGGAACAAAAGGATAAGCATGTGAAGGAAATACACGAACTTTCATGTTTGAAAAGGAAGCTTGTTCATAGTGCTTTATCATGCATTTGGTCCGTCGATACGAAACAAATTCGTCAAACACAACGCATGGAATTATTTATTGTTACATATCAAGGTGGGGTACTGTTGCCAAGAAATGTTATCGACGGATTGCAACCATTGGAAAGTAACAAATATCAAGTTGAATTTGATCCTGGAAGAAGAGAATTAGTTTCAACTTGTGAAAAAATAAAATTCCTTCACAAGATCATAATAAAAAGGTACCTTAAAACTAATGTCTTAAGATTCGGGACAAATCTTCTCGAAGAAGGAGGGTATGATGTGAATTGCATATGGGTCAAATGGAGGATGACTAATGCGCCGTGTTGATGTAGTTTCTTTTATTTAAACAAGGGCCCAATACTTTGTAAAATCGGCTGACCAAATTGTGTTTGTGTTTAACCAATTAATGGGCTTTAGTTTTGCTTTATCTTCAAGTTGAAATAAGGGTCCATATGCCAACTTAAGAACCAACCTTTGGAAGATCAAGAGGACCTTTGCTCAAAGTTTGTGGATGACTTTTGGTAGCCTTAAATTCAGTTACAATCAACCATTAAGTAGCGGATCATTATTAGCTTGAGTGGATCATTAATTAATAGCTTTCAGCGGGATGATATTGAAATTTATGTGTCTTTTGTAATTCTGATGGTTAAAGCACCTATATAAGTTGAACCATTTTCATCAATGAAGGCAAGCTGAGTTTTATTTAGAAAATAAACGAGTTTTATCTCATCTATCTTAGTGAGAGTGATTCTCCTAAGTTCTTGAGTGATTCAAGAATCCATGAGTTTAATCGAAGGTCCTTTATCCCTTTGTGTGTTTCAACTCTTAGGCTTATCTTCCATTCTTGGAAGTGTGATGTCTATCAATTTTCATTTCGTCTTCTTTTATGTTTCCATTTTCTCGTTTTAAATAATTTCTCAAATTTCTTGCTTGTTAGCATTCCAACAATGATAGATCAGTCAAACGAATCGAATGCTGTGCATTCACACCATTTGGTATTCACAGCCTGACCATCTAGATTTGGAATAGGAAAGGAAGTTTATTATACAAAGTGTTTAACCGAAGGCCATCCATGTTTAGTTGCATTCGATTACGGAAGCGAAAACAATGTTGTGAACCAAAGTTTGGTGGAGAAACTCCAGTTACCAGCAACCTTTCATCTGGATCAAGCATGGATCAAATTCAGTGCATGGCAATGTGTGAAAGAAGTATTATGTGATATTGCTCCCATGGACTCTTGTCATCTTCTTTTGGGATGGGCATGGCTTCATTTTAAAACACTCCATCTTGATGAACGTTCTCTTTATTTGAGGCATGATGGACATCAGAAGAAGTAGAAGTTTATGACACCAAGACAAGTCAGTAAGGATCAACGTAGGCTGATGGAGAAAACAGAAAAACAAAAGAATAGAAAAAGAAGTAATAGAAACTGTAGAAGGAAGGGAAAATAAAGAAAAAGGAATGAAACTAGAGAAAGTTTATTCGTCAATGTTTTTTCTTCTACAGTTTGTGATGTCATTTTACAGGAACAGAAGGATAAGCATGTGAAGGAAATACACGAACTTTCATGTTTGAAAAGGAAGCTTGTTCATAGTGCTTTATCATGCATTTGGTCCGTCGATACGAAACAAATTCGTCAAACACAACGCATGGAATTATTTATTGTTACATATCAAGGTGGGGTACTGTTGCCAAGAAATGTTATCGACGGATTGCAACCATTGGAAAGTAACAAATATCAAGTTGAATTTGATCCTGGAAGAAGAGAATTAGTTTCAACTTGTGAAAAAATAAAATTCCTTCACAAGATCATAATAAAAAGGTACCTTAAAACTAGTGTCTTAAGATTCGGGACAAATCTTCTCGAAGAAGGAGGGTATGATGTGAATTGCATATGGGTCAAATGGAGGATGACTAATGCGCCGTGTTGATGCAGTTTCTTTTATTTAAACAAGGGCCCAATGCTTTGTAAAATCGGCTGACCAAATTGTGTTTGTGTTTAACCAATTAATGGGCTTTAGTTTTGCTTTATCTTCAAGTTGAAATAAGGGTCCATATGCCAACTTAAGAACCAACCTTTGGAAGATCAAGAGGACCTTTGCTCAAAGTTTGTGGATGACTTTTGGTAGCCTTAAATTCAGTTACAATCAACCATTAAGTAGCGGATCATTATTAGCTTGAGTGGATCATTAATTAATAGCTTTCAGCGGGATGATGTTGAAATTTATGTGTCTTTTGTAATTCTGATGGTTAAAGCACCTATATAAGTTGAACCATTTTTATCAATGAAGGCAAGCTGAGTTTTATTCAGAAAATAAACGAGTTTTATCTCATCTATCTTAGTGAGAGTGATTCTCCTAAGTTCTTGAGTGATTCAAGAATCCATGAGTTTAATCAAAGGTCCTTTATCCCTTTGTGTGTTTCAACTCTTAGGCTTATCTTCCATTCTTGGAAGTGTGATGTCTACCAATTTTCACTCCGTCTTCTTTTATGTTTCCATTTTCTCGTTTTAAATAATTTCTCAAATTTCTTGCTTGTTAGCATTCCAACAATGATAGATCAGTCAAACGAATCGAATGCTGTGCATTCACACCATTTGATATTCACAGCCTAACCATCTAGATTTGGAATAGGAAAGGAAGTTTATTATACAAAGTGTTTAACCGAAGGCCATCCATGTTTAGTTGCATTCGATTACGGAAGCGAAAACAATGTTGTGAACCAAAGTTTGGTGGAGAAACTCCAGTTACCAGCAACCTTTCATCTGGATCAAGCATGGATCAAATTCAGTGCATGGCAATGTGTGAAAGAAGTATTATGTGATATTGCTCCCATGGACTCTTGTCATCTTCTTTTGGGATGGGCATGGCTTCATTTTAAAACACTCCATCTTGATGAACGTTCTCTTTATTTGAGGCATGATGGACATCAGAAGAAGTAGAAGTTTATGACACCAAGACAAGTCAGTAAGGATCAACGTAGGCTGATGGAGAAAACAGAAAAACAAAAGAATAGAAAAAGAAGTAATAGAAACTGTAGAAGGAAGGGAAAATAAAGAAAAAGGAATGAAACTAGAGAAAGTTTATTCGTCAATGTTTTTTCTTCTACAGTTTGTGATGTCATTTTACAGGAACAAAAGGATAAGCATGTGAAGGAAATACACGAACTTTCATGTTTGAAAAGGAAGCTTGTTCATAGTGCTTTATCATGCATTTGGTCCGTCGATATGAAACAAATTCGTCAAACACAACGCATGGAATTATTTATTGTTACATATCAAGGTGGGGTACTGTTGCCAAGAAATGTTATCGACGGATTGCAACCATTGGAAAGTAACAAATATCAAGTTGAATTTGATCTTGGAAGAAGAGAATTAGTTTCAACTTGTGAAAAAATAAAATTCCTTCACAAGATCATAATAAAAAGGTACCTTAAAACTAGTGTCTTAAGATTCGGGACAAATCTTCTCGAAGAAGGAGGGTATGATGTGAATTGCATATGGGTCAAATGGAGGATGACTAATGCGCCGTGTTGATGCAGTTTCTTTTATTTAAACAAGGGCCCAATGCTTTGTAAAATCGGCTGACCAAATTGTGTTTGTGTTTAACCAATTAATGGGCTTTAGTTTTGCTTTATCTTCAAGTTGAAATAAGGGTCCATATGCCAACTTAAGAACCAACCTTTGGAAGATCAAGAGGACCTTTGCTCAAAGTTTGTGGATGACTTTTGGTAGCCTTAAATTCAGTTACAATCAACCATTAAGTAGCGGATCATTATTAGCTTGAGTGGATCATTAATTAATAGCTTTCAGCGGGATGATATTGAAATTTATGTGTCTTTTGTAATTCTGATGGTTAAAGCACCTATATAAGTTGAACAATTTTCATCAATGAAGGCAAGCTGAGTTTTATTCAGAAAATAAACGAGTTTTATCTCATCTATCTTAGTGAGAGTGATTCTCCTAAGTTCTTGAGTGATTCAAGAATCCATGAGTTTAATCGAAGGTCCTTTATCCCTTTGTGTGTTTCAACTCTTAGGCTTATCTTCCATTCTTGGAAGTGTGATGTCTATCAATTTTCATTCCGTCTTCTTTTATGTTTCCATTTTCTCGTTTTAAATAATTTCTCAAATTTCTTGCTTGTTAGCATTCCAACAATGATAGATCAGTCAAACGAATCGAATGCTGTGCATTCACACCATTTGGTATTCACAGCCTGACCATCTAGATTTGGAATAGGAAAGGAAGTTTATTATACAAAGTGTTTAACCGAAGGCCATCCATGTTTAGTTGCATTCGATTACGGAAGCGAAAACAATGTTGTGAACCAAAGTTTGGTGGAGAAACTCCAGTTACCAGCAACCTTTCATCTAGATCAAGCATGGATCAAATTCAGTGCATGGCAATGTGTGAAAGAAGTATTATGTGATATTGCTCCCATGGTCTCTTGTCATCTTCTTTTGGGATGGGCATGGCTTCATTTTAAAACACTCCATCTTGATGAACGTTCTCTTTATTTGAGGCATGATGGACATAAGAAGAAGTAGAAGTTTATGACACCAAGACAAGTCAGTAAGGATCAACGTAGGCTGATGGAGAAAACAGAAAAACAAAAGAATAGAAAAAGAAGTAATAGAAACTGTAGAAGGAAGGGAAAATAAAGAAAAAGGAATGAAACTAGAGAAAGTTTATTCGTCAATGTTTTTTCTTCTACAGTTTGTGATGTCATTTTACAGGAACAAAAGGATAAGCATGTGAAGGAAATACACGAACTTTCATGTTTGAAAAGGAAGCTTGTTCATAGTGCTTTATCATGCATTTGGTCCGTCGATATGAAACAAATTCGTCAAACACAACGCATGGAATTATTTATTGTTACATATCAAGGTGGGGTATTGTTGCCAAGAAATGTTATCGATGGATTGCAACCATTGGAAAGTAACAAATATCAAGTTGAATTTGATCCTGGAAGAAGAGAAATAGTTTCAACTTGTGAAAAAATAAAATTCCTTCACAAGATCATAATAAAAAGGTACCTTAAAACTAGTGTCTTAAGATTCGGGACAAATCTTCTCGAAGAAGGAGGGTATGATGTGAATTGCATATGGGTCAAATGGAGGATGACTAATGCGCCGTGTTGATGCAGTTTCTTTTATTTAAACAAGGGCCCAATGCTTTGTAAAATCGGCTGACCAAATTGTGTTTGTGCTTAACCAATTAATGGGCTTTAGTTTTGCTTTATCTTCAAGTTGAAATAAGGGTCCATATGCCAACTTAAGAACCAACCTTTGGAAAATCAAGAGGACCTTTGCTCAAAGTTTGTGGATGACTTTTGGTAGCCTTAAATTCAGTTACAATCAACCATTAAGTAGCGGATCATTATTAGCTTGAATGGATCATTAATTAATAGCTTTCAGCGGGATGATGTTGAAATTTATGTGTCTTTTGTAATTCTGATGGTTAAAGCACCTATATAAGTTGAACCATTTTCATCAATGAAGGCAAGCTGAGTTTTATTCAGAAAATAAACGAGTTTTATCTCATCTATCTTAGTGAGAGTGATTCTCCTAAGTTCTTGAGTGATTCAAGAATCCATGAGTTTAATCAAAGGTCCTTTATCCCTTTGTGTGTTTCAACTCTTAGGCTTATCTTCCATTCTTGGAAGTGTGATGTCTACCAATTTTCATTCCGTCTTCTTTTATGTTTCCATTTTCTCGTTTTAAATAATTTCTCAAATTTCTTGCTTGTTAGCATTCCAACAATGATAGATCAGTCAAACGAATCGAATGCTGTGCATTCACACCATTTGATATTCACAGCCTGACCATCTAGATTTGGAATAGGAAAGGAAGTTTATTATACAAAGTGTTTAACCGAAGGCCATCCATGTTTAGTTGCATTCGATTACGGAAGCGAAAACAATGTTGTGAACCAAAGTTTGGTGGAGAAACTCCAGTTACCAGCAACCTTTCATCTGGATCAAGCATGGATCAAATTCAGTGCATGGCAATGTGTGAAAGAAGTATTATGTGATATTGCTCCCATGGACTCTTGTCATCTTCTTTTGGGATGGGCATGGCTTCATTTTAAAACACTCCATCTTGATGAACGTTCTCTTTATTTGAGGCATGATGGACATCAGAAGAAGTAGAAGTTTATGACACCAAGACAAGTCAGTAAGGATCAACGTAGGCTGATGGAGAAAACAGAAAAACAAAAGAATAGAAAAAGAAGTAATAGAAACTGTAGAAGGAAGGGAAAATAAAGAAAAAGGAATGGAACTAGAGAAAGTTTATTCGTCAATGTTTTTTCTTCTACAGTTTGTGATGTCATTTTACAGGAACAAAAGGATAAGCATGTGAAGGAAGTACACGAACTTTCATGTTTGAAAAGGAAGCTTGTTCGTAGTGCTTTATCATGCATTTGGTCCGTCGATATGAAACAAATTCGTCAAACACAACGCATGGAATTATTTATTGTTACATATCAAGGTGGGGTACTGTTGCCAGGAAATGTTATCGACGGATTGCAACCATTGGAAAGTAACAAATATCAAGTTGAATTTGATCCTGGAAGAAGAGAATTAGTTTCAACTTGTGAAAAAATAAAATTCCTTCACAAGATCATAATAAAAAGGTACCTTAAAACTAGTGTCTTAAGATTCGGGACAAATCTTCTCGAAGAAGGAGGGTATGATGTGAATTGCATATGGGTCAAATGGAGGATGACTAATGCGCCGTGTTGATGCAGTTTCTTTTATTTAAACAAGGGCCCAATGCTTTGTAAAATCGGCTGACCAAATTGTGTTTGTGTTTAACCAATTAATGGGCTTTAGTTTGGCTCTATCTTCAAGTTGAAATAAGGGTCCATATGCCAACTTAAGAACCAACCTTTGGAAGATCAAGAGGACCTTTGCTCAAAGTTTGTGGATGACTTTTGGTAGCCTTAAATTCAGTTACAATCAACCATTAAGTAGCGGATCATTATTAGCTTGAGTGGATCATTAATTAATAGCTTTCAGCGGGATGATATTGAAATTTATGTGTCTTTTGTAATTCTGATGGTTAAAGCACCTATATAAGTTGAACCATTTTCATCAATGAAGGCAAGCTGAGTTTTATTTAGAAAATAAACGAGTTTTATCTCATCTATCTTAGTGAGAGTGATTCTCCTAAGTTCTTGAGTGATTCAAGAATCCATGAGTTTAATCGAAGGTCCTTTATCCCTTTGTGTGTTTCAACTCTTAGGCTTATCTTCCATTCTTGGAAGTGTGATGTCTACCAATTTTCATTCCGTCTTCTTTTATGTTTCCATTTTCTCGTTTTAAATAATTTCTCAAATTTCTTGCTTGTTAGCATTCCAACAATGATAGATCAGTCAAACGAATCGAATGCTGTGCATTCACACCATTTGATATTCACATCCTGACCATCTAGATTTGGAATAGGAAAGGAAGTTTATTATACAAAGTGTTTAACCGAAGGCCATCCATGTTTAGTTGCATTCGATTACGGAAGCGAAAACAATGTTGTGAACCAAAGTTTGGTGGAGAAACTCCAGTTACCAGCAACCTTTCATCTGTATCAAGCATGGATCAAATTCAGTGCATGGCAATGTGTGAAAGAAGTATTATGTGATATTGCTCCCATGGACTCTTGTCATCTTCTTTTGGGATGGGCATGGCTTCATTTTAAAACACTCCATCTTGATGAACGTTCTCTTTATTTGAGGCATGATGGACATCAGAAGAAGTAGAAGTTTATGACACCAAGACAAGTCAGTAAGGATCAACGTAGGCTGATGGAGAAAACAGAAAAACAAAAGAATAGAAAAAGAAGTAATAGAAACTGTAGAAGGAAGGGAAAACAAAGAAAAAGGAATGGAACTAGAGAAAGTTTATTCGTCAATGTTTTTTCTTCTACAGTTTGTGATGTCGTTTTACAGGAACAAAAGGATAAGCATGTGAAGGAAATACACGAACTTTCATGTTTGAAAAGGAAGCTTGTTCATAGTGCTTTATCATGCATTTGGTCCGTCGATACGAAACAAATTCGTCAAACACAACGCATGGAATTATTTATTGTTACATATCAAGGTGGGGTACTGTTGCCAAGAAATGTTATCGACGGATTGCAACCATTGGAAAGTAACAAATATCAAGTTGAATTTGATCCTGGAAGAAGAGAATTAGTTTCAACTTGTGAAAAAATAAAATTCCTTCACAAGATCATAATAAAAAGGTACCTTAAAACTAGTGTCTTAAGATTCGGGACAAATCTTCTCGAAGAAGGAGGGTATGATGTGAATTGCATATGGGTCAAATGGAGGATGACTAATGTGCCGTGTTGATGCAGTTTCTTTTATTTAAACAAGGGCCCAATGCTTTGTAAAATCGGCTGACCAAATTGTGTTTGTGTTTAACCAATTAATGGGCTTTAGTTTTGCTTTATCTTCAAGTTGAAATAAGGGTCCATATGCCAACTTAAGAACCAACCTTTGGAAGATCAAGAGGACCTTTGCTCAAAGTTTGTGGATGACTTTTGGTAGCCTTAAATTCAGTTACAATCAACCATTAAGTAGCGGATCATTATTAGCTTGAGTGGATCATTAATTAATAGCTTTCAGCGGGATGATATTGAAATTTATGTGTCTTTTGTAATTCTGATGGTTAAAGCACCTATATAAGTTGAACCATTTTCATCAATGAAGGCAAGCTGAGTTTTATTCAGAAAATAAACGAGTTTTATCTCACCTATCTTAGTGAGAGTGATTCTCCTAAGTTCTTGAGTGATTCAAGAATCCATGAGTTTAATCGAAGGTCCTTTATCCCTTTGTGTGTTTCAACTCTTAGGCTTATCTTCCATTCTTGGAAGTGTGATGTCTTTCAATTTTCATTCCGTCTTCTTTTATGTTTCCATTTTCTCGTTTTAAATAATTTCTCAAATTTCTTGCTTGTTAGCATTCCAACAATGATAGATCAGTCAAACGAATCGAATGCTGTGCATTCACACCATTTGGTATTCACAGCCTGACCATCTAGATTTGGAATAGGAAAGGAAGTTTATTATACAAAGTGTTTAACCGAAGGCCATCCATGTTTAGTTGCATTCGATTACGGAAGCGAAAACAATGTTGTGAACCAAAGTTTGGTGGAGAAACTCCAGTTACCAGCAACCTTTCATCTGGATCAAGCATGGATCAAATTCAGTGCATGGCAATGTGTGAAAGAAGTATTATGTGATATTGCTCCCATGGACTCTTGTCATCTTCTTTTGGGATGGGCATGGCTTCATTTTAAAACACTCCATCTTGATGAACGTTCTCTTTATTTGAGGCATGATGGACATCAGAAGAAGTAGAAGTTTATGACACCAAGACAAGTCAGTAAGGATCAACGTAGGCTGATGGAGAAAACAGAAAAACAAAAGAATAGAAAAAGAAGTAATAGAAACTGTAGAAGGAAGGGAAAACAAAGAAAAAGGAATGGAACTAGAGAAAGTTTATTCGTCAATGTTTTTTCTTCTACAGTTTGTGATGTCATTTTACAGGAACAAAAGGATAAGCATGTGAAGGAAATACACGAACTTTCATGTTTGAAAAGGAAGCTTGTTCATAGTGCTTTATCATGCATTTGGTCCGTCGATACGAAACAAATTCGTCAAACACAACGCATGGAATTATTTATTGTTACATATCAAGGTGGGGTACTGTTGCCAAGAAATGTTATCGACGGATTGCAACCATTGGAAAGTAACAAATATCAAGTTGAATTTGATCCTGGAAGAAGAGAATTAGTTTCAACTTGTGAAAAAATAAAATTCCTTCACAAGATCATAATAAAAAGGTACCTTAAAACTAGTGTCTTAAGATTCGGGACAAATCTTCTCGAAGAAGGAGGGTATGATGTGAATTGCATATGGGTCAAATGGAGGATGACTAATGCGCCGTGTTGATGCAGTTTCTTTTATTTAAACAAGGGCCCAATGCTTTGTAAAATCGGCTGACCAAATTGTGTTTGTGCTTAACCAATTAATGGGCTTTAGTTTTGCTTTATCTTCAAGTTGAAATAAGGGTCCATATGCCAACTTAAGAACCAACCTTTGGAAGATCAAGAGGACCTTTGCTCAAAGTTTGTGGATGACTTTTGGTAGCCTTAAATTCAGTTACAATCAACAATTAAGTAGCGGATCATTATTAGCTTGAGTGGATCATTAATTAATAGCTTTCAGCGGGATGATATTGAAATTTATGTGTCTTTTGTAATTCTGATGGTTAAAGCACCTATATAAGTTGAACCATTTTCATCAATGAAGGCAAGCTGAGTTTTATTCAGAAAATAAACGAGTTTTATCTCATCTATCTTAGTGAGAGTGATTCTCCTAAGTTCTTGAGTGATTCAAGAATCCATGAGTTTAATCGAAGGTCCTTTATCCCTTTGTGTGTTTCAATTCTTAGGCTTATCTTCCATTCTTGGAAGTGTGATGTCTATCAATTTTCATTCCGTCTTCTTTTATGTTTCCATTTTCTCGTTTTTAATAATTTCTCAAATTTCTTGCTTGTTAGCATTCCAACAATGATAGATCAGTCAAACGAATCGAATGTTGTGCATTCACACCATTTGGTATTCACAGCCTGACCATCTAGATTTGGAATAGGAAAGGAAGTTTATTATACAAAGTGTTTAACCGAAGGCCATCCATGTTTAGTTGCATTCGATTACGGAAGCGAAAACAATGTTGTGAACCAAAGTTTGGTGGAGAAACTCCAGTTACCAGCAACCTTTCATCTGGATCAAGCATGGATCAAATTCAGTGCATGGCAATGTGTGAAAGAAGTATTATGTGATATTGCTCCCATGGACTCTTGTCATCTTCTTTTGGGATGGGCATGGCTTCATTTTAAAACACTCCATCTTGATGAACGTTCTCTTTATTTGAGGCATGATGGACATCAGAAGAAGTAGAAGTTTATGACACCAAGACAAGTCAGTAAGGATCAACGTAGGCTGAAGGAGAAAACAGAAAAACAAAAGAATAGAAAAAGAAGTAATAGAAACTGTAGAAGCAAGGGAAAACAAAGAAAAAGGAATGGAACTAGAGAAAGTTTATTCGTCAATGTTTTTTCTTCTACAGTTTGTGATGTCGTTTTACAGGAACAAAAGGATAAGCATGTGAAGGAAATACACGAACTTTCATGTTTGAAAAGGAAGCTTGTTCATAGTGCTTTATCATGCATTTGGTCCGTCGATACGAAACAAATTCGTCAAACACAACGCATGGAATTATTTATTGTTACATATCAAGGTGGGGTACTGTTGCCAAGAAATGTTATCGACGGATTGCAACCATTGGAAAGTAACAAATATCAAGTTGAATTTGATCCTGGAAGAAGAGAATTAGTTTCAACTTGTGAAAAAATAAAATTCCTTCACAAGATCATAATAAAAAGGTACCTTAAAACTAGTGTCTTAAGATTCGGGACAAATCTTCTCGAAGAAGGAGGGTATGATGTGAATTGCATATGGGTCAAATGGAGGATGACTAATGCGCCGTGTTGATGCAGTTTCTTTTATTTAAACAAGGGCCCAATGCTTTGTAAAATCGGCTGACCAAATTGTGTTTGTGTTTAACCAATTAATGGGCTTTAGTTTTGCTTTATCTTCAAGTTGAAATAAGGGTCCATATGCCAACTTAAGAACCAACCTTTGGAAGATCAAGAGGACCTTTGCTCAAAGTTTGTGGATGACTTTTGGTAGCCTTAAATTCAGTTACAATCAACCATTAAGTAGCGGATCATTATTAGCTTGAGTGGATCATTAATTAATAGCTTTCAGCGGGATGATATTGAAATTTATGTGTCTTTTGTAATTCTGATGGTTAAAGCACCTATATAAGTTGAACCATTTTCATCAATGAAGGCAAGCTGAGTTTTATTCAGAAAATAAACGAGTTTTATCTCACCTATCTTAGTGAGAGTGATTCTCCTAAGTTCTTGAGTGATTCAAGAATCCATGAGTTTAATCGAAGGTCCTTTATCCCTTTGTGTGTTTCAACTCTTAGGCTTATCTTCCATTCTTGGAAGTGTGATGTCTTTCAATTTTCATTCCGTCTTCTTTTATGTTTCCATTTTCTCGTTTTAAATAATTTCTCAAATTTCTTGCTTGTTAGCATTCCAACAATGATAGATCAGTCAAACGAATCGAATGCTGTGCATTCACACCATTTGGTATTCACAGCCTGACCATCTAGATTTGGAATAGGAAAGGAAGTTTATTATACAAAGTGTTTAACCGAAGGCCATCCATGTTTAGTTGCATTCGATTACGGAAGCGAAAACAATGTTGTGAACCAAAGTTTGGTGGAGAAACTCCAGTTACCAGCAACCTTTCATCTGGATCAAGCATGGATCAAATTCAGTGCATGGCAATGTGTGAAAGAAGTATTATGTGATATTGCTCCCATGGACTCTTGTCATCTTCTTTTGGGATGGGCATGGCTTCATTTTAAAACACTCCATCTTGATGAACGTTCTCTTTATTTGAGGCATGATGGACATCAGAAGAAGTAGAAGTTTATGACACCAAGACAAGTCAGTAAGGATCAACGTAGGCTGATGGAGAAAACAGAAAAACAAAAGAATAGAAAAAGAAGTAATAGAAACTGTAGAAGGAAGGGAAAACAAAGAAAAAGGAATGGAACTAGAGAAAGTTTATTCGTCAATGTTTTTTCTTCTACAGTTTGTGATGTCATTTTACAGGAACAAAAGGATAAGCATGTGAAGGAAATACACGAACTTTCATGTTTGAAAAGGAAGCTTGTTCATAGTGCTTTATCATGCATTTGGTCCGTCGATACGAAACAAATTCGTCAAACACAACGCATGGAATTATTTATTGTTACATATCAAGGTGGGGTACTGTTGCCAAGAAATGTTATCGACGGATTGCAACCATTGGAAAGTAACAAATATCAAGTTGAATTTGATCCTGGAAGAAGAGAATTAGTTTAAACTTGTGAAAAAATAAAATTCCTTCACAAGATCATAATAAAAAGGTACCTTAAAACTAGTGTCTTAAGATTCGGGACAAATCTTCTCGAAGAAGGAGGGTATGATGTGAATTGCATATGGGTCAAATGGAGGATGACTAATGCGCCGTGTTGATGCAGTTTCTTTTATTTAAACAAGGGCCCAATGCTTTGTAAAATCGGCTGACCAAATTGTGTTTGTGCTTAACCAATTAATGGGCTTTAGTTTTGCTTTATCTTCAAGTTGAAATAAGGGTCCATATGCCAACTTAAGAACCAACCTTTGGAAGATCAAGAGGACCTTTGCTCAAAGTTTGTGGATGACTTTTGGTAGCCTTAAATTCAGTTACAATCAACAATTAAGTAGCGGATCATTATTAGCTTGAGTGGATCATTAATTAATAGCTTTCAGCGGGATGATATTGAAATTTATGTGTCTTTTGTAATTCTGATGGTTAAAGCACCTATATAAGTTGAACCATTTTCATCAATGAAGGCAAGCTGAGTTTTATTCAGAAAATAAACGAGTTTTATCTCATCTATCTTAGTGAGAGTGATTCTCCTAAGTTCTTGAGTGATTCAAGAATCCATGAGTTTAATCGAAGGTCCTTTATCCCTTTGTGTGTTTCAATTCTTAGGCTTATCTTCCATTCTTGGAAGTGTGATGTCTATCAATTTTCATTCCGTCTTCTTTTATGTTTCCATTTTCTCGTTTTTAATAATTTCTCAAATTTCTTGCTTGTTAGCATTCCAACAATGATAGATCAGTCAAACGAATCGAATGTTGTGCATTCACACCATTTGGTATTCACAGCCTGACCATCTAGATTTGGAATAGGAAAGGAAGTTTATTATACAAAGTGTTTAACCGAAGGCCATCCATGTTTAGTTGCATTCGATTACGGAAGCGAAAACAATGTTGTGAACCAAAGTTTGGTGGAGAAACTCCAGTTACCAGCAACCTTTCATCTGGATCAAGCATGGATCAAATTCAGTGCATGGCAATGTGTGAAAGAAGTATTATGTGATATTGCTCCCATGGACTCTTGTCATCTTCTTTTGGGATGGGCATGGCTTCATTTTAAAACACTCCATCTTGATGAACGTTCTCTTTATTTGAGGCATGATGGACATCAGAAGAAGTAGAAGTTTATGACACCAAGACAAGTCAGTAAGGATCAACGTAGGCTGAAGGAGAAAACAGAAAAACAAAAGAATAGAAAAAGAAGTAATAGAAACTGTAGAAGGAAGGGAAAACAAAGAAAAAGGAATGGAACTAGAGAAAGTTTATTCGTCAATGTTTTTTCTTCTACAGTTTGTGATGTCGTTTTACAGGAACAAAAGGATAAGCATGTGAAGGAAATACACGAACTTTCATGTTTGAAAAGGAAGCTTGTTCATAGTGCTTTATCATGCATTTGGTCCGTCGATACGAAACAAATTCGTCAAACACAACGCATGGAATTATTTATTGTTACATATCAAGGTGGGGTACTGTTGCCAAGAAATGTTATCGACGGATTGCAACCATTGGAAAGTAACAAATATCAAGTTGAATTTGATCCTGGAAGAAGAGAATTAGTTTCAACTTGTGAAAAAATAAAATTCCTTCACAAGATCATAATAAAAAGGTACCTTAAAACTAGTGTCTTAAGATTCGGGACAAATCTTCTCGAAGAAGGAGGGTATGATGTGAATTGCATATGGGTCAAATGGAGGATGACTAATGCGCCGTGTTGATGCAGTTTCTTTTATTTAAACAAGGGCCCAATGCTTTGTAAAATCGGCTGACCAAATTGTGTTTGTGTTTAACCAATTAATGGGCTTTAGTTTTGCTTTATCTTCAAGTTGAAATAAGGGTCCATATGCCAACTTAAGAACCAACCTTTGGAAGATCAAGAGGACCTTTGCTCAAAGTTTGTGGATGACTTTTGGTAGCCTTAAATTCAGTTACAATCAACCATTAAGTAGCGGATCATTATTAGCTTGAGTGGATCATTAATTAATAGCTTTCAGCGGGATGATATTGAAATTTATGTGTCTTTTGTAATTCTGATGGTTAAAGCACCTATATAAGTTGAACCATTTTCATCAATGAAGGCAAGCTGAGTTTTATTCAGAAAATAAACGAGTTTTATCTCACCTATCTTAGTGAGAGTGATTCTCCTAAGTTCTTGAGTGATTCAAGAATCCATGAGTTTAATCGAAGGTCCTTTATCCCTTTGTGTGTTTCAACTCTTAGGCTTATCTTCCATTCTTGGAAGTGTGATGTCTTTCAATTTTCATTCCGTCTTCTTTTATGTTTCCATTTTCTCGTTTTAAATAATTTCTCAAATTTCTTGCTTGTTAGCATTCCAACAATGATAGATCAGTCAAACGAATCGAATGCTGTGCATTCACACCATTTGGTATTCACAGCCTGACCATCTAGATTTGGAATAGGAAAGGAAGTTTATTATACAAAGTGTTTAACCGAAGGCCATCCATGTTTAGTTGCATTCGATTACGGAAGCGAAAACAATGTTGTGAACCAAAGTTTGGTGGAGAAACTCCAGTTACCAGCAACCTTTCATCTGGATCAAGCATGGATCAAATTCAGTGCATGGCAATGTGTGAAAGAAGTATTATGTGATATTGCTCCCATGGACTCTTGTCATCTTCTTTTGGGATGGGCATGGCTTCATTTTAAAACACTCCATCTTGATGAACGTTCTCTTTATTTGAGGCATGATGGACATCAGAAGAAGTAGAAGTTTATGACACCAAGACAAGTCAGTAAGGATCAACGTAGGCTGATGGAGAAAACAGAAAAACAAAAGAATAGAAAAAGAAGTAATAGAAACTGTAGAAGGAAGGGAAAACAAAGAAAAAGGAATGGAACTAGAGAAAGTTTATTCGTCAATGTTTTTTCTTCTACAGTTTGTGATGTCATTTTACAGGAACAAAAGGATAAGCATGTGAAGGAAATACACGAACTTTCATGTTTGAAAAGGAAGCTTGTTCATAGTGCTTTATCATGCATTTGGTCCGTCGATACGAAACAAATTCGTCAAACACAACGCATGGAATTATTTATTGTTACATATCAAGGTGGGGTACTGTTGCCAAGAAATGTTATCGACGGATTGCAACCATTGGAAAGTAACAAATATCAAGTTGAATTTGATCCTGGAAGAAGAGAATTAGTTTCAACTTGTGAAAAAATAAAATTCCTTCACAAGATCATAATAAAAAGGTACCTTAAAACTAGTGTCTTAAGATTCGGGACAAATCTTCTCGAAGAAGGAGGGTATGATGTGAATTGCATATGGGTCAAATGGAGGATGACTAATGCGCCGTGTTGATGCAGTTTCTTTTATTTAAACAAGGGCCCAATGCTTTGTAAAATCGGCTGACCAAATTGTGTTTGTGTTTAACCAATTAATGGGCTTTAGTTTTGCTTTATCTTCAAGTTGAAATAAGGGTCCATATGCCAACTTAAGAACCAACCTTTGGAAGATCAAGAGGACCTTTGCTCAAAGTTTGTGGATGACTTTTGGTAGCCTTAAATTCAGTTACAATCAACAATTAAGTAGCGGATCATTATTAGCTTGAGTGGATCATTAATTAATAGCTTTCAGCGGGATGATATTGAAATTTATGTGTCTTTTGTAATTCTGATGGTTAAAGCACCTATATAAGTTGAACCATTTTCATCAATGAAGGCAAGCTGAGTTTTATTCAGAAAATAAACGAGTTTTATCTCACCTATCTTAGTGAGAGTGATTCTCCTAAGTTCTTGAGTGATTCAAGAATCCATGAGTTTAATCGAAGGTCCTTTATCCCTTTGTGTGTTTCAACTCTTAGGCTTATCTTCCATTCTTGGAAGTGTGATGTCTTTCAATTTTCATTCCGTCTTCTTTTATGTTTCCATTTTCTCGTTTTAAATAATTTCTCAAATTTCTTGCTTGTTAGCATTCCAACAATGATAGATCAGTCAAACGAATCGAATGCTGTGCATTCACACCATTTGGTATTCACAGCCTGACCATCTAGATTTGGAATAGGAAAGGAAGTTTATTATACAAAGTGTTTAACCGAAGGCCATCCATGTTTAGTTGCATTCGATTACGGAAGCGAAAACAATGTTGTGAACCAAAGTTTGGTGGAGAAACTCCAGTTACCAGCAACCTTTCATCTGGATCAAGCATGGATCAAATTCAGTGCATGGCAATGTGTGAAAGAAGTATTATGTGATATTGCTCCCATGGACTCTTGTCATCTTCTTTTGGGATGGGCATGGCTTCATTTTAAAACACTCCATCTTGATGAACGTTCTCTTTATTTGAGGCATGATGGACATCAGAAGAAGTAGAAGTTTATGACACCAAGACAAGTCAGTAAGGATCAACGTAGGCTGATGGAGAAAACAGAAAAACAAAAGAATAGAAAAAGAAGTAATAGAAACTGTAGAAGGAAGGGAAAACAAAGAAAAAGGAATGGAACTAGAGAAAGTTTATTCGTCAATGTTTTTTCTTCTACAGTTTGTGATGTCATTTTACAGGAACAAAAGGATAAGCATGTGAAGGAAATACACGAACTTTCATGTTTGAAAAGGAAGCTTGTTCATAGTGCTTTATCATGCATTTGGTCCGTCGATACGAAACAAATTCGTCAAACACAACGCATGGAATTATTTATTGTTACATATCAAGGTGGGGTACTGTTGCCAAGAAATGTTATCGACGGATTGCAACCATTGGAAAGTAACAAATATCAAGTTGAATTTGATCCTGGAAGAAGAGAATTAGTTTCAACTTGTGAAAAAATAAAATTCCTTCACAAGATCATAATAAAAAGGTACCTTAAAACTAGTGTCTTAAGATTCGGGACAAATCTTCTCGAAGAAGGAGGGTATGATGTGAATTGCATATGGGTCAAATGGAGGATGACTAATGCGCCGTGTTGATGCAGTTTCTTTTATTTAAACAAGGGCCCAATGCTTTGTAAAATCGGCTGACCAAATTGTGTTTGTGCTTAACCAATTAATGGGCTTTAGTTTTGCTTTATCTTCAAGTTGAAATAAGGGTCCATATGCCAACTTAAGAACCAACCTTTGGAAGATCAAGAGGACCTTTGCTCAAAGTTTGTGGATGACTTTTGGTAGCCTTAAATTCAGTTACAATCAACAATTAAGTAGCGGATCATTATTAGCTTGAGTGGATCATTAATTAATAGCTTTCAGCGGGATGATATTGAAATTTATGTGTCTTTTGTAATTCTGATGGTTAAAGCACCTATATAAGTTGAACCATTTTCATCAATGAAGGCAAGCTGAGTTTTATTCAGAAAATAAACGAGTTTTATCTCATCTATCTTAGTGAGAGTGATTCTCCTAAGTTCTTGAGTGATTCAAGAACCCATGAGTTTAATCGAAGGTCCTTTATCCCTTTGTGTGTTTCAATTCTTAGGCTTATCTTCCATTCTTGGAAGTGTGATGTCTATCAATTTTCATTCCGTCTTCTTTTATGTTTCCATTTTCTCGTTTTTAATAATTTCTCAAATTTCTTGCTTGTTAGCATTCCAACAATGATAGATCAGTCAAACGAATCGAATGTTGTGCATTCACACCATTTGGTATTCACAGCCTGACCATCTAGATTTGGAATAGGAAAGGAAGTTTATTATACAAAGTGTTTAACCGAAGGCCATCCATGTTTAGTTGCATTCGATTACGGAAGCGAAAACAATGTTGTGAACCAAAGTTTGGTGGAGAAACTCCAGTTACCAGCAACCTTTCATCTGGATCAAGCATGGATCAAATTCAGTGCATGGCAATGTGTGAAAGAAGTATTATGTGATATTGCTCCCATGGACTCTTGTCATCTTCTTTTGGGATGGGCATGGCTTCATTTTAAAACACTCCATTTTGATGAACGTTCTCTTTATTTGAGGCATGATGGACATCAGAAGAAGTAGAAGTTTATGACACCAAGACAAGTCAGCAAGGATCAACGTAGGCTGAAGGAGAAAACAGAAAAACAAAAGAATATAAAAAGAAGTAATAGAAACTGTAGAAGCAAGGGAAAACAAAGAAAAAGGAATGGAACTAGAGAAAGTTTATTCGTCAATGTTTTTTCTTCTACAGTTTGTGATGTCGTTTTACAGGAACAAAAGGATAAGCATGTGAAGGAAATACACGAACTTTCATGTTTGAAAAGGAAGCTTGTTCATAGTGCTTTATCATGCATTTGGTCCGTCGATACGAAACAAATTCGTCAAACACAACGCATGGAATTATTTATTGTTACATATCAAGGTGGGGTACTGTTGCCAAGAAATGTTATCGACGGATTGCAACCATTGGAAAGTAACAAATATCAAGTTGAATTTGATCCTGGAAGAAGAGAATTAGTTTCAACTTGTGAAAAAATAAAATTCCTTCACAAGATCATAATAAAAAGGTACCTTAAAACTAGTGTCTTAAGATTCGGGACAAATCTTCTCGAAGAAGGAGGGTATGATGTGAATTGCATATGGGTCAAATGGAGGATGACTAATGCGCCGTGTTGATGCAGTTTCTTTTATTTAAACAAGGGCCCAATGCTTTGTAAAATCGGCTGACCAAATTGTGTTTGTGCTTAACCAATTAATGGGCTTTAGTTTTGCTTTATCTTCAAGTTGAAATAAGGGTCCATATGCCAACTTAAGAACCAACCTTTGGAAGATCAAGAGGACCTTTGCTCAAAGTTTGTGGATGACTTTTGGTAGCCTTAAATTCAGTTACAATCAACAATTAAGTAGCGGATCATTATTAGCTTGAGTGGATCATTAATTAATAGCTTTCAGCGGGATGATATTGAAATTTATGTGTCTTTTGTAATTCTGATGGTTAAAGCACCTATATAAGTTGAACCATTTTCATCAATGAAGGCAAGCTGAGTTTTATTCAGAAAATAAACGAGTTTTATCTCACCTATCTTAGTGAGAGTGATTCTCCTAAGTTCTTGAGTGATTCAAGAATCCATGAGTTTAATCGAAGGTCCTTTATCCCTTTGTGTGTTTCAACTCTTAGGCTTATCTTCCATTCTTGGAAGTGTGATGTCTATCAATTTTCATTCCGTCTTCTTTTATGTTTCCATTTTCTCGTTTTAAATAATTTCTCAAATTTCTTGCTTGTTAGCATTCCAACAATGATAGATCAGTCAAACGAATCGAATGCTGTGCATTCACACCATTTGGTATTCACAGCCTGACCATCTAGATTTGGAATAGGAAAGGAAGTTTATTATACAAAGTGTTTAACCGAAAGCCATCCATGTTTAGTTGCATTCGATTACGGAAGCGAAAACAATGTTGTGAACCAAAGTTTGGTGGAGAAACTCCAGTTACCAGCAACCTTTCATCTAGATCAAGCATGGATCAAATTCAGTGCATGGCAATGTGTGAAAGAAGTATTATGTGATATTGCTCCCATGGACTCTAGTCATCTTCTTTTGGGATGGGCATGACTTCATTTTAAAACACTCCATCTTGATGAACGTTCTCTTTATTTGAGGCATGATGGACATCAGAAGAAGTAGAAGTTTATGACACCAAGACAAGTCAGTAAGGATCAACGTAGGCTGATGGAGAAAACAGAAAAACAAAAGAATAGAAAAAGAAGTAATAGAAACTGTAGAAGGAAGGGAAAATAAAGAAAAAGGAATGGAACTAGAGAAAGTTTATTCGTCAATGTTTTTTCTTCTACAGTTTGTGATGTCATTTTACAGGAACAAAAGGATAAGCATGTGAAAGAAATACACGAACTTTCATGTTTGAAAAGGAAGCTTGTTCATAGTGCTTTATCATGCATTTGGTCCGTCGATACGAAACAAATTCGTCAAACACAACGCATGGAATTATTTATTGTTACATATCAAGGTGGGGTACTGTTGCCAAGAAATGTTATCGACGGATTGCAACCATTGGAAAGTAACAAATATCAAGTTGAATTTGATCCTGGAAGAAGAGAATTAGTTTCAACTTGTGAAAAAATAAAATTCCTTCACAAGATCATAATAAAAAGGTACCTTAAAACTAGTGTCTTAAGATTCGGGACAAATCTTCTCGAAGAAGGAGGGTATGATGTGAATTGCATATGGGTCAAATGGAGGATGACTAATGCGCCGTGTTGATGCAGTTTCTTTTATTTAAACAAGGGCCCAATGCTTTGTAAAATCGGCTGACCAAATTGTGTTTGTGTTTAACCAATTAATGGGCTTTAGTTTTGCTTTATCTTCAAGTTGAAATAAGGGTCCATATGCCAACTTAAGAACCAACCTTTGGAAGATCAAGAGGACCTTTGCTCAAAGTTTGTGGATGACTTTTGGTAGCCTTAAATTCAGTTACAATCAACCATTAAGTAGCGGATCATTATTAGCTTGAGTGGATCATTAATTAATAGCTTTCAGCGGGATGATATTGAAATTTATGTGTCTTTTGTAATTCTAATGGTTAAAGCACCTATATAAGTTGAACCATTTTCATCAATGAAGGCAAGCTGAGTTTTATTCAGAAAATAAACGAGTTTTATCTCATCTATCTTAGTGAGAGTGATTCTCCTAAGTTCTTGAGTGATTCAAGAATCCATGAGTTTAATCGAAGGTCCTTTATCCCTTTGTGTGTTTCAACTCTTAGGCTTATCTTCCATTCTTGGAAGTGTGATGTCTATCAATTTTCATTCCGTCTTCTTTTATGTTTCCATTTTCTCGTTTTAAATAATTTCTCAAATTTCTTGCTTGTTAGCATTCCAACAATGATAGATCAGTCAAACGAATCGAATGCTGTGCATTCACACCATTTGGTATTCACAGCCTGACCATCTAGATTTGGAATAGGAAAGGAAGTTTATTATACAAAGTGTTTAACCGAAAGCCATCCATGTTTAGTTGCATTCGATTACGGAAGCGAAAACAATGTTGTGAACCAAAGTTTGGTGGAGAAACTCCAGTTACCAGCAACCTTTCATCTAGATCAAGCATGGATCAAATTCAGTGCATGGCAATGTGTGAAAGAAGTATTATGTGATATTGCTCCCATGGACTCTTGTCATCTTCTTTTGGGATGGGCATGACTTCATTTTAAAACACTCCATCTTGATGAACGTTCTCTTTATTTGAGGCATGATGGACATCAGAAGAAGTAGAAGTTTATGACACCAAGACAAGTCAGTAAGGATCAACGTAGGCTGATGGAGAAAACAGAAAAACAAAAGAATAGAAAAAGAAGTAATAGAAACTGTAGAAGGAAGGGAAAATAAAGAAAAAGGAATGGAACTAGAGAAAGTTTATTCGTCAATGTTTTTTCTTCTACAGTTTGTGATGTCATTTTACAGGAACAAAAGGATAAGCATGTGAAAGAAATACACGAACTTTCATGTTTGAAAAGGAAGCTTGTTCATAGTGCTTTATCATGCATTTGGTCCGTCGATACGAAACAAATTCGTCAAACACAACGCATGGAATTATTTATTGTTACATATCAAGGTGGGGTACTGTTGCCAAGAAATGTTATCGACGGATTGCAACCATTGGAAAGTAACAAATATCAAGTTGAATTTGATCCTGGAAGAAGAGAATTAGTTTCAACTTGTGAAAAAATAAAATTCCTTCACAAGATCATAATAAAAAGGTACCTTAAAACTAGTGTCTTAAGATTCGGGACAAATCTTCTCGAAGAAGGAGGGTATGATGTGAATTGCATATGGGTCAAATGGAGGATGACTAATGCGCCGTGTTGATGCAGTTTCTTTTATTTAAACAAGGGCCCAATGCTTTGTAAAATCGGCTGACCAAATTGTGTTTGTGTTTAACCAATTAATGGGCTTTAGTTTTGCTTTATCTTCAAGTTGAAATAAGGGTCCATATGCCAACTTAAGAACCAACCTTTGGAAGATCAAGAGGACCTTTGCTCAAAGTTTGTGGATGACTTTTGGTAGCCTTAAATTCAGTTACAATCAACCATTAAGTAGCGGATCATTATTAGCTTGAGTGGATCATTAATTAATAGCTTTCAGCGGGATGATATTGAAATTTATGTGTCTTTTGTAATTCTAATGGTTAAAGCACCTATATAAGTTGAACCATTTTCATCAATGAAGGCAAGCTGAGTTTTATTCAGAAAATAAACGAGTTTTATCTCATCTATCTTAGTGAGAGTGATTCTCCTAAGTTCTTGAGTGATTCAAGAATCCATGAGTTTAATCGAAGGTCCTTTATCCCTTTGTGTGTTTCAACTCTTAGGCTTATCTTCCATTCTTGGAAGTGTGATGTCTATCAATTTTCATTCCGTCTTCTTTTATGTTTCCATTTTCTCGTTTTAAATAATTTCTCAAATTTCTTGCTTGTTAGCATTCCAACAATGATAGATCAGTCAAACGAATCGAATGCTGTGCATTCACACCATTTGGTATTCACAGCCTGACCATCTAGATTTGGAATAGGAAAGGAAGTTTATTATACAAAGTGTTTAACCGAAAGCCATCCATGTTTAGTTGCATTCGATTACGGAAGCGAAAACAATGTTGTGAACCAAAGTTTGGTGGAGAAACTCCAGTTACCAGCAACCTTTCATCTAGATCAAGCATGGATCAAATTCAGTGCATGGCAATGTGTGAAAGAAGTATTATGTGATATTGCTCCCATGGACTCTTGTCATCTTCTTTTGGGATGGGCATGACTTCATTTTAAAACACTCCATCTTGATGAACGTTCTCTTTATTTGAGGCATGATGGACATCAGAAGAAGTAGAAGTTTATGACACCAAGACAAGTCAGTAAGGATCAACGTAGGCTGATGGAGAAAACAGAAAAACAAAAGAATAGAAAAAGAAGTAATAGAAACTGTAGAAGGAAGGGAAAATAAAGAAAAAGGAATGGAACTAGAGAAAGTTTATTCGTCAATGTTTTTTCTTCTACAGTTTGTGATGTCATTTTACAGGAACAAAAGGATAAGCATGTGAAAGAAATACACGAACTTTCATGTTTGAAAAGGAAGCTTGTTCATAGTGCTTTATCATGCATTTGGTCCGTCGATACGAAACAAATTCGTCAAACACAACGCATGGAATTATTTATTGTTACATATCAAGGTGGGGTACTGTTGCCAAGAAATGTTATCGACGGATTGCAACCATTGGAAAGTAACAAATATCAAGTTGAATTTGATCCTGGAAGAAGAGAATTAGTTTCAACTTGTGAAAAAATAAAATTCCTTCACAAGATCATAATAAAAAGGTACCTTAAAACTAGTGTCTTAAGATTCGGGACAAATCTTCTCGAAGAAGGAGGGTATGATGTGAATTGCATATGGGTCAAATGGAGGATGACTAATGCGCCGTGTTGATGCAGTTTCTTTTATTTAAACAAGGGCCCAATGCTTTGTAAAATCGGCTGACCAAATTGTGTTTGTGTTTAACCAATTAATGGGCTTTAGTTTTGCTTTATCTTCAAGTTGAAATAAGGGTCCATATGCCAACTTAAGAACCAACCTTTGGAAGATCAAGAGGACCTTTGCTCAAAGTTTGTGGATGACTTTTGGTAGCCTTAAATTCAGTTACAATCAACCATTAAGTAGCGGATCATTATTAGCTTGAGTGGATCATTAATTAATAGCTTTCAGCGGGATGATATTGAAATTTATGTGTCTTTTGTAATTCTGATGGTTAAAGCACCTATATAAGTTGAACCATTTTCATCAATGAAGGCAAGCTGAGTTTTATTCAGAAAATAAACGAGTTTTATCTCATCTATCTTAGTGAGAGTGATTCTCCTAAGTTCTTGAGTGATTCAAGAATCCATGAGTTTAATCGAAGGTCCTTTATCCCTTTGTGTGTTTCAACTCTTAGGCTTATCTTCCATTCTTGGAAGTGTGATGTCTATCAATTTTCATTCCGTCTTCTTTTATGTTTCCATTTTCTCGTTTTAAATAATTTCTCAAATTTCTTGCTTGTTAGCATTCCAACAATGATAGATCAGTCAAACGAATCGAATGCTGTGCATTCACACCATTTGGTATTCACAGCCTGACCATCTAGATTTGGAATAGGAAAGGAAGTTTATTATACAAAGTGTTTAACCGAAAGCCATCCATGTTTAGTTGCATTCGATTACGGAAGCAAAAACAATGTTGTGAACCAAAGTTTGGTGGAGAAACTCCAGTTACCAGCAACCTTTCATCTGGATCAAGCATGGATCAAATTCAGTGCATGGCAATGTGTGAAAGAAGTATTATGTGATATTGCTCCCATGGTCTCTTGTCATCTTCTTTTGGGATGGGCATGGCTTCATTTTAAAACACTCCATCTTGATGAACGTTCTCTTTATTTGAGGCATGATGGACATCAGAAGAAGTAGAAGTTTATGACACCAAGACAAGTCAGTAAGGATCAACGTAGGCTGATGGAGAAAACAGAAAAACAAAAGAATAGAAAAAGAAGTAATAGAAACTGTAGTAGGAAGGGAAAATAAAGAAAAAGTAATGAAACTAGAGAAAGTTTATTCGTCAATGTTTTTTCTTCTACAGTTTGTGATGTCATTTTACAGGAACAAAAGGATAAGCATGTGAAGGAAATACACGAACTTTCATGTTTGAAAAGGAAGCTTGTTCATAGTGCTTTATCATGCATTTGGTCCGTCGATACGAAACAAATTCGTCAAACACAACGCATGGAATTATTTATTGTTACATATCAAGGTGGGGTACTGTTGCCAAGAAATGTTATCGACGGATTGCAACCATTGGAAAGTAACAAATATCAAGTTGAATTTGATCCTGGAAGAAGAGAATTAGTTTCAACTTGTGAAAAAATAAAATTCCTTCACAAGATCATAATAAAAAGGTACCTTAAAACTAGTGTCTTAAGATTCGGGACAAATCTTCTCGAAGAAGGAGGGTATGATGTGAATTGCATATGGGTCAAATGGAGGATGATTAATGCGCCGTGTTGATGCAGTTTCTTTTATTTAAACAAGGGCCCAATGCTTTGTAAAATCGGCTGACCAAATTGTGTTTGTGTTTAACCAATTAATGGGCTTTAGTTTTGCTTTATCTTCAAGTTGAAATAAGGGTCCATATGCCAACTTAAGAACCAACCTTTGGAAGATCAAGAGGACCTTTGCTCAAAGTTTGTGGATGACTTTTGGTAGCCTTAAATTCAGTTACAATCAACCATTAAGTAGCGGATCATTATTAGCTTGAGTGGATCATTAATTAATAGCTTTCAGCGGGATGATATTGAAATTTATGTGTCTTTTGTAATTCTGATGGTTAAAGCACCTATATAAGTTGAACCATTTTCATCAATGAAGGCAAGCTGAGTTTTATTCAGAAAATAAACGAGTTTTATCTCATCTATCTTAGTGAGAGTGATTCTCCTAAGTTCTTGAGTGATTCAAGAATCCATGAGTTTAATCGAAGGTCCTTTATCCCTTTGTGTGTTTCAACTCTTAGGCTTATCTTCCATTCTTGGAAGTGTGATGTCTATCAATTTTCATTCCGTCTTCTTTTATGTTTCCATTTTCTCGTTTTAAATAATTTCTCAAATTTCTTGCTTGTTAGCATTCCAACAATGATAGATCAGTCAAACGAATCGAATGCTGTGCATTCACACCATTTGGTATTCACAGCCTGACCATCTAGATTTGGAATAGGAAAGGAAGTTTATTATACAAAGTGTTTAACCGAAAGCCATCCATGTTTAGTTGCATTCGATTACGGAAGCAAAAACAATGTTGTGAACCAAAGTTTGGTGGAGAAACTCCAGTTACCAGCAACCTTTCATCTGGATCAAGCATGGATCAAATTCAGTGCATGGCAATGTGTGAAAGAAGTATTATGTGATATTGCTCCCATGGTCTCTTGTCATCTTC
The DNA here is from genome assembly GCF_037176805.1 of Vigna unguiculata. Taxonomy (NCBI): domain Eukaryota; kingdom Viridiplantae; phylum Streptophyta; class Magnoliopsida; order Fabales; family Fabaceae; genus Vigna; species Vigna unguiculata. The sequence continues at coordinate 22,688,485 of NC_140802.1, forward strand.
TTTTGGGATGGGCATGGCTTCATTTTAAAACACTCCATCTTGATGAACGTTCTCTTTATTTGAGGCATGATGGACATCAGAAGAAGTAGAAGTTTATGACACCAAGACAAGTCAGTAAGGATCAACGTAGGCTGATGGAGAAAACAGAAAAACAAAAGAATAGAAAAAGAAGTAATAGAAACTGTAGTAGGAAGGGAAAATAAAGAAAAAGTAATGAAACTAGAGAAAGTTTATTCGTCAATGTTTTTTCTTCTACAGTTTGTGATGTCATTTTACAGGAACAAAAGGATAAGCATGTGAAGGAAATACACGAACTTTCATGTTTGAAAAGGAAGCTTGTTCATAGTGCTTTATCATGCATTTGGTCCGTCGATACGAAACAAATTCGTCAAACACAACGCATGGAATTATTTATTGTTACATATCAAGGTGGGGTACTGTTGCCAAGAAATGTTATCGACGGATTGCAACCATTGGAAAGTAACAAATATCAAGTTGAATTTGATCCTGGAAGAAGAGAATTAGTTTCAACTTGTGAAAAAATAAAATTCCTTCACAAGATCATAATAAAAAGGTACCTTAAAACTAGTGTCTTAAGATTCGGGACAAATCTTCTCGAAGAAGGAGGGTATGATGTGAATTGCATATGGGTCAAATGGAGGATGATTAATGCGCCGTGTTGATGCAGTTTCTTTTATTTAAACAAGGGCCCAATGCTTTGTAAAATCGGCTGACCAAATTGTGTTTGTGTTTAACCAATTAATGGGCTTTAGTTTTGCTTTATCTTCAAGTTGAAATAAGGGTCCATATGCCAACTTAAGAACCAACCTTTGGAAGATCAAGAGGACCTTTGCTCAAAGTTTGTGGATGACTTTTGGTAGCCTTAAATTCAGTTACAATCAACCATTAAGTAGCGGATCATTATTAGCTTGAGTGGATCATTAATTAATAGCTTTCAGCGGGATGATATTGAAATTTATGTGTCTTTTGTAATTCTGATGGTTAAAGCACCTATATAAGTTGAACCATTTTCATCAATGAAGGCAAGCTGAGTTTTATTCAGAAAATAAACGAGTTTTATCTCATCTATCTTAGTGAGAGTGATTCTCCTAAGTTCTTGAGTGATTCAAGAATCCATGAGTTTAATCGAAGGTCCTTTATCCCTTTGTGTGTTTCAACTCTTAGGCTTATCTTCCATTCTTGGAAGTGTGATGTCTATCAATTTTCATTCCGTCTTCTTTTATGTTTCCATTTTCTCGTTTTAAATAATTTCTCAAATTTCTTGCTTGTTAGCATTCCAACAATGATAGATCAGTCAAACGAATCGAATGCTGTGCATTCACACCATTTGGTATTCACAGCCTGACCATCTAGATTTGGAATAGGAAAGGAAGTTTATTATACAAAGTGTTTAACCGAAAGCCATCCATGTTTAGTTGCATTCGATTACGGAAGCAAAAACAATGTTGTGAACCAAAGTTTGGTGGAGAAACTCCAGTTACCAGCAACCTTTCATCTGGATCAAGCATGGATCAAATTCAGTGCATGGCAATGTGTGAAAGAAGTATTATGTGATATTGCTCCCATGGTCTCTTGTCATCTTCTTTTGGGATGGGCATGGCTTCATTTTAAAACACTCCATCTTGATGAACGTTCTCTTTATTTGAGGCATGATGGACATCAGAAGAAGTAGAAGTTTATGACACCAAGACAAGTCAGTAAGGATCAACGTAGGCTGATGGAGAAAACAGAAAAACAAAAGAATAGAAAAAGAAGTAATAGAAACTGTAGTAGGAAGGGAAAATAAAGAAAAAGTAATGAAACTAGAGAAAGTTTATTCGTCAATGTTTTTTCTTCTACAGTTTGTGATGTCATTTTACAGGAACAAAAGGATAAGCATGTGAAGGAAATACACGAACTTTCATGTTTGAAAAGGAAGCTTGTTCATAGTGCTTTATCATGCATTTGGTCCGTCGATACGAAACAAATTCGTCAAACACAACGCATGGAATTATTTATTGTTACATATCAAGGTGGGGTACTGTTGCCAAGAAATGTTATCGACGGATTGCAACCATTGGAAAGTAACAAATATCAAGTTGAATTTGATCCTGGAAGAAGAGAATTAGTTTCAACTTGTGAAAAAATAAAATTCCTTCACAAGATCATAATAAAAAGGTACCTTAAAACTAGTGTCTTAAGATTCGGGACAAATCTTCTCGAAGAAGGAGGGTATGATGTGAATTGCATATGGGTCAAATGGAGGATGACTAATGCGCCGTGTTGATGCAGTTTCTTTTATTTAAACAAGGGCCCAATGCTTTGTAAAATCGGCTGACCAAATTGTGTTTGTGTTTAACCAATTAATGGGCTTTAGTTTTGCTTTATCTTCAAGTTGAAATAAGGGTCCATATGCCAACTTAAGAACCAACCTTTGGAAGATCAAGAGGACCTTTGCTCAAAGTTTGTGGATGACTTTTGGTAGCCTTAAATTCAGTTACAATCAACCATTAAGTAGCGGATCATTATTAGCTTGAGTGGATCATTAATTAATAGCTTTCAGCGGGATGATATTGAAATTTATGTGTCTTTTGTAATTCTGATGGTTAAAGCACCTATATAAGTTGAACCATTTTCATCAATGAAGGCAAGCTGAGTTTTATTCAGAAAATAAACGAGTTTTATCTCATCTATCTTAGTGAGAGTGATTCTCCTAAGTTCTTGAGTGATTCAAGAATCCATGAGTTTAATCGAAGGTCCTTTATCCCTTTGTGTGTTTCAACTCTTAGGCTTATCTTCCATTCTTGGAAGTGTGATGTCTATCAATTTTCATTCCGTCTTCTTTTATGTTTCCATTTTCTCGTTTTAAATAATTTCTCAAATTTCTTGCTTGTTAGCATTCCAACAATGATAGATCAGTCAAACGAATCGAATGCTGTGCATTCACACCATTTGGTATTCACAGCCTGACCATCTAGATTTGGAATAGGAAAGGAAGTTTATTATACAAAGTGTTTAACCGAAAGCCATCCATGTTTAGTTGCATTCGATTACGGAAGCAAAAACAATGTTGTGAACCAAAGTTTGGTGGAGAAACTCCAGTTACCAGCAACCTTTCATCTGGATCAAGCATGGATCAAATTCAGTGCATGGCAATGTGTGAAAGAAGTATTATGTGATATTGCTCCCATGGTCTCTTGTCATCTTCTTTTGGGATGGGCATGGCTTCATTTTAAAACACTCCATCTTGATGAACGTTCTCTTTATTTGAGGCATGATGGACATCAGAAGAAGTAGAAGTTTATGACACCAAGACAAGTCAGTAAGGATCAACGTAGGCTGATGGAGAAAACAGAAAAACAAAAGAATAGAAAAAGAAGTAATAGAAACTGTAGTAGGAAGGGAAAATAAAGAAAAAGTAATGAAACTAGAGAAAGTTTATTCGTCAATGTTTTTTCTTCTACAGTTTGTGATGTCATTTTACAGGAACAAAAGGATAAGCATGTGAAGGAAATACACGAACTTTCATGTTTGAAAAGGAAGCTTGTTCATAGTGCTTTATCATGCATTTGGTCCGTCGATACGAAACAAATTCGTCAAACACAACGCATGGAATTATTTATTGTTACATATCAAGGTGGGGTACTGTTGCCAAGAAATGTTATCGACGGATTGCAACCATTGGAAAGTAACAAATATCAAGTTGAATTTGATCCTGGAAGAAGAGAATTAGTTTCAACTTGTGAAAAAATAAAATTCCTTCACAAGATCATAATAAAAAGGTACCTTAAAACTAGTGTCTTAAGATTCGGGACAAATCTTCTCGAAGAAGGAGGGTATGATGTGAATTGCATATGGGTCAAATGGAGGATGACTAATGCGCCGTGTTGATGCAGTTTCTTTTATTTAAACAAGGGCCCAATGCTTTGTAAAATCGGCTGACCAAATTGTGTTTGTGTTTAACCAATTAATGGGCTTTAGTTTTGCTTTATCTTCAAGTTGAAATAAGGGTCCATATGCCAACTTAAGAACCAACCTTTGGAAGATCAAGAGGACCTTTGCTCAAAGTTTGTGGATGACTTTTGGTAGCCTTAAATTCAGTTACAATCAACCATTAAGTAGCGGATCATTATTAGCTTGAGTGGATCATTAATTAATAGCTTTCAGTGGGATGATATTGAAATTTATGTGTCTTTTGTAATTCTGATGGTTAAAGCACCTATATAAGTTGAACCATTTTCATCAATGAAGGCAAGCTGAGTTTTATTCAGAAAATAAACGAGTTTTATCTCATCTATCTTAGTGAGAGTGATTCTCCTAAGTTCTTGAGTGATTCAAGAATCCATGAGTTTAATCGAAGGTCCTTTATCCCTTTGTGTGTTTCAACTCTTAGGCTTATCTTCCATTCTTGGAAGTGTGATGTCTATCAATTTTCATTCCGTCTTCTTTTATGTTTCCATTTTCTCGTTTTAAATAATTTCTCAAATTTCTTGCTTGTTAGCATTCCAACAATGATAGATCAGTCAAACGAATCGAATGCTGTGCATTCACACCATTTGGTATTCACAGCCTGACCATCTAGATTTGGAATAGGAAAGGAAGTTTATTATACAAAGTGTTTAACCGAAAGCCATCCATGTTTAGTTGCATTCGATTACGGAAGCAAAAACAATGTTGTGAACCAAAGTTTGGTGGAGAAACTCCAGTTACCAGCAACCTTTCATCTGGATCAAGCATGGATCAAATTCAGTGCATGGCAATGTGTGAAAGAAGTATTATGTGATATTGCTCCCATGGTCTCTTGTCATCTTCTTTTGGGATGGGCATGGCTTCATTTTAAAACACTCCATCTTGATGAACGTTCTCTTTATTTGAGGCATGATGGACATCAGAAGAAGTAGAAGTTTATGACACCAAGACAAGTCAGTAAGGATCAACGTAGGCTGATGGAGAAAACAGAAAAACAAAAGAATAGAAAAAGAAGTAATAGAAACTGTAGTAGGAAGGGAAAATAAAGAAAAAGTAATGAAACTAGAGAAAGTTTATTCGTCAATGTTTTTTCTTCTACAGTTTGTGATGTCATTTTACAGGAACAAAAGGATAAGCATGTGAAGGAAATACACGAACTTTCATGTTTGAAAAGGAAGCTTGTTCATAGTGCTTTATCATGCATTTGGTCCGTCGATACGAAACAAATTCGTCAAACACAACGCATGGAATTATTTATTGTTACATATCAAGGTGGGGTACTGTTGCCAAGAAATGTTATCGACGGATTGCAACCATTGGAAAGTAACAAATATCAAGTTGAATTTGATCCTGGAAGAAGAGAATTAGTTTCAACTTGTGAAAAAATAAAATTCCTTCACAAGATCATAATAAAAAGGTACCTTAAAACTAGTGTCTTAAGATTCGGGACAAATCTTCTCGAAGAAGGAGGGTATGATGTGAATTGCATATGGGTCAAATGGAGGATGACTAATGCGCCGTGTTGATGCAGTTTCTTTTATTTAAACAAGGGCCCAATGCTTTGTAAAATCGGCTGACCAAATTGTGTTTGTGTTTAACCAATTAATGGGCTTTAGTTTTGCTTTATCTTCAAGTTGAAATAAGGGTCCATATGCCAACTTAAGAACCAACCTTTGGAAGATCAAGAGGACCTTTGCTCAAAGTTTGTGGATGACTTTTGGTAGCCTTAAATTCAGTTACAATCAACCATTAAGTAGCGGATCATTATTAGCTTGAGTGGATCATTAATTAATAGCTTTCAGCGGGATGATATTGAAATTTATGTGTCTTTTGTAATTCTGATGGTTAAAGCACCTATATAAGTTGAACCATTTTCATCAATGAAGGCAAGCTGAGTTTTATTCAGAAAATAAACGAGTTTTATCTCATCTATCTTAGTGAGAGTGATTCTCCTAAGTTCTTGAGTGATTCAAGAATCCATGAGTTTAATCGAAGGTCCTTTATCCCTTTGTGTGTTTCAACTCTTAGGCTTATCTTCCATTCTTGGAAGTGTGATGTCTATCAATTTTCATTCCGTCTTCTTTTATGTTTCCATTTTCTCGTTTTAAATAATTTCTCAAATTTCTTGCTTGTTAGCATTCCAACAATGATAGATCAGTCAAACGAATCGAATGCTGTGCATTCACACCATTTGGTATTCACAGCCTGACCATCTAGATTTGGAATAGGAAAGGAAGTTTATTATACAAAGTGTTTAACCGAAAGCCATCCATGTTTAGTTGCATTCGATTACGGAAGCAAAAACAATGTTGTGAACCAAAGTTTGGTGGAGAAACTCCAGTTACCAGCAACCTTTCATCTGGATCAAGCATGGATCAAATTCAGTGCATGGCAATGTGTGAAAGAAGTATTATGTGATATTGCTCCCATGGTCTCTTGTCATCTTCTTTTGGGATGGGCATGGCTTCATTTTAAAACACTCCATCTTGATGAACGTTCTCTTTATTTGAGGCATGATGGACATCAGAAGAAGTAGAAGTTTATGACACCAAGACAAGTCAGTAAGGATCAACGTAGGCTGATGGAGAAAACAGAAAAACAAAAGAATAGAAAAAGAAGTAATAGAAACTGTAGTAGGAAGGGAAAATAAAGAAAAAGTAATGAAACTAGAGAAAGTTTATTCGTCAATGTTTTTTCTTCTACAGTTTGTGATGTCATTTTACAGGAACAAAAGGATAAGCATGTGAAGGAAATACACGAACTTTCATGTTTGAAAAGGAAGCTTGTTCATAGTGCTTTATCATGCATTTGGTCCGTCGATACGAAACAAATTCGTCAAACACAACGCATGGAATTATTTATTGTTACATATCAAGGTGGGGTACTGTTGCCAAGAAATGTTATCGACGGATTGCAACCATTGGAAAGTAACAAATATCAAGTTGAATTTGATCCTGGAAGAAGAGAATTAGTTTCAACTTGTGAAAAAATAAAATTCCTTCACAAGATCATAATAAAAAGGTACCTTAAAACTAGTGTCTTAAGATTCGGGACAAATCTTCTCGAAGAAGGAGGGTATGATGTGAATTGCATATGGGTCAAATGGAGGATGACTAATGCGCCGTGTTGATGCAGTTTCTTTTATTTAAACAAGGGCCCAATGCTTTGTAAAATCGGCTGACCAAATTGTGTTTGTGTTTAACCAATTAATGGGCTTTAGTTTTGCTTTATCTTCAAGTTGAAATAAGGGTCCATATGCCAACTTAAGAACCAACCTTTGGAAGATCAAGAGGACCTTTGCTCAAAGTTTGTGGATGACTTTTGGTAGCCTTAAATTCAGTTACAATCAACCATTAAGTAGCGGATCATTATTAGCTTGAGTGGATCATTAATCAATAGCTTTCAGCGGGATGATATTGAAATTTATGTGTCTTTTGTAATTCTGATGGTTAAAGCACCTATATAAGTTGAACCATTTTCATCAATGAAGGCAAGCTGAGTTTTATTCAGAAAATAAACGAGTTTTATCTCATCTATCTTAGTGAGAGTGATTCTCCTAAGTTCTTGAGTGATTCAAGAATCCATGAGTTTAATCGAAGGTCCTTTATCCCTTTGTGTGTTTCAACTCTTAGGCTTATCTTCCATTCTTGGAAGTGTGATGTCTATCAATTTTCATTCCGTCTTCTTTTATGTTTCCATTTTCTCGTTTTAAATAATTTCTCAAATTTCTTGCTTGTTAGCATTCCAACAATGATAGATCAGTCAAACGAATCGAATGCTGTGCATTCACACCATTTGGTATTCACAGCCTGACCATCTAGATTTGGAATAGGAAAGGAAGTTTATTATACAAAGTGTTTAACCGAAAGCCATCCATGTTTAGTTGCATTCGATTACGGAAGCAAAAACAATGTTGTGAACCAAAGTTTGGTGGAGAAACTCCAGTTACCAGCAACCTTTCATCTGGATCAAGCATGGATCAAATTCAGTGCATGGCAATGTGTGAAAGAAGTATTATGTGATATTGCTCCCATGGTCTCTTGTCATCTTCTTTTGGGATGGGCATGGCTTCATTTTAAAACACTCCATCTTGATGAACGTTCTCTTTATTTGAGGCATGATGGACATCAGAAGAAGTAGAAGTTTATGACACCAAGACAAGTCAGTAAGGATCAACGTAGGCTGATGGAGAAAACAGAAAAACAAAAGAATAGAAAAAGAAGTAATAGAAACTGTAGTAGGAAGGGAAAATAAAGAAAAAGTAATGAAACTAGAGAAAGTTTATTCGTCAATGTTTTTTCTTCTACAGTTTGTGATGTCATTTTACAGGAACAAAAGGATAAGCATGTGAAGGAAATACACGAACTTTCATGTTTGAAAAGGAAGCTTGTTCATAGTGCTTTATCATGCATTTGGTCCGTCGATACGAAACAAATTCGTCAAACACAACGCATGGAATTATTTATTGTTACATATCAAGGTGGGGTACTGTTGCCAAGAAATGTTATCGACGGATTGCAACCATTGGAAAGTAACAAATATCAAGTTGAATTTGATCCTGGAAGAAGAGAATTAGTTTCAACTTGTGAAAAAATAAAATTCCTTCACAAGATCATAATAAAAAGGTACCTTAAAACTAGTGTCTTAAGATTCGGGACAAATCTTCTCGAAGAAGGAGGGTATGATGTGAATTGCATATGGGTCAAATGGAGGATGACTAATGCGCCGTGTTGATGCAGTTTCTTTTATTTAAACAAGGGCCCAATGCTTTGTAAAATCGGCTGACCAAATTGTGTTTGTGTTTAACCAATTAATGGGCTTTAGTTTTGCTTTATCTTCAAGTTGAAATAAGGGTCCATATGCCAACTTAAGAACCAACCTTTGGAAGATCAAGAGGACCTTTGCTCAAAGTTTGTGGATGACTTTTGGTAGCCTTAAATTCAGTTACAATCAACCATTAAGTAGCGGATCATTATTAGCTTGAGTGGATCATTAATTAATAGCTTTCAGCGGGATGATATTGAAATTTATGTGTCTTTTGTAATTCTGATGGTTAAAGCACCTATATAAGTTGAACCATTTTCATCAATGAAGGCAAGCTGAGTTTTATTCAGAAAATAAACGAGTTTTATCTCATCTATCTTAGTGAGAGTGATTCTCCTAAGTTCTTGAGTGATTCAAGAATCCATGAGTTTAATCGAAGGTCCTTTATCCCTTTGTGTGTTTCAACTCTTAGGCTTATCTTCCATTCTTGGAAGTGTGATGTCTATCAATTTTCATTCCGTCTTCTTTTATGTTTCCATTTTCTCGTTTTAAATAATTTCTCAAATTTCTTGCTTGTTAGCATTCCAACAATGATAGATCAGTCAAACGAATCGAATGCTGTGCATTCACACCATTTGGTATTCACAGCCTGACCATCTAGATTTGGAATAGGAAAGGAAGTTTATTATACAAAGTGTTTAACCGAAAGCCATCCATGTTTAGTTGCATTCGATTACGGAAGCAAAAACAATGTTGTGAACCAAAGTTTGGTGGAGAAACTCCAGTTACCAGCAACCTTTCATCTGGATCAAGCATGGATCAAATTCAGTGCATGGCAATGTGTGAAAGAAGTATTATGTGATATTGCTCCCATGGTCTCTTGTCATCTTCTTTTGGGATGGGCATGGCTTCATTTTAAAACACTCCATCTTGATGAACGTTCTCTTTATTTGAGGCATGATGGACATCAGAAGAAGTAGAAGTTTATGACACCAAGACAAGTCAGTAAGGATCAACGTAGGCTGATGGAGAAAACAGAAAAACAAAAGAATAGAAAAAGAAGTAATAGAAACTGTAGTAGGAAGGGAAAATAAAGAAAAAGTAATGAAACTAGAGAAAGTTTATTCGTCAATGTTTTTTCTTCTACAGTTTGTGATGTCATTTTACAGGAACAAAAGGATAAGCATGTGAAGGAAATACACGAACTTTCATGTTTGAAAAGGAAGCTTGTTCATAGTGCTTTATCATGCATTTGGTCCGTCGATACGAAACAAATTCGTCAAACACAACGCATGGAATTATTTATTGTTACATATCAAGGTGGGGTACTGTTGCCAAGAAATGTTATCGACGGATTGCAACCATTGGAAAGTAACAAATATCAAGTTGAATTTGATCCTGGAAGAAGAGAATTAGTTTCAACTTGTGAAAAAATAAAATTCCTTCACAAGATCATAATAAAAAGGTACCTTAAAACTAGTGTCTTAAGATTCGGGACAAATCTTCTCGAAGAAGGAGGGTATGATGTGAATTGCATATGGGTCAAATGGAGGATGACTAATGCGCCGTGTTGATGCAGTTTCTTTTATTTAAACAAGGGCCCAATGCTTTGTAAAATCGGCTGACCAAATTGTGTTTGTGTTTAACCAATTAATGGGCTTTAGTTTTGCTTTATCTTCAAGTTGAAATAAGGGTCCATATGCCAACTTAAGAACCAACCTTTGGAAGATCAAGAGGACCTTTGCTCAAAGTTTGTGGATGACTTTTGGTAGCCTTAAATTCAGTTACAATCAACCATTAAGTAGCGGATCATTATTAGCTTGAGTGGATCATTAATTAATAGCTTTCAGTGGGATGATATTGAAATTTATGTGTCTTTTGTAATTCTGATGGTTAAAGCACCTATATAAGTTGAACCATTTTCATCAATGAAGGCAAGCTGAGTTTTATTCAGAAAATAAACGAGTTTTATCTCATCTATCTTAGTGAGAGTGATTCTCCTAAGTTCTTGAGTGATTCAAGAATCCATGAGTTTAATCGAAGGTCCTTTATCCCTTTGTGTGTTTCAACTCTTAGGCTTATCTTCCATTCTTGGAAGTGTGATGTCTATCAATTTTCATTCCGTCTTCTTTTATGTTTCCATTTTCTCGTTTTAAATAATTTCTCAAATTTCTTGCTTGTTAGCATTCCAACAATGATAGATCAGTCAAACGAATCGAATGCTGTGCATTCACACCATTTGGTATTCACAGCCTGACCATCTAGATTTGGAATAGGAAAGGAAGTTTATTATACAAAGTGTTTAACCGAAAGCCATCCATGTTTAGTTGCATTCGATTACGGAAGCAAAAACAATGTTGTGAACCAAAGTTTGGTGGAGAAACTCCAGTTACCAGCAACCTTTCATCTGGATCAAGCATGGATCAAATTCAGTGCATGGCAATGTGTGAAAGAAGTATTATGTGATATTGCTCCCATGGTCTCTTGTCATCTTCTTTTGGGATGGGCATGGCTTCATTTTAAAACACTCCATCTTGATGAACGTTCTCTTTATTTGAGGCATGATGGACATCAGAAGAAGTAGAAGTTTATGACACCAAGACAAGTCAGTAAGGATCAACGTAGGCTGATGGAGAAAACAGAAAAACAAAAGAATAGAAAAAGAAGTAATAGAAACTGTAGTAGGAAGGGAAAATAAAGAAAAAGTAATGAAACTAGAGAAAGTTTATTCGTCAATGTTTTTTCTTCTACAGTTTGTGATGTCATTTTACAGGAACAAAAGGATAAGCATGTGAAGGAAATACACGAACTTTCATGTTTGAAAAGGAAGCTTGTTCATAGTGCTTTATCATGCATTTGGTCCGTCGATACGAAACAAATTCGTCAAACACAACGCATGGAATTATTTATTGTTACATATCAAGGTGGGGTACTGTTGCCAAGAAATGTTATCGACGGATTGCAACCATTGGAAAGTAACAAATATCAAGTTGAATTTGATCCTGGAAGAAGAGAATTAGTTTCAACTTGTGAAAAAATAAAATTCCTTCACAAGATCATAATAAAAAGGTACCTTAAAACTAGTGTCTTAAGATTCGGGACAAATCTTCTCGAAGAAGGAGGGTATGATGTGAATTGCATATGGGTCAAATGGAGGATGACTAATGCGCCGTGTTGATGCAGTTTCTTTTATTTAAACAAGGGCCCAATGCTTTGTAAAATCGGCTGACCAAATTGTGTTTGTGTTTAACCAATTAATGGGCTTTAGTTTTGCTTTATCTTCAAGTTGAAATAAGGGTCCATATGCCAACTTAAGAACCAACCTTTGGAAGATCAAGAGGACCTTTGCTCAAAGTTTGTGGATGACTTTTGGTAGCCTTAAATTCAGTTACAATCAACCATTAAGTAGCGGATCATTATTAGCTTGAGTGGATCATTAATTAATAGCTTTCAGTGGGATGATATTGAAATTTATGTGTCTTTTGTAATTCTGATGGTTAAAGCACCTATATAAGTTGAACCATTTTCATCAATGAAGGCAAGCTGAGTTTTATTCAGAAAATAAACGAGTTTTATCTCATCTATCTTAGTGAGAGTGATTCTCCTAAGTTCTTGAGTGATTCAAGAATCCATGAGTTTAATCGAAGGTCCTTTATCCCTTTGTGTGTTTCAACTCTTAGGCTTATCTTCCATTCTTGGAAGTGTGATGTCTATCAATTTTCATTCCGTCTTCTTTTATGTTTCCATTTTCTCGTTTTAAATAATTTCTCAAATTTCTTGCTTGTTAGCATTCCAACAATGATAGATCAGTCAAACGAATCGAATGCTGTGCATTCACACCATTTGGTATTCACAGCCTGACCATCTAGATTTGGAATAGGAAAGGAAGTTTATTATACAAAGTGTTTAACCGAAAGCCATCCATGTTTAGTTGCATTCGATTACGGAAGCAAAAACAATGTTGTGAACCAAAGTTTGGTGGAGAAACTCCAGTTACCAGCAACCTTTCATCTGGATCAAGCATGGATCAAATTCAGTGCATGGCAATGTGTGAAAGAAGTATTATGTGATATTGCTCCCATGGTCTCTTGTCATCTTCTTTTGGGATGGGCATGGCTTCATTTTAAAACACTCCATCTTGATGAACGTTCTCTTTATTTGAGGCATGATGGACATCAGAAGAAGTAGAAGTTTATGACACCAAGACAAGTCAGTAAGGATCAACGTAGGCTGATGGAGAAAACAGAAAAACAAAAGAATAGAAAAAGAAGTAATAGAAACTGTAGTAGGAAGGGAAAATAAAGAAAAAGTAATGAAACTAGAGAAAGTTTATTCGTCAATGTTTTTTCTTCTACAGTTTGTGATGTCATTTTACAGGAACAAAAGGATAAGCATGTGAAGGAAATACACGAACTTTCATGTTTGAAAAGGAAGCTTGTTCATAGTGCTTTATCATGCATTTGGTCCGTCGATACGAAACAAATTCGTCAAACACAACGCATGGAATTATTTATTGTTACATATCAAGGTGGGGTACTGTTGCCAAGAAATGTTATCGACGGATTGCAACCATTGGAAAGTAACAAATATCAAGTTGAATTTGATCCTGGAAGAAGAGAATTAGTTTCAACTTGTGAAAAAATAAAATTCCTTCACAAGATCATAATAAAAAGGTACCTTAAAACTAGTGTCTTAAGATTCGGGACAAATCTTCTCGAAGAAGGAGGGTATGATGTGAATTGCATATGGGTCAAATGGAGGATGACTAATGCGCCGTGTTGATGCAGTTTCTTTTATTTAAACAAGGGCCCAATGCTTTGTAAAATCGGCTGACCAAATTGTGTTTGTGTTTAACCAATTAATGGGCTTTAGTTTTGCTTTATCTTCAAGTTGAAATAAGGGTCCATATGCCAACTTAAGAACCAACCTTTGGAAGATCAAGAGGACCTTTGCTCAAAGTTTGTGGATGACTTTTGGTAGCCTTAAATTCAGTTACAATCAACCATTAAGTAGCGGATCATTATTAGCTTGAGTGGATCATTAATTAATAGCTTTCAGCGGGATGATATTGAAATTTATGTGTCTTTTGTAATTCTGATGGTTAAAGCACCTATATAAGTTGAACCATTTTCATCAATGAAGGCAAGCTGAGTTTTATTCAGAAAATAAACGAGTTTTATCTCATCTATCTTAGTGAGAGTGATTCTCCTAAGTTCTTGAGTGATTCAAGAATCCATGAGTTTAATCGAAGGTCCTTTATCCCTTTGTGTGTTTCAACTCTTAGGCTTATCTTCCATTCTTGGAAGTGTGATGTCTATCAATTTTCATTCCGTCTTCTTTTATGTTTCCATTTTCTCGTTTTAAATAATTTCTCAAATTTCTTGCTTGTTAGCATTCCAACAATGATAGATCAGTCAAACGAATCGAATGCTGTGCATTCACACCATTTGGTATTCACAGCCTGACCATCTAGATTTGGAATAGGAAAGGAAGTTTATTATACAAAGTGTTTAACCGAAAGCCATCCATGTTTAGTTGCATTCGATTACGGAAGCAAAAACAATGTTGTGAACCAAAGTTTGGTGGAGAAACTCCAGTTACCAGCAACCTTTCATCTGGATCAAGCATGGATCAAATTCAGTGCATGGCAATGTGTGAAAGAAGTATTATGTGATATTGCTCCCATGGTCTCTTGTCATCTTCTTTTGGGATGGGCATGGCTTCATTTTAAAACACTCCATCTTGATGAACGTTCTCTTTATTTGAGGCATGATGGACATCAGAAGAAGTAGAAGTTTATGACACCAAGACAAGTCAGTAAGGATCAACGTAGGCTGATGGAGAAAACAGAAAAACAAAAGAATAGAAAAAGAAGTAATAGAAACTGTAGTAGGAAGGGAAAATAAAGAAAAAGTAATGAAACTAGAGAAAGTTTATTCGTCAATGTTTTTTCTTCTACAGTTTGTGATGTCATTTTACAGGAACAAAAGGATAAGCATGTGAAGGAAATACACGAACTTTCATGTTTGAAAAGGAAGCTTGTTCATAGTGCTTTATCATGCATTTGGTCCGTCGATACGAAACAAATTCGTCAAACACAACGCATGGAATTATTTATTGTTACATATCAAGGTGGGGTACTGTTGCCAAGAAATGTTATCGACGGATTGCAACCATTGGAAAGTAACAAATATCAAGTTGAATTTGATCCTGGAAGAAGAGAATTAGTTTCAACTTGTGAAAAAATAAAATTCCTTCACAAGATCATAATAAAAAGGTACCTTAAAACTAGTGTCTTAAGATTCGGGACAAATCTTCTCGAAGAAGGAGGGTATGATGTGAATTGCATATGGGTCAAATGGAGGATGATTAATGCGCCGTGTTGATGCAGTTTCTTTTATTTAAACAAGGGCCCAATGCTTTGTAAAATCGGCTGACCAAATTGTGTTTGTGTTTAACCAATTAATGGGCTTTAGTTTTGCTTTATCTTCAAGTTGAAATAAGGGTCCATATGCCAACTTAAGAACCAACCTTTGGAAGATCAAGAGGACCTTTGCTCAAAGTTTGTGGATGACTTTTGGTAGCCTTAAATTCAGTTACAATCAACCATTAAGTAGCGGATCATTATTAGCTTGAGTGGATCATTAATTAATAGCTTTCAGCGGGATGATATTGAAATTTATGTGTCTTTTGTAATTCTGATGGTTAAAGCACCTATATAAGTTGAACCATTTTCATCAATGAAGGCAAGCTGAGTTTTATTCAGAAAATAAACGAGTTTTATCTCATCTATCTTAGTGAGAGTGATTCTCCTAAGTTCTTGAGTGATTCAAGAATCCATGAGTTTAATCGAAGGTCCTTTATCCCTTTGTGTGTTTTAACTCTTAGGCTTATCTTCCATTCTTGGAAGTGTGATGTCTATCAATTTTCATTCCGTCTTCTTTTATGTTTCCATTTTCTCGTTTTAAATAATTTCTCAAATTTCTTGCTTGTTAGCATTCCAACAATGATAGATCAGTCAAACGAATCGAATGCTGTGCATTCACACCATTTGGTATTCACAGCCTGACCATCTAGATTTGGAATAGGAAAGGAAGTTTATTATACAAAGTGTTTAACCGAAAGCCATCCATGTTTAGTTGCATTCGATTACGGAAGCAAAAACAATGTTGTGAACCAAAGTTTGGTGGAGAAACTCCAGTTACCAGCAACCTTTCATCTGGATCAAGCATGGATCAAATTCAGTGCATGGCAATGTGTGAAAGAAGTATTATGTGATATTGCTCCCATGGTCTCTTGTCATCTTCTTTTGGGATGGGCATGGCTTCATTTTAAAACACTCCATCTTGATGAACGTTCTCTTTATTTGAGGCATGATGGACATCAGAAGAAGTAGAAGTTTATGACACCAAGACAAGTCAGTAAGGATCAACGTAGGCTGATGGAGAAAACAGAAAAACAAAAGAATAGAAAAAGAAGTAATAGAAACTGTAGTAGGAAGGGAAAATAAAGAAAAAGTAATGAAACTAGAGAAAGTTTATTCGTCAATGTTTTTTCTTCTACAGTTTGTGATGTCATTTTACAGGAACAAAAGGATAAGCATGTGAAGGAAATACACGAACTTTCATGTTTGAAAAGGAAGCTTGTTCATAGTGCTTTATCATGCATTTGGTCCGTCGATACGAAACAAATTCGTCAAACACAACGCATGGAATTATTTATTGTTACATATCAAGGTGGGGTACTGTTGCCAAGAAATGTTATCGACGGATTGCAACCATTGGAAAGTAACAAATATCAAGTTGAATTTGATCCTGGAAGAAGAGAATTAGTTTCAACTTGTGAAAAAATAAAATTCCTTCACAAGATCATAATAAAAAGGTACCTTAAAACTAGTGTCTTAAGATTCGGGACAAATCTTCTCGAAGAAGGAGGGTATGATGTGAATTGCATATGGGTCAAATGGAGGATGACTAATGCGCCGTGTTGATGCAGTTTCTTTTATTTAAACAAGGGCCCAATGCTTTGTAAAATCGGCTGACCAAATTGTGTTTGTGTTTAACCAATTAATGGGCTTCAGTTTTGCTTTATCTTCAAGTTGAAATAAGGGTCCATATGCCAACTTAAGAACCAACCTTTGGAAGATCAAGAGGACCTTTGCTCAAAGTTTGTGGATGACTTTTGGTAGCCTTAAATTCAGTTACAATCAACCATTAAGTAGCGGATCATTATTAGCTTGAGTGGATCATTAATTAATAGCTTTCAGCGGGATGATATTGAAATTTATGTGTCTTTTGTAATTCTGATGGTTAAAGCACCTATATAAGTTGAACCATTTTCATCAATGAAGGCAAGCTGAGTTTTATTCAGAAAATAAACGAGTTTTATCTCATCTATCTTAGTGAGAGTGATTCTCCTAAGTTCTTGAGTGATTCAAGAATCCATGAGTTTAATCGAAGGTCCTTTATCCCTTTGTGTGTTTCAACTCTTAGGCTTATCTTCCATTCTTGGAAGTGTGATGTCTATCAATTTTCATTCCGTCTTCTTTTATGTTTCCATTTTCTCGTTTTAAATAATTTCTCAAATTTCTTGCTTGTTAGCATTCCAACAATGATAGATCAGTCAAACGAATCGAATGCTGTGCATTCACACCATTTGGTATTCACAGCCTGACCATCTAGATTTGGAATAGGAAAGGAAGTTTATTATACAAAGTGTTTAACCGAAAGCCATCCATGTTTAGTTGCATTCGATTACGGAAGCAAAAACAATGTTGTGAACCAAAGTTTGGTGGAGAAACTCCAGTTACCAGCAACCTTTCATCTGGATCAAGCATGGATCAAATTCAGTGCATGGCAATGTGTGAAAGAAGTATTATGTGATATTGCTCCCATGGTCTCTTGTCATCTTCTTTTGGGATGGGCATGGCTTCATTTTAAAACACTCCATCTTGATGAACGTTCTCTTTATTTGAGGCATGATGGACATCAGAAGAAGTAGAAGTTTATGACACCAAGACAAGTCAGTAAGGATCAACGTAGGCTGATGGAGAAAACAGAAAAACAAAAGAATAGAAAAAGAAGTAATAGAAACTGTAGTAGGAAGGGAAAATAAAGAAAAAGTAATGAAACTAGAGAAAGTTTATTCGTCAATGTTTTTTCTTCTACAGTTTGTGATGTCATTTTACAGGAACAAAAGGATAAGCATGTGAAGGAAATACACGAACTTTCATGTTTGAAAAGGAAGCTTGTTCATAGTGCTTTATCATGCATTTGGTCCGTCGATACGAAACAAATTCGTCAAACACAACGCATGGAATTATTTATTGTTACATATCAAGGTGGGGTACTGTTGCCAAGAAATGTTATCGACGGATTGCAACCATTGGAAAGTAACAAATATCAAGTTGAATTTGATCCTGGAAGAAGAGAATTAGTTTCAACTTGTGAAAAAATAAAATTCCTTCACAAGATCATAATAAAAAGGTACCTTAAAACTAGTGTCTTAAGATTCGGGACAAATCTTCTCGAAGAAGGAGGGTATGATGTGAATTGCATATGGGTCAAATGGAGGATGATTAATGCGCCGTGTTGATGCAGTTTCTTTTATTTAAACAAGGGCCCAATGCTTTGTAAAATCGGCTGACCAAATTGTGTTTGTGTTTAACCAATTAATGGGCTTTAGTTTTGCTTTATCTTCAAGTTGAAATAAGGGTCCATATGCCAACTTAAGAACCAACCTTTGGAAGATCAAGAGGACCTTTGCTCAAAGTTTGTGGATGACTTTTGGTAGCCTTAAATTCAGTTACAATCAACCATTAAGTAGCGGATCATTATTAGCTTGAGTGGATCATTAATTAATAGCTTTCAGCGGGATGATATTGAAATTTATGTGTCTTTTGTAATTCTGATGGTTAAAGCACCTATATAAGTTGAACCATTTTCATCAATGAAGGCAAGCTGAGTTTTATTCAGAAAATAAACGAGTTTTATCTCATCTATCTTAGTGAGAGTGATTCTCCTAAGTTCTTGAGTGATTCAAGAATCCATGAGTTTAATCGAAGGTCCTTTATCCCTTTGTGTGTTTTAACTCTTAGGCTTATCTTCCATTCTTGGAAGTGTGATGTCTATCAATTTTCATTCCGTCTTCTTTTATGTTTCCATTTTCTCGTTTTAAATAATTTCTCAAATTTCTTGCTTGTTAGCATTCCAACAATGATAGATCAGTCAAACGAATCGAATGCTGTGCATTCACACCATTTGGTATTCACAGCCTGACCATCTAGATTTGGAATAGGAAAGGAAGTTTATTATACAAAGTGTTTAACCGAAAGCCATCCATGTTTAGTTGCATTCGATTACGGAAGCAAAAACAATGTTGTGAACCAAAGTTTGGTGGAGAAACTCCAGTTACCAGCAACCTTTCATCTGGATCAAGCATGGATCAAATTCAGTGCATGGCAATGTGTGAAAGAAGTATTATGTGATATTGCTCCCATGGTCTCTTGTCATCTTCTTTTGGGATGGGCATGGCTTCATTTTAAAACACTCCATCTTGATGAACGTTCTCTTTATTTGAGGCATGATGGACATCAGAAGAAGTAGAAGTTTATGACACCAAGACAAGTCAGTAAGGATCAACGTAGGCTGATGGAGAAAACAGAAAAACAAAAGAATAGAAAAAGAAGTAATAGAAACTGTAGTAGGAAGGGAAAATAAAGAAAAAGTAATGAAACTAGAGAAAGTTTATTCGTCAATGTTTTTTCTTCTACAGTTTGTGATGTCATTTTACAGGAACAAAAGGATAAGCATGTGAAGGAAATACACGAACTTTCATGTTTGAAAAGGAAGCTTGTTCATAGTGCTTTATCATGCATTTGGTCCGTCGATACGAAACAAATTCGTCAAACACAACGCATGGAATTATTTATTGTTACATATCAAGGTGGGGTACTGTTGCCAAGAAATGTTATCGACGGATTGCAACCATTGGAAAGTAACAAATATCAAGTTGAATTTGATCCTGGAAGAAGAGAATTAGTTTCAACTTGTGAAAAAATAAAATTCCTTCACAAGATCATAATAAAAAGGTACCTTAAAACTAGT
Source organism: Vigna unguiculata (assembly GCF_037176805.1). NCBI lineage: Eukaryota > Viridiplantae > Streptophyta > Magnoliopsida > Fabales > Fabaceae > Vigna > Vigna unguiculata. Next base: position 22,708,323 of record NC_140802.1, read on the forward strand.
GTCTTAAGATTCGGGACAAATCTTCTCGAAGAAGGAGGGTATGATGTGAATTGCATATGGGTCAAATGGAGGATGACTAATGCGCCGTGTTGATGCAGTTTCTTTTATTTAAACAAGGGCCCAATGCTTTGTAAAATCGGCTGACCAAATTGTGTTTGTGTTTAACCAATTAATGGGCTTTAGTTTTGCTTTATCTTCAAGTTGAAATAAGGGTCCATATGCCAACTTAAGAACCAACCTTTGGAAGATCAAGAGGACCTTTGCTCAAAGTTTGTGGATGACTTTTGGTAGCCTTAAATTCAGTTACAATCAACCATTAAGTAGCGGATCATTATTAGCTTGAGTGGATCATTAATTAATAGCTTTCAGCGGGATGATATTGAAATTTATGTGTCTTTTGTAATTCTGATGGTTAAAGCACCTATATAAGTTGAACCATTTTCATCAATGAAGGCAAGCTGAGTTTTATTCAGAAAATAAACGAGTTTTATCTCATCTATCTTAGTGAGAGTGATTCTCCTAAGTTCTTGAGTGATTCAAGAATCCATGAGTTTAATCGAAGGTCCTTTATCCCTTTGTGTGTTTCAACTCTTAGGCTTATCTTCCATTCTTGGAAGTGTGATGTCTATCAATTTTCATTCCGTCTTCTTTTATGTTTCCATTTTCTCGTTTTAAATAATTTCTCAAATTTCTTGCTTGTTAGCATTCCAACAATGATAGATCAGTCAAACGAATCGAATGCTGTGCATTCACACCATTTGGTATTCACAGCCTGACCATCTAGATTTGGAATAGGAAAGGAAGTTTATTATACAAAGTGTTTAACCGAAAGCCATCCATGTTTAGTTGCATTCGATTACGGAAGCAAAAACAATGTTGTGAACCAAAGTTTGGTGGAGAAACTCCAGTTACCAGCAACCTTTCATCTGGATCAAGCATGGATCAAATTCAGTGCATGGCAATGTGTGAAAGAAGTATTATGTGATATTGCTCCCATGGTCTCTTGTCATCTTCTTTTGGGATGGGCATGGCTTCATTTTAAAACACTCCATCTTGATGAACGTTCTCTTTATTTGAGGCATGATGGACATCAGAAGAAGTAGAAGTTTATGACACCAAGACAAGTCAGTAAGGATCAACGTAGGCTGATGGAGAAAACAGAAAAACAAAAGAATAGAAAAAGAAGTAATAGAAACTGTAGTAGGAAGGGAAAATAAAGAAAAAGTAATGAAACTAGAGAAAGTTTATTCGTCAATGTTTTTTCTTCTACAGTTTGTGATGTCATTTTACAGGAACAAAAGGATAAGCATGTGAAGGAAATACACGAACTTTCATGTTTGAAAAGGAAGCTTGTTCATAGTGCTTTATCATGCATTTGGTCCGTCGATACGAAACAAATTCGTCAAACACAACGCATGGAATTATTTATTGTTACATATCAAGGTGGGGTACTGTTGCCAAGAAATGTTATCGACGGATTGCAACCATTGGAAAGTAACAAATATCAAGTTGAATTTGATCCTGGAAGAAGAGAATTAGTTTCAACTTGTGAAAAAATAAAATTCCTTCACAAGATCATAATAAAAAGGTACCTTAAAACTAGTGTCTTAAGATTCGGGACAAATCTTCTCGAAGAAGGAGGGTATGATGTGAATTGCATATGGGTCAAATGGAGGATGACTAATGCGCCGTGTTGATGCAGTTTCTTTTATTTAAACAAGGGCCCAATGCTTTGTAAAATCGGCTGACCAAATTGTGTTTGTGTTTAACCAATTAATGGGCTTTAGTTTTGCTTTATCTTCAAGTTGAAATAAGGGTCCATATGCCAACTTAAGAACCAACCTTTGGAAGATCAAGAGGACCTTTGCTCAAAGTTTGTGGATGACTTTTGGTAGCCTTAAATTCAGTTACAATCAACCATTAAGTAGCGGATCATTATTAGCTTGAGTGGATCATTAATTAATAGCTTTCAGCGGGATGATATTGAAATTTATGTGTCTTTTGTAATTCTGATGGTTAAAGCACCTATATAAGTTGAACCATTTTCATCAATGAAGGCAAGCTGAGTTTTATTCAGAAAATAAACGAGTTTTATCTCATCTATCTTAGTGAGAGTGATTCTCCTAAGTTCTTGAGTGATTCAAGAATCCATGAGTTTAATCGAAGGTCCTTTATCCCTTTGTGTGTTTCAACTCTTAGGCTTATCTTCCATTCTTGGAAGTGTGATGTCTATCAATTTTCATTCCGTCTTCTTTTATGTTTCCATTTTCTCGTTTTAAATAATTTCTCAAATTTCTTGCTTGTTAGCATTCCAACAATGATAGATCAGTCAAACGAATCGAATGCTGTGCATTCACACCATTTGGTATTCACAGCCTGACCATCTAGATTTGGAATAGGAAAGGAAGTTTATTATACAAAGTGTTTAACCGAAAGCCATCCATGTTTAGTTGCATTCGATTACGGAAGCAAAAACAATGTTGTGAACCAAAGTTTGGTGGAGAAACTCCAGTTACCAGCAACCTTTCATCTGGATCAAGCATGGATCAAATTCAGTGCATGGCAATGTGTGAAAGAAGTATTATGTGATATTGCTCCCATGGTCTCTTGTCATCTTCTTTTGGGATGGGCATGGCTTCATTTTAAAACACTCCATCTTGATGAACGTTCTCTTTATTTGAGGCATGATGGACATCAGAAGAAGTAGAAGTTTATGACACCAAGACAAGTCAGTAAGGATCAACGTAGGCTGATGGAGAAAACAGAAAAACAAAAGAATAGAAAAAGAAGTAATAGAAACTGTAGAAGGAAGGGAAAATAAAGAAAAAGGAATGGAACTAGAGAAAGTTTATTCGTCAATGTTTTTTCTTCTATAGTTTGTGATGTCATTTTACAGGAACAAAAGGATAAGCATGTGAAGGAAGTACACGAACTTTCATGTTTGAAAAGGAAGCTTGTTCATAGTGCTTTATCATGCATTTGGTCCGTCGATATGAAACAAATTCGTCAAACACAACGCATGGAATTATTTATTGTTACATATCAAGGTGGGGTACTGTTGCCAAGAAATGTTATCGACGGATTGCAACCATTGGAAAGTAACAAATATCAAGTTGAATTTGATCCTGGAAGAAGAGAATTAGTTTCAACTTGTGAAAAAATAAAATTCCTTCACAAGATCATAATAAAAAGGTACCTTAAAACTAGTGTCTTAAGATTCGGGACAAATCTTCTCGAAGAAGGAGGGTATGATGTGAATTGCATATGGGTCAAATGGAGGATGACTAATGCGCCGTGTTGATGCAGTTTCTTTTATTTAAACAAGGGCCCAATGCTTTGTAAAATCGGCTGACCAAATTGTGTTTGTGCTTAACCAATTAATGGGCTTTAGTTTTGCTTTATCTTCAAGTTGAAATAAGGGTCCATATGCCAACTTAAGAACCAACCTTTGGAAGATCAAGAGGACCTTTGCTCAAAGTTTGTGGATGACTTTTGGTAGCCTTAAATTCAGTTACAATCAACCATTAAGTAGCGGATCATTATTAGCTTGAGTGGATCATTAATTAATAGCTTTCAGCGGGATGATATTGAAATTTATGTGTCTTTTGTAATTCTGATGGTTAAAGCACCTATATAAGTTGAACCATTTTCATCAATGAAGGCAAGCTGAGTTTTATTCAGAAAATAAACGAGTTTTATCTCATCTATCTTAGTGAGAGTGATTCTCCTAAGTTCTTGAGTGATTCAAGAATCCATGAGTTTAATCGAAGGTCCTTTATCCCTTTGTGTGTTTCAACTCTTAGGCTTATCTTCCATTCTTGGAAGTGTGATGTCTATCAATTTTCATTCCGTCTTCTTTTATGTTTCCATTTTCTCGTTTTAAATAATTTCTCAAATTTCTTGCTTGTTAGCATTCCAACAATGATAGATCAGTCAAACGAATCGAATGTTGTGCATTCACACCATTTGGTATTCACAGCCTGACCATCTAGATTTGGAATAGGAAAGGAAGTTTATTATACAAAGTGTTTAACCGAAGGCCATCCATGTTTAGTTGCATTCGATTACGGAAGCGAAAACAATGTTGTGAACCAAAGTTTGGTGGAGAAACTCCAGTTACCAGCAACCTTTCATCTGGATCAAGCATGGATCAAATTCAGTGCATGGCAATGTGTGAAAGAAGTATTATGTGATATTGCTCCCATGGTCTCTTGTCATCTTCTTTTGGGATGGGCATGGCTTCATTTTAAAACACTCCATCTTGATGAACGTTCTCTTTATTTGAGGCATGATGGACATCAGAAGAAGTAGAAGTTTATGACACCAAGACAAGTCAGTAAGGATCAACGTAGGCTGATGGAGAAAACAGAAAAACAAAAGAATAGAAAAAGAAGTAATAGAAACTGTAGAAGGAAGGGAAAATAAAGAAAAAGGAATGGAACTAGAGAAAGTTTATTCGTCAATGTTTTTTCTTCTACAGTTTGTGATGTCATTTTACAGGAACAAAAGGATAAGCATGTGAAAGAAATACACGAACTTTCATGTTTGAAAAGGAAGCTTGTTCATAGTGCTTTATCATGCATTTGGTCCGTCGATACGAAACAAATTCGTCAAACACAACGCATGGAATTATTTATTGTTACATATCAAGGTGGGGTACTGTTGCCAAGAAATGTTATCGACGGATTGCAACCATTGGAAAGTAACAAATATCAAGTTGAATTTGATCCTGGAAGAAGAGAATCAGTTTCAACTTGTGAAAAAATAAAATTCCTTCACAAGATCATAATAAAAAGGTACCTTAAAACTAGTGTCTTAAGATTCGGGACAAATCTTCTCGAAGAAGGAGGGTATGATGTGAATTGCATATGGGTCAAATGGAGGATGACTAATGCGCCGTGTTGATGCAGTTTCTTTTATTTAAACAAGGGCCCAATGCTTTGTAAAATCGGCTGACCAAATTGTGTTTGTGCTTAACCAATTAATGGGCTTTAGTTTTGCTTTATCTTCAAGTTGAAATAAGGGTCCATATGCCAACTTAAGAACCAACCTTTGGAAGATCAAGAGGACCTTTGCTCAAAGTTTGTGGATGACTTTTGGTAGCCTTAAATTCAGTTACAATCAACCATTAAGTAGCGGATCATTATTAGCTTGAGTGGATCATTAATTAATAGCTTTCAGCGGGATGATATTGAAATTTATGTGTCTTTTGTAATTCTGATGGTTAAAGCACCTATATAAGTTGAACCATTTTCATCAATGAAGGCAAGCTGAGTTTTATTCAGAAAATAAACGAGTTTTATCTCATCTATCTTAGTGAGAGTGATTCTCCTAAGTTCTTGAGTGATTCAAGAATCCATGAGTTTAATCGAAGGTCCTTTATCCCTTTGTGTGTTTCAACTCTTAGGCTTATCTTCCATTCTTGGAAGTGTGATGTCTATCAATTTTCATTCCGTCTTCTTTTATGTTTCCATTTTCTCGTTTTAAATAATTTCTCAAATTTCTTGCTTGTTAGCATTCCAACAATGATAGATCAATCAAACGAATCGAATGCTGTGCATTCACACCATTTGGTATTCACAGCCTGACCATCTAGATTTGGAATAGGAAAGGAAGTTTATTATACAAAGTGTTTAACCGAAGGCCATCCATGTTTAGTTGCATTCGATTACGGAAGCGAAAATAATGTTGTGAACCAAAGTTTGGTGGAGAAACTCCAGTTACCAGCAACCTTTCATCTGGATCAAGCATGGATCAAATTCAGTGCATGGCAATGTGTGAAAGAAGTATTATGTGATATTGCTCCCATGGACTCTTGTCATCTTCTTTTGGGATGGGCATGGCTTCATTTTAAAACACTCCATCTTGATGAACGTTCTCTTTATTTGAGGCATGATGGACATCAGAAGAAGTAGAAGTTTATGACACCAAGACAAGTCAGTAAGGATCAACGTAGGCTGATGGAGAAAACAGAAAAACAAAAGAATAGAAAAAGAAGTAATAGAAACTGTAGAAGGAAGGGAAAATAAAGAAAAAGGAATGGAACTAGAGAAAGTTTATTCGTCAATGTTTTTTCTTCTACAGTTTGTGATGTCATTTTACAGGAACAAAAGGATAAGCATGTGAAAGAAATACACGAACTTTCATGTTTGAAAAGGAAGCTTGTTCATAGTGCTTTATCATGCATTTGGTCCGTCGATACGAAACAAATTCGTCAAACACAACGCATGGAATTATTTATTGTTACATATCAAGGTGGGGTACTGTTGCCAAGAAATGTTATCGACGGATTGCAACCATTGGAAAGTAACAAATATCAAGTTGAATTTGATCCTGGAAGAAGAGAATTAGTTTCAACTTGTGAAAAAATAAAATTCCTTCACAAGATCATAATAAAAAGGTACCTTAAAACTAGTGTCTTAAGATTCGGGACAAATCTTCTCGAAGAAGGAGGGTATGATATGAATTGCATATGGGTCAAATGGAGGATGACTAATGCGCCGTGTTGATGCAGTTTCTTTTATTTAAACAAGGGCCCAATGCTTTGTAAAATCGGCTGACCAAATTGTGTTTGTGCTTAACCAATTAATGGGCTTTAGTTTTGCTTTATCTTCAAGTTGAAATAAGGGTCCATATGCCAACTTAAGAACCAACCTTTGGAAGATCAAGAGGACCTTTGCTCAAAGTTTGTGGATGACTTTTGGTAGCCTTAAATTCAGTTACAATCAACCATTAAGTAGCGGATCATTATTAGCTTGAGTGGATCATTAATTAATAGCTTTCAGCGGGATGATATTGAAATTTATGTGTCTTTTGCAATTCTGATGGTTAAAGCACCTATATAAGTTGAACCATTTTCATCAATGAAGGCAAGCTGAGTTTTATTCAGAAAATAAACGAGTTTTATCTCATCTATCTTAGTGAGAGTGATTCTCCTAAGTTCTTAAGTGATTCAAGAATCCATGAGTTTAATCGAAGGTCCTTTATCCCTTTGTGTGTTTCAACTCTTAGGCTTATCTTCCATTCTTGGAAGTGTGATGTCTATCAATTTTCATTCCGTCTTCTTTTATGTTTCCATTTTCTCGTTTTAAATAATTTCTCAAATTTCTTGCTTGTTAGCATTCCAACAATGATAGATCAGTCAAACGAATCGAATGCTGTGCATTCACACCATTTGGTATTCACAGCCTGACCATCTAGATTTGGAATAGGAAAGGAAGTTTATTATACAAAGTGTTTAACCGAAAGCCATCCATGTTTAGTTGCATTCGATTACGGAAGCAAAAACAATGTTGTGAACCAAAGTTTGGTGGAGAAACTCCAGTTACCAGCAACCTTTCATCTGGATCAAGCATGGATCAAATTCAGTGCATGGCAATGTGTGAAAGAAGTATTATGTGATATTGCTCCCATGGTCTCTTGTCATCTTCTTTTGGGATGGGCATGGCTTCATTTTAAAACACTCCATCTTGATGAACGTTCTCTTTATTTGAGGCATGATGGACATCAGAAGAAGTAGAAGTTTATGACACCAAGACAAGTCAGTAAGGATCAACGTAGGCTGATGGAGAAAACAGAAAAACAAAAGAATAGAAAAAGAAGTAATAGAAACTGTAGTAGGAAGGGAAAATAAAGAAAAAGTAATGAAACTAGAGAAAGTTTATTCGTCAATGTTTTTTCTTCTACAGTTTGTGATGTCATTTTACAGGAACAAAAGGATAAGCATGTGAAGGAAATACACGAACTTTCATGTTTGAAAAGGAAGCTTGTTCATAGTGCTTTATCATGCATTTGGTCCGTCGATACGAAACAAATTCGTCAAACACAACGCATGGAATTATTTATTGTTACATATCAAGGTGGGGTACTGTTGCCAAGAAATGTTATCGACGGATTGCAACCATTGGAAAGTAACAAATATCAAGTTGAATTTGATCCTGGAAGAAGAGAATTAGTTTCAACTTGTGAAAAAATAAAATTCCTTCACAAGATCATAATAAAAAGGTACCTTAAAACTAGTGTCTTAAGATTCGGGACAAATCTTCTCGAAGAAGGAGGGTATGATGTGAATTGCATATGGGTCAAATGGAGGATGACTAATGCGCCGTGTTGATGCAGTTTCTTTTATTTAAACAAGGGCCCAATGCTTTGTAAAATCGGCTGACCAAATTGTGTTTGTGTTTAACCAATTAATGGGCTTTAGTTTTGCTTTATCTTCAAGTTGAAATAAGGGTCCATATGCCAACTTAAGAACCAACCTTTGGAAGATCAAGAGGACCTTTGCTCAAAGTTTGTGGATGACTTTTGGTAGCCTTAAATTCAGTTACAATCAACCATTAAGTAGCGGATCATTATTAGCTTGAGTGGATCATTAATTAATAGCTTTCAGTGGGATGATATTGAAATTTATGTGTCTTTTGTAATTCTGATGGTTAAAGCACCTATATAAGTTGAACCATTTTCATCAATGAAGGCAAGCTGAGTTTTATTCAGAAAATAAACGAGTTTTATCTCATCTATCTTAGTGAGAGTGATTCTCCTAAGTTCTTGAGTGATTCAAGAATCCATGAGTTTAATCGAAGGTCCTTTATCCCTTTGTGTGTTTCAACTCTTAGGCTTATCTTCCATTCTTGGAAGTGTGATGTCTATCAATTTTCATTCCGTCTTCTTTTATGTTTCCATTTTCTCGTTTTAAATAATTTCTCAAATTTCTTGCTTGTTAGCATTCCAACAATGATAGATCAGTCAAACGAATCGAATGCTGTGCATTCACACCATTTGGTATTCACAGCCTGACCATCTAGATTTGGAATAGGAAAGGAAGTTTATTATACAAAGTGTTTAACCGAAAGCCATCCATGTTTAGTTGCATTCGATTACGGAAGCAAAAACAATGTTGTGAACCAAAGTTTGGTGGAGAAACTCCAGTTACCAGCAACCTTTCATCTGGATCAAGCATGGATCAAATTCAGTGCATGGCAATGTGTGAAAGAAGTATTATGTGATATTGCTCCCATGGTCTCTTGTCATCTTCTTTTGGGATGGGCATGGCTTCATTTTAAAACACTCCATCTTGATGAACGTTCTCTTTATTTGAGGCATGATGGACATCAGAAGAAGTAGAAGTTTATGACACCAAGACAAGTCAGTAAGGATCAACGTAGGCTGATGGAGAAAACAGAAAAACAAAAGAATAGAAAAAGAAGTAATAGAAACTGTAGTAGGAAGGGAAAATAAAGAAAAAGTAATGAAACTAGAGAAAGTTTATTCGTCAATGTTTTTTCTTCTACAGTTTGTGATGTCATTTTACAGGAACAAAAGGATAAGCATGTGAAGGAAATACACGAACTTTCATGTTTGAAAAGGAAGCTTGTTCATAGTGCTTTATCATGCATTTGGTCCGTCGATACGAAACAAATTCGTCAAACACAACGCATGGAATTATTTATTGTTACATATCAAGGTGGGGTACTGTTGCCAAGAAATGTTATCGACGGATTGCAACCATTGGAAAGTAACAAATATCAAGTTGAATTTGATCCTGGAAGAAGAGAATTAGTTTCAACTTGTGAAAAAATAAAATTCCTTCACAAGATCATAATAAAAAGGTACCTTAAAACTAGTGTCTTAAGATTCGGGACAAATCTTCTCGAAGAAGGAGGGTATGATGTGAATTGCATATGGGTCAAATGGAGGATGATTAATGCGCCGTGTTGATGCAGTTTCTTTTATTTAAACAAGGGCCCAATGCTTTGTAAAATCGGCTGACCAAATTGTGTTTGTGTTTAACCAATTAATGGGCTTTAGTTTTGCTTTATCTTCAAGTTGAAATAAGGGTCCATATGCCAACTTAAGAACCAACCTTTGGAAGATCAAGAGGACCTTTGCTCAAAGTTTGTGGATGACTTTTGGTAGCCTTAAATTCAGTTACAATCAACCATTAAGTAGCGGATCATTATTAGCTTGAGTGGATCATTAATTAATAGCTTTCAGCGGGATGATATTGAAATTTATGTGTCTTTTGTAATTCTGATGGTTAAAGCACCTATATAAGCTGAACCATTTTCATCAATGAAGGCAAGCTGAGTTTTATTCAGAAAATAAACGAGTTTTATCTCATCTATCTTAGTGAGAGTGATTCTCCAAAGTTCTTCAGTGATTCAAGAATCCATGAGTTTAATCGAAGGTCCTTTATCCCTTTGTGTGTTTCAACTCTTAGGCTTATCTTCCATTCTTGGAAGTGTGATGTCTATCAATTTTCATTCCGTCTTCTTTTATGTTTCCATTTTCTCGTTTTAAATAATTTCTCAAATTTCTTGCTTGTTAGCATTCCAACAATGATAGATCAGTCAAACGAATCGAATGCTGTGCATTCACACCATTTGGTATTCACAGCCTGACCATCTAGATTTGGAATAGGAAAGGAAGTTTATTATACAAAGTGTTTAACCGAAAGCCATCCATGTTTAGTTGCATTCGATTACGGAAGCAAAAACAATGTTGTGAACCAAAGTTTGGTGGAGAAACTCCAGTTACCAGCAACCTTTCATCTGGATCAAGCATGGATCAAATTCAGTGCATGGCAATGTGTGAAAGAAGTATTATGTGATATTGCTCCCATGGTCTCTTGTCATCTTCTTTTGGGATGGGCATGGCTTCATTTTAAAACACTCCATCTTGATGAACGTTCTCTTTATTTGAGGCATGATGGACATCAGAAGAAGTAGAAGTTTATGACACCAAGACAAGTCAGTAAGGATCAACGTAGGCTGATGGAGAAAACAGAAAAACAAAAGAATAGAAAAAGAAGTAATAGAAACTGTAGTAGGAAGGGAAAATAAAGAAAAAGTAATGAAACTAGAGAAAGTTTATTCGTCAATGTTTTTTCTTCTACAGTTTGTGATGTCATTTTACAGGAACAAAAGGATAAGCATGTGAAGGAAATACACGAACTTTCATGTTTGAAAAGGAAGCTTGTTCATAGTGCTTTATCATGCATTTGGTCCGTCGATACGAAACAAATTCGTCAAACACAACGCATGGAATTATTTATTGTTACATATCAAGGTGGGGTACTGTTGCCAAGAAATGTTATCGACGGATTGCAACCATTGGAAAGTAACAAATATCAAGTTGAATTTGATCCTGGAAGAAGAGAATTAGTTTCAACTTGTGAAAAAATAAAATTCCTTCACAAGATCATAATAAAAAGGTACCTTAAAACTAGTGTCTTAAGATTCGGGACAAATCTTCTCGAAGAAGGAGGGTATGATGTGAATTGCATATGGGTCAAATGGAGGATGACTAATGCGCCGTGTTGATGCAGTTTCTTTTATTTAAACAAGGGCCCAATGCTTTGTAAAATCGGCTGACCAAATTGTGTTTGTGTTTAACCAATTAATGGGCTTTAGTTTTGCTTTATCTTCAAGTTGAAATAAGGGTCCATATGCCAACTTAAGAACCAACCTTTGGAAGATCAAGAGGACCTTTGCTCAAAGTTTGTGGATGACTTTTGGTAGCCTTAAATTCAGTTACAATCAACCATTAAGTAGCGGATCATTATTAGCTTGAGTGGATCATTAATTAATAGCTTTCAGCGGGATGATATTGAAATTTATGTGTCTTTTGTAATTCTGATGGTTAAAGCACCTATATAAGTTGAACCATTTTCATCAATGAAGGCAAGCTGAGTTTTATTCAGAAAATAAACGAGTTTTATCTCATCTATCTTAGTGAGAGTGATTCTCCTAAGTTCTTGAGTGATTCAAGAATCCATGAGTTTAATCGAAGGTCCTTTATCCCTTTGTGTGTTTCAACTCTTAGGCTTATCTTCCATTCTTGGAAGTGTGATGTCTATCAATTTTCATTCCGTCTTCTTTTATGTTTCCATTTTCTCGTTTTAAATAATTTCTCAAATTTCTTGCTTGTTAGCATTCCAACAATGATAGATCAGTCAAACGAATCGAATGCTGTGCATTCACACCATTTGGTATTCACAGCCTGACCATCTAGATTTGGAATAGGAAAGGAAGTTTATTATACAAAGTGTTTAACCGAAAGCCATCCATGTTTAGTTGCATTCGATTACGGAAGCAAAAACAATGTTGTGAACCAAAGTTTGGTGGAGAAACTCCAGTTACCAGCAACCTTTCATCTGGATCAAGCATGGATCAAATTCAGTGCATGGCAATGTGTGAAAGAAGTATTATGTGATATTGCTCCCATGGTCTCTTGTCATCTTCTTTTGGGATGGGCATGGCTTCATTTTAAAACACTCCATCTTGATGAACGTTCTCTTTATTTGAGGCATGATGGACATCAGAAGAAGTAGAAGTTTATGACACCAAGACAAGTCAGTAAGGATCAACGTAGGCTGATGGAGAAAACAGAAAAACAAAAGAATAGAAAAAGAAGTAATAGAAACTGTAGTAGGAAGGGAAAATAAAGAAAAAGTAATGAAACTAGAGAAAGTTTATTCGTCAATGTTTTTTCTTCTACAGTTTGTGATGTCATTTTACAGGAACAAAAGGATAAGCATGTGAAGGAAATACACGAACTTTCATGTTTGAAAAGGAAGCTTGTTCATAGTGCTTTATCATGCATTTGGTCCGTCGATACGAAACAAATTCGTCAAACACAACGCATGGAATTATTTATTGTTACATATCAAGGTGGGGTACTGTTGCCAAGAAATGTTATCGACGGATTGCAACCATTGGAAAGTAACAAATATCAAGTTGAATTTGATCCTGGAAGAAGAGAATTAGTTTCAACTTGTGAAAAAATAAAATTCCTTCACAAGATCATAATAAAAAGGTACCTTAAAACTAGTGTCTTAAGATTCGGGACAAATCTTCTCGAAGAAGGAGGGTATGATGTGAATTGCATATGGGTCAAATGGAGGATGATTAATGCGCCGTGTTGATGCAGTTTCTTTTATTTAAACAAGGGCCCAATGCTTTGTAAAATCGGCTGACCAAATTGTGTTTGTGTTTAACCAATTAATGGGCTTTAGTTTTGCTTTATCTTCAAGTTGAAATAAGGGTCCATATGCCAACTTAAGAACCAACCTTTGGAAGATCAAGAGGACCTTTGCTCAAAGTTTGTGGATGACTTTTGGTAGCCTTAAATTCAGTTACAATCAACCATTAAGTAGCGGATCATTATTAGCTTGAGTGGATCATTAATTAATAGCTTTCAGCGGGATGATATTGAAATTTATGTGTCTTTTGTAATTCTGATGGTTAAAGCACCTATATAAGTTGAACCATTTTCATCAATGAAGGCAAGCTGAGTTTTATTCAGAAAATAAACGAGTTTTATCTCATCTATCTTAGTGAGAGTGATTCTCCTAAGTTCTTGAGTGATTCAAGAATCCATGAGTTTAATCGAAGGTCCTTTATCCCTTTGTGTGTTTTAACTCTTAGGCTTATCTTCCATTCTTGGAAGTGTGATGTCTATCAATTTTCATTCCGTCTTCTTTTATGTTTCCATTTTCTCGTTTTAAATAATTTCTCAAATTTCTTGCTTGTTAGCATTCCAACAATGATAGATCAGTCAAACGAATCGAATGCTGTGCATTCACACCATTTGGTATTCACAGCCTGACCATCTAGATTTGGAATAGGAAAGGAAGTTTATTATACAAAGTGTTTAACCGAAAGCCATCCATGTTTAGTTGCATTCGATTACGGAAGCAAAAACAATGTTGTGAACCAAAGTTTGGTGGAGAAACTCCAGTTACCAGCAACCTTTCATCTGGATCAAGCATGGATCAAATTCAGTGCATGGCAATGTGTGAAAGAAGTATTATGTGATATTGCTCCCATGGTCTCTTGTCATCTTCTTTTGGGATGGGCATGGCTTCATTTTAAAACACTCCATCTTGATGAACGTTCTCTTTATTTGAGGCATGATGGACATCAGAAGAAGTAGAAGTTTATGACACCAAGACAAGTCAGTAAGGATCAACGTAGGCTGATGGAGAAAACAGAAAAACAAAAGAATAGAAAAAGAAGTAATAGAAACTGTAGTAGGAAGGGAAAATAAAGAAAAAGTAATGAAACTAGAGAAAGTTTATTCGTCAATGTTTTTTCTTCTACAGTTTGTGATGTCATTTTACAGGAACAAAAGGATAAGCATGTGAAGGAAATACACGAACTTTCATGTTTGAAAAGGAAGCTTGTTCATAGTGCTTTATCATGCATTTGGTCCGTCGATACGAAACAAATTCGTCAAACACAACGCATGGAATTATTTATTGTTACATATCAAGGTGGGGTACTGTTGCCAAGAAATGTTATCGACGGATTGCAACCATTGGAAAGTAACAAATATCAAGTTGAATTTGATCCTGGAAGAAGAGAATTAGTTTCAACTTGTGAAAAAATAAAATTCCTTCACAAGATCATAATAAAAAGGTACCTTAAAACTAGTGTCTTAAGATTCGGGACAAATCTTCTCGAAGAAGGAGGGTATGATGTGAATTGCATATGGGTCAAATGGAGGATGACTAATGCGCCGTGTTGATGCAGTTTCTTTTATTTAAACAAGGGCCCAATGCTTTGTAAAATCGGCTGACCAAATTGTGTTTGTGTTTAACCAATTAATGGGCTTTAGTTTTGCTTTATCTTCAAGTTGAAATAAGGGTCCATATGCCAACTTAAGAACCAACCTTTGGAAGATCAAGAGGACCTTTGCTCAAAGTTTGTGGATGACTTTTGGTAGCCTTAAATTCAGTTACAATCAACCATTAAGTAGCGGATCATTATTAGCTTGAGTGGATCATTAATTAATAGCTTTCAGCGGGATGATATTGAAATTTATGTGTCTTTTGTAATTCTGATGGTTAAAGCACCTATATAAGTTGAACCATTTTCATCAATGAAGGCAAGCTGAGTTTTATTCAGAAAATAAACGAGTTTTATCTCATCTATCTTAGTGAGAGTGATTCTCCTAAGTTCTTGAGTGATTCAAGAATCCATGAGTTTAATCGAAGGTCCTTTATCCCTTTGTGTGTTTCAACTCTTAGGCTTATCTTCCATTCTTGGAAGTGTGATGTCTATCAATTTTCATTCCGTCTTCTTTTATGTTTCCATTTTCTCGTTTTAAATAATTTCTCAAATTTCTTGCTTGTTAGCATTCCAACAATGATAGATCAGTCAAACGAATCGAATGCTGTGCATTCACACCATTTGGTATTCACAGCCTGACCATCTAGATTTGGAATAGGAAAGGAAGTTTATTATACAAAGTGTTTAACCGAAAGCCATCCATGTTTAGTTGCATTCGATTACGGAAGCAAAAACAATGTTGTGAACCAAAGTTTGGTGGAGAAACTCCAGTTACCAGCAACCTTTCATCTGGATCAAGCATGGATCAAATTCAGTGCATGGCAATGTGTGAAAGAAGTATTATGTGATATTGCTCCCATGGTCTCTTGTCATCTTCTTTTGGGATGGGCATGGCTTCATTTTAAAACACTCCATCTTGATGAACGTTCTCTTTATTTGAGGCATGATGGACATCAGAAGAAGTAGAAGTTTATGACACCAAGACAAGTCAGTAAGGATCAACGTAGGCTGATGGAGAAAACAGAAAAACAAAAGAATAGAAAAAGAAGTAATAGAAACTGTAGTAGGAAGGGAAAATAAAGAAAAAGTAATGAAACTAGAGAAAGTTTATTCGTCAATGTTTTTTCTTCTACAGTTTGTGATGTCATTTTACAGGAACAAAAGGATAAGCATGTGAAGGAAATACACGAACTTTCATGTTTGAAAAGGAAGCTTGTTCATAGTGCTTTATCATGCATTTGGTCCGTCGATACGAAACAAATTCGTCAAACACAACGCATGGAATTATTTATTGTTACATATCAAGGTGGGGTACTGTTGCCAAGAAATGTTATCGACGGATTGCAACCATTGGAAAGTAACAAATATCAAGTTGAATTTGATCCTGGAAGAAGAGAATTAGTTTCAACTTGTGAAAAAATAAAATTCCTTCACAAGATCATAATAAAAAGGTACCTTAAAACTAGTGTCTTAAGATTCGGGACAAATCTTCTCGAAGAAGGAGGGTATGATGTGAATTGCATATGGGTCAAATGGAGGATGACTAATGCGCCGTGTTGATGCAGTTTCTTTTATTTAAACAAGGGCCCAATGCTTTGTAAAATCGGCTGACCAAATTGTGTTTGTGTTTAACCAATTAATGGGCTTTAGTTTTGCTTTATCTTCAAGTTGAAATAAGGGTCCATATGCCAACTTAAGAACCAACCTTTGGAAGATCAAGAGGACCTTTGCTCAAAGTTTGTGGATGACTTTTGGTAGCCTTAAATTCAGTTACAATCAACCATTAAGTAGCGGATCATTATTAGCTTGAGTGGATCATTAATTAATAGCTTTCAGTGGGATGATATTGAAATTTATGTGTCTTTTGTAATTCTGATGGTTAAAGCACCTATATAAGTTGAACCATTTTCATCAATGAAGGCAAGCTGAGTTTTATTCAGAAAATAAACGAGTTTTATCTCATCTATCTTAGTGAGAGTGATTCTCCTAAGTTCTTGAGTGATTCAAGAATCCATGAGTTTAATCGAAGGTCCTTTATCCCTTTGTGTGTTTCAACTCTTAGGCTTATCTTCCATTCTTGGAAGTGTGATGTCTATCAATTTTCATTCCGTCTTCTTTTATGTTTCCATTTTCTCGTTTTAAATAATTTCTCAAATTTCTTGCTTGTTAGCATTCCAACAATGATAGATCAGTCAAACGAATCGAATGCTGTGCATTCACACCATTTGGTATTCACAGCCTGACCATCTAGATTTGGAATAGGAAAGGAAGTTTATTATACAAAGTGTTTAACCGAAAGCCATCCATGTTTAGTTGCATTCGATTACGGAAGCAAAAACAATGTTGTGAACCAAAGTTTGGTGGAGAAACTCCAGTTACCAGCAACCTTTCATCTGGATCAAGCATGGATCAAATTCAGTGCATGGCAATGTGTGAAAGAAGTATTATGTGATATTGCTCCCATGGTCTCTTGTCATCTTCTTTTGGGATGGGCATGGCTTCATTTTAAAACACTCCATCTTGATGAACGTTCTCTTTATTTGAGGCATGATGGACATCAGAAGAAGTAGAAGTTTATGACACCAAGACAAGTCAGTAAGGATCAACGTAGGCTGATGGAGAAAACAGAAAAACAAAAGAATAGAAAAAGAAGTAATAGAAACTGTAGTAGGAAGGGAAAATAAAGAAAAAGTAATGAAACTAGAGAAAGTTTATTCGTCAATGTTTTTTCTTCTACAGTTTGTGATGTCATTTTACAGGAACAAAAGGATAAGCATGTGAAGGAAATACACGAACTTTCATGTTTGAAAAGGAAGCTTGTTCATAGTGCTTTATCATGCATTTGGTCCGTCGATACGAAACAAATTCGTCAAACACAACGCATGGAATTATTTATTGTTACATATCAAGGTGGGGTACTGTTGCCAAGAAATGTTATCGACGGATTGCAACCATTGGAAAGTAACAAATATCAAGTTGAATTTGATCCTGGAAGAAGAGAATTAGTTTCAACTTGTGAAAAAATAAAATTCCTTCACAAGATCATAATAAAAAGGTACCTTAAAACTAGTGTCTTAAGATTCGGGACAAATCTTCTCGAAGAAGGAGGGTATGATGTGAATTGCATATGGGTCAAATGGAGGATGACTAATGCGCCGTGTTGATGCAGTTTCTTTTATTTAAACAAGGGCCCAATGCTTTGTAAAATCGGCTGACCAAATTGTGTTTGTGTTTAACCAATTAATGGGCTTTAGTTTTGCTTTATCTTCAAGTTGAAATAAGGGTCCATATGCCAAATTAAGAACCAACCTTTGGAAGATCAAGAGGACCTTTGCTCAAAGTTTGTGGATGACTTTTGGTAGCCTTAAATTCAGTTACAATCAACAATTAAGTAGCGGATCATTATTAGCTTGAGTGGATCATTAATTAATAGCTTTCAGCGGGATGATATTGAAATTTATGTGTCTTTTGTAATTCTGATGGTTAAAGCACCTATATAAGTTGAACCATTTTCATCAATGAAGGCAAGCTGAGTTTTATTTAGAAAATAAACGAGTTTTATCTCATCTATCTTAGTGAGAGTGATTCTCCTAAGTTCTTGAGTGATTCAAGAATCCATGAGTTTAATCGAAGGTCCTTTATCCCTTTGTGTGTTTCAACTCTTAGGCTTATCTTCCATTCTTGGAAGTGTGATGTCTATCAATTTTCATTCCGTCTTCTTTTATGTTTCCATTTTCTCGTTTTAAATAATTTCTCAAATTTCTTGCTTGTTAGCATTCCAACAATGATAGATCAGTCAAACGAATCGAATGTTGTGCATTCACACCATTTGGTATTCACAGCCTGACCATCTAGATTTGGAATAGGAAAGGAAGTTTATTATACAAAGTGTTTAACCGAAGGCCATCCATGTTTAGTTGCATTCGATTACGGAAGCGAAAACAATGTTGTGAACCAAAGTTTGGTGGAGAAACTCCAGTTACCAGCAACCTTTCATCTGGATCAAGCATGGATCAAATTCAGTGCATGGCAATGTGTGAAAGAAGTATTATGTGATATTGCTCCCATGGTCTCTTGTCATCTTCTTTTGGGATGGGCATGGCTTCATTTTAAAACACTCCATCTTGATGAACGTTCTCTTTATTTGAGGCATGATGGACATCAGAAGAAGTAGAAGTTTATGACACCAAGACAAGTCAGTAAGGATCAACGTAGGCTGATGGAGAAAACAGAAAAACAAAAGAATAGAAAAAGAAGTAATAGAAACTGTAGTAGGAAGGGAAAATAAAGAAAAAGTAATGAAACTAGAGAAAGTTTATTCGTCAATGTTTTTTCTTCTACAGTTTGTGATGTCATTTTACAGGAACAAAAGGATAAGCATGTGAAGGAAATACACGAACTTTCATGTTTGAAAAGGAAGCTTGTTCATAGTGCTTTATCATGCATTTGGTCCGTCGATACGAAACAAATTCGTCAAACACAACGCATGGAATTATTTATTGTTACATATCAAGGTGGGGTACTGTTGCCAAGAAATGTTATCGACGGATTGCAACCATTGGAAAGTAACAAATATCAAGTTGAATTTGATCCTGGAAGAAGAGAATTAGTTTCAACTTGTGAAAAAATAAAATTCCTTCACAAGATCATAATAAAAAGGTACCTTAAAACTAGTGTCTTAAGATTCGGGACAAATCTTCTCGAAGAAGGAGGGTATGATGTGAATTGCATATGGGTCAAATGGAGGATGACTAATGCGCCGTGTTGATGCAGTTTCTTTTATTTAAACAAGGGCCCAATGCTTTGTAAAATCGGCTGACCAAATTGTGTTTGTGCTTAACCAATTAATGGGCTTTAGTTTTGCTTTATCTTCAAGTTGAAATAAGGGTCCATATGCCAACTTAAGAACCAACCTTTGGAAGATCAAGAGGACCTTTGCTCAAAGTTTGTGGATGACTTTTGGTAGCCTTAAATTCAGTTACAATCAACCATTAAGTAGCGGATCATTATTAGCTTGAGTGGATCATTAATTAATAGCTTTCAGCGGGATGATATTGAAATTTATGTGTCTTTTGTAATTCTGATGGTTAAAGCACCTATATAAGTTGAACCATTTTCATCAATGAAGGCAAGCTGAGTTTTATTCAGAAAATAAACGAGTTTTATCTCATCTATCTTAGTGAGAGTGATTCTCCTAAGTTCTTGAGTGATTCAAGAATCCATGAGTTTAATCGAAGGTCCTTTATCCCTTTGTGTGTTTCAACTCTTAGGCTTATCTTTCATTCTTGGAAGTGTGATGTCTATCAATTTTCATTCCGTCTTCTTTTATGTTTCCATTTTCTCGTTTTAAATAATTTCTCAAATTTCTTGCTTGTTAGCATTCCAACAATGATAGATCAGTCAAACAAATCGAATGCTGTGCATTCACACCATTTGGTATTCACAGCCTGACCATCTAGATTTGGAATAGGAAAGGAAGTTTATTATACAAAGTGTTTAACCGAAGGCCATCCATGTTTAGTTGCATTCGATTACGGAAGCGAAAACAATGTTGTGAACCAAAGTTTGGTGGAGAAACTCCAGTTACCAGCAACCTTTCATCTGGATCAAGCATGGATCAAATTCAGTGCATGGCAATGTGTGAAAGAAGTATTATGTGATATTGCTCCCATGGACTCTTGTCATCTTCTTTTGGGATGGGCATGGCTTCATTTTAAAACACTCCATCTTGATGAACGTTCTCTTTATTTGAGGCATGATGGACATCAGAAGAAGTAGAAGTTTATGACACCAAGACAAGTCAGTAAGGATCAACGTAGGCTGATGGAGAAAACAGAAAAACAAAAGAATAGAAAAAGAAGTAATAGAAACTGTAGAAGGAAGGGAAAATAAAGAAAAAGGAATGGAACTAGAGAAAGTTTATTCGTCAATGTTTTTTCTTCTACAGTTTGTGATGTCATTTTACAGGAACAAAAGGATAAGCATGTGAAAGAAATACACGAACTTTCATGTTTGAAAAGGAAGCTTGTTCATAGTGCTTTATCATGCATTTGGTCCGTCGATACGAAACAAATTCGTCAAACACAACGCATGGAATTATTTATTGTTACATATCAAGGTGGGGTACTGTTGCCAAGAAATGTTATCGACGGATTGCAACCATTGGAAAGTAACAAATATCAAGTTGAATTTGATCCTGGAAGAAGAGAATTAGTTTCAACTTGTGAAAAAATAAAATTCCTTCACAAGATCATAATAAAAAGGTACCTTAAAACTAGTGTCTTAAGATTCGGGACAAATCTTCTCGAAGAAGGAGGGTATGATGTGAATTGCATATGGGTCAAATGGAGGATGACTAATGCGCCGTGTTGATGCAGTTTCTTTTATTTAAACAAGGGCCCAATGCTTTGTAAAATCGGCTGACCAAATTGTGTTTGTGCTTAACCAATTAATGGGCTTTAGTTTTGCTTTATCTTCAAGTTGAAATAAGGGTCCATATGCCAACTTAAGAACCAACCTTTGGAAGATCAAGAGGACCTTTGCTCAAAGTTTGTGGATGACTTTTGGTAGCCTTAAATTCAGTTACAATCAACCATTAAGTAGCGGATCATTATTAGCTTGAGTGGATCATTAATTAATAGCTTTCAGCGGGATGATATTGAAATTTATGTGTCTTTTGTAATTCTGATGGTTAAAGCACCTATATAAGTTGAACCATTTTCATCAATGAAGGCAAGCTGAGTTTTATTCAGAAAATAAACGAGTTTTATCTCATCTATCTTAGTGAGAGTGATTCTCCTAAGTTCTTGAGTGATTCAAGAATCCATGAGTTTAATCGAAGGTCCTTTATCCCTTTGTGTGTTTCAACTCTTAGGCTTATCTTCCATTCTTGGAAGTGTGATGTCTATCAATTTTCATTCCGTCTTCTTTTATGTTTCCATTTTCTCGTTTTAAATAATTTCTCAAATTTCTTGCTTGTTAGCATTCCAACAATGATAGATCACTCAAACGAATCGAATGCTGTGCATTCACACCATTTGGTAATCACAGCCTGACCATCTAGATTTGGAATAGGAAAGGAAGTTTATTATACAAAGTGTTTAACCGAAGGCCATCCATGTTTAGTTGCATTCGATTACGGAAGCGAAAATAATGTTGTGAACCAAAGTTTGGTGGAGAAACTCCAGTTACCAGCAACCTTTCATCTGGATCAAGCATGGATCAAATTCAGTGCATGGCAATGTGTGAAAGAAGTATTATGTGATATTGCTCCCATGGACTCTTGTCATCTTCTTTTGGGATGGGCATGGCTTCATTTTAAAACACTCCATCTTGATGAACGTTCTCTTTATTTGAGGCATGATGGACATCAGAAGAAGTAGAAGTTTATGACACCAAGACAAGTCAGTAAGGATCAACGTAGGCTGATGGAGAAAACAGAAAAACAAAAGAATAGAAAAAGAAGTAATAGAAACTGTAGAAGGAAGGGAAAATAAAGAAAAAGGAATGGAACTAGAGAAAGTTTATTCGTCAATGTTTTTTCTTCTACAGTTTGTGATGTCATTTTACAGGAACAAAAGGATAAGCATGTGAAAGAAATACACGAACTTTCATGTTTGAAAAGGAAGCTTGTTCATAGTGCTTTATCATGCATTTGGTCCGTCGATACGAAACAAATTCGTCAAACACAACGCATGGAATTATTTATTGTTACATATCAAGGTGGGGTACTGTTGCCAAGAAATGTTATCGACGGATTGCAACCATTGGAAAGTAACAAATATCAAGTTGAATTTGATCCTGGAAGAAGAGAATTAGTTTCAACTTGTGAAAAAATAAAATTCCTTCACAAGATCATAATAAAAAGGTACCTTAAAACTAGTGTCTTAAGATTCGGGACAAATCTTCTCGAAGAAGGAGGGTATGATATGAATTGCATATGGGTCAAATGGAGGATGACTAATGCGCCGTGTTGATGCAGTTTCTTTTATTTAAACAAGGGCCCAATGCTTTGTAAAATCGGCTGACCAAATTGTGTTTGTGCTTAACCAATTAATGGGCTTTAGTTTTGCTTTATCTTCAAGTTGAAATAAGGGTCCATATGCCAACTTAAGAACCAACCTTTGGAAGATCAAGAGGACCTTTGCTCAAAGTTTGTGGATGACTTTTGGTAGCCTTAAATTCAGTTACAATCAACCATTAAGTAGCGGATCATTATTAGCTTGAGTGGATCATTAATTAATAGCTTTCAGCGGGATGATATTGAAATTTATGTGTCTTTTGCAATTCTGATGGTTAAAGCACCTATATAAGTTGAACCATTTTCATCAATGAAGGCAAGCTGAGTTTTATTCAGAAAATAAACGAGTTTTATCTCATCTATCTTAGTGAGAGTGATTCTCCTAAGTTCTTAAGTGATTCAAGAATCCATGAGTTTAATCGAAGGTCCTTTATCCCTTTGTGTGTTTCAACTCTTAGGCTTATCTTCCATTCTTGGAAGTGTGATGTCTATCAATTTTCATTCCGTCTTCTTTTATGTTTCCATTTTCTCGTTTTAAATAATTTCTCAAATTTCTTGCTTGTTAGCATTCCAACAATGATAGATCAGTCAAACGAATCGAATGCTGTGCATTCACACCATTTGGTATTCACAGCCTGACCATCTAGATTTGGAATAGGAAAGGAAGTTTATTATACAAAGTGTTTAACCGAAGGCCATCCATGTTTAGTTGCATTCGATTACGGAAGCGAAAACAATGTTGTGAACCAAAGTTTGGTGGAGAAACTCCAGTTACCAGCAACCTTTCATCTGGATCAAGCATGGATCAAATTCAGTGCATGGCAATGTGTGAAAGAAGTATTATGTGATATTGCTCCCATGGACTCTTGTCATCTTCTTTTGGGATGGGCATGGCTTCATTTTAAAACACTCCATCTTGATGAACGTTCTCATTATTTGAGGCATGATGGACATCAGAAGAAGTAGAAGTTTATGACACCAAGACAAGTCAGTAAGGATCAACGTAGGCTGATGGAGAAAACAGAAAAACAAAAGAATAGAAAAAGAAGTAATAGAAACTGTAGAAGGAAGGGAAAATAAAGAAAAAGGAATGGAACTAGAGAAAGTTTATTCGTCAATGTTTTTTCTTCTACAGTTTGTGATGTCATTTTACAGGAACAAAAGGATAAGCATGTGAAAGAAATACACGAACTTTCATGTTTGAAAAGGAAGCTTGTTCATAGTGCTTTATCATGCATTTGGTCCGTCGATACGAAACAAATTCGTCAAACACAACGCATGGAATTATTTATTGTTACATATCAAGGTGGGGTACTGTTGCCAAGAAATGTTATCGACGGATTGCAACCATTGGAAAGTAACAAATATCAAGTTGAATTTGATCCTGGAAGAAGAGAATTAGTTTCAACTTGTGAAAAAATAAAATTCCTTCACAAGATCATAATAAAAAGGTACCTTAAAACTAGTGTCTTAAGATTCGGGACAAATCTTCTCGAAGAAGGAGGGTATGATGTGAATTGCATATGGGTCAAATGGAGGATGACTAATGCGCCGTGTTGATGCAGTTTCTTTTATTTAAACAAGGGCCCAATGCTTTGTAAAATCGGCTGACCAAATTGTGTTTGTGCTTAACCAATTAATGGGCTTTAGTTTTGCTTTATCTTCAAGTTGAAATAAGGGTCCATATGCCAACTTAAGAACCAACCTTTGGAAGATCAAGAGGACCTTTGCTCAAAGTTTGTGGATGACTTTTGGTAGCCTTAAATTCAGTTACAATCAACCATTAAGTAGCGGATCATTATTAGCTTGAGTGGATCATTAATTAATAGCTTTCAGCGGGATGATATTGAAATTTATGTGTCTTTTGTAATTCTGATGGTTAAAGCACCTATATAAGTTGAACCATTTTCATCAATGAAGGCAAGCTGAGTTTTATTCAGAAAATAAACGAGTTTTATCTCATCTATCTTAGTGAGAGTGATTCTCCTAAGTTCTTGAGTGATTCAAGAATCCATGAGTTTAATCGAAGGTCCTTTATCCCTTTGTGTGTTTCAACTCTTAGGCTTATCTTCCATTCTTGGAAGTGTGATGTCTATCAATTTTCATTCCGTCTTCTTTTATGTTTCCATTTTCTCGTTTTAAATAATTTCTCAAATTTCTTGCTTGTTAGCATTCCAACAATGATAGATCAGTCAAACGAATCGAATGCTGTGCATTCACACCATTTGGTATTCACAGCCTGACCATCTAGATTTGGAATAGGAAAGGAAGTTTATTATACAAAGTGTTTAACCGAAGGCCATCCATGTTTAGTTGCATTCGATTACGGAAGCGAAAATAATGTTGTGAACCAAAGTTTGGTGGAGAAACTCCAGTTACCAACAACCTTTCATCTGGATCAAGCATGGATCAAATTCAGTGCATGGCAATGTGTGAAAGAAGTATTATGTGATATTGCTCCCATGGACTCTTGTCATCTTCTTTTGGGATGGGCATGGCTTCATTTTAAAACACTCCATCTTGATGAACGTTCTCTTTATTTGAGGCATGATGGACATCAGAAGAAGTAGAAGTTTATGACACCAAGACAAGTCAGTAAGGATCAACGTAGGCTGATGGAGAAAACAGAAAAACAAAAGAATAGAAAAAGAAGTAATAGAAACTGTAGAAGGAAGGGAAAATAAAGAAAAAGGAATGGAACTACAGAAAGTTTATTCGTCAATGTTTTTTCTTCTACAGTTTGTGATGTCATTTTACAGGAACAAAAGGATAAGCATGTGAAAGAAATACACGAACTTTCATGTTTGAAAAGGAAGCTTGTTCATAGTGCTTTATCATGCATTTGGTCCGTCGATACGAAACAAATTCGTCAAACACAACGCATGGAATTATTTATTGTTACATATCAAGGTGGGGTACTGTTGCCAAGAAATGTTATCGACGGATTGCAACCATTGGAAAGTAACAAATATCAAGTTGAATTTGATCCTGGAAGAAGAGAATTAGTTTCAACTTGTGAAAAAATAAAATTCCTTCACAAGATCATAATAAAAAGGTACCTTAAAACTAGTGTCTTAAGATTCGGGACAAATCTTCTCGAAGAAGGAGGGTATGATGTGAATTGCATATGGGTCAAATGGAGGATGACTAATGCGCCGTGTTGATGCAGTTTCTTTTATTTAAACAAGGGCCCAATGCTTTGTAAAATCGGCTGACCAAATTGTGTTTGTGCTTAACCAATTAATGGGCTTTAGTTTTGCTTTATCTTCAAGTTGAAATAAGGGTCCATATGCCAACTTAAGAACCAACCTTTGGAAGATCAAGAGGACCTTTGCTCAAAGTTTGTGGATGACTTTTGGTAGCCTTAAATTCAGTTACAATCAACCATTAAGTAGCGGATCATTATTAGCTTGAGTGGATCATTAATTAATAGCTTTCAGCGGGATGATATTGAAATTTATGTGTCTTTTGTAATTCTGATGGTTAAAGCACCTATATAAGTTGAACCATTTTCATCAATGAAGGCAAGCTGAGTTTTATTCAGAAAATAAACGAGTTTTATCTCATCTATCTTAGTGAGAGTGATTCTCCTAAGTTCTTGAGTGATTCAAGAATCCATGAGTTTAATCGAAGGTCCTTTATCCCTTTGTGTGTTTCAACTCTTAGGCTTATCTTCCATTCTTGGAAGTGTGATGTCTATCAATTTTCATTCCGTCTTCTTTTATGTTTCCATTTTCTCGTTTTAAATAATTTCTCAAATTTCTTGCTTGTTAGCATTCCAACAATGATAGATCAGTCAAACGAATCGAATGCTGTGCATTCACACCATTTGGTATTCACAGCCTGACCATCTAGATTTGGAATAGGAAAGGAAGTTTATTATACAAAGTGTTTAACCGAAGGCCATCCATGTTTAGTTGCATTCGATTACGGAAGCGAAAATAATGTTGTGAACCAAAGTTTGGTGGAGAAACTCCAGTTACCAACAACCTTTCATCTGGATCAAGCATGGATCAAATTCAGTGCATGGCAATGTGTGAAAGAAGTATTATGTGATATTGCTCCCATGGACTCTTGTCATCTTCTTTTGGGATGGGCATGGCTTCATTTTAAAACACTCCATCTTGATGAACGTTCTCTTTATTTGAGGCATGATGGACATCAGAAGAAGTAGAAGTTTATGACACCAAGACAAGTCAGTAAGGATCAACGTAGGCTGATGGAGAAAACAGAAAAACAAAAGAATAGAAAAAGAAGTAATAGAAACTGTAGAAGGAAGGGAAAATAAAGAAAAAGGAATGGAACTAGAGAAAGTTTATTCGTCAATGTTTTTTCTTCTACAGTTTGTGATGTCATTTTACAGGAACAAAAGGATAAGCATGTGAAGGAAATACACGAACTTTCATGTTTGAAAAGGAAGCTTGTTCATAGTGCTTTATCATGTATTTGGTCCGTCGATACGAAACAAATTCGTCAAACACAACGCATGGAATTATTTATTGTTACATATCAAGGTGGGGTACTGTTGCCAAGAAATGTTATCGACGGATTGCAACCATTGGAAAGTAACAAATATCAAGTTGAATTTGATCCTGGAAGAAGAGAATTAGTTTCAACTTGTGAAAAAATAAAATTCCTTCACAAGATCATAATAAAAAGGTACCTTAAAACTAGTGTCTTAAGATTCGGGACAAATCTTCTCGAAGAAGGAGGGTATGATGTGAATTGCATATGGGTCAAATGGAGGATGACTAATGCGCCGTGTTGATGCAGTTTCTTTTATTTAAACAAGGGCCCAATGCTTTGTAAAATCGGCTGACCAAATTGTGTTTGTGCTTAACCAATTAATGGGCTTTAGTTTTGCTTTATCTTCAAGTTGAAATAAGGGTCCATATGCCAACTTAAGAACCAACCTTTGGAAGATCAAGAGGACCTTTGCTCAAAGTTTGTGGATGACTTTTGGTAGCCTTAAATTCAGTTACAATCAACCATTAAGTAGCAGATCATTATTAGCTTGAGTGGATCATTAATTAATAGCTTTCAGCGGGATGATATTGAAATTTATGTGTCTTTTGTAATTCTGATGGTTAAAGCACCTATATAAGTTGAACCATTTTCATCAATGAAGGCAAGCTGAGTTTTATTCAGAAAATAAACGAGTTTTATCTCATCTATCTTAGTGAGAGTGATTCTCCTAAGTTCTTGAGTGATTCAAGAATCCATGAGTTTAATCGAAGGTCCTTTATCCCTTTGTGTGTTTCATCTTTTAGGCTTATCTTCCATTCTTGGAAGTGTGATGTCTATCAATTTTCATTTCGTCTTCTTTTATGTTTCCATTTTCTCGTTTTAAATAATTTCTCAAATTTCTTGCTTGTTAGCATTCCAACAATGATAGATCAGTCAAACGAATCGAATGCTGTGCATTCACACCATTTGGTATTCACAGCCTGACCATCTAGATTTGGAATAGGAAAGGAAGTTTATTATACAAAGTGTTTAACCGAAGGCCATCCATGTTTAGTTGCATTCGATTACGGAAGCGAAAACAATGTTGTGAACCAAAGTTTGGTGGAGAAACTCCAGTTACCAGCAACCTTTCATCTGGATCAAGTATGGATCAAATTCAGTGCATGGCAATGTGTGAAAGAAGTATTATGTGATATTGCTCCCATGGACTCTTGTCATCTTCTTTTGGGATGGGCATGGCTTCATTTTAAAACACTCCATCTTGATGAACGTTCTCTTTATTTGAGGCATGATGGACATCAGAAGAAGTAGAAGTTTATGACACCAAGACAAGTCAGTAAGGATCAACGTAGGCTGATGGAGAAAACAGAAAAACAAAAGAATAGAAAAAGAAGTAATAGAAACTGTAGAAGGAAGGGAAAATAAAGAAAAAGGAATGGAACTAGAGAAAGTTTATTCGTCAATGTTTTTTCTTCTACAGTTTGTGATGTCATTTTACAGGAACAAAAGGATAAGCATGTGAAGGAAATACACGAACTTTCATGTTTGAAAAGGAAGCTTGTTCATAGTGCTTTATCATGCATTTGGTCCGTCGATACGAAACAAATTCGTCAAACACAACGCATGGAATTATTTATTGTTACATATCAAGGTGGGGTACTGTTGCCAAGAAATGTTATCGACGGATTGCAACCATTGGAAAGTAACAAATATCAAGTTGAATTTGATCCTGGAAGAAGAGAATTAGTTTCAACTTGTGAAAAAATAAAATTCCTTCACAAGATCATAATAAAAAGGTACCTTAAAACTAGTGTCTTAAGATTCGGGACAAATCTTCTCGAAGAAGGAGGGTATGATGTGAATTGCATATGGGTCAAATGGAGGATGACTAATGCGCCGCGTTGATGCAGTTTCTTTTATTTAAACAAGGGCCCAATGCTTTGTAAAATCGGCTGACCAAATTGTGTTTGTGCTTAACCAATTAATGGGCTTTAGTTTTGCTTTATCTTCAAGTTGAAATAAGGGTCCATATGCCAACTTAAGAACCAACCTTTGGAAGATCAAGAGGACCTTTGCTCAAAGTTTGTGGATGACTTTTGGTAGCCTTAAATTCAGTTACAATCAACCATTAAGTAGCAGATCATTATTAGCTTGAGTGGATCATTAATTAATAGCTTTCAGCGGGATGATATTGAAATTTATGTGTCTTTTGTAATTCTGATGGTTAAAGCACCTATATAAGTTGAACCATTTTCATCAATGAAGGCAAGCTGAGTTTTATATAGAAAATAAACGAGTTTTATCTCATCTATCTTAGTGAGAGTGATTCTCCTAAGTTCTTGAGTGATTCAAGAATCCATGAGTTTAATCGAAGGTCCTTTATCCCTTTGTGTGTTTCATCTTTTAGGCTTATCTTCCATTCTTGGAAGTGTGATGTCTATCAATTTTCATTCCGTCTTCTTTTATGTTTCCATTTTCTCGTTTTAAATAATTTCTCAAATTTCTTGCTTGTTAGCATTCCAACAATGATAGATCAGTCAAACGAATCGAATGCTGTGCATTCACACCATTTGGTATTCACAGCCTGACCATCTAGATTTGGAATAGGAAAGGAAGTTTATTATACAAAGTGTTTAACCGAAGGCCATCCATGTTTAGTTGCATTCGATTACGGAAGCGAAAACAATGTTGTGAACCAAAGTTTGGTGGAGAAACTCCAGTTACCAGCAACCTTTCATCTGGATCAAGCATGGATCAAATTCAGTGCATGGCAATGTGTGAAAGAAGTATTATGTGATATTGCTCCCATGGACTCTTGTCATCTTCTTTTGGGATGGGCATGGCTTCATTTTAAAAC
The DNA here is from genome assembly GCF_037176805.1 of Vigna unguiculata. NCBI lineage: Eukaryota > Viridiplantae > Streptophyta > Magnoliopsida > Fabales > Fabaceae > Vigna > Vigna unguiculata. The sequence continues at coordinate 22,738,240 of NC_140802.1, forward strand.
ACTCCATCTTGATGAACGTTCTCTTTATTTGAGGCATGATGGACATCAGAAGAAGTAGAAGTTTATGACACCAAGACAAGTCAGTAAGGATCAACGTAGGCTGATGGAGAAAACAGAAAAACAAAAGAATAGAAAAAGAAGTAATAGAAACTGTAGAAGGAAGGGAAAATAAAGAAAAAGGAATGGAACTAGAGAAAGTTTATTCGTCAATGTTTTTTCTTCTACAGTTTGTGATGTCATTTTACAGGAACAAAAGGATAAGCATGTGAAGGAAATACACGAACTTTCATGTTTGAAAAGGAAGCTTGTTCATAGTGCTTTATCATGCATTTGGTCCGTCGATACGAAACAATTTCGTCAAACACAACGCATGGAATTATTTATTGTTACATATCAAGGTGGGGTACTGTTGCCAAGAAATGTTATCGACGGATTGCAACCATTGGAAAGTAACAAATATCAAGTTGAATTTGATCCTGGAAGAAGAGAATTAGTTTCAACTTGTGAAAAAATAAAATTCCTTCACAAGATCATAATAAAAAGGTACCTTATAACTAGTGTCTTAAGATTCGGGACAAATCTTCTCGAAGAAGGAGGGTATGATGTGAATTGCATATGGGTCAAATGGAGGATGACTAATGCGCCGTGTTGATGCAGTTTCTTTTATTTAAACAAGGGCCCAATGCTTTGTAAAATCGGCTGACCAAATTGTGTTTGTGTTTAACCAATTAATGGGCTTTAGTTTTGCTTTATCTTCAAGTTGAAATAAGGGTCCATATGCCAACTTAAGAACCAACCTTTGGAAGATCAAGAGGACCTTTGCTCAAAGTTTGTGGATGACTTTTGGTAGCCTTAAATTCAGTTACAATCAACCATTAAGTAGCTGATCATTATTAGCTTGAGTGGATCATTAATTAATAGCTTTCAGCGGGATGATATTGAAATTTATGTGTCTTTTGTAATTCTGATGGTTAAAGCACCTATATAAGTTGAACCATTTTCATCAATGAAGGCAAGCTGAGTTTTATTCAGAAAATAAACGAGTTTTATCTCATCTATCTTAGTGAGAGTGATTCTCCTAAGTTCTTGAGTGATTCAAGAATCCATGAGTTTAATCGAAGGTCCTTTATCCCTTTGTGTGTTTCAACTCTTAGGCTTATCTTCCATTCTTGGAAGTGTGATGTCTATCAATTTTCATTCCGTCTTCTTTTATGTTTCCATTTTCTCGTTTTAAATAATTTCTCAAATTTCTTGCTTGTTAGCATTCCAACAATGATAGATCAGTCAAACGAATCGAATGCTGTGCATTCACACCATTTGGTATTCACAGCCTGACCATCTAGATTTGGAATAGGAAAGGAAGTTTATTATACAAAGTGTTTAACCGAAGGCCATCCATGTTTAGTTGCATTCGATTACGGAAGCGAAAACAATGTTGTGAACCAAAGTTTGGTGGAGAAACTCCAGTTACCAGCAACCTTTCATCTGGATCAAGCATGGATCAAATTCAGTGCATGGCAATGTGTGAAAGAAGTATTATGTGATATTGCTCCCATGGACTCTTGTCATCTTCTTTTGGGATGGGCATGGCTTCATTTTAAAACACTCCATCTTGATGAACGTTCTCTTTATTTGAGGCATGATGGACATCAGAAGAAGTAGAAGTTTATGACACCAAGACAAGTCAGTAAGGATCAACGTAGGCTGATGGAGAAAACAGAAAAACAAAAGAATAGAAAAAGAAGTAATAGAAACTGTAGAAGGAAGGGAAAATAAAGAAAAAGGAATGGAACTAGAGAAAGTTTATTCGTCAATGTTTTTTCTTCTACAGTTTGTGATGTCATTTTACAGGAACAAAAGGATAAGCATGTGAAGGAAATACACGAACTTTCATGTTTGGAAAGGAAGCTTGTTCATAGTGCTTTATCATGCATTTGGTCCGTCGATACGAAACAAATTCGTCAAACACAACGCATGGAATTATTTATTGTTACATATCAAGGTGGGTTACTGTTGCCAAGAAATGTTATCGACGGATTGCAACCATTGGAAAGTAACAAATATCAAGTTGAATTTGATCCTGGAAGAAGAGAATTAGTTTCAACTTGTGAAAAAATAAAATTCCTTCACAAGATCATAATAAAAAGGTACCTTAAAACTAGTGTCTTAAGATTCGGGACAAATCTTCTCGAAGAAGGAGGGTATGATGTGAATTGCATATGGGTCAAATGGAGGATGACTAATGCGCCGTGTTGATGCAATTTCTTTTATTTAAACAAGGGCCCAATGCTTTGTAAAATCGGCTGACCAAATTGTGTTTGTGCTTAACCAATTAATGGGCTTTAGTTTTGCTTTATCTTCAAGTTGAAATAAGGGTCCATATGCCAACTTAAGAACCAACCTTTGGAAGATCAAGAGGACCTTTGCTCAAAGTTTGTGGATGACTTTTGGTAGCCTTAAATTCAGTTACAATCAACCATTAAGTAGCGGATCATTATTAGCTTGAGTGGATCATTAATTAATAGCTTTCAGCAGGATGATATTGAAATTTATGTGTCTTTTGTAATTCTGATGGTTAAAGCACCTATATAAGTTGAACCATTTTCATCAATGAAGGCAAGCTGAGTTTTATTCAGAAAATAAACGAGTTTTATCTCATCTATCTTAATGAGAGTGATTCTCCTAAGTTCTTGAGTGATTCAAGAATCCATGAGTTTAATCGAAGGTCCTTTATCCCTTTGTGTGTTTCAACTCTTAGGCTTATCTTCCATTCTTGGAAGTGTGATGTCTATCAATTTTCATTCCGTCTTCTTTTATGTTTCCATTTTCTCGTTTTAAATAATTTCTCAAATTTCTTGCTTGTTAGCATTCCAACAATGATAGATCAGTCAAACGAATCGAATGCTGTGCATTCACACCATTTGGTATTCACAGCCTGACCATCTAGATTTGGAATAGGAAAGGAAGTTTATTATACAAAGTGTTTAACCGAAGGCCATCCATGTTTAGTTGCATTCGATTACGGAAGCGAAAACAATGTTGTGAACCAAAGTTTGGTGGAGAAACTCCAGTTACCAGCAACCTTTCATCTGGATCAAGCATGGATCAAATTCAGTGCATGGCAATGTGTGAAAGAAGTATTATGTGATATTGCTCCCATGGACTCTTGTCATCTTCTTTTGGGATGGGCATGGCTTCATTTTAAAACACTCCATCTTGATGAACGTTCTCTTTATTTGAGGCATGATGGACATCAGAAGAAGTAGAAGTTTATGACACCAAGACAAGTCAGTAAGGATCAACGTAGGCTGATGGAGAAAACAGAAAAACAAAAGAATAGAAAAAGAAGTAATAGAAACTGTAGAAGGAAGGGAAAATAAAGAAAAAGGAATGGAACTAGAGAAAGTTTATTCGTCAATGTTTTTTCTTCTACAGTTTGTGATGTCATTTTACAGGAACAAAAGGATAAGCATGTGAAGGAAATACACGAACTTTCATGTTTGGAAAGGAAGCTTGTTCATAGTGCTTTATCATGCATTTGGTCCGTCGATACGAAACAAATTCGTCAAACACAACGCATGGAATTATTTATTGTTACATATCAAGGTGGGGTACTGTTGCCAAGAAATGTTATCGACGGATTGCAACCATTGGAAAGTAACAAATATCAAGTTGAATTTGATCCTGGAAGAAGAGAATTAGTTTCAACTTGTGAAAAAATAAAATTCCTTCACAAGATCATAATAAAAAGGTACCTTAAAACTAGTGTCTTAAGATTCGGGACAAATCTTCTCGAAGAAGGAGGGTATGATGTGAATTGCATATGGGTCAAATGGAGGATGACTAATGCGCCGTGTTGATGCAGTTTCTTTTATTTAAACAAGGGCCCAATGCTTTGTAAAATCGGCTGACCAACCAAATTGTGTTTGTGTTTAACCAATAAATGGGCTTTAGTTTTGCTTTATCTTCAAGTTGAAATAAGGGTCCATATGCCAACTTAAGAACCAACCTTTGGAAGATCAAGAGGACCTTTGCTCAAAGTTTGTGGATGACTTTTGGTAGCCTTAAATTCAGTTACAATCAACCATTAAGTAGCTGATCATTATTAGCTTGAGTGGATCATTAATTAATAGCTTTCAGCGGGATGATATTGAAATTTATGTGTCTTCTGTAATTTTGATGGTTAAAGCACCTATATAAGTTGAACCATTTTCATCAATGAAGGCAAGCTGAGTTTTATTCAGAAAATAAACGAGTTTTATCTCATCTATCTTAGTGAGAGTGATTCTCCTAAGTTCTTGAGTGATTCAAGAATCCATGAGTTTAATCGAAGGTCCTTTATCCCTTTGTGTGTTTCAACTCTTAGGCTTATCTTCCATTCTTGGAAGTGTGATGTCTATCAATTTTCATTCCGTCTTCTTTTATGTTTCCATTTTCTCGTTTTAAATAATTTCTCAAATTTCTTGCTTGTTAGCATTCCAACAATGATAGATCAGTCAAACGAATCGAATGCTGTGCATTCACACCATTTGGTATTCACAGCCTGACCATCTAGATTTGGAATAGGAAAGGAAGTTTATTATACAAAGTGTTTAACCGAAGGCCATCCATGTTTAGTTGCATTCGATTACGGAAGCGAAAACAATGTTGTGAACCAAAGTTTGGTGGAGAAACTCCAGTTACCAGCAACCTTTCATCTGGATCAAGCATGGATCAAATTCAGTGCATGGCAATGTGTGAAAGAAGTATTATGTGATATTGCTCCCATGGACTCTTGTCATCTTCTTTTGGGATGGGCATGGCTTCATTTTAAAACACTCCATCTTGATGAACGTTCTCTTTATTTGAGGCATGATGGACATCAGAAGAAGTAGAAGTTTATGACACCAAGACAAGTCAGTAAGGATCAACGTAGGCTGATGGAGAAAACAGAAAAACAAAAGAATAGAAAAAGAAGTAATAGAAACTGTAGAAGGAAGGGAAAATAAAGAAAAAGGAATGGAACTAGAGAAAGTTTATTCGTCAATGTTTTTTCTTCTACAGTTTGTGATGTCATTTTACAGGAACAAAAGGATAAGCATGTGAAGGAAATACACGAACTTTCATGTTTGAAAAGGAAGGTTGTTCATAGTGCTTTATCATGCATTTGGTCCGTCGATACGAAACAAATTCGTCAAACACAACGCATGGAATTATTTATTGTTACATATCAAGGTGGGGTACTGTTGCCAAGAAATGTTATCGACGGATTGCAACCATTGGAAAGTAACAAATATCAAGTTGAATTTGATCCTGGAAGAAGAGAATTAGTTTCAACTTGTGAAAAAGTAAAATTCCTTCACAAGATCATAATAAAAACTTACCTTAAAACTAGTGTCTTAAGATTCGGGACAAATCTTCTCGAAGAAGGAGGGTATGATGTGAATTGCATATGGGTCAAATGGAGGATGACTAATGCGCCGCGTTGATGCAGTTTCTTTTATTTAAACAGGGGCCCAATGCTTTGTAAAATCGGCTGACCAAATTGTGTTTGTGTTTAACCAATTAATGGGCTTTAGTTTTGCTTTATCTTCAAGTTGAAATAAGGGTCCATATGCCAACTTAAGAACCAACCTTTGGAAGATCAAGAGGACCTTTGCTCAAAGTTTGTGGATGACTTTTGGTAGCCTTAAATTCAGTTACAATCAACCATTAAGTAGCGGATCATTATTAGCTTGAGTGGATCATTAATTAATAGCTTTCAGCGGGATGATATTGAAATTTATGTGTCTTTTGTAATTCTGATGGTTAAAGCACCTATATAAGTTGAACCATTTTCATCAATGAAGGCAAGCTGAGTTTTATTCAGAAAATAAACGAGTTTTATCTCATCTATCTTAGTGAGAGTGATTCTCCTAAGTTCTTGAGTGATTCAAGAATCCATGAGTTTAATCGAAGGTCCTTTATCCCTTTGTGTGTTTCAACTCTTAGGCTTATCTTCCATTCTTAGAAGTGTGATGTCTATCAATTTTCATTCCGTCTTCTTTTATGTTTCCATTTTCTCGTTTTAAATAATTTCTCAAATTTCTTGCTTGTTAGCATTCCAACAATGATAGATCAATCAAACGAATCGAATGCTGTGCATTCACACCATTTGGTATTCACAGCCTGACCATCTAGATTTGGAATAGGAAAGGAAGTTTATTATACAAAGTGTTTAACCGAAGGCCATCCATGTTTAGTTGCATTCGATTACGGAAGCGAAAACAATGTTGTGAACCAAAGTTTGGTGGAGAAACTCCAGTTACCAGCAACCTTTCATCTGGATCAAGCATGGATCAAATTCAGTGCATGGCAATGTGTGAAAGAAGTATTATGTGATATTGCTCCCATGGACTCTTGTCATCTTCTTTTGGGATGGGCATGGCTTCATTTTAAAACACTCCATCTTGATGAACGTTCTCTTTATTTGAGGCATGATGGACATCAGAAGAAGTAGAAGTTTATGACACCAAGACAAGTCAGTAAGGATCAACGTAGGCTGATGGAGAAAACAGAAAAACAAAAGAATAGAAAAAGAAGTAATCGAAACTGTAGAAGGAAGGGAAAATAAAGAAAAAGGAATGGAACTAGAGAAAGTTTATTCGTCAATGTTTTTTCTTCTACAGTTTGTGATGTCATTTTACAGGAACAAAAGGATAAGCATGTGAAGGAAATACACGAACTTTCATGTTTGAAAAGGAAGGTTGTTCATAGTGCTTTATCATGCATTTGGTCCGTCGATACGAAACAAATTCGTCAAACACAACGCATGGAATTATTTATTGTTACATATCAAGGTGGGGTACTGTTGCCAAGAAATGTTATCGACGGATTGCAACCATTGGAAAGTAACAAATATCAAGTTGAATTTGATCCTGGAAGAAGAGAATTAGTTTCAACTTGTGAAAAAGTAAAATTCCTTCACAAGATCATAATAAAAACTTACCTTAAAACTAGTGTCTTAAGATTCGGGACAAATCTTCTCGAAGAAGGAGGGTATGATGTGAATTGCATATGGGTCAAATGGAGGATGACTAATGCGCCGCGTTGATGCAGTTTCTTTTATTTAAACAGGGGCCCAATGCTTTGTAAAATCGGCTGACCAAATTGTGTTTGTGTTTAACCAATTAATGGGCTTTAGTTTTGCTTTATCTTCAAGTTGAAATAAGGGTCCATATGCCAACTTAAGAACCAACCTTTGGAAGATCAAGAGGACCTTTGCTCAAAGTTTGTGGATGACTTTTGGTAGCCTTAAATTCAGTTACAATCAACCATTAAGTAGCGGATCATTATTAGCTTGAGTGGATCATTAATTAATAGCTTTCAGCGGGATGATATTGAAATTTATGTGTCTTTTGTAATTCTGATGGTTAAAGCACCTATATAAGTTGAACCATTTTCATCAATGAAGGCAAGCTGAGTTTTATTTAGAAAATAAACGAGTTTTATCTCATCTATCTTAGTGAGAGTGATTCTCCTAAGTTCTTGAGTGATTCAAGAATCCATGAGTTTAATCGAAGGTCCTTTATCCCTTTGTGTGTTTCAACTCTTAGGCTTATCTTCCATTCTTGGAAGTGTGATGTCTATCAATTTTCATTCCGTCTTCTTTTATGTTTCCATTTTCTCGTTTTAAATAATTTCTCAAATTTCTTGCTTGTTAGCATTCCAACAATGATAGATCAGTCAAACGAATCGAATGTTGTGCATTCACACCATTTGGTATTCACAGCCTGACCATCTAGATTTGGAATAGGAAAGGAAGTTTATTATACAAAGTGTTTAACCGAAGGCCATCCATGTTTAGTTGCATTCGATTACGGAAGCGAAAACAATGTTGTGAACCAAAGTTTGGTGGAGAAACTCCAGTTACCAGCAACCTTTCATCTGGATCAAGCATGGATCAAATTCAGTGCATGGCAATGTGTGAAAGAAGTATTATGTGATATTGCTCCCATGGACTCTTGTCATCTTCTTTTGGGATGGGCATGGCTTCATTTTAAAACACTCCATCTTGATGAACGTTCTCTTTATTTGAGGCATGATGGACATCAGAAGAAGTAGAAGTTTATGACACCAAGACAAGTCAGTAAGGATCAACGTAGGCTGAAGGAGAAAACAGAAAAACAAAAGAATAGAAAAAGAAGTAATAGAAACTGTAGAAGGAAGGGAAAATAAAGAAAAAGGAATGGAACTAGAGAAAGTTTATTCGTCAATGTTTTTTCTTCTACAGTTTGTGATGTCATTTTACAGGAACAAAAGGATAAGCATGTGAAGGAAATACACGAACTTTCATGTTTGAAAAGGAAGCTTGTTCATAGTGCTTTATCATGCATTTGGTCCGTCGATACGAAACAAATTCGTCAAACACAACGCATGGAATTATTTATTGTTACATATCAAGGTGGGGTACTGTTGCCAAGAAATGTTATCGACGGATTGCAACCATTGGAAAGTAACAAATATCAAGTTGAATTTGATCCTAGAAGAAGAGAATTAGTTTCAACTTGTGAAAAAGTAAAATTCCTTCACAAGATCATAATAAAAACTTACCTTAAAACTAGTGTCTTAAGATTCGGGACAAATCTTCTCGAAGAAGGAGGGTATGATGTGAATTGCATATGGGTCAAATGGAGGATGACTAATGCGCCGTGTTGATGCAGTTTCTTTTATTTAAACAAGGGCCCAATGCTTTGTAAAATCGGCTGACCAAATTGTGTTTGTGCTTAACCAATTAATGGGCTTTAGTTTTGCTTTATCTTCAAGTTGAAATAAGGGTCCATATGCCAACTTAAGAACCAACCTTTGGAAGATCAAGAGGACCTTTGCTCAAAGTTTGTGGATGACTTTTGGTAGCCTTAAATTCAGTTACAATCAACCATTAAGTAGCGAATCATTATTAGCTTGAGTGGATCATTAATTAATAGCTTTAAGCGGGATGATATTGAAATTTATGTGTCTTTTGTAATTCTGATGGTTAAAGCTCCTATATAAGTTGAACCATTTTCATCAATGAAGGCAAGCTGAGTTTTATTTGGAAAATAAACGAGTTTATCTCATCTATCTTAGTGAGAGTATTTCTCCTAAGTTCTTGAGTGATTCAAGAATCCATGAGTTTAATCGAAGGTCCTTTATCCCTTTGTGTGTTTCAACTCTTAGGCTTATCTTCCATTCTTGGAAGTGTGATGTCTATCAATTTTCATTCCGTCTTTTTTCCATTTTCTCGTTTTAAATAATTTCTCAAATTTCTTGCTTGTTAGCATTCCAACAATGATAGATCAGTCAAACGAATCGAACGATGTGCATTCACACCATTTGGTATTCACAGGCTGACCATCTAGATTTGGAATAGGAAAGGAAGTTTATTATACAAAGTGTTTAACCGAAGGCCATCCATGTTTAGTTGCATTCGATTACGGAAGCGAAAACAATGTTGTGAACCAAAGTTTGGTGGAGAAACTCCAGTTACCAGCAACCTTTCATCTGGATCAAGCATGGATCAAATTCAGTGCATGGCAATGTGTGAAAGAAGTATTATGTGATATTGCTCCCATGGACTCTTGTCATCTTCTTTTGGGATGGGCATGGCTTCATTTTAAAACACTCCATCTTGATGAACGTTCCCTTTATTTGAGGCATGAGGGACACCAGAAGAAGTAGAAGTTTATGACACCAAGACAAGTCAGTAAGGATCAACGTAGGCTGAAGGAGAAAACAGAAAAAGAAAGAATAGAAAAAGAAGTAATAGAAACTGCAGAAGGAAGGGAAAATAAAGAAAAAGAAGTGGAACTAGAGAAAGTTTATTCATCAATGTTTTATCTTCTGCAGTTTGTGATGTCATTTTACAGGAACAAAAGGATAAGAATGTGAAGGAAATACACGAACTTCCATGTTTGAAAAGGAAGCTTGTTCATAGTGCTTTATCATGTATTTGGTCCGTCGATAACAAGCAAATTCGTCAAACACAACGCATGGAATTATTTATTGTTACATATCAAGGTCGGGTACGGTTGCCAAGAAATGTTATCGACGGATTGCAACCTTTGGAAAGTAACAAATATCAAGTTGAATTTGATCCTGGAAGAAGAGAATTAGTTTCAACTTGCGAGAAAATAAAATTCCTTCACAAGATCATAATAAAAACTTACTTTAAAACTAGTGTCTTAAGATTCGGGCAAATCTTCTCGAAGAAGGAGGGTATGATGTGAATTGCATATGGGTCAAATGGAGGATGACTAATGCGCTGTGTTGATACAGTTTCTTTTATTTAAACAAGGGCCCAATGCTTTGTAAAATTGGCTGACCAAATTGTGTTTTTGCTTAACCAATTAATGGGCTTTAGTTTTGCTTTATCTCCAAGTTGAAATAAGGGTCCATATGCCAACCTAAGAACCAACCTTTGGAAGATCAAGAGGACCTTTGCTCAAAGTTTGTGGATGACTTTTGGTAGCCTTAAATTCAGTTACAATCAACCATTAAGTAGCGGATCATTATTAGCTTGAGTGGATCATTAATTAATAGCTTTAAGCGGGATGATATTGAAATTTATGTGTCTTTTGTAATTCTGATGGTTAAAGCACCTATATAAGTTGAACCATTTTCATCAACGAAGGCAAGCTGAGTTTTATTCATAAAATAAACGAGTTTTATCTCATCTATCTTAGTGAGAGTGATTCTCCTAAGTTCTTGAGTGATTCAAGAATCCATGAGTTTCATCAAAGGTCCTTTATCCCTCTGTGTGTTTCAACTCTTAGGCTTATCTTCCATTCTTGGAAGTGTGATGTCTATCAATTTTCGTTCCATCTTCTTTTATGTTTCCATTTTCTCGTTTTAAATAATTTCTCAAATTTCTTGCTTGTTAGCATTCCAACAATGATAGATCAGTCAAACGAATGGAACGCTGTGGATTCACATCATTTGGTATTCATAGCCTGGCCATCTAGACCTGGAATAGGAAAGGAAGTTTATTATACAAAGTGTTCAACCGAAGGCCATCCATGTTTAGTTGCATTCGATTACGGAAGCGAAAACAATGTTGTGAGCCAAAGATTGGTGGAGAAACTCCAGTTACCGGCAACCTTTCATCTGGATCAAGCATGAATCAAATTCAGTACATGACAATGTGTGAAAGAAGTATTATGTGATATTGCTCCCATGGACTCTCGTCATCTTCTTTTGGGATGGGCATGGCTTCATTTTAAAACACTCCATCTTGATGAACGTTCCCTTTATTTGAGGCATGAGGGACATCAAAGGAAGTAGAAGTTTATGACACCAAGACAAGTCAGTAAGGATCAACGTAGGCTGAAGGAGAAAACAGAAAAAGAAAGAATAGAAAAAGAAGTAATAGAAACTGCAGAAGGAAGGGAAAATAAAGAAAAAGAAATGGAACTAGAGAAAGTTTATTCGTCAATGTTTTTTCTTCTACAGTTTGTGATGTCATTTTACAGGAACAAAAGGATAAGCATGTGAAGGAAATACACGAACTTTCATGTTTGAAAAGGAAGCTTGTTCATAGTGCTTTATCATGCATTTGGTCCGTCGATACGAAACAAATTCGTCAAACACAACGCATGGAATTATTTATTGTTACATATCAAGGTGGGGTACTGTTGCCAAGAAATGTTATCGACGGATTGCAACCATTGGAAAGTAACAAATATCAAGTTGAATTTGATCCTGGAAGAAGAGAATGAGTTTCAACTTGTGAAAAAGTAAAATTCCTTCACAAGATCATAATAAAAACTTACCTTAAAACTAGTGTCTTAAGATTCGGGACAAATCTTCTCGAAGAAGGAGGGTATGATGTGAATTGCATATGGGTCAAATGGAGGATGACTAATGCGCCGTGTTGATGCAGTTTCTTTTATTTAAACAAGGGCCCAATGCTTTGTAAAATTGGCTGACCAAACTGTGTTTGTGCTTAACCAATTAATGGGCTTTAGTTTGTCTTTATCTTCAAGTTGAAATAAGGGTCCATATGCCAACTTAAGAACCAACCTTTGGAAGATCAAGAGGACCTTTGCTCAAAGTCTGTGGATGACTTTTGGTAGCCTTAAATTCAGTTACAATCAACCATTAAGTAGCGGATCATTATTAGCTTGAGTGGATCATTAATTAATAGCTTTAAGCGGGATGATATTGAAATTTATGTGTCTTTTGTAATTCTGATGGTTAAAGCTCCTATATAAGTTGAACCATTTTCATCAATGAAGGCAAGCTGAGTTTTATTTGGAAAATAAACGAGTTTATCTCATCTATCTTAGTGAGAGTATTTCTCCTAAGTTCTTGAGTGATTCAAGAATCCATGAGTTTAATCGAAGGTCCTTTATCCCTTTGTGTGTTTCAACTCTTAGGCTTATCTTCCATTCTTGGAAGTGTGATGTCTATCAATTTTCATTCCGTCTTTTTTCCATTTTCTCGTTTTAAATAATTTCTCAAATTTCTTGCTTGTTAGCATTCCAACAATGATAGATCAGTCAAACGAATCGAACGCTGTGCATTCACACCATTTGGTATTCACAGCTGACCATCTAGATTTGGAATAGGAAAGGAAGTTTATTATACAAAGTGTTTAACCGAAGGCCATCCATGTTTAGTTGCATTCGATTACAGAAGCGAAAACAATGTTGTGGACCAAAGTTTGGTGGAGAAACTCCAGTTACCAGCAACCTTTCATCTGGATCAAGCATGGATCAAATTCAGTTCATGGCAATGTGTGAAAGAAGTATTATGTGATATTGCTCCCATGGACTCTTGTCATCTTCTTTTGGGATGGGCATGGCTTCATTTTAAAACACTCCATCTTGATGAACGTTCCCTTTATTTGAGGCATGAGGGACATCAGAAGAAGTAGAAGTTTATGACACCAAGACAAGTCAGTAAGGATCAACGTAGGCTGAAGGAGAAAACAGAAAAAGAAAGAATAGAAAAAGAAGTAATAGAAACTGCAGAAGGAAGGGAAAATAAAGAAAAAGAAGTGGAACTAGAGAAAGTTTATTCATCAAAGTTTTATCTTCTGCAGTTTGTGATGTCATTTTACAGGAACAAAAGGATAAGCATGTGAAGGAAATACACGAACTTCCATGTTTGAAAAGGAAGCTTGTTCATAGTGCTTTATCATGCATTTGGTCCGTCGATAACAAGCAAATTCGTCAAACACAACGCATGGAATTATTTATTGTTACATATCAAGGTGGGGTACGGTTGCCAAGAAATGTTATCGACGGATTGCAACCTTTTGAAAGTAACAAATATCAAGTTGAATTTGATCCTGAAATAAGAGAATTAGTTTCAACTTGCGAGAAAATAAAATTCCTTCACAAGATCATAATAAAAACTTACTTTAAAACTAGTGTCTTAAGATTCGGGCAAATCTTCTCGAAGAAGGAGGGTATGATGTGAATTGCATATGGGTCAAATGGAGGATGACTAATGCGCCGTGTTGATGCAGTTTCTTTTATTTAAACAAGGGCCCAATGCTTTGTAAAATTGGCTGACCAAACTGTGTTTGTGCTTAACCAATTAATGGGCTTTAGTTTTCCTTTATCTTCAAGTTGAAATAAGGGTCCATATGCCCACTTAAGAACCAACCTTTGGAAGATCAAGAGGACCTTTGCTCAAAGTTTGTGGATGACTTTTGGTAGCCTTAAATTCAGTTACAATCAACCATTAAGTAGCGGATCATTATTAGCTTGAGTGGATCATTAATTAATAGCTTTAAGCGGGATGATATTGAAATTTATGTGTCTTTTGTAATTCTTATGGTTAAAGCTCCTATATAAGTTGAACCATTTTCATCAATGAAGGCAAGCTGAGTTTTATTCGGAAAATAAACGAGTTTATCTCATCTATCTTAGTGAGAGTGATTCTCCTAAGTTCTTGAGTGATTCAAGAATCCATGAGTTTAATCAAAGGTCCTTTATCCCTTTGTGTGTTTCAACTCTTAGGCTTATCTTCCATTCTTGGAAGTGTGATGTCTATCAATTTTCATTCCGTCTTTTTTCCATTTTCTCGTTTTAAATAATTTCTCAAATTTCTTGCTTGTTAGCATTCCAACAATGATAGATCAGTCAAACGAATCGAACGATGTGCATTCACACCATTTGGTATTCACAGGCTGACCATCTAGATTTGGAATAGGAAAGGAAGTTTATTATACAAAGTGTTTAACCGAAGGCCATCCATGTTTAGTTGCATTCGATTACAGAAGCGAAAACAATGTTGTGAACCAAAGTTTGGTGGAGAAACTCCAGTTACCAGCAACCTTTCATCTGGATCAAGCATGGATCAAATTCAGTGCATGGCAATGTGTGAAAGAAGTATTATGTGATATTGCTCCCATGGACTCTTGTCATCTTCTTTTGGGATGGGCATGGCTTCATTTTAAAACACACCATCTTGATGAACGTTCCCTTTATTTGAGGCATGAGGGACACCAGAAGAAGTAGAAGTTTATGACACCAAGACAAGTCAGTAAGGATCAACGTAGGCTGAAGGAGAAAACAGAAAAAGAAAGAATAGAAAAAGAAGTAATAGAAACTGCAGAAGGAAGGGAAAATAAAGAAAAAGAAGTGGAACTAGAGAAAGTTTATTCATCAATGTTTTATCTTCTGCAGTTTGTGATGTCATTTTACAGGAACAAAAGGATAAGCATGTGAAGGAAATACACGAACTTCCATGTTTGAAAAGGAAGCTTGTTCATAGTGCTTTATCATGCATTTGGTCCGTCGATAAGAAGCAAATTCGTCAAACACAACGCATGGAATTATTTATTGTTACATATCAAGGTGGGGTACTGTTGCCAAGAAATGTTATCGACGGATTGCAACCATTGGAAAGTAACAAATATCAAGTTGAATTTGATCCTGGAAGAAGAGAATTAGTTTCAACTAGCGAAAAAATAAAATTCCTTCACAAGATCATAATAAAAACTTACTTCAAAACTAGTGTCTTAAGATTCGGGACAAATCTTCTCGAAGAAGGAGGGTATGATGTGAATTGCATATGGGTCAAATGGAGGATGACTAATGCGCCGTGTTGATCCAGTTTCTGTTATTTAAACAAGGGCCCAATGCTTTGTAAAATTGGCTGACCAAATTGTGTTTGTGCTTAACCAATTAATGGGCTTTAGTTTTGCTTTATCTTCAAGTTGAAATAAGGGTCCATATGCCAACCTAAGAACCAACCTTTGGAAGATCAAGAGGACCTTTGCTCAAAGTTTGTGGATGACTTTTGGTAGCCTTAAATTCAGTTACAATCAACCATTAAGTAGCGGATCATTATTAGCTTGAGTGGATCATTAATTAATAGCTTTAAGCGGGATGATATTGAAATTTATGTGTCTTTTGTAATTCTGATGGTTAAAGCTCCTATATAAGTTGAACCATTTTCATCATTGAAGGCAAGCTGAGTTTTATTCATAAAATAAACGAGTTTTATCTCATCTATCTTAGTGAGAGTGATTCTCCTAAGTTCTTGAGTGATTCAAGAATCCATGAGTTTCATCAAAGGTCCTTTATCCCTCTGTGTGTTTCAACTCTTAGGCTTATCTTCCATTCTTGGAAGTGTGATGTCTATCAATTTCTGTTCCATCTTCTTTTATGTTTCCGTTTTCTCGTTTTAAATAATTTCTCAAATTTCTTGCTTGTTAGCATTCCAACAATGATAGATCAGTCAAACGAATCGAACGTTGTGGATTCACATCATTTGGTATTCATAGCCTGGCCATCTAGACCTGGAATAGGAAAGGAAGTTTATTATACAAAGTGTTTAACCGAAGGCCATCCATGTTTAGTTGCATTCGATTACGGAAGTGAAAACAATGTTGTGAGCCAAAGATTGGTGGAGAAACTCCAGTTACCAACAACCTTTCATCTGGATCAAGCATGGATCATATTCAGTACATGACAATGTGTGAAAGAAGCATTATGTGATATTGCTCCCATGGACTCTTGTCATCTTCTTTTGGGATGGGCATGGCTTCATTTTAAAACACTCCATCTTGATGAACGTTCCCTTTATTTGAGGCATGAGGGACATCAAAGGAAGTAGAAGTTTATGACACCAAGACAAGTCAGTAAGGATCAACGTAGGCTGAAGGAGAAAACAGAATAAGAAAGAATAGAAAAAGAAGTAATAGAAATTGCAGAAGGAAGGGAAAATAAAGAAAAAGATATGGAACTAGAGAAAGTTTATTCGTCAATGTTCTTTCTTCTACAGTTTGCGATGTCATTTTACAGGAACAAAAGGATAAGCATGTGAAGGAAATACACGAACTTCCATGTTTGAAAAGGAAGCTTGTTCATAGTGCTTTATCATGCATTTGGTCCGTCGATAAGAAGCAAATTCGTCAAACACAACGCATGGAATTATTTATTGTTACATATCCAGGTGGGGTACTGTTGCGAAGAAATGTTATCGACGGATGGCATCCATTGGAAAGTAACAAATATCAAGTTGAATTTGATCCTGGAAGAAGAGAATTAGTTTCAACTTGTGAAAAAATAAAATTCCTTCACAAGATCGTAATAAAACCTTACTTTAAAACCAGTGTCTTAAGATTCGGGACAAATCTTCTCGAAGAAGGAGGGTATGATGTGAATTGCATATGGGTCAAATGGAGGATGACTAATGTACCGTGTTGATGCAGTTTCATTTGTTTAAACAAGGGCCCAATGCTTTGTAAAATTGGCTGACCAAATTGTGTTTGTGCTTAACCAATTAATGGGCTTTAGTTTTGCTTTATCTTCAAATTGAAATAAGGGTCCATATGCCAACTTAAGAACCAACCTTTGGAAGATCAAGAGGACCTTTGCTCAAAGTTTGTGGATGACAATTTGTAGCCTTAAATTCAGTTACAATCAACCATTAAGTAGTGGATCATTATTAGCTTGAGTGGATCATTAATTAACAGCTTTAAGCGGGATGATATTGAAATTTATGTGTCCTTTGTAATTCTGATGGTTAAAGATGCTATATAAGTTGAACCATTTTCATCAATGAAGGCAAGCTGAGTTTTATTCAGAAAATAAACGAGTTTTATCTCATCTATCTTAGTGAGAGTGATTCTCCTAAGTTCTTGAGTGATTCAAGAATCCATGAGTTTAATCGAAGGTACTTTATTCCTTTGTGTGTTTCAACTCTTAGGCTTATCTTCCATTCTTGGAAGTGTGATGTCTATCAATTTTCATTCCATCTTCTTTTATGTTTCCATTTTCTCGTTTTAAATAATTACTAAAATTTCTTGCTTGTTAGCATTCCAACAACGATAGATCAGTCAAACGAATCGAACGCTGTGGATTCACATCATTTGGTATTCACAGCCTGACAATCTAGATTTGGAATAGGAAAGGAAGTTTATTACACAAAGTGTTTAACCGAAGGCCATCCATGTTTAGTTGCATTCGATTACGGAAGCGAAAACAATGTTGTGAACCAAAGTTTGGTGGAGAAACTCCAGTTACCAGCAACCTTTCATCTGGATCAAGCATGGATCAAATTCAGTACATGACAATGTGTGAAAGAGGTATTATGTGATATTGCTCCCATGGACTCTTGTCATCTTCTTTTGGGATGGGCATGGCTTCATTTTAAAACACTCCATCTTGATGAACGTTCCCTTTATTTGAGGCATGAGGGACATCAAAAGAAGTAGAAGTTTATGACACCAAGACAAGTCAGTAAGGATCAACTTAGGCTGAAGGAGAAAACAGAAAAAGAAAGAATAGAAAAAGAAGTAATAGAAACTGCAGAAGGAAGGGAAAATAAAGAAAAAGAAATGGAACTAGAGAAAGTTTATTCGTCAATGTTTTTTCTTCTACAGTTTGCGATGTCATTTTACAGGAACAAAAGGCTAAGCATGTGAAGGAAATACACGAACTTCCATGTCTGAAAAGGAATCTTGTTCATAGTGCTTTATCATGCATTTGGTCCGTCGATAAGAAGCAAATTCGTCAAACACAACGCATGGAATTATTTATTGTTACATATCAAGGTGGGGTACTGTTGCCAAGAAATGTTATCGACGGATTGCAACCATTGGAAAGTAACAAATATCAAGTTGAATTTGATCCTGGAAGAAGAGAATTAGTTTCAACTTGTGAAAAAATAAAATTCCTTCACAAGATCGTAATAAAACCTTACTTTAAAACCAGTGTCTTAAGATTCGGGACAAATCTTCTCGAAGAAGGAGGGTATGATGTGAATTGCATATGGGTCAAATGGAGGATGACTAATGCGCCGTGTTGATGCAGTTTCTTTTATTTAAACAAGGGCCCAATGCTTTGTAAAATTGGCTGACCAAATTGTGTTTGTGCTTAACCAATTAATGGGCTTTAGTTTTGCTTTATCTTCAAGTTGAAATAAGGGTCCATATGCCAACTTAAGAACCAACCTTTGGAAGATCAAGAGGACCTTTGCTTAAAGTTTGTGGATGACTTTTGGTAGCCTTAAATTCAGTTACAATCAACCATTAAGTAGCGGATCATTATTAGCTTGAGTGGATCATTAATTAATAGCTTTAAGCGGGATGATATTGAAATTTATGTGTCTTTTGTAATTCTGATGGTTAAAGCTCCTATATAAGTTGAACCATTTTCATCAATGAAGGCAAGCTGAGTTTTATTCAGAAAATAAACGAGTTTTATCTCATCTATCTTAGTGAGAGTGATTCTCCTAAGTTCTTGAGTGATTCAATAATCCAAGACTTTAATCAAAGGTCCTTTATCCCTTTGTGTGTTTCAACTCTTAGGCTTATTTTCCATTCTTGGAAGTGTGATGTCTATCAATTTTCATTCCACCTTCTTTTATGTTTCCATTTTCTCGTTTTAAATAATTTCTCAAATTTCTTGCTTGTTAGCATTCCATCAATGATAGATCAGTCAAACGAATCGAACGCTGTGGATTCATATCATTTGGTATTCACAGCCTGGCCATCTAGATTTGGAATAGGAAAGGAAGTTTATTAGACAAAGTGGTTAACCGAAGGCCATCCATGTTTAGTTGCATTCGATTACGGAAGCGAAAACAATGTTGTGAACCAAAGTTTGGTGGAGAAACTCCAGTTACCAGCAACCTTTGATCTGGATCAAGCATGGATCAAATTCAGTACATGGCAATGTGTGAAAGAGGTATTATGTGATATTGCTCCCATGGACTCTTCTCATCTTCTTTTGGGATGGGCATGGCTTCATTTTAAAACACTCCATCTTGATGAACGTTCCCTTTATTTGAGGCATGAGGGACATCAAAAGAAGTAGAAGTTTATGACACAAAGATAAGTCAGTAAGGATCAACGTAGGCTGCAGGAGAAAACAGAAAAAGAAAGAATAGAAAAAGAAGTAATAGAAACTATAGAAGGAAGGGAAATAAGGAAAAAGAAATGGAACTAGAGAAAGTTTATTCGTCAATGTTTTTTCTTCTACAGTTTGCGATGTCATTTTACAGGAACAAAAGGATAAGCATGTGAAGGAAATACACGAACTTCCATGTTTGAAAAGGAATCTTGTTCATAGTGCTTTATCATGCATTTGGTCCGTCGATAAGAAGCAAATTCGTCAAACACAACGCATGGAATGATTTATTGTTACATATCAAGGTGGGGTACTGTTGCCAAGAAATGTTATCGACGGATTGCAACCATTGGAAAGTAACAAATATCAAGTTGAATTTGATCCTGGAAGAAGGGAATTAGTTCTAACTTGTGGAAAAATAAAATTCCTTCACAAGATCGTAATAAAACCTTACTTTAAAACCAGTGTCTTAAGATTCGGGACAAATCTTCTCGAAGAAGGAGGGTATTATGTGAATTGCATATGGGTCAAATGGAGGATGACTAATGCGCCGTGTTGATGCAGTTTCTTTTATTTAAACAAGGGCCCAATGCTTTGTAAAATTGGCTGACCAAATTGTGTTTGTGCTTAACCAATTAATGGGCTTTAGTTTTACTTTATCTTCAAGTTGAAATAAGGGTCCATATGCCAACTTAAGAACCAACCTTTGGAAGATCAAGAGGACCTTTGCTCAAAGTTTGTGGATGACAATTTGTAGCCTTAAATTCAGTTACAATCAACCATTAAGTAGCGGATCATTATTAGCTTGAGTGGATCATTAATTAACAGCTTTAAGCGGGATGATATTGAAATTTATGTGTCCTTTGTAATTCTGATGGTTAAAGCTGCTATATAAGTTGAACCATTTTCATCAATGAAGGCAAGCTGAGTTTTATTCAGAAAATAAACGAGTTTTATCTCATCTATCTTAGTGAGAGTGATTCTCCTAAGTTCTTGAGTGATTCAAGAATCCATGAGTTTAATCGAAGGTCCTTTATCCCTTTG
This sequence comes from Vigna unguiculata, assembly GCF_037176805.1. Classification (NCBI taxonomy): domain Eukaryota; kingdom Viridiplantae; phylum Streptophyta; class Magnoliopsida; order Fabales; family Fabaceae; genus Vigna; species Vigna unguiculata. The sequence continues at coordinate 22,758,594 of NC_140802.1, forward strand.
TGTGTTTCAAATCTTAGGCTTATCTTCCATTCTTGGAAGTGTGATGTCTATCAATTTTCATTCCATCTTCTTTTATGTTTCCATTTTCTCGTTTTAAATAATTTCTCAAATTTCTTGCTTGTTAGCATTCCAACAATGATAGATCAGTCAAACAAATCGAACGCTGTGGATTTATATCATTTGGTATTCACAGCCTGGCCATCTAGATTTGGAGTAGGAAACGAAGTTTATTACACAAAGTGTTTAACCGAAGGCCATCCATGTTTAGTTGCATTTGATTACGGAAGCGAAAACAATGTTGTGAACCAAAGTTTGGTGGAGAAACTCTAGTTACCAGCAACCTTTCATCTGGATCAACCATGGATAAAATTCAGAACATGGCAATGTGTGAAAGAAGTATTATGTGATATTGCTCCAATGACTCTTGTCATCTTCTTTTGGGATGGGCATGGCTTCATTTTAAAACACTCCATCTTGATGAACGTTCCCTTTATTTGAGGCATGAGGGACATCAAAAGAAGTAGAAGTTTATGACACCAAGACAAGTCAGTAAGGATCAACGTAGGCTGAAGGAGAAAACAGAAAAAGAAAGAATAGAAAAAGAAGTAATAGAAATTGCAGAAGGAAGGGAAATAAGGAAAAACAAATGGAACTAGAGAAAGTTTATTCGTCAATGTTTTTTCTTCTATAGTTTGTGATGTCATTTTACTGGAACAAAAGGATAAGCATGTGAAGGAAATACACGAACTTCCATGTTTGAAAAGGAAACTTGTTCATAGTGCTTTATCATGCATTTGGTCCGTCGATAAGAAGCAAATTCGTCAAACACAACGCATGGAATTATTTATTGTTACATATCAAGGTGGGGTACTGTTGCCAAGAAATGTTATCGACGGATTGCAACCATTGGAAAGTAACAAATATCAAGTTGAATTTGATCCTGGAAGAAGAGAATTAGTTTCAACTTGTGAAAAAATAAAATTCCTTCACAAGATCGTAATAAAACCTTACTTTAAAACCAGTGTCTTAAGATTCGGGACAAATCTTCTCGAAGAAGGAGGGTATGATGTGAATTGCATATGGATCAAATGGAGGATGACTAATGCGCCGTGTTGATGCAGTTTCTTTTACTTAAACAAGGGCCCAATGCTTTGTAAAATTGGCTGACCAAATTGTGTTTGTGCTTAACCAATTAATGGGCTTTAGTTTTGCTTTATCTTCAAGTTGAAATAAGGGTCCATATGCCAACTTAAGAACCAACCTTTGGAAGATCAAGAGGACCTTTGCTCAATGTATGTGGATGACAATTTGTAGCCTTAAATTCAGTTACAATCAACCATTAAGTAGCGGATCATTATTAGCTTGAGTGGATCATTAATTAACAGCTTTAAGCGGGATGATATTGAAATTTATGTGTCCTTTGTAATTCTGATGGTTAAAGATGCTATATAAGTTGAACCATTTTCATCAATGAAGGCAAGCTGAGTTTTATTCCGAAAATAAACGAGTTTTATCTCATCTATCTTAGTGAGAGTGATTCTCCTAAGTTCTTGAGTGATTCATGAATCGATGAGTTTAATCGAAGGTCCTTTATCCCTTTGTGTGTTTCAACTCTTAGGCTTATCTTCCATTCCTTGAAGTGTGATGTCTATCAATTTTCATTCTATCTTCTTTTATGTTTCCATTTTCTCGTTTTAAATAATTTCTCAAATTTCTTGCTTGTTAGCATTCCAACAATGATAGATCAGTCAAACGAATCGAACACTGCGGATTCATATCATTTGGTATTCACAGCCTGGCCATCTAGATTTGGAATAGGAAACGAAGTTTACTATACAAAACGTTTACCCGAAGGCCATCCATGTTTAGTTGCATTCGATTACGGAAGCGAAAACAATGTTGTGAACCAAAGTTTGGTGGAGAAACTCTAGTTACCAGCAACCTTTCATCTGGATCAAGCATGGATCAAATTCAGTACATGACAATGTGTGAAAGAGGTATTATGTGATATTGCTCCCATGGACTCTTGTCATCTTCTTTTGAGATGGGCATGGCTTCATTTTAAAACACTCCATCTTGATGAACGTTCCCTTTATTTGAGGCATGAGGGACATCAAAAGAAGTAGAAGTTTATGACACAAAGACAAGTCAGTAAGGATCAACGTAGGCTGCAGGAGAAAACAGAAAAAGAAAGAATAGAAAAAGAAGTAATAGAAACTACAGAAGGAAGGGAAATAAGGAAAAAGAAATGGAACTAGAGAAAGTTTATTCGTCAATGTTTTTTCTTCTACAGTTTGCGATGTCATTTTACAGGAACAAAAGGATAAGCATGTGAAGGAAATACACGAACTTCCATGTTTGAAAAGGAATCTTGTTCATAGTGCTTTATCATGCATTTGGTCCGTCGATAAGAAGCAAATTCGTCAAACACAACGCATGGAATGATTTATTGTTACATATCAAGGTGGGGTACTGTTGCCAAGAAATGTTATCGACGGATTGCAACCATTGGAAAGTAACAAATATCACGTTGAATTTGATCCTGGAAGAAGGGAATTAGTTCCAACTTGTGGAAAAATAAAATTCCTTCACAAAATCGTAATAAAACCTTACTTTAAAACCAGTGTCTTAAGATTCGGGACAAATCTTGTCGAAGAAGGAGGGTATGATGTGAATTGCATATGGGTCAAATGGAGGATGACTAATGCGCCGTGTTGATGCAGTTTCTTTTATTTAAACAAGGGCCCAATGCTTTGTAAAATTGGCTGACCAAATTGTGTTTGTGCTTAACCAATTAATGGGCTTTAGTTTTGCTTTATCTTCAAGTTGAAATAAGGGTCCATATGCCAACTTAAGAACCAACCTTTGGAAGATCAAGAGGACCTTTGCTCAAAGTTTGTGGATGACAATTTGTAGCCTTAAATTCAGTTACAATCAACCATTAAGTAGCGGATCATTATTAGCTTGAGTGGATCATTAATTAACAGCTTTAAGCGGGATGATATTGAAATTTATGTGTCCTTTGTAATTCTGATGGTTAAATCTGCTATATAAGTTGAACCATTTTCATCAATGAAGGCAAGCTGAGTTTTATTCAGAAAATAAACGAGTTTTATCTCATCTATCTTAGTGAGAGTGATTCTCCTAAGTTCTTGAGTGATTCAAGAATCCATGAGTTTAATCGAAGGTCCTTTATCCCTTTGTGTGTTTCAACTCTTAGGCTTATCTTCCATTCTTGGAAGTGTGATGTCTATCAATTTTCATTCCATCTTCTTTTATGTTTCCATTTTCTCGTTTTATATAATTTCTCAAATTTCTTGCTTGTTAGCATTCCAACAACGATAGATCAGTCAAACGAATCGAATGCTGTGGATTCACATCATTTGGTATTCACAGCCTGACCATCTAGATTTGGAATAGGAAAGGAAGTTTATTACACAAAGTGTTTAACCGAAGGCCATCCATGTTTAGTTGCATTCGATTACGGAAGTGAAAATAATGTTGTGAACCAAAGTTTGGTGGAGAAACTCCAGTTACCAGCAACCTTTCATCTGGATCAAGCATGGATCAAATTCAGTACATGACAATGTGTGAAAGAGGTATTATGTGATATTGCTCCCATGGACTCTTGTCATCTTCTTTTGGGATGGGCATGACTTCATTTTAAAACACTCCATCTTGATGAACGTTCCCTTTATTTGAGGCATGAGGGACATCAAAAGAAGTAGAAGTTTATGACACCAAGACAAGTCAGTAAGGATCAACGTAGGCTGAAGGAGAAAACAGAAAAAGAAAGAATAGAAAAAGAAGTAATAGAAACTGCAGAAGGAAGGGAAATAAGGAAAAAGAAATGGAACTAGAGAAAGTTTATTCGTCAATGTTTTTTCTTCTACAGTTTGCGATGTCATTTTACAGGGACAAAAGGATAAGCATGTGAAGGAAATACACGAACTTCCATGTTTGAAAAGGAATCTTGTTCATGATGCTTTATCATGCATTTGGTCCGTCGATAAGAAGCAAATTCGTCAAACACAACGCATGGAATTATTTATTGTTACATATCAAGGTGGGGTACTGTTGCCAAGAAATGTTATCGACGGATTGCAACCATTGGAAAGTAACAAATATCAAGTTGAATTTGATCTTGGAAGAAGAGAATTAGTTTCAACTTGTGAAAAAATAAAATTCCTTCACAAGATCGTAATAAAACCTTACTTTAAAACCAGTGTCTTAAGATTCGGGACAAATCTTCTCGAAGAAGGAGGGTATGATGTGAATTGCATATGGGTCAAATGGAGGATGACTAATGCGCCGTGTTGATGCAGTTTCTTTTATTTAAACAAGGGCCCAATGCTTTGTAAATTTGGCTGACCAAATTGTGTTTGTGCTTAACCAATTAATGGGCTTTAGTTTTGCTTTATCTTCAAGTTGAAATAAGGGTCCATATGCCAACTTAAGAACCAACCTTTGGAAGATCAAGAGGACCTTTGCTCAAAGTTTGTGGATGACAATTTGTAGCCTTAAATTCAGTTACAATCAACCATTAAGTAGCGGATCATTATTAGCTTGAGTGGATCATTAATTAACAGCTTTAAGCGGGATGATATTGAAATTTATGTGTCCTTTGTAATTCTGATGGTTAAATCTGCTATATAAGTTGAACCATTTTCATCAATGAAGGCAAGCTGAGTTTTATTCAGAAAATAAACGAGTTTTATCTCATCTATCTTAGTGAGAGTGATTCTCCTAAGTTCTTGAGTGATTCAAGAATCCATGAGTTTAATCGAAGGTCCTTTATCCCTTTGTGTGTTTCAACTCTTAGGCTTATCTTCCATTCTTGGAAGTGTGATGTCTATCAATTTTCATTCCATCTTCTTTTATGTTTCCATTTTCTCGTTTTAAATAATTTCTCAAATTTCTTGCTTGTTAGCATTCCAACAATGATAGATCAGTCAAACGAATCGAACGCTGTGGATTCACATCATTTGGTATTCACAGCCTGACCATCTAGATTTGGAATAGGAAAGGAAGTTTATTACACAAAGTGTTTAACCGAAGGCCATCCATGTTTAGTTGCATTCGATTACGGAAGCGAAAATAATGTTGTGAACCAAAGTTTGGTGGAGAAACTCCAGTTACCAGCAACCTTTCATCTGGATCAAGCATGGATCAAATTCAGTACATGACAATGTGTGAAAGAGGTATTATGTGATATTGCTCCCATGGACTCTTGTCATCTTCTTTTGGGATGGGCATGGCTTCATTTTAAAACACTCCATCTTGATGAACGTTCCCTTTATTTGAGGCATGAGGGACATCAAAAGAAGTAGAAGTTTATGACACCAAGACAAGTCAGTAAGGATCAACGTAGGCTGAAGGAGAAAACAGAAAAAGAAAGAATAGAAAAAGAAGTAATAGAAACTGCAGAAGGAAGGGAAATAAGGAAAAAGAAATGGAACTAGAGAAAGTTTATTCGTCAATGTTTTTTCTTCTACAGTTTGCGATGTCATTTTACAGGAACAAAAGGATAAGCTTGTGAAGGAAATACACGAACTTCCATGTTTTAAAAGGAATCTTGTTCATAATGCTTTATCATGCATTTGGTCCGTCGATAAGAAGCAAATTCGTCAAACACAACGCATGGAATTATTTATTGTTACATATCAAGGTGGGGTACTGTTGCCAAGAAATGTTATCGACGGATTGCAACCATTGGAAAGTAACAAATATCAAGTTGAATTTGATCCTGGAAGAAGAGAATTAGTTTCAACTTGTGAAAAAATAAAATTCCTTCACAAGATCATAATAAAACCTTACTTTAAAACCAGTGTCTTAAGATTCGGGACAAATCTTCTCGAAGAAGGAGGGTATGATGTGAATTGCATATGGGTCAAATGGAGGATGACTAATGTACCGTGTTGATGCAGTTTCTTTTATTTAAACAAGGGCCCAATGCTTTGTAAAATTGGCTGACCAAATTGTGTTTGTGCTTAACCAATTAATGGGCTTTAGTTTTGCTTTATCTTCAAATTGAAATAAGGGTCCATATGCCAACTTAAGAACCAACCTTTGGAAGATCAAGAGGACCTTTGCTCAAAGTTTGTGGATGACAATTTGTAGCCTTAAATTCAGTTACAATCAACCATTAAGTAGTGGATCATTATTAGCTTGAGTGGATCATTAATTAACAGCTTTAAGCGGGATGATATTGAAATTTATGTGTCCTTTGTAATTCTGATGGTTAGATACTATATAAGTTGAACCATTTTCATCAATGAAGGCAAGCTGAGTTTTATTCAGAAAATAAACGAGTTTTATCTCATCTATCTTAGTGAGAGTGATTCTCCTAAGTTCTTGAGTGATTCAAGAATCCATGAGTTTAATCGAAGGTCCTTTATCCCTTTGTGTGTTTCAACTCTTAGGCTTATCTTCCATTCTTGGAAGTGTGATGTCTATCAATTTTCATTCTATCTTCTTTTATGTTTCCATTTTCTCGTTTTATATAATTTCTCAAATTTCTTCCTTGTTAGCATTCCAACAACGATAGATCAGTCAAACGAATCGAATGCTGTGGATTCACATCATTTGGTATTCACAGCCTGACCATCTAGATTTGGAATAGGAAAGGAAGTTTATTACACAAAGTGTTTAACCGAAGGCCATCCATGTTTAGTTGCATTCGATTACGGAAGCGAAAATAATGTTGTGAACCAAAGTTTGGTGGAGAAACTCCAGTTACCAGCAACCTTTCATCTGGATCAAGCATGGATCAAATTCAGTACATGACAATGTGTGAAAGAGGTATTATGTGATATTGCTCCCATGGACTCTTGTCATCTTCTTTTGGGATGGGCATGACTTCATTTTAAAACACTCCATCTTGATGAACGTTCCCTTTGTTTGAGGCATGAGGGACATCAAAAGAAGTAGAAGTTTATGACACCAAGACAAGTCAGTAAGGATCAACGTAGGCTGAAGGAGAAAACAGAAAAAGAAAGAATAGAAAAAGAAGTAATAGAAACTGCAGAAGGAAGGGAAATAAGGAAAAAGAAATGGAACTAGAGAAAGTTTATTCGTCAATGTTTTTTCTTCTACAGTTTGCGATGTCATTTTACAGGAACAAAAGGATAAGCATGTGAAGGAAATACACGAACTTCCATGCTTGAAAAGGAATCTTGTTCATAATGCTTTATCATGCATTTGGTCCGTCGATAAGAAGCAAATTCGTCAAACACAACGCATGGAATTATTTATTGTTACATATCAAGGTGGGGTACTGTTGCCAAGAAATGTTATCGACGGATTGCAACCATTGGAAAGTAACAAATATCAAGTTGAATTTGATCCTGGAAGAAGAGAATTAGTTTCAACTTGTGAAAAAATAAAATTCCTTCACAAGATCGTAATAAAACCTTACTTTAAAACCAGTGTCTTAAGATTCGGGACAAATCTTCTCGAAGAAGGAGGGTATGATGTGAATTGCATATGGGTCAAATGGAGGATGACTAATGTACCGTGTTGATGCAGTTTCTTTTGTTTAAACAAGGGCCCAATGCTTTGTAAAATTGGCTGACCAAATTGTGTTTGTGCTTAACCAATTAATGGGCTTTAGTTTTGCTTTATCTTGAAATTGAAATAAGGGTCCATATGCCAACTTAAGAACCAACCTTTGGAAGATCAAGAGGACCTTTGCTCAAAGTTTGTGGATGACTTTTGGTAGCCTTAAGTTCTGTTACAATCAACCATTAAGTAGCGGATCATTATTAGCTTGAGAGGATCATTAATTAATAGCTTTTAGCGGGATGATATTGAAATTTATGTGTCTTTTGTAATTCTGATGGTTAAAGCTACTTCCTATATAAGTTGAACCATTTTCATCAACGAAGGCAAGCTGAGTTTTATTCAGAAAATAAACGAGTTTATCTCATCTATCTTAGTGAGAGTGATTCTCCTAAGTTCTTGATTGATTCAAGAATCCATGAGTTTAATCAAAGGTCCTTTATCCCTTTGTGTGTTTCAACTCTTAGGCTTATCTTCCATTCTTGGAAGTGTGATGTCTATCAATTTTCATTCCTTCTTATTTTATGTTTCCATTTTCTCGTTTTAAATAATTTCTCAAATTTCTTGCTTGTTAGCACTCCAACAATGATAGATCAGTAAAACAAATCGAACGCTGTGGATTCACATCATTTGGTATTCACAGCCTGGCCATCTAGATTTGGAATAGGAAAGGAAGTGTATTACACAAAGTGTCTAACCGAAGGCCATCCATGTTTAGTTGCATTCGATTACGGAAGCGAAAACAATGTTGTGAACCAAAGTTTGGTGGAGAAACTCCAGTTACCAGCAACCTTTCATCTGGATCAAGCATGGATCAAATTCAGTAAATGGCAATGTGTGAAAGAGGTATTATGTGATATTGCTCCCATGGACTCTTGTCATCTTCTTTTGGGATGGGCATGGCTTCATTTTAAAACACTCCATCTTGATGAACGTTCCCTTTATTTGAGGCATGAGGGACATCAAAAGAAGTAGAAGTTTATGACACCAAGACAAGTCAGTAAGGATCAACGTAGGCTGAAGGAGAAAACAGAAAAAGAAAGAATAGAAAAAGAAGTAATAGAAACTGCAGAAGGAAGGGAAAATAAAGAAAAAGAAATGGAACTAGAGAAAGTTTATTCGTCAATGTTTTTTCTTCTACAGTTTGCGATGTCATTTTACAGGAACAAAAGGATAAGCATGTGAAGGAAATACACGAACTTCCATGTTTGAAAAGGAATCTTGTTCATAGTGCTTTATCATGCATTTGGTCCGTCGATAAGAAGCAAATTCGTCAAACACAACGCATGGAATTATTTATTGTTACATATCAAGGTGGGGTACTGTTGCCAAGAAATGTTATCGACGGATTGCAACCATTGGAAAGTAACAAATATCAAGTTGAATTTGATCCTGGAAGAAGAGAATTAGTTTCAACTTGTGAAAAAATAAAATTCCTTCACAAGATCGTAATAAAACCTTACTTTAAAACCAGTGTCTTAAGATTCGGGACAAATCTTCTCGAAGAAGGAGGGTATGATGTGAATTGCATATGGGTCAAATGGAGGATGACTAATGTACCGTGTTGATGCAGTTTCATTTGTTTAAACAAGGGCCCAATGCTTTGTAAAATTGGCTGACCAAATTGTGTTTGTGCTTAACCAATTAATGGGCTTTAGTTTTGCTTTATCTTCAAATTGAAATAAGGGTCCATATGCCAACTTAAGAACCAACCTTTGGAAGATCAAGAGGACCTTTGCTCAAAGTTTGTGGATGACAATTTGTAGCCTTAAATTCAGTTACAATCAACCATTAAGTAGTGGATCATTATTAGCTTGAGTGGATCATTAATTAACAGCTTTAAGCGGGATGATATTGAAATTTATGTGTCCTTTGTAATTCTGATGGTTAAAAATGCTATATAAGTTGAACCATTTTCATCAATGAAGGCAAGCTGAGTTTTATTCAGAAAATAAACGAGTTTTATCTCATCTATCTTAGTGAGAGTGATTCTCCTAAGTTCTTGAGTGATTCAAGAATCCATGAGTTTAAGCGAAGGTCCTTTATTCCTTTGTGTGTTTCAACTCTTAGGCTTATCTTCCATTCTTGGAAGTGTGATGTCTATCAATTTTCATTCCATCTTCTTTTATGTTTCCATTTTCTCGTTTTAAATAATTACTCAAATTTCTTGCTTGTTAGCATTCCAACAACGATAGATCAGTCAAACGAATCGAACGCTGTGGATTCACATCATTTGGTATTCACAGCCTGACCATCTAGATTTGGAATAGGAAAGGAAGTTTATTACACAAAGTGTTTAACCGAAGGCCATCCATGTTTAGTTGCATTCGATTACGGAAGCGAAAACAATGTTGTGAACCAAAGTTTGGTGGAGAAACTCCAGTTACCAGCAACCTTTCATCTGGATCAAGCATGGATCAAATTCAGTACATGACAATGTGTGAAAGAGGTATTATGTGATATTGCTCCCATGGACTCTTGTCATCTTCTTTTGGGATGGGCATGGCTTCATTTTAAAACACTCCATCTTGATGAACGTTCCCTTTATTTGAGGCATGAGGGACATCAAAAGAAGTAGAAGTTTATGACACCAAGACAAGTCAGTAAGGATCAACGTAGGCTGAAGGAGAAAACAGAAAAAGAAAGAATAGAAAAAGAAGTAATAGAAACTGCAGAAGGAAGGGAAAATAAAGAAAAAGAAATGGAACTAGAGAAAGTTTATTCGTTAATGTTTTTTCTTCTACAGTTTGCGATGTCATTTTACAGGAACAAAAGGATAAGCATGTGAAGGAAATACACGAACTTCCATGTTTGAAAAGGAATCTTGTTCATAGTGCTTTATCATGCATTTGGTCCGTCGATAAGAAGCAAATTCGTCAAACACAACGCATGGAATTATTTATTGTTACATATCAAGGTGGGGTACTGTTGCCAAGAAATGTTATCGACGGATTGCAACCATTGGAAAGTAACAAATATCAAGTTGAATTTGATCCTGGAAGAAGAGAATTAGTTTCAACTTGTGAAAAAATAAAATTCCTTCACAAGATCGTAATAAAACCTTACTTTAAAACCAGTGTCTTAAGATTCGGGACAAATCTTCTCGAAGAAGGAGGGTATGATGTGAATTGCATATGGGTCAAATGGAGGATGACTAATGCGCCGTGTTGATGCAGTTTCTTTTATTTAAACAAGGGCCCAATGCTTTGTAAAATTGGCTGACCAAATTGTGTTTGTGCTTAACCAATTAATGGGCTTTAGTTTTGCTTTATCTTCAAGTTGAAATAAGGGTCCATATGCCAACTTAAGAACCAACCTTTGGAAGATCAAGAGGACCTTTGTTTAAAGTTTGTGGATGACTTTTGGTAGCCTTAAATTCAGTTACAATCAACCATTAAGTAGCGGATCATTATTAGCTTGAGTGGATCATTAATTAATAGCTTTAAGCGGGATGATATTGAAATTTATGTGTCTTTTGTAATTCTGATGGTTAAAGCTCCTATATAAGTTGAACCATTTTCATCAATGAAGGCAAGCTGAGTTTTATTCAGAAAATAAACGAGTTTTATCTCATCTATCTTAGTGAGAGTGATTCTCCTAAGTTCTTGAGTGATTCAATAATCCAAGACTTTAATCAAAGGTCCTTTATCCCTTTGTGTGTTTCAACTCTTAGGCTTATTTTCCATTCTTGGAAGTGTGATGTCTATCAATTTTCATTCCACCTTCTTTTATGTTTCCATTTTCTCGTTTTAAATAATTTCTCAAATTTCTTGCTTGTTAGCATTCCATCAATGATAGATCAGTCAAACGAATCGAACGCTGTGGATTCATATCATTTGGTATTCACAGCCTGGCCATCTAGATTTGGAATAGGAAAGGAAGTTTATTAGACAAAGTGGTTAACCGAAGGCCATCCATGTTTAGTTGCATTCGATTACGGAAGCGAAAACAATGTTGTGAACCAAAGTTTGGTGGAGAAACTCCAGTTACCAGCAACCTTTGATCTGGATCAAGCATGGATCAAATTCAGTACATGGCAATGTGTGAAAGAGGTATTATGTGATATTGCTCCCATGGACTCTTCTCATCTTCATTTGGGATGGGCATGGCTTCATTTTAAAACACTTCATCTTGATGAACGTTCCCTTTATTTGAGGCATGAGGGACATCAAAAGAAGTAGAAGTTTATGACACAAAGATAAGTCAGTAAGGATCAACGTAGGCTGCAGGAGAAAACAGAAAAAGAAAGAATAGAAAAAGAAGTAATAGAAACTACAAAAGGAAGGGAAATAAGGAAAAAGAAATGGAACTAGAGAAAGTTTATTCATCAATGTTTTTTCTTCTACAGTTTGCGATGTCATTTTACAGGAACAAAAGGATAAGCATGTGAAGGAAATACACGAACTTCCATGTTTGAAAAGGAATCTTGTTCATAGTGCTTTATCATGCATTTGGTCCGTCGATAAGAAGCAAATTCGTCAAACACAACGCATGGAATGATTTATTGTTACATATCAAGGTGGGGTACTGTTGCCAAGAAATGTTATCGACGGATTGCAACCATTGGAAAGTAACAAATATCAAGTTGAATTTGATCCTGGAAGAAGGGAATTAGTTCCAACTTGTGGAAAAATAAAATTCCTTCACAAGATCGTAATAAAACCTTACTTTAAAACCAGTGTCTTAAGATTCGGGACAAATCTTGTCGAAGAAGGAGGGTATGATGTGAATTGCATATGGGTCAAATGGAGGATGACTAATGCGCCGTGTTGATGTAGTTTCTTTTATTTAAACAAGGGCCCAATGCTTTGTAAAATTGGCTGACCAAATTGTGTTTGTGCTTAACCAATTAATGGGCTTTAGTTTTGCTTTATCTTCAAGTTGAAATAAGGGTCCATATGCCAACTTAAGAACCAACCTTTGGAAGATCAAGAGGACCTTTGCTCAAAGTTTGTGGATGACAATTTGTAGCCTTAAATTCAGTTACAATCAACCATTAAGTAGCGGATCATTATTAGCTTGAGTGGATCATTAATTAACAGCTTTAAGCGGGATGATATTGAAATTTATGTGTCCTTTGTAATTCTAATGGTTAAAGCTGCTATATAAGTTGAACCATTTTCATCAATGAAGGCAAGCTGAGTTTTATTCAGAAAATAAACGAGTTTTATCTCATCTATCTTAGTGAGAGTGATTCTCCTAAGTTCTTGAGTGATTCAAGAATCCATGAGTTTCATCAAAGGTCCTTTATCCCTCTGTGTGTTTCAACTCTTAGGCTTATTTTCCATTCTTGGAAGTGTGATGTCTATCAATTTTCATTCCACCTTCTTTTATGTTTCCATTTTCTCGTTTTAAATAATTTCTCAAATTTCTTGCTTGTTAGCATTCCAACAATGATAGATCAGTCAAACGAATCGAACGCTGTGGATTCACATCATTTGGTATTCACAGCCTGGCCATCTAGATTTGGAGTAGGAAACGAAGTTTATTACACAAAGTGTTTAACCGAAGGCCATCCATGTTTAGTTGCATTTGATTACGGAAGCGAAAACAATGTTGTGAACCAAAGTTTGGTGGAGAAACTCTAGTTACCAGCAACCTTTCATCTGGATCAACCATGGATCAAATTCAGAACATGGCAATGTGTGAAAGAAGTATTATGTGATATTGCTCCAATGACTCTTGTCATCTTCTTTTGGGATGGGCATGGCTTCATTTTAAAACACTTCATCTTGATGAACGTTCCCTTTATTTGAGGCATGAGGGACATCAAAAGAAGTAGAAGTTTATGACACCAAGACAAGTCAGTAAGGATCAACGTAGGCTGAAGGAGAAAACAGAAAAAGAAAGAATAGAAAAAGAAGTAATAGAAACTACAGAAGGAAGGGAAAATAAAGAAAAAGAAATGGAACTAGAGAAAGTTTATTCGTCAATGTTTTTTCTTCTACAGTTTGCGATGTCATTTTACAGGAACAAAAGGATAAGCATGTGAAGGAAATACACGAACTTCCATGTTTGAAAAGGAAACTTGTTCATATTGCTTTATCATGCATTTGGTCCGTCGATAAGAAGCAAATTCGTCAAACACAACGCATGGAATTATTTATTGTTACATATCAAGGTGGGGTACTGTTGCCAAGAAATGTTATCGACGGATTGCAACCATTGGAAAGTAACAAATATCAAGTTGAATTTGATCCTGGAAGAAGAGAATTAGTTTCAACTTGTGGAAAAATAAAATTCCTTCACAAGATCGTAATAAAACCTTACTTTAAAACCAGTGTCTTAAGATTCGGGACAAATCTTGTCGAAGAAGGAGGGTATGATGTGAATTGCATATGGGTCAAATGGAGGATGACTAATGCGCCGTGTTGATGCAGTTTCTTTTATTTAAACAAGGGCCCAATGCTTTGTAAAATTGGCTGACCAAATTGTGTTTGTGCTTAACCAATTAATGGGCTTTAGTTTTGCTTTATCTTCAAGTTGAAATAAGGGTCCATATGCCAACTTAAGAACCAACCTTTGGAAGATCAAGAGGACCTTTGCTCAAAGTTTGTGGATGACAATTTGTAGCCTTAAATTCAGTTACAATCAACCATTAAGTAGCGGATCATTATTAGCTTGAGTGGATCATTAATTAACAGCTTTAAGCGGGATGATATTGAAATTTATGTGTCCTTTGTAATTTTGATGGTTAGATACTATATAAGTTGAACCATTTTCATCAATGAAGGCAAGCTGAGTTTTATTCAGAAAATAAACGAGTTTTATCTCATCTATCTTAGTGAGAGTGATTCTCCTAAGTTCTTGAGTGATTCAAGAATCCATGAGTTTAATCGAAGGTCCTTTATCCCTTTGTGTGTTTCAACTCTTAGGCTTATCTTCCATTCTTGGAAGTGTGATGTCTATCAATTTTCATTCCATCTTCTTTTATGTTTCCATTTTCTCGTTTTATATAATTTCTCAAATTTCTTGCTTGTTAGCATTCCAACAACGATAGATCAGTCAAACGAATCGAACGCTGTGGATTCACATCATTTGGTATTCACAGCCTGACCATCTAGATTTGGAATAGGAAAGGAAGTTTATTACACAAAGTGTTTAACCGAAGGCCATCCATTTTTAGTTGCATTCGATTACGGAAGCGAAAATAATGTTGTGAACCAAAGTTTGGTGGAGAAACTCCAGTTACCAGCAACCTTTCATCTGGATCAAGCATGGATCAAATTCAGTACATGACAATGTGTGAAAGAGGTATTATGTGATATTGCTCCCATGGACTCTTGTCATCTTCTTTTGGGATGGGCATGGCTTCATTTTAAAACACTCCATCTTGATGAACGTTCCCTTTATTTGAGGCATGAGGGACATCAAAAGAAGTAGAAGTTTATGACACCAAGACAAGTCAGTAAGGATCAATGTAGGCTGAAGGAGAAAACAGAAATAGAAAGAATAGAAAAAGAAGTAATAGAAACTGCAGAAGGAAGGGAAATAAGGAAAAAGAAATGGAACTAGAGAAAGTTTATTCGTCAATATTTTTTCTTCTACAGTTTGCGATGTCATTTTACAGGAACAAAAGGATAAGCATGTGAAGGAAATACACGAACTTCCATGTTTGAAAAGGAATCTTGTTCATATTGCTTTATCATGCATTTGGTCCGTCGATAAGAAGCAAATTCGTCAAACACAACACATGGAATTATTTATTGTTACATATCAAGGTGGGGTACTGTTGCCAAGAAATGTTATCGACGGATTGCAACCATTGGAAAGTAACAAATATCAAGTTGAATTTGATCCTGGAAGAAGAGAATTAGTTTCAACTTGTGAAAAAATAAAATTCCTTCACAAGATCGTAATAAAACCTTACTTTAAAACCAGTGTCTTAAGATTCGGGACAAATCTTCTCGAAGAAGGAGGGTATGATGTGAATTGCATATGGGTCAAATGGAGGATGACTAATGTACCGTGTTGATGCAGTTTCTTTTATTTAAACAAGAGTCCAATGCTTTGTAAAATTGGCTGACCAAATTGTGTTTGTGCTTAACCAATTAATGGGCTTTAGTTTTGCTTTATCTTCAAATTGAAATAAGGGTCCATATGCCAACTTAAGAACCAACCTTTGGAAGATCAAGAGGACCTTTGCTCAAAGTTTGTGGATGACAATTTGTAGCCTTAAATTCAGTTACAATCAACCATTAAGTAGTGGATCATTATTAGCTTGAGTGGATCATTAATTAACAGCTTTAAGCGGGATGATATTGAAATTTATGTGTCCTTTGTAATTCTGATGGTTAAAGATGCTATATAAGTTGAACCATTTTCATCAATGAAGGCAAGCTGAGTTTTATTCAGAAAATAAACGAGTTTTATCTCATCTATCTTAGTGAGAGTGATTCTGCTAAGTTCTTGAGTTATTCAAGAATCCATGAGTTTAATCGAAGGTCCTTTATTCCTTTGTGTGTTTCAACTCTTAGGCTTATCTTCCATTCTTGGAAGTGTGATGTCTATCAATTTTCATTCCATCTTCTTTTATGTTTCCATTTTCTCGTTTTAAATAATTACTCAAATTTCTTGCTTGTTAGCATTCCAACAACGATAGATCAGTCAAACGAATCGAACGCTGTGGATTCACATCATTTGGTATTCACAGCCTGACCATCTAGATTTGGAATAGGAAAGGAAGTTTATTACACAAAGTGTTTAACCGAAGGCCATCCATGTTTAGCTGCATTCGATTACGGAAGCGAAAACAATGTTGTCAACCAAAGTTTGGTGGAGAAACTCTAGTTACCAGCAACCTTTCATCTGGATCAAGCATGGATCAAATTCAGTACATGACAATGTGTGAAAGAGGTATTATGTGATATTGCTCCCATGGACTCTTGTCATCTTCTTTTGGGATGGGCATGGCTTCATTTTAAAACACTCCATCTTGATGAACGTTCCCTTTATTTGAGGCATGAGGAACATCAAAAGAAGTAGAAGTTTATGACACCAAGACAAGTCAGTAAGGATCAACGTAGGCTGAAGGAGAAAACAGAAAAAGAAAGAATAGAAAAAGAAGTAATAGAAACTGCAGAAGGAAGGGAAAATAAAGAAAAAGAAATGGAACTAGAGAAAGTTTATTCGTCAATGTTTTTTCTTCAACAGTTTGCGTTGTCATTTTACAGGAACAAAAGGATAAGCATGTGAAGGAAATACACGAACTTCCATGTTTGAAAAGGAATCTTGTTCATAGTTCTTTATCATGTATTTGGTCCGTCGATAAGAAGCAAATTCGTCAAACACAACGCATGGAATTATTTATTGTTACATATCAAGGTGGGGTACTGTTGCCAAGAAATGTTATCGACGGATTGCAACCATTGGAAAGTAACAAATATCAAGTTGAATTTGAACCTGGAAGAAGAGAATTAGTTTCAACTTGTGAAAAAATAAAATTCCTTCACAAGATCGTAATAAAACCTTACTTTAAAACCAGTGTCTTAAGATTCGGGACAAATCTTCTCCAAGAAGGAGGGTATGATGTGAATTGCATATTGGTCAAATGGAGGATGACTAATGTACCGTGTTGATGCAGTTTCTTTTATTTAAACAAGGGCCCAATGCTTTGTAAAATTGGCTGACCAAATTGTGTTTGTGCTTAACCAATTAATGGGCTTTAGTTTTGCTTTATCTTCAAATTGAAATAAGGGTCCATATGCCAACTTAAGAACCAACCTTTGGAAGATCAAGAGGACCTTTGCTCAAAG
This sequence comes from Vigna unguiculata, assembly GCF_037176805.1. NCBI lineage: Eukaryota > Viridiplantae > Streptophyta > Magnoliopsida > Fabales > Fabaceae > Vigna > Vigna unguiculata. Next base: position 22,775,909 of record NC_140802.1, read on the forward strand.
TTTGTGGATGACAATTTGTAGCCTTAAATTCAGTTACAATCAACCATTAAGTAGGGGATCATTATTAGCTTGAGTGGATCATTAATTAACAGCTTTAAGCGGGATGATATTGAAATTTATGTGTCCTTTGTAATTCTGATGGTTAAAGATGCTATATAAGTTGAACCATTTTCATCAATGAAGGCAAGCTGAGTTTTATTCAGAAAATAAACGAGTTTTATCTCATCTATCTTAGTGAGAGTGATTCTCCTAAGTTCTTGAGTGATTCAAAAATCCATGAGTTTAATCGAAGGTCCTTTATCCCTTTGTGTGTTTCAACTCTTAGGCTTATCTTCCATTCTTGGAAGTGTGATGTCTATCAATTTTCATTCCATCTTCTTTTATGTTTTCATTTTCTCGTTTTATATAATTTCTCAAATTTCTTGCTTGTTAGCATTCCAACAATGATAGATCAGTCAAACGAAATGAACGTTGTGGATTCACATCATTTGGTATTCACGCCTGGCCATCTAGATTTGGAATAGGAAAGGAAGTTTATTACACAAAGTGTTTAACCGAAGGCCATCCATGTTTAGTTGCATTCGATTACGGAAGCGAAAACAATGTTGTGAACCAAAGTTTGGTGGAGAAACTCCAGTTACCAGCAACCTTTCATCTGGATCAAATTCAGTACATGACAATGTGTGAAAGAGGTATTATGTGATATTGCTCCCATGGACTCCTGTCATCTTCTTTTGGGATGGGCATGGCTTCATTTTAAAACACTCCATCTTGATGAACGTTCCCTTTATTTCAGGCATGAGGGACATCAAAAGAAGTAGAAGTTTATGACACCAAGACAAGTCAGTAAGGATCAACGTAGGCTGAAGGAGAAAACAGAAAAAGAAAGAATAGAAAAAGAAGTAATAGAAACTGCAGAAGGAAGGGAAAATAAAGAAAAAGAAATGGAACTAGAGAAAGTTTATTCGTCAATGTTTTTTCTTCTACAGTTTGCGATGTCATTTTACAGGAACAAAAGGATAAGCATGTGAAGGAAATACACGAACTTCCATGTTTGAAAAGGAATCTTGTTCATAGTGCTTTATCATGCATTTGGTCCGTCGATAAGAAGCAAATTCGTCAAACACAACGCATGGAATTATTTATTGTTACATATCAAGGTGGGGTACTGTTGCCAAGAAATGTTATCGACGGATTGCAACCATTGGAAAGTAACAAATATCAAGTTGAATTTGATCCTGGAAGAAGAGAATTAGTTTCAACTTGTGAAAAAATAAAATTCCTTCACAAGATCGTAATAAAACCTTACTTTAAAACCATTGTCTTAAGATTCGGGACAAATCTTGTCGAAGAAGGAGGGTATGATGTGAATTGCATATTGGTCTAATGGAGGATGAATAATGTACCGTGTTGATGCAGTTTCTTTTATTTAAACAAGGGCCCAATGCTTTGTAAAATTGGCTGACCAAATTGTGTTTGTGCTTAACCAATTAATGGGCTTTAGTTTTGCTTTATCTTCAAATTGAAATAAGGGTCCATATGCCAACTTAAGAACCAACCTTTGGAAGATCAAGAGGACCTTTGCTCAAAGTTTGTGGATGACAATTTGTAGCCTTAAATTCAGTTACAATCAACCATTAAGTAGGGGATCATTATTAGCTTGAGTGGATCATTAATTAACAGCTTTAAGCGGGATGATATTGAAATTTATGTGTCCTTTGTAATTCTGATGGTTAAAGATGCTATATAAGTTGAACCATTTTCATCAATGAAGGCAAGCTGAGTTTTATTCAGAAAATAAACGAGTTTTATCTCATCTATCTTAGTGAGAGTGATTCTCCTAAGTTCTTGAGTGATTCAAAAATCCATGAGTTTAATCGAAGGTCCTTTATCCCTTTGTGTGTTTCAACTCTTAGGCTTATCTTCCATTCTTGGAAGTGTGATGTCTATCAATTTTCATTCCATCTTCTTTTATGTTTTCATTTTCTCGTTTTATATAATTTCTCAAATTTCTTGCTTGTTAGCATTCCAACAATGATAGATCAGTCAAACGAAATGAACGTTGTGGATTCACATCATTTGGTATTCACGCCTGGCCATCTAGATTTGGAATAGGAAAGGAAGTTTATTACACAAAGTGTTTAACCGAAGGCCATCCATGTTTAGTTGCATTCGATTACGGAAGCGAAAACAATGTTGTGAACCAAAGTTTGGTGGAGAAAGTCCAGTTACTAGCAACCTTTCATCTGGATCAAATTCAGTACATGACAATGTGTGAAAGAGGTATTATGTGATATTGCTCCCATGGACTCCTGTCATCTTCTTTTGGGATGGGCATGGCTTCATTTTAAAACACTCCATCTTGATGAACGTTCCCTTTATTTCAGGCATGAGGGACATCAAAAGAAGTAGAAGTTTATGACACCAAGACAAGTCAGTAAGGATCAACGTAGGCTGAAGGAGAAAACAGAAAAAGAAAGAATAGAAAAAGAAGTAATAGAAACTGCAGAAGGAAGGGAAAATAAAGAAAAAGAAATGGAACTAGAGAAAGTTTATTCGTCAATGTTTTTTCTTCTACAGTTTGCGATGTCATTTTACAGGAACAAAAGGATAAGCATGTGAAGGAAATACACGAACTTCCATGTTTGAAAAGGAATCTTGTTCATAGTGCTTTATCATGCATTTGGTCCGTCGATAAGAAGCAAATTCGTCAAACACAACGCATGGAATTATTTATTGTTACATATCAAGGTGGGGTACTGTTGCCAAGAAATGTTATCGACGGATTGCAACCATTGGAAAGTAACAAATATCAAGTTGAATTTGATCCTGGAAGAAGAGAATTAGTTTCAACTTGTGAAAAAATAAAATTCCTTCACAAGATCGTAATAAAACCTTACTTTAAAACCATTGTCTTAAGATTCGGGACAAATCTTGTCGAAGAAGGAGGGTATGATGTGAATTGCATATTGGTCTAATGGAGGATGAATAATGTACCGTGTTGATGCAGTTTCTTTTATTTAAACAAGGGCCCAATGCTTTGTAAAATTGGCTGACCAAATTGTGTTTGTGCTTAACCAATTAATGGGCTTTAGTTTTGCTTTATCTTCAAATTGAAATAAGGGTCCATATGCCAACTTAAGAACCAACCTTTGGAAGATCAAGAGGACCTTTGCTCAAAGTTTGTGGATGACAATTTGTAGCCTTAAATTCAGTTACAATCAACCATTAAGTAGGGGATCATTATTAGCTTGAGTGGATCATTAATTAACAGCTTTAAGCGGGATGATATTGAAATTTATGTGTCCTTTGTAATTCTGATGGTTAAAGATGCTATATAAGTTGAACCATTTTCATCAATGAAGGCAAGCTGAGTTTTATTCAGAAAATAAACGAGTTTTATCTCATCTATCTTAGTGAGAGTGATTCTCCTAAGTTCTTGAGTGATTCAAAAATCCATGAGTTTAATCGAAGGTCCTTTATCCCTTTGTGTGTTTCAACTCTTAGGCTTATCTTCCATTCTTGGAAGTGTGATGTCTATCAATTTTCATTCCATCTTCTTTTATGTTTCCATTTTCTCGTTTTATATAATTTCTCAAATTTCTTGCTTGTTAGCATTCCAACAATGATAGATCAGTCAAACGAATCGAACGTTGTGGATTCACATCATTTGGTATTCACAGCCTGGCCATCTAGATTTGGAATAGGAAAGGAAGTTTATTACACAAAGTGTTTAACCGAAGGCCATCCATGTTTAGTTGCATTCGATTACGGAAGCGAAAACAATGTTGTGAACCAAAGTTTGGTGGAGAAACTCCAGTTACCAGCAACCTTTCATCTGCATCAAATTCAGTACATGACAATGTGTGAAAGAGGTATTATGTGATATTGCTCCCATGGACTCTTGTCATCTTCTTTTGGGATGGGCATGGCTTCATTTTAAAACACTCCATCTTGATGAACGTTCCCTTTATTTGAGGCATGAGGGACATCAAAAGAAGTAGAAGTTTATGACACCAAGACAAGTCAGTAAGGATCAACGTAGGCTGAAGGAGAAAACAGAAAAAGAAAGAATAGAAAAAGAAGTAATAGAAACTGCAGAAGGAAGGGAAATTAGGAAAAAGAAATGGAACTAGAGAAAGTTTATTCGTCAATGTTTTTTCTTCTACAGTTTGCGATGTCATTTTACAGGAACAAAAGGATAAGCATGTGAAGGAAATACACGAACTTCCATGTTTGAAAAGGAATCTTGTTCATAGTGCTTTATCATGCATTTGGTCCGTCGATAAGAAGCAAATTCGTCAAACACAACGCATGGAATTATTTATTGTTACATATCAAGGTGGGGTACTGTTGCCAAGAAATGTTATCGACGGATTGCAACCATTGGAAAGTAACAAATATCAAGTTGAATTTGATCCTGGAAGAAGAGAATTAGTTTCAACTTGTGAAAAAATAAAATTCCTTCACAAGATCGTAATAAAACCTTACTTTAAAACCAGTGTCTTAAGATTCGGGACAAATCTTCTCGAAGAAGGAGGGTATGATGTGAATTGCATATGGGTCAAATGGAGGATGACTAATGTACCGTGTTGATGCAGTTTCTCTTATTTAAACAAGGGCCCAATGCTTTGTAAAATTGGCTGACCAAATTGTGTTTGTGCTTAACCAATTAATGGGCTTTAGTTTTGCTTTATCTTCAAATTGATATAAGGGTCCATTAGCCAACTTATGAACCAAGCTTTGGAAGATCAAGAGGACCTTTGCTCAAAGTTTGTGGATGACAATTTGTAGCCTTAAATTCAGTTACAATCAACCATTAAGTAGCGGATCATTATTAGCTTGAGTGGATCATTAATTAACAGCTTTAAGCGGGATGATATTGAAATTTATGTGTCCTTTGTAATTCTGATGGTTAAAGATGCTATATAAGTTGAACCATTTTCATCAATGAAGGCAAGCTGAGTTTTATTCAGAAAATAAACGAGTTTTATCTCATCTATATTAGTGAGAGTGATTCTCCTAAGTTCTTGAGTGATTCAAGAATCCATGAGTTTAATCGAAGGTCCTTTATCCCTTTGTTTGTTTCAACTCTTAGGCTTATCTTCCATTCTTGGAAGTGTGATGTCTATCAATTTTCATTCCATCTTCTTTTATGTTTCCATTTTCTCGTTTTATATAATTTCTCAAATTTCTTGCTTGTTAGCATTCCAACAATGATAGATCAGTCAAACGAATCGAACGTTGTGGATTCACATCATTTGGTATTCACAGCCTGGCCATCTAGATTTGGAATAGGAAAGGAAGTTTATTACACAAAGTGTTTAACCGAAGGCCATCCATGTTTAGCTGCATTCGATTACGGAAGCGAAAACAATGTTGTGAACCAAAGTTTGGTGGAGAAACTCCAGTTACCAGCAACCTTTCATCTGGATCAAGCATGGATCAAATTCAGTACATGACAATGTGTGAAAGAGGTATTATGTGATATTGCTCCCATGGACTCCTGTCATCTTCTTTTGGGATGGGCATGGCTTCATTTTAAAACACTCCATCTTGATGAACGTTCCCTTTATTTGAGGCATGAGGGACATCAAAAGAAGTAGAAGTTTATGACACCAAGACAAGTCAGTAAGGATCAACGTAGGCTGAAGGAGAAAACAGAAAAAGAAAGAATAGAAAAAGAAGTAATAGAAACTGCAGAAGGAAGGGAAAATAAAGAAAAAGAAATGGAACTAGAGAAAGTTTATTCGTCAATGTTTTTTCTTCTACAATTTGCGATGTCATTTTACAGGAACAAAAGGATAAGCATGTGAAGGAAATACACGAACTTCCTTGTTTGAAAAGGAATCTTGTTCATAGTGCTTTATCATGCATTTGGTCCGTCGATAAGAAGCAAATTCGTCAAACACAACGCATGGAATTATTTATTGTTACATATCAAGGTGGGGTACTGTTGCCAAGAAATGTTATCGACGGATTGCAACCATTGGAAAGTAACAAATATCAAGTTGAATTTGATCCTGGAAGAAGAGAATTAGTTTCAACTTGTGAAAAAATAAAATTCCTTCACAAGATCGTAATAAAACCTTACTTTAAAACCAGTGTCTAAAGATTCGGGACAAATCTTCTCGAAGAAGGAGGGTATGATGTGAATTGCATATGGGTCAAATGGAGGATGACTAATGCGCCGTGTTGATGCAACTTCTTTTATTTAAACAAGGGCCCAATGCTTTGTAAAATTGGCTGACCAAATTGTGTTTGTGCTTAACCAATTAATGGGCTTTAGTTTTGCTTTATCTTCAAATTGAAATAAGGGTCCATATGCCAACTTAAGAACCAACCTTTGGAAGATCAAGAGGACCTTTGCTCAAAGTTTGTGGATGACAATTTGTAGCCTTAAATTCAGTTACAATCAACCATTAAGTAGCGGATCATTATTAGCTTGAGTGGATCATTAATTAACAGCTTTAAGCGGGATGATATTGAAATTTATGTGTCCTTTGTAATTCTGATGGTTAAAGCTGCTATATAAGTTGAACCATTTTCATCAATGAAGGCAAGCTGAGTTTTATTCAGAAAATAAACGAGTTTTATCTCATCTATCTTAGTGAGAGTGATTCTCCTAAGTTCTTGAGTGATTCAAGAATCCATGAGTTTAATCGAAGGTCCTTTATCCCTTTGTGTATTTCAACTCTTAGGCTTATCTTCCATTCTTGGAAGTGTGATGTCTATCAATTTTCATTCCATCTTCTTTTATGTTTCCATTTTCTCGTTTTAAATAAATTCTCAAATTTCTTGCTTGTTAGCATTCCAACAATGATAGATCAGTCAAACGAATCGAACGTTGTGGATTCACATCATTTGGTATTCACAGCCTGGCCATCTAGATTTGGAATAGGAAAGGAAGTTTCTTACACAAAGTGCTTAACCGAAGGCCATCCATGTTTAGTTGCATTCGATTACGGAAGCGAAAGCAATGTTGTGAACCAAAGTTTGGTGGAGAAACTCCAGTTACCAGCAACCTTTCATCTGGATCAAGCATGGATCAAATTCAGTACATGACAATGTGTGAAAGAGGTATTATGTGATCTTGCTCCCATGGACTCTTGTCATCTTCTTTTGGGATGGGCATGGCTTCATTTTAAAACACTCCATCTTGATGAACGTTCCCTTTATTTGAGGCATGAGGGACATCAAAAGAAGTAGAAGTTTATGACACCAAGACAAGTCAGTAAGGATCAACGTAGGCTGAAGGAGAAAACAGAAAAAGAAAGAATAGAAAAAGAAGTAATAGAAACTGCAGAAGGAAGGGAAAATAAAGAAAAAGAAATGGAACTAGAGAAAGTTTATTCGTCAATGTTTTTTCTTCTACAATTTGCGATGTCATTTTACAGGAACAAAAGGATAAGCATGTGAAGGAAATATACGAACTTCCATGTTTGAAAAGGATTCTTGTTCATAGTGCTTTATCATGCATTTGGTCCGTCGATAAGAAGCAAATCCGTCAAACACAACGCATGGAATTATTTATTGTTACATATCAAGGTGGGGTACTGTTGCCAAGAAATGTTATCGACGGATTGCAGCCATTGGAAAGTAACAAATATTAAGTTGAATTTGATCCTGGAAGAAGAGAATTAGTTTCAACTTGTGAAAAAATAAAATTCCTTCACAAGATCGTAATAAAACCTTACTTTAAAACCAGTGTCTTAAGATTCGGGACAAATCTTCTCGAAGAAGGAGGGTATGATGTGAATTGCATATGGGTCAAATGGAGGATGACTAATGCGCCGTGTTGATGCAGCTTCTTTTATTTAAACAAGGGCCCAATGCTTTGTAAAATTGGCTGACCAAATTGTGTTTGTGCTTAACCAATTAATGGGCTTTAGTTTTGCTTTATCTTCAAATTGAAATAAGGGTCCATATGCCAACTTAAGAACCAACCTTTGGAAGATCAAGAGGACCTTTGCTCAAAGTTTGTGGATGACAATTTGTAGCCTTAAATTCAGTTACAATCAACCATTAAGTAGCGGATCATTATTAGCTTGAGTGGATCATTAATTAACAGCTTTAAGCGGGATGATATTGAAATTTATGTGTCCTTTGTAATTCTGATGGTTAAAGATGCTATATAAGTTGAACCATTTTCATCAATGAAGGCAAGCTGAGTTTTATTCAGAAAATAAACGAGTTTTATCTCATCTATCTTAGTGAGAGTGATTCTCCTAAGTTCTTGAGTGATTCAAGAATCCATGAGTTTAATCGAAGGTCCTTTATCCCTTTGTGTGTTTCAACTCTTAGGCTTATCTTCCATTCTTGGAAGTGTGATGTCTATCAATTTTCATTCCATCTTCTTTTATGTTTCCATTTTCTCGTTTTAAATAATTTCTCAAATTTCTTGCTTGTTAGCATTCCAACAATGATAGATCAGTCAAACGAATCGAACGTTGTTGATTCACATCATTTGGTATTCACAGCCTGGCCATCTAGATTTGGAATAGGAAAGGAAGTTTCGTACACAAAGTGTTTAACCGAAGGCCATCCATGTTTAGTTGCATTCGATTACGGAAGCGAAAGCAATGTTGTGAACCAAAGTTTGGTGGAGAAACTCCAGTTACCAGCAACCTTTCATCTGGATCAAGCATGGATCAAATTCAGTACATGACAATGTGTGAAAGAGGTATTATGTGATATTGCTCCCATGGACTCTTGTCATCTTCTTTTGGGATGGGCATGGCTTCATTTTAAAACACTCCATCTTGATGAACGTTCCCTTTATTTGAGGCATGAGGGACATCAAAAGAAGTAGAAGTTTATGACACCAAGACAAGTCAGTAAGGATCAACGTAGGCTGAAGGAGAAAACAGAAAAAGAAAGAATAGAAAAGGAAGTAATAGAAACTGCAGAAGGAAGGGAAAATAAAGAAAAAGAAATGGAACTAGAGAAAGTTTATTCGTCAATGTTTTTTCTTCTACAGTTTGCGATGTCATTTTACAGGAACAAAAGGATAAGCATGTGAAGGAAATACACGAACTTCCATGTTTGAAAAGGAATCTTGTTCATAGTGCTTTATCATGCATTTGGTCCGTCGATAAGAAGCAAATTCGTCAAACACAACGCATGGAATTATTTATTGTTACATATCAAGGTGGGGTACTGTTGCCAAGAAATGTTATCGACGGATTGCAACCATTGGAAAGTAACAAATATCAAGTTGAATTTGATCCTGGAAGAAGAGAATTAGTTTCAACTTGTGAAAAAATAAAATTCCTTCACAAGATCGTAATAAAACCTTACTTTAAAACCAGTGTCTTAAGATTCGGGACAAATCTTCTCGAAGAAGGAGGGTATGATGTGAATTGCATATGGGTCAAATGGAGGATGACTAATGCGCCGTGTTGATGCAGCTTCTTTTATTTAAACAAGGACCCAATGCTTTGTAAAATTGGCTGACCAAATTGTGTTTGTGCTTAACCAATTAATGGGCTTTAGTTTTGCTTTATCTTCAAATTGAAATAAGGGTCCATATGCCAACTTAAGAACCAACCTTTGGAAGATCAAGAGGACCTTTCTTCAACGTTTGTGGATGACAATTTGTAGCCTTAAATTCAGTTACAATCAACCATTAAGTAGCGGATCATTATTAGCTTGAGTGGATCATTAATTAACAGCTTTAAGCGGGATGATATTGAAATTTATGTGTCCTTTGTAATTCTGATGGTTAAAGATGCTATATAAGTTGAACCATTTTCATCAATGAAGGCAAGCTGAGTTTTATTCAGAAAATAAACGAGTTTTATCTCATCTATCTTAGTGAGAGTGATTCTCCTAAGTTCTTGAGTGATTCAAGAATCCATGAGTTTAATCGAAGGTCCTTTATCCCTTTGTGTGTTTCAACTCTTAGGCTTATCTTCCATTCTTGGAAGTGTGATGTCTATCAATTTTCATTCCATCTTCTTTTATGTTTCCATTTTCTCGTTTTAAATAATTTCTCAAATTTCTTGCTTGTTAGCATTCCAACAATGATAGATCAGTCAAACGAATCGAACGCTGTGGATTCACATCATTTGGTATTCACAGCCTGGCCATCTAGATTTGGAATAGGAAAGGAAGTTTCGTACACAAAGTGTTTAACCGAAGGCCATCCATGTTTAGTTGCATTCGATTACGGAAGCGAAAGCTATGTTGTGAACCAAAGTTTGGTGGAGAAACTCTAGTTACCAGCAACCTTTCATCTGGATCAAGCATGGATCAAATTCAGTACATGACAATGTGTGAAAGAGGTATTATGTGATATTGCTCCCATGGACTCTTGTCATCTTCTTTTGGGATGGGCATGGCTTCATTTTAAAACACTCCATCTTGATGAACGTTCCCTTTATTTGAGGCATGAGGGACATCAAAAGAAGTAGAAGTTTATGACACCAAGACAAGTCAGTAAGGATCAACGTAGGCTGAAGGAGAAAACAGAAAAAGAAAGAATAGAAAAAGAAGTAATAGAAACTGCAGAAGGAAGGGAAAATAAAGAAAAAGAAATGGAACTAGAGAAAGTTTATTCGTCAATGTTTTTTCTTCTACAGTTTGCGATGTCATTTTACAGGAACAAAAGGATAAGCATGTGAAGGAAATACACGAACTTCCATGTTTGAAAAGGAATCTTGTTCATAGTGCTTTATCATGCATTTGGTCCGTCGATAAGAAGCAAATTCGTCAAACACAACGCATGGAATTATTTATTGTTACATATCAAGGTGGGGTACTGTTGCCAAGAAATGTTATCGACGGATTGCAACCATTGGAAAGTAACAAATATCAAGTTGAATTTGATCCTGGAAGAAGAGAATTAGTTTCAACTTGTGAAAAAATAAAATTCCTTCACAAGATCGTAATAAAACCTTACTTTAAAACCAGTGTCTTAAGATTCGGGACAAATCTTCTCGAAGAAGGAGGGTATGATGTGAATTGCATATGGGTCAAATGGAGGATGACTAATGCGCCGTGTTGATGCAGCTTCTTTTATTTAAACAAGGACCCAATGCTTTGTAAAATTGGCTGACCAAATTGTGTTTGTGCTTAACCAATTAATGGGCTTTAGTTTTGCTTTATCTTCAAATTGAAATAAGGGTCCATATGCCAACTTAAGAACCAACCTTTGGAAGATCAAGAGGACCTTTGCTCAACGTTTGTGGATGACAATTTGTAGCCTTAAATTCAGTTACAATCAACCATTAAGTAGCGGATCATTATTAGCTTGAGTGGATCATTAATTAACAGCTTTAAGCGGGATGATATTGAAATTTATGTGTCCTTTGTAATTCTGATGGTTAAAGATGCTATATAAGTTGAACCATTTTCATCAATGAAGGCAAGCTGAGTTTTATTCAGAACATAAACGAGTTTTATCTCATCTATCTTAGTGAGAGTGATTCTCCTAAGTTCTTGAGTGATTCAAGAATCCATGAGTTTAATCGAAGGTCCTTTATCCCTTTGTGTGTTTCAACTCTTAGGCTTATCTTCCATTCTTGGAAGTGTGATGTCTATCAATTTTCATTCCATCTTCTTTTATGTTTCCATTTTCTCGTTTTAAATAATTTCTCAAATTTCTTGCTTGTTAGCATTCCAACAATGATAGATCAGTCAAACGAATCGAACGCTGTGGATTCACATCATTTGGTATTCACAGCCTGGCCATCTAGATTTGGAATAGGAAAGGAAGTTTCGTACACAAAGTGTTTAACCGAAGGCCATCCATGTTTAGTTGCATTCGATTACGGAAGCGAAAGCAATGTTGTGAACCAAAGTTTGGTGGAGAAACTCCAGTTACCAGCAACCTTTCATCAGGATCAAGCATGGATCAAATTCAGTACATGACAATGTGTGAAAGAGGTATTATGTGATATTGCTCCCATGGACTCTTGTCATCTTCTTTTGGGATGGGCATGGCTTCATTTTAAAACACTCCATCTTGATGAACGTTCCCTTTATTTGAGGCATGAGGGACATCAAAAGAAGTAGAAGTTTATGACACCAAGACAAGTCAGTAAGGATCAACGTAGGCTGAAGGAGAAAACAGAAAAAGAAAGAATAGAAAAAGAAGTAATAGAAACTGCAGAAGGAAGGGAAAATAAAGAAAAAGAAATGGAACTAGAGAAAGTTTATTCGTCAATGTTTTTTCTTCTACAGTTTGCGATGTCATTTTACAGGAACAAAAGGATAAGCATGTGAAGGAAATACACGAACTTCCATGTTTGAAAAGGAATCTTGTTCATAGTGCTTTATCATGCATTTGGTCCGTCGATAAGAAGCAAATTCGTCAAACACAACGCATGGAATTATTTATTGTTTCATATCAAGGTGGGGTACTGTTGCCAAGAAATGTTATCGACGGATTGCAACCATTGGAAAGTAACAAATATCAAGTTGAATTTGATCCTGGAAGAAGAGAATTAGTTTCAACTTGTGAAAAAATAAAATTCCTTCACAAGATCGTAATAAAACCTTACTTTAAAACCAGTGTCTTAAGATTCGGGACAAATCTTCTCGAAGAAGGAGGGTATGATGTGAATTGCATATGGGTCAAATGGAGGATGACTAATGCGCCGTGTTGATGCAGCTTCTTTTATTTAAACAAGGACCCAATGCTTTGTAAAATTGGCTGACCAAATTGTGTTTGTGCTTAACCAATTAATGGGCTTTAGTTTTGCTTTATCTTCAAATTGAAATAAGGGTCCATATGCCAACTTAAGAACCAACCTTTGGAAGATCAAGAGGACCTTTGCAAAACGTTTGTGGATGACAATTTGTAGCCTTAAATTCAGTTACAATCAACCATTAAGTAGCGGATCATTATTAGCTTGAGTGGATCATTAATTAACAGCTTTAAGCGGGATGATATTGAAATTTATGTGTCCTTTGTAATTCTGATGGTTAAAGATGCTATATAAGTTGAACCATTTTCATCAATGAAGGCAAGCTGAGTTTTATTCAGAAAATAAACGAGTTTTATCTCATCTATCTTAGTGAGAGTGATTCTCCTAAGTTCTTGAGTGATTCAAGAATCCATGAGTTTAATCGAAGGTCCTTTATCCCTTTGTGTGTTTCAACTCTTAGGCTTATCTTCCATTCTTGGAAGTGTGATGTCTATCAATTTTCATTCCATCTTCTTTTATGTTTCCATTTTCTCGTTTTAAATAATTTCTCAAATTTCTTGCTTGTTAGCATTCCAACAATGATAGATCAGTCAAACGAATCGAACGTTGTTGATTCACATCATTTGGTATTCACAGCCTGGCCATCTAGATTTGGAATAGGAAAGGAAGTTTCGTACACAAAGTGTTTAACCGAAGGCCATCCATGTTTAGTTGCATTCGATTACGGAAGCGAAAGCAATGTTGTGAACCAAAGTTTGGTGGAGAAACTCCAGTTACCAGCAACCTTTCATCTGGATCAAGCATGGATCAAATTCAGTACATGACAATGTGTGAAAGAGGTATTATGTGATATTGCTCCCATGGACTCTTGTCATCTTCTTTTGGGATGGGCATGGCTTCATTTTAAAACACTCCATCTTGATGAACGTTCCCTTTATTTGAGGCATGAGGGACATCAAAAGAAGTAGAAGTTTATGACACCAAGACAAGTCAGTAAGGATCAACGTAGGCTGAAGGAGAAAACAGAAAAAGAAAGAATAGAAAAGGAAGTAATAGAAACTGCAGAAGGAAGGGAAAATAAAGAAAAAGAAATGGAACTAGAGAAAGTTTATTCGTCAATGTTTTTTCTTCTACAGTTTGCGATGTCATTTTACAGGAACAAAAGGATAAGCATGTGAAGGAAATACACGAACTTCCATGTTTGAAAAGGAATCTTGTTCATAGTGCTTTATCATGCATTTGGTCCGTCGATAAGAAGCAAATTCGTCAAACACAACGCATGGAATTATTTATTGTTACATATCAAGGTGGGGTACTGTTGCCAAGAAATGTTATCGACGGATTGCAACCATTGGAAAGTAACAAATATCAAGTTGAATTTGATCCTGGAAGAAGAGAATTAGTTTCAACTTGTGAAAAAATAAAATTCCTTCACAAGATCGTAATAAAACCTTACTTTAAAACCAGTGTCTTAAGATTCGGGACAAATCTTCTCGAAGAAGGAGGGTATGATGTGAATTGCATATGGGTCAAATGGAGGATGACTAATGTGCCGTGTTGATGCAGTTTCTCTTATTTAAACAAGGGCCCAATGCTTTGTAAAATTGGCTGACCAAATTGTGTTTGTGCTTAACCAATTAATGGGCTTTAGTTTTGCTTTATCTTCAAATTGATATAAGGGTCCATATGCCAACTTATGAACCAAGCTTTGGAAGATCAAGAGGACCTTTGCTCAAAGTTTGTGGATGACAATTTGTAGCCTTAAATTCAGTTACAATCAACCATTAAGTAGCGGATCATTATTAGCTTGAGTGGATCATTAATTAACAGCTTTAAGCGGGATGATATTGAAATTTATGTGTCCTTTGTAATTCTGATGGTTAAAGATGCTATATAAGTTGAACCATTTTCATCAATGAAGGCACGCTGAGTTTTATTCAGAAAATAAACGAGTTTTATCTCATCTATCTTAATGAGAGTGATTCTCCTAAGTTCTTGAGTGATTCAAGAATCCATGAGTTTAATCGAAGGTCCTTTATCCCTTTGTGTGTTTCAACTCTTAGGGTTATCTTCCATTCTTGGAAGTGTGATGTCTATCAATTTTCATTCCATCTTCTTTTATGTTTCCATTTTCTCGTTTTAAATAATTTCTCAAATTTCTTGCTTGTTAGCATTCCAACAATGATAGATCAGTCAAACGAATCGAACGCTGTGGATTCACATCATTTGGTATTCACAGCCTGGCCATCTAGATTTGGAATAGGAAAGGAAGTTTCGTACACAAAGTGTTTAACCGAAGGCCATCCATGTTTAGTTGCATTCGATTACGGAAGCGAAAGCAATGTTGTGAACCAAAGTTTGGTGGAGAAACTCCAGTTACCAGCAACCTTTCATCTGGATCAAGCATGGATCAAATTCAGTACATGACAATGTGTGAAAGAGGTATTATGTGATATTGCTCCCATGGACTCTTGTCATCTTCTTTTGGGATGGGCATGGCTTCATTTTAAAACACTCCATCTTGATGAACGTTCCCTTTATTTGAGGCATGAGGGACATCAAAAGAAGTAGAAGTTTATGACACCAAGACAAGTCAGTAAGGATCAACGTAGGCTGAAGGAGAAAACAGAAAAAGAAAGAATAGAAAAAGAAGTAATAGAAACTGCAGAAGGAAGGGAAAATAAAGAAAAAGAAATGGAACTAGAGAAAGTTTATTCGTCAATGTTTTTTCTTCTACAGTTTGCGATGTCATTTTACAGGAACAAAAGGATAAGCATGTGAAGGAAATACACGAACTTCCATGTTTGAAAAGGAATCTTGTTCATAGTGCTTTATCATGCATTTGGTCCGTCGATAAGAAGCAAATTCGTCAAACACAACGCATGGAATTATTTATTGTTACATATCAAGGTGGGGTACTGTTGCCAAGAAATGTTATCGACGGATTGCAACCATTGGAAAGTAACAAATATCAAGTTGAATTTGATCCTGGAAGAAGAGAATTAGTTTCAACTTGTGAAAAAATAAAATTCCTTCACAAGATCGTAATAAAACCTTACTTTAAAACCAGTGTCTTAAGATTCGGGACAAATCTTCTCGAAGAAGGAGGGTATGATGTGAATTGCATATGGGTCAAATGGAGGATGACTAATGCGCCGTGTTGATGCAGCTTCTTTTATTTAAACAAGGACCCAATGCTTTGTAAAATTGGCTGACCAAATTGTGTTTGTGCTTAACCAATTAATGGGCTTTAGTTTTGCTTTATCTTCAAATTGAAATAAGGGTCCATATGCCAACTTAAGAACCAACCTTTGGAAGATCAAGAGGACCTTTGCTCAACGTTTGTGGATGACAATTTGTAGCCTTAAATTCAGTTACAATCAACCATTAAGTAGCGGATCATTATTAGCTTGAGTGGATCATTAATTAACAGCTTTAAGCGGGATGATATTGAAATTTATGTGTCCTTTGTAATTCTGATGGTTAAAGATGCTATATAAGTTGAACCATTTTCATCAATGAAGGCAAGCTGAGTTTTATTCAGAAAATAAACGAGTTTTATCTCATCTATCTTAGTGAGAGTGATTCTCCTAAGTTCTTGAGTGATTCAAGAATCCATGAGTTTAATCGAAGGTCCTTTATCCCTTTGTGTGTTTCAACTCTTAGGCTTATCTTCCATTCTTGGAAGTGTGATGTCTATCAATTTTCATTCCATCTTCTTTTATGTTTCCATTTTCTCGTTTTAAATAATTTCTCAAATTTCTTGCTTGTTAGCATTCCAACAATGATAGATCAGTCAAACGAATCGAATGCTGTGGATTCACATCATTTGGTATTCACAGCCTGGCCATCTAGATTTGGAATAGGAAAGGAAGTTTCGTACACAAAGTGTTTAACCGAAGGCCATCCATGTTTAGTTGCATTCGATTACGGAAGCGAAAGCAATGTTGTGAACCAAAGTTTGGTGGAGAAACTCCAGTTACCAGCAACCTTTCATCTGGATCAAGCATGGATCAAATTCAGTACATGACAATGTGTGAAAGAGGTATTATGTGATATTGCTCCCATGGACTCTTGTCATCTTCTTTTGGGATGGGCATGGCTTCATTTTAAAACACTCCATCTTGATGAACGTTCCCTTTATTTGAGGCATGAGGGACATCAAAAGAAGTAGAAGTTTATGACACCAAGACAAGTCAGTAAGGATCAACGTAGGCTGAAGGAGAAAACAGAAAAAGAAAGAATAGAAAAGGAAGTAATAGAAACTGCAGAAGGAAGGGAAAATAAAGAAAAAGAAATGGAACTAGAGAAAGTTTATTCGTCAATGTTTTTTCTTCTACAGTTTGCGATGTCATTTTACAGGAACAAAAGGATAAGCATGTGAAGGAAATACACGAACTTCCATGTTTGAAAAGGAATCTTGTTCATAGTGCTTTATCATGCATTTGGTCCGTCGATAAGAAGCAAATTCGTCAAACACAACGCATGGAATTATTTATTGTTACATATCAAGGTGGGGTACTGTTGCCAAGAAATGTTATCGACATATTGCAACCATTGGAAAGTAACAAATATCAAGTTGAATTTGATCCTGGAAGAAGAGAATTAGTTTCAACTTGTGAAAAAATAAAATTCCTTCACAAGATCGTAATAAAACCTTACTTTAAAACCAGTGTCTTAAGATTCGGGACAAATCTTCTCGAAGAAGGAGGGTATGATGTGAATTGCATATGGGTCAAATGGAGGATGACTAATGTACCGTGTTGATGCAGTTTCTCTTATTTAAACAAGGGCCCAATGCTTTGTAAAATTGGCTGACCAAATTGTGTTTGTGCTTAACCAATTAATGGGCTTTAGTTTTGCTTTATCTTCAAATTGATATAAGGGTCCATATGCCAACTTATGAACCAAGCTTTGGAAGATCAAGAGGACCTTTGCTCAAAGTTTGTGGATGACAATTTGTAGCCTTAAATTCAGTTACAATCAACCATTAAGTAGCGGATCATTATTAGCTTGAGTGGATCATTAATTAACAGCTTTAAGCGGGATGATATTGAAATTTATGTGTCCTTTGTAATTCTGATGGTTAAAGATGCTATATAAGTTGAACCATTTTCATCAATGAAGGCAAGCTGAGTTTTATTCAGAAAATAAACGAGTTTTATCTCATCTATCTTAGTGAGAGTGATTCTCCTAAGTTCTTGAGTGATTCAAGAATCCATGAGTTTAATCGAAGGTCCTTTATCCCTTTGTGTGTTTCAACTCTTAGGCTTATCTTCCATTCTTGGAAGTGTGATGTCTATCAATTTTCATTCCATCTTCTTTTATGTTTCCATTTTCTCGTTTTAAATAATTTCTCAAATTTCTTGCTTGTTAGCATTCCAACAATGATAGATCAGTCAAACGAATCGAACGCTGTGGATTCACATCATTTGGTATTCACAGCCTGGCCATCTAGATTTGGAATAGGAAAGGAAGTTTCGTACACAAAGTGTTTAACCGAAGGCCATCCATGTTTAGTTGCATTCGATTACGGAAGCGAAAGCAATGTTGTGAACCAAAGTTTGGTGGAGAAACTCCAGTTACCAGCAACCTTTCATCTGGATCAAGCATGGATCAAATTCAGTACATGACAATGTGTGAAAGAGGTATTATGTGATATTGCTCCCATGGACTCTTGTCATCTTCTTTTGGGATGGGCATGACTTCATTTTAAAACACTCCATCTTGATGAACGTTCCCTTTATTTGAGGCATGAGGGACATCAAAAGAAGTAGAAGTTTATGACACCAAGACAAGTCAGTAAGGATCAACGTAGGCTGAAGGAGAAAACAGAAAAAGAAAGAATAGAAAAGGAAGTAATAGAAACTGCAGAAGGAAGGGAAAATAAAGAAAAAGAAATGGAACTAGAGAAAGTTTATTCGTCAATGTTTTTTCTTCTACAGTTTGCGATGTCATTTTACAGGAACAAAAGGATAAGCATGTGAAGGAAATACACGAACTTCCATGTTTGAAAAGGAATCTTGTTCATAGTGCTTTATCATGCATTTGGTCCGTCGATAAGAAGCAAATTCGTCAAACACAACGCATGGAATTATTTATTGTTACATATCAAGGTGGGGTACTGTTGCCAAGAAATGTTATCGACATATTGCAACCATTGGAAAGTAACAAATATCAAGTTGAATTTGATCCTGGAAGAAGAGAATTAGTTTCAACTTGTGAAAAAATAAAATTCCTTCACAAGATCGTAATAAAACCTTACTTTAAAACCAGTGTCTTAAGATTCGGGACAAATCTTCTCGAAGAAGGAGGGTATGATGTGAATTGCATATGGGTCAAATGGAGGATGACTAATGTACCGTGTTGATGCAGTTTCTCTTATTTAAACAAGGGCCCAATGCTTTGTAAAATTGGCTGACCAAATTGTGTTTGTGCTTAACCAATTAATGGGCTTTAGTTTTGCTTTATCTTCAAATTGATATAAGGGTCCATATGCCAACTTATGAACCAAGCTTTGGAAGATCAAGAGGACCTTTGCTCAAAGTTTGTGGATGACAATTTGTAGCCTTAAATTCAGTTACAATCAACCATTAAGTAGCGGATCATTATTAGCTTGAGTGGATCATTAATTAACAGCTTTAAGCGGGATGATATTGAAATTTATGTGTCCTTTGTAATTCTGATGGTTAAAGATGCTATATAAGTTGAACCATTTTCATCAATGAAGGCAAGCTGAGTTTTATTCAGAAAATAAACGAGTTTTATCTCATCTATCTTAGTGAGAGTGATTCTCCTAAGTTCTTGAGTGATTCAAGAATCCATGAGTTTAATCGAAGGTCCTTTATCCCTTTGTGTGTTTCAACTCTTAGGCTTATCTTCCATTCTTGGAAGTGTGATGTCTATCAATTTTCATTCCATCTTCTTTTATGTTTCCATTTTCTCGTTTTAAATAATTTCTCAAATTTCTTGCTTGTTAGCATTCCAACAATGATAGATCAGTCAAACGAATCGAACGCTGTGGATTCACATCATTTGGTATTCACAGCCTGGCCATCTAGATTTGGAATAGGAAAGGAAGTTTCGTACACAAAGTGTTTAACCGAAGGCCATCCATGTTTAGTTGCATTCGATTACGGAAGCGAAAGCAATGTTGTGAACCAAAGTTTGGTGGAGAAACTCCAGTTACCAGCAACCTTTCATCTGGATCAAGCATGGATCAAATTCAGTACATGACAATGTGTGAAAGAGGTATTATGTGATATTGCTCCCATGGACTCTTGTCATCTTCTTTTGGGATGGGCATGGCTTCATTTTAAAACACTCCATCTTGATGAACGTTCCCTTTATTTGAGGCATGAGGGACATCAAAAGAAGTA
This sequence comes from Vigna unguiculata, assembly GCF_037176805.1. Lineage (NCBI taxonomy): Eukaryota > Viridiplantae > Streptophyta > Magnoliopsida > Fabales > Fabaceae > Vigna > Vigna unguiculata. The sequence continues at coordinate 22,795,941 of NC_140802.1, forward strand.
GAAGTTTATGACACCAAGACAAGTCAGTAAGGATCAACGTAGGCTGAAGGAGAAAACAGAAAAAGAAAGAATAGAAAAGGAAGTAATAGAAACTGCAGAAGGAAGGGAAAATAAAGAAAAAGAAATGGAACTAGAGAAAGTTTATTCGTCAATGTTTTTTCTTCTACAGTTTGCGATGTCATTTTACAGGAACAAAAGGATAAGCATGTGAAGGAAATACACGAACTTCCATGTTTGAAAAGGAATCTTGTTCATAGTGCTTTATCATGCATTTGGTCCGTCGATAAGAAGCAAATTCGTCAAACACAACGCATGGAATTATTTATTGTTACATATCAAGGTGGGGTACTGTTGCCAAGAAATGTTATCGACATATTGCAACCATTGGAAAGTAACAAATATCAAGTTGAATTTGATCCTGGAAGAAGAGAATTAGTTTCAACTTGTGAAAAAATAAAATTCCTTCACAAGATCGTAATAAAACCTTACTTTAAAACCAGTGTCTTAAGATTCGGGACAAATCTTCTCGAAGAAGGAGGGTATGATGTGAATTGCATATGGGTCAAATGGAGGATGACTAATGTACCGTGTTGATGCAGTTTCTCTTATTTAAACAAGGGCCCAATGCTTTGTAAAATTGGCTGACCAAATTGTGTTTGTGCTTAACCAATTAATGGGCTTTAGTTTTGCTTTATCTTCAAATTGATATAAGGGTCCATATGCCAACTTATGAACCAAGCTTTGGAAGATCAAGAGGACCTTTGCTTAAAGTTTGTGGATGACAATTTGTAGCCTTAAATTCAGTTACAATCAACCATTAAGTAGCGGATCATTATTAGCTTGAGTGGATCATTAATTAACAGCTTTAAGCGGGATGATATTGAAATTTATGTGTCCTTTGTAATTCTGATGGTTAAAGATGCTATATAAGTTGAACCATTTTCATCAATGAAGGCAAGCTGAGTTTTATTCAGAAAATAAACGAGTTTTATCTCATCTATCTTAGTGACAGTGATTCTCCTAAGTTCTTGAGTGATTCAAGAATCCATGAGTTTAATCGAAGGTCCTTTATCCCTTTGTGTGTTTCAACTCTTAGGCTTATCTTCCATTCTTGGAAGTGTGATGTCTATCAATTTTCATTCCATCTTCTTTTATGTTTCCATTTTCTCGTTTTAAATAATTTCTCAAATTTCTTGCTTGTTAGCATTCCAACAATGATAGATCAGTCAAACGAATCGAACGCTGTGGATTCACATCATTTGGTATTCACAGCCTGGCCATCTAGATTTGGAATAGGAAAGGAAGTTTCGTACACAAAGTGTTTAACCGAAGGCCATCCATGTTTAGTTGCATTCGATTACGGAAGGGAAAGCAATGTTGTGAACCAAAGTTTGGTGGAGAAACTCCAGTTACCAGCAACCTTTCATCTGGATCAAGCATGGATCAAATTCAGTACATGACAATGTGTGAAAGAGGTATTATGTGATATTGCTCCCATGGACTCTTGTCATCTTCTTTTGGGATGGGCATGGCTTCATTTTAAAACACTCCATCTTGATGAACGTTCCCTTTATTTGAGGCATGAGGGACATCAAAAGAAGTAGAAGTTTATGACACCAAGACAAGTCAGTAAGGATCAACGTAGGCTGAAGGAGAAAACAGAAAAAGAAAGAATAGAAAAAGAAGTAATAGAAACTGCAGAAGGAAGGGAAAATAAAGAAAAAGAAATGGAACTAGAGAAAGTTTATTCGTCAATGTTTTTTCTTCTACAGTTTGCGATGTCATTTTACAGGAACAAAAGGATAAGCATGTGAAGGAAATACACGAACTTCCATGTTTGAAAAGGAATCTTGTTCATAGTGCTTTATCATGCATTTGGTCCGTCGATAAGAAGCAAATTCGTCAAACACAACGCATGGAATTATTTATTGTTACATATCAAGGTGGGGTACTGTTGCCAAGAAATGTTATCGACGGATTGCAACCATTGGAAAGTAACAAATATCAAGTTGAATTTGATCCTGGAAGAAGAGAATTAGTTTCAACTTGTGAAAAAATAAAATTCCTTCACAAGATCGTAATAAAACCTTACTTTAAAACCAGTGTCTTAAGATTCGGGACAAATCTTCTCGAAGAAGGAGGGTATGATGTGAATTGCATATGGGTCAAATGGAGGATGACTAATGCGCCGTGTTGATGCAGTTTCTTTTATTTAAACAAGGGCCCAATGCTTTGTAAAATTGGCTGACCAAATTGTGTTTGTGCTTAACCAATTAATGGGCTTTAGTTTTGCTTTATCTTCAAATTGAAATAAGGGTCCATATGCCAACTTAAGAATCAACCTTTGGAAGATCAAGAGGACCTTTGCTCAAAGTTTGTGGTTGACAATTTGTAGCCTTAAATTCAGTTACAATCAACCATTAAGTAGCGGATCATTATTAGCTTGAGTGGATCATTAATTAACAGCTTTAAGCGGGATGATATTGAAATTTATGTGTCCTTTGTAATTCTGATGGTTAAAGATGCTATATAAGTTGAACCATTTTCATCAATGAAGGCAAGCTGAGTTTTATTCAGAAAATAAACGAGTTTTATCTCATCTATCTTAGTGAGAGTGATTCTCCTAAGTTCTTGAGTGATTCAAGAATCCATGAGTTTAATCGAAGGTCCTTTATCCCTTTGTGTGTTTCAACTCTTAGGCTTATCTTCCATTCTTGGAAGTGTGGTGTCTATCAATTTTCATTCCATCTTCTTTTATGTTTCCATTTTCTCGTTTTAAATAATTTCTCAAATTTCTTGCTTGTTAGCATTCCAACAATGATAGATCAGTCAAACGAATCGAACGCTGCGGATTCACATCATTTGGTATTCACAGCCTGGCCATCTAGATTTGGAATAGGAAAGGAAGTTTCTTACACAAAGTGTTTAACCGAAGGCCATCCATGTTTAGTTGCATTCGATTGCGGAAGCGAAAGCAATGTTGTGAACCAAAGTTTGGTGGAGAAACTCCAGTTACCAGCAACCTTTCATCTGGATCAAGCATGGATCAAATTCAGTACATGACAATGTGTGAAAGAGGTATTATGTGATATTGCTCCCATGGACTCTTGTCATCTTCTTTTGGGATGGGCATGGCTTCATTTTAAAACACTCCATCTTGATGAACGTTCCCTTTATTTGAGGCATGAGGGACATCAAAAGAAGTAGAAGTTTATGACACCAAGACAAGTCAGTAAGGATCAACGTAGGCTGAAGGAGAAAACAGAAAAAGAAAGAATAGAAAAAGAAGTAATAGAAACTGCAGAAGGAAGGGAAAATAAAGAAAAAGAAATGGAACTAGAGAAAGTTTATTCGTCAATGTTTTTTCTTCTACAGTTTGCGATGTCATTTTACAGGAACAAAAGGATAAGCATGTGAAGGAAATACACGAACTTCCATGTTTGAAAAGGAATCTTGTTCATAGTGCTTTATCATGCATTTGGTCCGTCGATAAGAAGCAAATTCGTCAAACACAACGCATGGAATTATTTATTGTTACATATCAAGGTGGGGTACTGTTGCCAAGAAATGTTATCGACGGATTGCAACCATTGGAAAGTAACAAATATCAAGTTGAATTTGATCCTGGAAGAAGAGAATTAGTTTCAACTTGTGAAAAAATAAAATTCCTTCACAAGATCGTAATAAAACCTTACTTTAAAACCAATGTCTTAAGATTCGGGACAAATCTTCTCGAAGAAGGAGGGTGTGATGTGAATTGCATATGGGTCAAATGGAGGATGACTAATGCGCCGTGTTGATGCAGTTTCTTTTATTTAAATAACGGCCCAATGCTTTGTAAAATTGGCTGACCAAATTGTGTTTGTGCTTAACCAATTAATGGGCTTTAGTTTTGCTTTATCTTCAAATTGAAATAAGGGTCCATATGCCAACTTAAGAACCAACCTTTGGAAGATCAAGAGGACCTTTGCTCAAAGTTTGTGGATGACAATTTGTAGCCTTAAATTCAGTTACAATCAACCATTAAGTATCGGATCATTATTAGCTTGAGTGGATCATTAATTAACAGCTTTAAGCGAGATGATATTGAAATTTATGTGTCCTTTGTAATTCTGATGGTTAAAGATGCTATATAAGTTGAACCATTTTCATCAATGAAGGCAAGCTGAGTTTTATTCAGAAAATAAACGAGTTTTATCTCATCTATCTTAGTGAGAGTGATTCTCCTAAGTTCTTGAGTGATTCAAGAATCCATGAGTTTAATCGAAGGTCCTTTATCCCTTTGTGTGTTTCAACTCTTAGGCTTATCTTCCATTCTTGGAAGTGTGATGTCTATCAATTTTCATTCCATCTTCTTTTATGTTTCCATTTTCTCGTTTTAAATAATTTCTCAAATTTCTTGCTTGTTAGCATTCCAACAATGATAGATCAGTCACACGAATCGAACGCTATGGATTCACATCATTTGGCATTCACAGCCTGGCCATCTAGATTTGGAATAGGAAAGGAAGTTTCTTACACAAAGTGTTTAACCGAAGGCCATCCATGTTTAGTTGCATTCGATTACGGAAGCGAAAGCAATGTTGTGAACCAAAGTTTGGTGGAGAAACTCCAGTTACCAGCAACCTTTCATCTGGATCAAGCATGGATCAAATTCAGTACATGACAATGTGTGAAAGAGGTATTATGTGATATTGCTCCCATGGACTCTTGTCATCTTCTTTTGGGATGGGCATGGCTTCATTTTAAAACACTCCATCTTGATGAACGTTCCCTTTATTTGAGGCATGAGGGACATCAAAAGAAGTAGAAGTTTATGACACCAAGACAAGTCAGTAAGAATCAACGTAGGCTGAAGGAGAAAACAGAAAAAGAAAGAATAGAAAAAGAAGTAATAGAAACTGCAGAAGGAAGGGAAAATAAAGAAAAAGAAATGGAACTAGAGAAAGTTTATTCGTCAATGTTTTTTCTTCTACAGTTTGCGATGTCATTTTACAGGAACAAAAGGATAAGCATGTGAAGGAAATACACGAACTTCCATGTTTGAAAAGGAATCTTGTTCATAGTGCTTTATCATGCATTTGGTCCGTCGATAAGAAGCAAATTCGTCAAACACAACGCATGGAATTATTTATTGTTACATATCAAGGTGGGGTATTGTTGCCAAGAAATGTTATCGACGGATTGCAACCATTGGAAAGTAACAAATATCAAGTTGAATTTGATCCTGGAAGAATAGAATTAGTTTCAACTTGTGAAAAAATAAAATTCCTTCACAAGATCGTAATAAAACCTTACTTTAAAACCAGTGTCTTAAGATTCGGGACAAATCTTCTCGAAGAAGGAGGGTATGATGTGAATTGCATATGGGTCAAATGGAGGATGACTAATGCGCCGTGTTGATGCAGTTTCTTTTATTTAAACAAGGGCCCAATGCTTTGTAAAATTGGCTGACCAAATTGTGTTTGTGCTTAACCAATTAATGGGCTTTAGTTTTGCTTTATCTTCAAATTGAAATAAGGGTCCATATGCCAACTTAAGAACCAACCTTTGGAAGATCAAGAGGACCTTTGCTCAAAGTTTGTGGATGACAATTTGTAGCATTAAATTCAGTTACAATCAACCATTAAGTATCGGATCATTATTAGCTTGAGTGGATCATTAATTAACAGCTTTAAGCGGGATGATATTGAAATTTATGTGTCCTTTGTAATTCTGATGGTTAAAGATGCTATATAAGTTGAACCATTTTCATCAATGAAGGCAAGCTGAGTTTTATTCAGAAAATAAACGAGTTTTATCTCATCTATCTTAGTGAGGGTGATTCTCCTAAGTTCTTGAGTGATTCAAGAATCCATGAGTTTAATCGAAGGTCCTTTATCCCTTTGTGTGTTTCAACTCTTAGGCTTATCTTCCATTCTTGGAAGTGTGATGTCTATCAATTTTCATTCCATCTTCTTTTATGTTTCCATTTTCTCGTTTTAAATAATTTCTCAAATTTCTTGCTTGTTAGCATTCCAACAATGATAGATCAGTCAAACGAATCGAACGCTATGGATTCACATCATTTGGCATTCACAGCCTGGCCATCTAGATTTGGAATAGGAAAGGAAGTTTCTTACACAAAGTGTTTAACCAAAGGCCATCCATGTTTAGTTGCATTCGATTACGGAAGCGAAAGCAATGTTGTGAACCAAAGTTTGGTGGAGAAACTCCAGTTACCAGCAACCTTTCATCTGGATCAAGCATGGATCAAATTCAGTACATGACAATGTGTGAAAGAGGTATTATGTGATATTGCTCCCATGGACTCTTGTCATCTTCTTTTGGGATGGGCATGGCTTCATTTTAAAACACTCCATCTTGATGAACGTTCCCTTTATTTGAGGCATGAGGGACATCAAAAGAAGTAGAAGTTTATGACACCAAGACAAGTCAGTAAGAATCAACGTAGGCTGAAGGAGAAAACAGAAAAAGAAAGAATAGAAAAAGAAGTAATAGAAACTGCAGAAGGAAGGGAAAATAAAGAAAAAGAAATGGAACTAGAGAAAGTTTATTCGTCAATGTTTTTTCTTCTACAGTTTGCGATGTCATTTTACAGGAACAAAAGGATAAGCATGTGAAGGAAATACACGAACTTCCATGTTTGAAAAGGAATCTTGTTCATAGTGCTTTATCATGCATTTGGTCCGTCGATAAGAAGCAAATTCGTCAAACACAACGCATGGAATTATTTATTGTTACATATCAAGGTGGGGTACTGTTGCCAAGAAATGTTATCGACGGATTGCAACCATTGGAAAGTAACAAATATCAAGTTGAATTTGATCCTGGAAGAAGAGAATTAGTTTCAACTTGTGAAAAAATAAAATTCCTTCACAAGATCGTAATAAAACCTTACTTTAAAACCAATGTCTTAAGATTCGGGACAAATCTTCTCGAAGAAGGAGGGTATGATGTGAATTGCATATGGGTCAAATGGAGGATGACTAATGCGCCGTGTTGATGCAGTTTCTTTTATTTAAATAACGGCCCAATGCTTTGTAAAATTGGCTGACCAAATTGTGTTTGTGCTTAACCAATTAATGGGCTTTAGTTTTGCTTTATCTTCAAATTGAAATAAGGGTCCATATGCCAACTTAAGAACCAACCTTTGGAAGATCAAGAGGACCTTTGCTCAAAGTTTGTGGATGACAATTTGTAGCCTTAAATTCAGTTACAATCAACCATTAAGTATCAGATCATTATTAGCTTGAGTGGATCATTAATTAACAGCTTTAAGCGGGATGATATTGAAATTTATGTGTCCTTTGTAATTCTGATGGTTAAAGATGCTATATAAGTTGAACCATTTTCATCAATGAAGGCAAGCTGAGTTTTATTCAGAAAATAAACGAGTTTTATCTCATCTATCTTAGTGAGAGTGATTCTCCTAAGTTCTTGAGTGATTCAAGAATCCATGAGTTTAATCGAAGGTCCTTTATCCCTTTGTGTGTTTCAACTCTTAGGCTTATCTTCCATTCTTGGAAGTGTGATGTCTATCAATTTTCATTCCATCTTCTTTTATGTTTCCATTTTCTCGTTTTAAATAATTTCTCAAATTTCTTGCTTGTTAGCATTCCAACAATGATAGATCAGTCAAACGAATCGAACGCTATGGATTCACATCATTTGGCATTCACAGCCTGGCCATCTAGATTTGGAATAGGAAAGGAAGTTTCTTACACAAAGTGTTTAACCGAAGGCCATCCATGTTTAGTTGCATTCGATTACGGAAGCGAAAGCAATGTTGTGAACCAAAGTTTGGTGGAGAAACTCCAGTTACCAGCAACCTTTCATCTGGATCAAGCATGGATCAAATTCAGTACATGACAATGTGTGAAAGAGGTATTATGTGATATTGCTCCCATGGACTCTTGTCATCTTCTTTTGGGATGGGCATGGCTTCATTTTAAAACACTCCATCTTGATGAACGTTCCCTTTATTTGAGGCATGAGGGACATCAAAAGAAGTAGAAGTTTATGACACCAAGACAAGTCAGTAAGAATCAACGTAGGCTGAAGGAGAAAACAGAAAAAGAAAGAATAGAAAAAGAAGTAATAGAAACTGCAGAAGGAAGGGAAAATAAAGAAAAAGAAATGGAACTAGAGAAAGTTTATTCGTCAATGTTTTTTCTTCTACAGTTTGCGATGTCATTTTACAGGAACAAAAGGATAAGCATGTGAAGGAAATACACGAACTTCCATGTTTGAAAAGGAATCTTGTTCATAGTGCTTTATCATGCATTTGGTCCGTCGATAAGAAGCAAATTCGTCAAACACAACGCATGGAATTATTTATTGTTACATATCAAGGTGGGGTACTGTTGCCAAGAAATGTTATCGACGGATTGCAACCATTGGAAAGTAACAAATATCAAGTTGAATTTGATCCTGGAAGAAGAGAATTAGTTTCAACTTGTGAAAAAATAAAATTCCTTCACAAGATCGTAATAAAACCTTACTTTAAAACCAGTGTCTTAAGATTCGGGACAAATCTTCTCGAAGAAGGAGGGTATGATGTGAATTGCATATGGGTCAAATGGAGGATGACTAATGCGCCGTGTTGATGCAGTTTCTTTTATTTAAACAAGGGCCCAATGCTTTGTAAAATGGGCTGACCAAATTGTGTTTGTGCTTAACCAATTAATGGGCTTTAGTTTTGCTTTATCTTCAAATGTAAATAAGGGTCCATCTGCCAACTTAAGAACCAACCTTTGGAAGATCAAGAGGACCTTTGCTCAAAGTTTGTGGTTGACAATTTGTAGCCTTAAATTCAGTTACAATCAACCATTAAGTAGCGGATCATTATTAGCTTGAGTGGATCATTAATTAACAGCTTTAAGCGGGATGATATTGAAATTTATGTGTCCTTTGTAATTCTGATGGTTAAAGATGCTATATAAGTTGAACCATTTTCATCAATGAAAGCAAGCTGAGTTTTATTCAGAAAATAAACGAGTTTTATCTCATCTATCTTAGTGAGAGTGATTCTCCTAAGTTCTTGAGTGATTCAAGAATCCATGAGTTTAATCGAAGGTCCTTTATCCCTTTGTGTGTTTCAACTCTTAGGCTTATCTTCCATTCTTGGAAGTGTGATGTCTATCAATTTTCATTCCATCTTCTTTTATGTTTCCATTTTCTCGTTTTAAATAATTTCTCAAATTTCTTGCTTGTTAGCATTCCAACAATGATAGATCAGTCAAACGAATCGAACGCTGCGGATTCACATCATTTGGTATTCACAGCCTGGCCATCTAGATTTGGAATAGGAAAGGAAGTTTATTACACAAAGTGTTTAACCGAAGGCCATCCATGTTTAGTTGCATTCGATTACGGAAGCGAAAGCAATGTTGTGAACCAAAGTTTGGTGGAGAAACTCCAGTTACCAGCAACCTTTCATCTGGATCAAGCATGGATCAAATTCAGTACATGACAATGTGTGAAAGAGGTATTATGTGATATTGCTCCCATGGACTCTTGTCATCTTCTTTTGGGATGGGCATGGCTTCATTTTAAAACACTCCATCTTGATGAACGTTCCCTTTATTTGAGGCATGAGGGACATCAAAAGAAGTAGACGTTTATGACACCAAGACAAGTCAGTAAGGATCAACGTAGGCTGAAGGAGAAAACAGAAAAAGAAAGAATAGAAAAAGAAGTAATAGAAACTGCAGAAGGAAGGGAAAATAAAGAAAAAGAAATGGAACTAGAGAAAGTTTATTCGTCAATGTTTTTTCTTCTACAGTTTGCGATGTCATTTTACAAGAACAAAAGGATAAGCATGTGAAGGAAATACATGAACTTCCATGTTTGAAAAGGAATCTTGTTCATAGTGCCTTATCATGCATTTGGTCCGTCGATAAGAAGCAAATTTGTCAAACACAACGCATGGAATTATTTATTGTTACATATCAAGGTGGGGTACTGTTGCCAAGAAATGTTATCGACGGATTGCAACCATTGGAAAGTAACAAATATCAAGTTGAATTTGATCCTGGAAGAAGAGAATTAGTTTCAACTTGTGAAAAAATAAAATTCCTTCACAAGATCGTAATAAAACATTACTATAAAACCAATGTCTTAAGATTCGGGACAAATCTTCTCGAAGAAGGAGGGTATGATGTGAATTGCATATGGGTCAAATGGAGGATGACTAATGCGCCGTGTTGATGCAGTTTCTTTTATTTAAACAAGGGCCCAATGCTTTGTAAAATTGGCTGACCAAATTGTGTTTGTGCTTAACCAATTAATGGGCTTTAGTTTTGCTTTATCTTCAAATTGAAATAAGGGTCCATATGCCAACTTAAGAACCAACCTTTGGAAGATCAAAAGGACCTTTGCTCAAAGTTTGTGGTTGACAATTTGTAGCCTTAAATTCAGTTACAATCAACCATTAAGTAGCGGATCATTATTAGCTTGAGTGGATCATTAATTAACAGCTTTAAGCGGGATGATATTGAAATTTATGTGTCCTTTGTAATTCTGATGGTTAAAGATGCTATATAAGTTGAACCATTTTCTTCAATGAAGGCAAGCTGAGTTTTATTCAGAAAATAAACGAGTTTTATCTCATCTATCTTAGTGAGAGTGATTCTCCTAAGTTCATGAGTGATTCAAGAATCCATGAGTTTAATCGAAGGTCCTTTATCCCTTTGTGTGTTTCAACTCTTAGGCTTATCTTCCATTCTTGGAAGTGTGATGTCTATCAATTTTCATTCCATCTTCTTTTATGTTTCCATTTTCTCGTTTTAAATAATTTCTCAAATTTCTTGCTTGTTAGCATTCCAACAATGATAGATCAGTCAAACGAATCGAACGCTGTGGATTCACATCATTTGGTATTCACAGCCTGGCCATCTAGATTTGGAATAGGAAAGGAAGTTTCTTACACAAAGTGTTTAACCGAAGGCCATCCATGTTTAGTTGCATTCGATTGCGGAAGCGAAAGCAATGTTGTGAACCAAAGTTTGGTGGAGAAACTCCAGTTACCAGCAACCTTTCATCTGGATCAAGCATGGATCAAATTCAATACATGAGAATGTGTGAAAGAGGTATTTTGTGATATTGCTCCCATGGACTCTTGTCATCTTCTTTTGGGATGGGCATGGCTTCATTTTAAAACACTCCATCTTGATGAACGTTCCCTTTATTTGAGGCATGAGGGACATCAAAAGAAGTAGAAGTTTATGACACCAAGACAAGTCAGTAAGGATCAACGTAGGCTGAAGGAGAAAACAGAAAAAGAAAGAATAGAAAAAGAAGTAATAGAAACTGCAGAAGGAAGGGAAAATAAAGAAAAAGAAATGGAACTAGAGAAAGTTTATTCGTCAATGTTTTTTCTTCTGCAGTTTGCGATGACATTTTACAGGAACAAAAGGATAAGCATGTGAAGGAAATACACGAACTTCCATGTTTGAAAAGGAATCTTGTTCATAGTGCTTTATCATGCATTTGGTCCGTCGATAAGAAGCAAATTCGTCAAACACAACGCATGGAATTATTTATTGTTACATATCAAGGTGGGGTACTGTTGCCAAGAAATGTTATCGACGGATTGCAACCATTGGAAAGTAACAAATATCAAGTTGAATTTGATCCTGGAAGAAGAGAATTAGTTTCAACTTGTGAAAAAATAAAATTCCTTCACAAGATCGTAATAAAACCTTACTTTAAAACCAATGTCTTAAGATTCGGGACAAATCTTCTCGAAGAAGGAGGGTATGATGTGAATTGCATATGGGTCAAATGGAGGATGACTAATGCGCCGTGTTGATGCAGTTTCTTTTATTTAAACAAGGGCCCAATGCTTTGTAAAATTGGCTGACCAAATTGTGTTTGTGCTTAACCAATTAATGGGCTTCAGTTTTGCTTTATCTTCAAATTGAAATAAGGGTCCATATGCCAACTTAAGAACCAACCTTTGGAAGATCAAGAGGACCTTTGCTCAAAGTTTGTGGTTGACAATTTGTAGCCTTAAATTCAGTTACAATCAACCATTAAGTAGCGGATCATTATTAGCTTGAGTGGATCATTACTTAACAGCTTTAAGCGGGATGATATTGAAATTTATGTGTCCTTTGTAATTCTGATGGTTAAAGATGCTATATAAGTTGAACCATTTTCATCAATGAAGGCAAGCTGAGTTTTATTCAGAAAATAAACGAGTTTTATCTCATCTATCTTAGTGAGAGTGATTCTCCTAAGTTCTTGAGTGATTCAAGAATCCATGAGTTTAATCGAAGGTCCTTTATCCCTTTGTGTGTTTCAACTCTTAGGCTTATCTTCCATTCTTGGAAGTGTGATGTCTATCAATTTTCATTCCATCTTCTTTTATGTTTCCATTTTCTCGTTTTAAATAATTTCTCAAATTTCTTGCTTGTTAGCATTCCAACAATGATAGATCAGTCAAACGAATCGAACGCTATGGATTCACATCATTTGGCATTCACAGCCTGGCCATCTAGATTTGGAATAGGAAAGGAAGTTTCTTACACAAAGTGTTTAACCGAAGGCCATCCATGTTTAGTTGCATTCGATTACGGAAGCGAAAGCAATGTTGTGAACCAAAGTTTGGTGGAGAAACTCCAGTTACCAGCAACCTTTCATCTGGATCAAGCATGGATCAAATTCAGTACATGACAATGTGTGAAAGAGGTATTATGTGATATTGCTCCCATGGACTCTTGTCATCTTCTTTTGGGATGGGCATGGCTTCATTTTAAAACACTCCATCTTGATGAACGTTCCCTTTATTTGAGGCATGAGGGACATCAAAAGAAGTAGAAGTTTATGACACCAAGACAAGTCAGTAAGAATCAACGTAGGCTGAAGGAGAAAACAGAAAAAGAAAGAATAGAAAAAGAAGTAATAGAAACTGCAGAAGGAAGGGAAAATAAAGAAAAAGAAATGGAACTAGAGAAAGTTTATTCGTCAATGTTTTTTCTTCTACAGTTTGCGATGTCATTTTACAGGAACAAAAGGATAAGCATGTGAAGGAAATACACGAACTTCCATGTTTGAAAAGGAATCTTGTTCATAGTGCTTTATCATGCATTTGGTCCGTCGATAAGAAGCAAATTCGTCAAACACAACGCATGGAATTATTTATTGTTACATATCAAGGTGGGGTACTGTTGCCAAGAAATGTTATCGACGGATTGCAACCATTGGAAAGTAACAAATATCAAGTTGAATTTGATCCTGGAAGAAGAGAATTAGTTTCAACTTGTGAAAAAATAAAATTCCTTCACAAGATCGTAATAAAACCTTACTTTAAAACCAGTGTCTTAAGATTCGGGACAAATCTTCTCGAAGAAGGAGGGTATGATGTGAATTGCATATGGGTCAAATGGAGGATGACTAATGCGCCGTGTTGATGCAGTTTCTTTTATTTAAACAAGGGCCCAATGCTTTGTAAAATTGGCTGACCAAATTGTGTTTGTGCTTAACCAATTAATGGGCTTTAGTTTTGCTTTATCTTCAAATTGAAATAAGGGTCCATATGCCAACTTAAGAACCAACCTTTGGAAGATCAAGAGGACCTTTGCTCAAAGTTTGTGGTTGACAATTTGTAGCCTTAAATTCAGTTACAATCAACCATTAAGTAGCGGATCATTATTAGCTTGAGTGGATCATTAATTAACAGCTTTAAGCGGGATGATATTGAAATTTATGTGTCCTTTGTAATTCTGATGGTTAAAGATGCTATATAAGTTGAACCATTTTCATCAATGAAGGCAAGCTGAGTTTTATTCAGAAAATAAACGAGTTTTATCTCATCTATCTTAGTGAGAGTGATTCTCCTAAGTTCTTGAGTGATTCAAGAATCCATGAGTTTAATCGAAGGTCCTTTATCCCTTTGTGTGTTTCAACTCTTAGGCTTATCTTCCATTCTTGGAAGTGTGATGTCTATCAATTTTCATTCCATCTTCTTTTATGTTTCCATTTTCTCGTTTTAAATAATTTCTCAAATTTCTTGCTTGTTAGCATTCCAACAATGATAGATCAGTCAAACGAATCGAACGCTGTGGATTCACATCATTTGGTATTCACAGCCTGGCCATCTAGATTCGGAATAGGAAAGGAAGTTTATTACTTAAAGTGTTTAACCGAAGGCCATCCATGTTTAGTTGCATTCGATTACGGAAGCGAAAGCAATGTTGTGAACCAAAGTTTGGTGGAGAAACTCCAGTTACCGGCAACCTTTCATCTGGATCAAGCATGGATCAAATTCAGTACATGAGAATGTGTGAAAGAGGTATTTTGTGATATTGCTCCCATGGACTCTTGTCATCTTCTTTTGGGATGGGCATGGCTTCATTTTAAAACACTCCATCTTGATGAACGTTCCCTTTATTTGAGGCATGAGGGACATCAAAAGAAGTAGAAGTTTATGACACCAAGACAAGTCGGTAAGGATCAACGTAGGCTGAAGGAGAAAACAGAAAAAGAAAGAATAGAAAAAGGAGTAATAGAAACTGCAGAAGGAAGGGAAAATAAAGAAAAAGAAATGGAACTAGAGAAAGTTTATTCGTCAATGTTTTTTCTTCTGCACTTTGCGATGAGATTTTACAGGAACAAAAGGATATGCATGTGAAGGAAATACACGAACTTCCATGTTTGAAAAGGAATCTTGTTCATAGTGCTTTATCATGCATTTGGTCCGTCGATAAGAAGCAAATTCGTCAAACACAACGCATGGAATTATTTATTGTTACATATCAAGGTGGGGTACTGTTGCCAAGAAATGTTATCGACGGATTGCAACCATTGGAAAGTAACAAATATCAAGTTGAATTTGATCCTGGAAGAAGAGAATTAGTTTCAACTTGTGAAAAAATAAAATTCCTTCACAAGATCGTAATAAAACCTTACTTTAAAACCAGTGTCTTAAGATTCGGGACAAATCTTCTCGAAGAAGGAGGGTATGATGTGAATTGCATATGGGTCAAATGGAGGATGACTAATGCGCCGTGTTGATGCAGTTTCTTTTATTTAAACAAGGGCCCAATGCTTTGTAAAATTGGCTGACCAAATTGTGTTTGTGCTTAACCAATTAATGGGCTTTAGTTTTGCTTTATCTTCAAATTGAAATAAGGGTCCATATGCCAACTTAAGAACCAACCTTTGGAAGATCAAGAGGACCTTTGCTCAAAGTTTGTGGATGACAATTTGTAGCCTTAAATTCAGTTACAATCAACCATTAAGTATCGGATCATTATTAGCTTGAGTGGATCATTAATTAACAGCTTTAAGCGGGATGATATTGAAATTTATGTGTCCTTTGTAATTCTGATGGTTAAAGATGCTATATAAGTTGAACCATTTTCATCAATGAAGGCAAGCTGAGTTTTATTCAGAAAATAAACGAGTTTTATCTCATCTATCTTAGTGAGAGTGATTCTCCTAAGTTCTTGAGTGATTCAAGAATCCATGAGTTTAATCGAAGGTCCTTTATCCCTTTGTGTGTTTCAACTCTTAGGCTTATCTTCCATTCTTGGAAGTGTGATGTCTATCAATTTTCATTCCATCTTCTTTTATGTTTCCATTTTCTCGTTTTAAATAATTTCTCAAATTTCTTGCTTGTTAGCATTCCAACAATGATAGATCAGTCAAACGAATCGAACGCTATGGATTCACATCATTTGGCATTCACAGCCTGGCCATCTAGATTTGGAATAGGAAAGGAAGTTTCTTACACAAAGTGTTTAACCGAAGGCCATCCATGTTTAGTTGCATTCGATTACGGAAGCGAAAGCAATGTTGTGAACCAAAGTTTGGTGGAGAAACTCCAGTTACCAGCAACCTTTCATCTGGATCAAGCATGGATCAAATTCAGTACATGACAATGTGTGAAAGAGGTATTATGTGATATTGCTCCCATGGACTCTTGTCATCTTCTTTTGGGATGGGCATGGCTTCATTTTAAAACACTCCATCTTGATGAACGTTCCCTTTATTTGAGGCATGAGGGACATCAAAAGAAGTAGAAGTTTATGACACCAAGACAAGTCAGTAAGAATCAACGTAGGCTGAAGGAGAAAACAGAAAAAGAAAGAATAGAAAAAGAAGTAATAGAAACTGCAGAAGGAAGGGAAAATAAAGAAAAAGAAATGGAACTAGAGAAAGTTTATTCGTCAATGTTTTTTCTTCTACAGTTTGCGATGTCATTTTACAGGAACAAAAGGATAAGCATGTGAAGGAAATACACGAACTTCCATGTTTGAAAAGGAATCTTGTTCATAGTGCTTTATCATGCATTTGGTCCGTCGATAAGAAGCAAATTCGTCAAACACAACGCATGGAATTATTTATTGTTACATATCAAGGTGGGGTACTGTTGCCAAGAAATGTTATCGACGGATTGCAACCATTGGAAAGTAACAAATATCAAGTTGAATTTGATCCTGGAGGAAGAGAATTAGTTTCAACTTGTGAAAAAATAAAATTCCTTCACAAGATCGTAATAAAACCTTACTTTAAAACCAGTGTCTTAAGATTCGGGACAAATCTTCTCGAAGAAGGAGGGTATGATGTGAATTGCATATGGGTCAAATGGAGGATGACTAATGCGCCGTGTTGATGCAGTTTCTTTTATTTAAACAAGGGCCCAATGCTTTGTAAAATTGGCTGACCAAATTGTGTTTGTGCTTAACCAATTAATGGGCTTTAGTTTTGCTTTATCTTCAAATTGAAATAAGGGTCCATATGCCAACTTAAGAACCAACCTTTGGAAGATCAAGAGGACCTTTGCTCAAAGTTTGTGGTTGACAATTTGTAGCCTTAAATTCAGTTACAATCAACCATTAAGTAGCGGATCATTATTAGCTTGAGTGGATCATTAATTAACAGCTTTAAGCGGGATGATATTGAAATTTATGTGTCCTTTGTAATTCTGATGGTTAAAGATGCTATATAAGTTGAACCATTTTCATCAATGAAGGCAAGCTGAGTTTTATTCAGAAAATAAACGAGTTTTATCTCATCTATCTTAGTGAGAGTGATTCTCCTAAGTTCTTGAGTGATTCAAGAATCCATGAGTTTAATCGAAGGTCCTTTATCCCTTTGTGTGTTTCAACTCTTAGGCTTATCTTCCATTCTTGGAAGTGTGATGTCTATCAATTTTCATTCCATCTTCTTTTATGTTTCCATTTTTTCGTTTTAAATAATTTCTCAAATTTCTTGCTTGTTAGCATTCCAACAATGATAGATCAGTCAAACGAATCGAACGCTGCGGATTCACATCATTTGGTATTCACAGCCTGGCCATCTAGATTTGGAATAGGAAAGGAAGTTTATTACACAAAGTGTTTAACCGAAGGCCATCCATGTTTAGTTGCATTCGATTACTGAAGCGAAAGCAATGTTGTGAACCAAAGTTTGGTGGAGAAACTCCAGTTACCAGCAACCTTTCATCTGGATCAAGCATGGATCAAATTCAGTACATGACAATGTGTGAAAGAGGTATTATGTGATATTGCTCCCATGAACTCTTGTCATCTTCTTTTGGGATGGGCATGGCTTCATTTTAAAACACTCCATCTTGATGAACGTTCCCTTTATTTGAGGCATGAGGGACATCAAAAGAAGTAGACGTTTATGACACCAAGACAAGTCAGTAAGGATCAACGTAGGCTGAAGGAGAAAACAGAAAAAGAAAGAATAGAAAAAGAAGTAATAGAAACTGCAGAAGGAAGGGAAAATAAAGAAAAAGAAATGGAACTAGAGAAAGTTTATTCGTCAATGTTTTTTCTTCTGCAGTTTGCGATGACATTTTACAGGAACAAAAGGATAAGCATGTGAAGGAAATACATGAACTTCCATGTTTGAAAAGGAATCTTGTTCATAGTGCTTTATCATGCATTTGGTCCGTCGATAAGAAGCAAATTCGTCAAACACAACGCATGGAATTATTTATTGTTACATATCAAGGTGGGGTACTGTTGCCAAGAAATGTTATCGACGGATTGCAACCATTGGAAAGTAACAAATATCAAGTTGAATTTGATCCTGGAAGAAGAGAATTAGTTTCAACTTGTGAAAAAATAAAATTCCTTCACAAGATCGTAATAAAACCTTACTTTAAAACCAGTGTCTTAAGATTCGGGACAAATCTTCTCGAAGAAGGAGGGTATGATGTGAATTGCATATGGGTCAAATGGAGGATGACTAATGCGCCGTGTTGATGCAGTTTCTTTTATTTAAACAAGGGCCCAATGCTTTGTAAAATTGGCTGACCAAATTGTGTTTGTGCTTAACCAATTAATGGGCTTTAGTTTTGCTTTATCTTCAAATTGAAATAAGGGTCCATATGCCAACTTAAGAACCAACCTTTAGAAAATCAAGAGGACCTTTGCTCAAAGTTTGTGGTTGACAATTTGTAGCCTTAAATTCAGTTACAATCAACCATTAAGTAGCGGATCATTATTAGCTTGAGTGTATCATTAATTAACAGCTTTAAGCGGGATGATATTGAAATTTATGTGTCCTTTGTAATTCTGATGGTTAAAGATGCTATATAAGTTGAACCATTTTCTTCAATGAAGGCAAGCTGAGTTTTATTCAGAAAATAAACGAGTTTTATCTCATCTATCTTAGTGAGAGTGATTCTCCTAAGTTCATGAGTGATTCAAGAATCCATGAGTTTAATCGAAGGTCCTTTATCCCTTTGTGTGTTTCAACTCTTAGGCTTATCTTCCATTCTTGGAAGTGTGATGTCTATCAATTTTCATTCCATCTTCTTTTATGTTTCCATTTTCTCGTTTTAAATAATTTCTCAAATTTCTTGCTTGTTAGCATTCCAACAATGATAGATCAGTCAAACGAATCGAACGCTGTGGATTCACATCATTTGGTATTCACAGCCTGGCCATCTAGATTTGGAATAGGAAAGGAAGTTTCTTACACAAAGTGTTTAACCGAAGGCCATCCATGTTTAGTTGCATTCGATTGCGGAAGCGAAAGCAATGTTGTGAACCAAAGTTTGGTGGAGAAACTCCAGTTACCAGCAACCTTTCATCTGGATCAAGCATGGATCAAATTCAATACATGAGAATGTGTGAAAGAGGTATTTTGTGATATTGCTCCCATGGACTCTTGTCATCTTCTTTTGGGATGGGCATGGCTTTATTTTAAAACACTCCATCTTGATGAACGTTCCCTTTATTTGAGGCATGAGGGACATCAAAAGAAGTAGAAGTTTATGACACCAAGACAAGTCAGTAAGGATCAACGTAGGCTGAAGGAGAAAACAGAAAAAGAAAGAATAGAAAAAGAAGTAATAGAAACTGCAGAAGGAAGGGAAAATAAAGAAAAAGAAATGGAACTAGAGAAAGTTTATTCGTCAATGTTTTTTCTTCTACAGTTTGCGATGTCATTTTACAAGAACAAAAGGATAAGCATGTGAAGGAAATACACGAACTTCCATGTTTGAAAAGGAATCTTGTTCATAGTGCTTTATCATGCATTTGGTCCGTCGATAAGAAGCAAATTTGTCAAACACAACGCATGGAATTATTTATTGTTACATATCAAGGTGGGGTACTGTTGCCAAGAAATGTTATCGACGGATTGCAACCATTGGAAAGTAACAAATATCAAGTTGAATTTGATCCTGGAAGAAGAGAATTAGTTTCAACTTGTGAAAAAATAAAATTCCTTCACAAGATCGTAATAAAACCTTACTTTAAAACCAGTGTCTTAAGATTCGGGACAAATCTTCTCGAAGAAGGAGGGTATGATGTGAATTGCATATGGGTCAAATGGAGGATGACTAATGCGCCGTGTTGATGCAGTTTCTTTTATTTAAACAAGGGCCCAATGCTTTGTAAAATTGGCTGACCAAATTGTGTTTGTGCTTAACCAATTAATGGGCTTCAGTTTTGCTTTATCTTCAAATTGAAATAAGGGTCCATATGCCAACCTAAGAACCAACCTTTGGAAGATCAAGAGGACCTTTGCTCAAAGTTTGTGGTTGACAATTTGTAGCCTTAAATTCAGTTACAATCAACCATTAAGTAGCGGATCATTATTAGCTTGAGTGGATCATTACTTAACAGCTTTAAGCGGGATGATATTGAAATGTATGTGTCTTTTGTATTTCTGACGGTGAAAGCTCCTATATAAGTTGAACCATTTTCATCAATGAAGGCAAGCTGAGTTTTATTCAGAAAATAAACGAGTTTTATCTCATCTATCTTAGTGAGAGTGATTCTCCTAAGTTCTTGAGTGATTCAAGAATCCATGAGTTTAATTAATCAAAGGTCCTTTATCCCTTTGTGTGTTTCAACTCTTAGGCTTATCTTCCATTCTTGGAAGTGTGATGTCTATCAATTTTCATTCCATCTTCTTTTATGTTTCCATTTTCTCGTTTTAAATAATTTCTCAAATTTCTTGCTTGTTAGCATTCCAACAACGATAGATCAGTCAAACGAATCGAACGCTGTGGATTCACATCATTTGGTATTCATAGCCTGGCCATCTAGATTTGGAATAGGAAAGGAAGTTTATTACACAAAGTGTTTAACCGAAGGCCATCCATGTTTAGTTGCATTCGATTACGGAAGCGAAAACAATGTTGTGAACCAAAGTTTGGTGGAGAAACTCCAGTTTCCAGCAACCTTTCATCTGGAGCAAGCATGGATCAAATTCAGTACATGACAATGTGTGAAAGAGGTATTATGTGATATTGCTCCCATGGACTCTTGTCATCTTCTTTTGGGATGGGCATGGCTTCATTTTAAAACACTCCATCTTGATGAACGTTCCCTTTATTTGAGGCATGAGGGACATCAAAAGAAGTAGAAGTTTATGATAAAGGATTGATCACTACCAAGGATGATGGCCCATGGCACATGCTTAGAAGAAAGGGAGTTCCTTGATCCCTTCCTTTGCTTTTATTTTCTTTAGTTTAAAATTCCTTTAAGTTGGCTTGGTTGACTATTTTTGAGTTGACTTGTTGACCTTGACTTTGGGTTGACTTGTTGACTCAAAAGATTAGCTTAACCTTAAACCAACATGCTAATCCTTAAATTGCTTTTGTAGGAATAAGAAAGGAGGAGGACCACATAGAAGACACTTGGCGTCCTAAGGAAGAGAGAGAAGGAATAAGACTTTCTAGAAGCATCTAGAAAGAGGAGGCCCACATGCCTTGGACACCAAGTCTTCTAGAATGTTCTAGAACCTTCCTTTGGGAGCCTTGGCCATGAAGACTTGCCACCTAGATGGCTTGGACGAAAATTCACCCATGTGCACCCTAGGATGACCTACTTTCTAGAACATGCTAGGTTTCTTTTGTAATCCTTTAACTTAGTTGTTTTGCTAAGGGGCCCCTAGACTTGTCTATTTAAGGGGACCTCTAACACTTGTACAAGGGTTGAACATTTTGGAGAAATTATACACTTTGTGTTTCAACCTTTTGTGAGAGCATTCCTCCTTAGGGAGTGGAGTTCTTTCAAGCCTTATCTTGCCTTGGCAAGTGGCGGCATACACCACTCATCTTCAAGGTTGCCATGGCTTCTTCTAGCCTAGCCTTGTAGTGGCGTGAATCCTCCATTCCTCCCATTTCCCTTGCTTTTCATTTTATGTTTCTTTACTCTTCTTGGTTTATATTGTTTCTATTATATGTTTTTCCTTTTGATTTCTTACTCCCCATCAATCCATTCTCCCCCTCTCTAGAACCTTGGAAAGGAACCTTCACATCTAGATAGTTTGCTATCTTAATGTCCAGTGGGGATTTCCTTGGTTTTCTTAATCAACTCACACCATATTCAATAATCTTAAAAAGGAACAAGATAATCCTTCATCATTTGGTATCTAGAGCTTTGGTTGTCATTGAATATGGTTGTTTTCATGTTCTAACCTTGTCTTGTGTAGCTATCTTTGAATGGTCCACATAAAAACAATGCTGGCAGAAACTGTTCACGATTTTAAAAGATTAAACTGCACCTGCTCAGTGGTCCAAAATTTACGTTCATGATGTCCAAAGAAAGCTCTGTTAGTCTAGTTTTTAACAAAAAAAGAACCAATGCATTTGGAGTTATGTGGAGAGAGTTATGATTGAAATAGTGAGCAAAGGTCAGAGCTGCCGAGATCACCGCGAATCAACGTTTTTCAGGTTATGTTGGGCAGTTTTGGCTACTGTTTTTGTTACTCTTCTTACTCCTAAATGTTGTTGGATAAAATGTCTTTGTGTGCTTAATCATTGACCTTCATTTCCAAAAGTTTAAATGCATGATAGCTACATGTTTGAGTCTTTAAATGTGCCTAACTTTTGCTTGAGTCATATGTCATATGTTAGCTTGAAGTTTTCTTATTTTTGTTATTCTAAGTATTTGAATATTGCATTCACCTTATGTCTTGTTTGATGTATGCTCCTTGGACTTGATTTTGGCCTAAAATTTGGGAACTAAGTGTCCAAGCCACCCAAAACACCTTTCTCATCATTTTGTGAAACTAGTTTTTGAAAGAAGAAAAATTTTGGTACACTTTTACAATCTTACTAAGAGCAAGATGGCTCTTTGATGAACCAAAATTGTGTTTCCACTAAGTGTTATGGTACTAGTTTTCATATTTGGGTGTTGGGTGATATTGGCTAATTAGTTTCATGCTTAAAACTTGGTTATGATCTTTCTTGGTGTATGCACGATTTGAGACTTGGTGATGCATAGTTCAAGTATTTTTCCAATAGAGTCTTTTCATGTGCTTTTCTTGCTTGTTTTGATTTAAAGTTTTGTCACCTTGATATCCTTTCCTTAGAGTTTAGCTTTCTTGGCTTTAAGTACTTTTATTGCTTGTCTTTAGGTTCTTTGTTTTGTCTTAGTAGTTTTCTTCCTTTGCTTTCTTTTGAGTGTAGTGGCCAAGCCACTTGAACTTGTCTTGAAAAGGTTTCCAAAAACTTTGAAAGCATTTCACTCCTTGGAGGAGCTTTGAGTGTAGCCTTGCCTTGTTACTTTGGGAGAGTGATGTAAACACTTGGGTCACATTTTGGGTTGGAATTGGTCTCGGTTTTCATGTTGTCTAACCCCTAATCCATTTATTTTGTCTCGGATTTGAGTGTTTTTGTTGTAGGAATCATGGCAAGTTCATCAAATGCACCTACACCAAACAAAAACAATACATTGATGAGATTGCTTTGGGATTTGGAGTTGTCTAGGAAGGAGGCCTTTGAACAATTGAGAAAAGACAAGGAGCAAAGTGACCTAAGAATCCAAGAGCACATTCAAAGGCTTGAAGCTAAAGAGCAAGAAAGAGGGGCTAGGAAAAGAGGGCATTTTAGGCGCAACCCATCACAAGAGAAGCAAACTCCAAAGATTCCTAAGTTCTATGGAGGAAGTGATCCCAAAATCTTCCTTGATTGGGAAGCTAAAGTTGATCAAATATTCAATGAAAATCATGTAAAGGATCAAACACAAGTTGATCTAGTAGTGTTAGGATTTTTTGAGTATGCCAAAACTTGGTGGCATAAAGTTTGTAAAAATTATGACCAAGGGCCACCCGCGGCTTCTTGGATGGACATTAAAACTCTTATGCGCGCTAGATTTGTTCCTCCCTCCTATAGGAAGGAACTTCTTTTGAAGCTCCAAAGGCTTCACCAAGGTCCTATGTGTGTGAGTGAGTACTTTAAAGAATTAGAGTCTCAAATGTTTAGGGTTGGAATAAGAGAAACTAACAAAGAAAAAATGAAAAGGTTTGTGAATGGTCTTAGGAGAGACATACAAGACCAAGTAGAGTTGTATGAGTACTCCACTCTTCAAAATGTTTTCACACTTGCTCTTAGGATTGAAACTCATTTGAAAAGAAAGAATAGGGCAAGGAAGAGTTACTCACCCAACCACTACTATAGTCACTCATGGAAGGGAAAAGCTAAAGAGAAACATGATAAATTTCCTTCTAAGTCTCACCAAGTACCATCAAGTAAAAATAAGTTACCAAGTGGTCACACTCACCATTCCACTTCTCAAAGATCAAGTTCCATTAAATGTTTTAAATGTTTGGGGTATAAACACATTGCTTTGAATTGCCCAATGAAGAGGACAATGATCTTAAAGAAGAGTGATGATGAGAGTGAAAATTTTTCTTCCCCTTCCCCCCAAAATACTTCTTCTTCAATTGAAAGGACTAAACCCTTTGAAAGTGGATTGTTAATGGTAAGGCGCCAACTAGGGCAAGTTCCCAAAGAACTTGATCCTTCTCAAAGACAAAACCTTTTTCATGGAGGGTGCCTTATCAATGACAAGATATGTCACTTCATCATAGATAGTGGAAGTTGTGTAAATATGGCTAGCCCAAGGGTGGTGGACAAGTTTGGCTTGAAAACTATTCCTCATGTTAAACCCTACAACCTATCATGGCTTAAGGAAGAAGAAATAAAAGTAACTAAACAAGTCCTCATTAACTTTTCAATTGGCAATTTTAAGGATGAGGTATTATGTGACATTGTGCCTATGGAAGCCAACCATATTTTGCTAGGTAGGCCATGGCAATTTGATAGAAAAGTTGTTTATGATGGCCATGCAAACACTTATGTTTTCTCCTCCCTAGGAAAGAAGTTCACAATCCTACCTCTCCCACCACCACAAGAAAATGAGGACAAAAATAAAATAAAAGATGAAAAAGAAAAAGAAAAGGGGCAAGCTTACACCAAGGAGTTACTTGCCTACAAAAAGAGTTTTTCAAAGCAAGAGGTGCAACACCACTCTTCATTCTCTTCCCAAACAAAGAGAGATGAACAAAAACACAAGCAAGAAAAGGAGAGTGGCATTAAAAAGAAAGAGGGCATCTCCAAGACTAGGGATCAAATCTTTAAAGATGAAGAAAGTTCTCATCAACTCAAGTCAAGCTCCATCAACAAAGACTTCAAGAATTTGAGGTCAAATTCTCTCCAACAAGGGGAGAATGATAAAGGATTGATCACTACCAAGGATGATGGCCCATGGCACATGCTTAGAAGAAAGGGAGTTCCTTGATCCCTTCCTTTGCTTTTATTTTCTTTAGTTTAAAATTCCTTTAAGTTGGCTTGGTTGACTATTTTTGAGTTGACTTGTTGACCTTGACTTTGGGTTGACTTGTTGACTCAAAAGATTAGCTTAACCTTAAACCAACATGCTAATCCTTAAATTGCTTTTGTAGGAATAAGAAAGGAGGAGGACCACATAGAAGACACTTGGCGTCCTAAGGAAGAGAGAGAAGGAATAAGACTTTCTAGAAGCATCTAGAAAGAGGAGGCCCACATGCCTTGGACACCAAGTCTTCTAGAATGTTCTAGAACCTTCCTTTGGGAGCCTTGGCCATGAAGACTTGCCACCTAGATGGCTTGGACGAAAATTCACCCATGTGCACCCTAGGATGACCTACTTTCTAGAACATGCTAGGTTTCTTTTGTAATCCTTTAACTTAGTTGTTTTGCTAAGGGGCCCCTAGACTTGTCTATTTAAGGGGACCTCTAACACTTGTACAAGGGTTGAACATTTTGGAGAAATTATACACTTTGTGTTTCAACCTTTTGTGAGAGCATTCCTCCTTAGGGAGTGGAGTTCTTTCAAGCCTTATCTTGCCTTGGCAAGTGGCGGCATACACCACTCATCTTCAAGGTTGCCATGGCTTCTTCTAGCCTAGCCTTGTAGTGGCGTGAATCCTCCATTCCTCCCATTTCCCTTGCTTTTCATTTTATGTTTCTTTACTCTTCTTGGTTTATATTGTTTCTATTATATGTTTTTCCTTTTGATTTCTTACTCCCCATCAATCCATTCTCCCCCTCTCTAGAACCTTGGAAAGGAACCTTCACATCTAGATAGTTTGCTATCTTAATGTCCAGTGGGGATTTCCTTGGTTTTCTTAATCAACTCACACCATATTCAATAATCTTAAAAAGGAACAAGATAATCCTTCATCAGTTTATGACACCAAGACAAGTCAGTAAGGATCAACGTAGGCTGAAGGAGAAAACAGAAAAAGAAAGAATAGAAAAAGAAGTAATAGAAACTGCAGAAGGAAGGGAAAATAAAGAAAAAGAAATGGAACTAGAGAAAGTTTATTCGTCAATGTTTTTTCTACTACAGTTTGCGATGTCATTTTACAGGAACAAAAGGATAAGCATGTGAAGGAAATACACGAACTTCCATGTTTGAAAAGGAATCTTGTTCATAGTGCTTTGTCATGCATTTGGTCCATCGATAAGAAGCAAATTCGTCAAACACAACGCATGAAATTATTTATTGTTACATATCAAGGTGGGGTACTGTTGCCAAGAAATGTTATCGACGGATTGCAACCATTGGAAAGTAACAAATATCAAGTTGAATTTGATCCTGGAAGAAGAGAATTAGTTTCAACTTGTGAAAAAATAAAATTCCTTCACAAGATTGTAATAAAACCTTACTTTAAAACCAGTGTCTTAAGATTCGGGACAAATCTTCTCGAAGAAGGAGGGTATGATGTGAATTGCATATGGGTCAAATGGAGGATGACTAATGTACCGTGTTGATGCAGTTTCTTTTATTTAAACAAGGGCCCAATGCTTTGTAAAATTGGCTGACCAAATTATGTTTGTGCTTAACCAATTAATGGGCTTTAGTTTTGCTTTATCTTCAAGTTGAAATAAAGGTCCACATGCAAACTTAAGAACCAACCTTTGGAAGATCAAGAGGACCTGTGCTCAAAGTTTGTGGATGACTTTTGGTAGCCTTAAATTAAGTTACAACCAACCATTAATTAGCGGATCATTATTAGTTTGAGTGGATCATTAATTAATAGCTTTAAGCGGGATGATATTGAAATTTATGTGTCTTTTGTAATTCTGATGGTGAAAGCTCCTATATAAGTTGAACCATTTTCATCAATGAAGGCAAGCTGAGTTTTATTCAGAAAATAAACGAGTTTTATCTCATCTATCTTAGTGAGAGTGATTCTCCTAAGTTCTTGAGTGATTCAAGAATCCATGAGTTTAATTAATCAAAGGTCCTTTATCCCTTTGTGTGTTTCAACTCTTAGGCTTATCTTCCATTCTTGGAAGTGTGATGTCTATCAATTTTCATTCCATCTTCTTTTATGTTTCCATTTTCTCGTTTTAAATAATTTCTCAAATTTCTTGCTTGTTAGCATTCCAACAACGATAGATCAGTCAAACGAATCGAACGCTGTGGATTCACATCATTTGGTATTCACAGCCTGGCCATCTAGATTTGGAATAGGAAAGGAAGTTTATTACACAAAGTGTTTAACCGAAGGCCATCCATGTTTAATTGCATTCGATTACGGAAGCGAAAACAATGTTGTGAACCAAAGTTTGGTGGAGAAACTCCAGTTTCCAGCAACCTTTCATCTGGAGCAAGCATGGATCAAATTCAGTACATGACAATGTGTGAAAGAGGTATTATGTGATATTGCTCCCATGGACTCTTGTCATCTTCTTTTGGGATGGGCATGGCTTCATTTTAAAACACTCCATCTTGATGAACGTTCCCTTTATTTGAGGCATGAGGGACATCAAAAGAAGTAGAAGTTTATGACACCAAGACAAGTCAGTAAGGATCAACGTAGGCTGAAGGAGAAAACAGAAAAAGAAAGAATAGAAAAAGAAGTAATAGAAACTGCAGAAGGAAGGGAAAATAAAGAAAAAGAAATGGAACTAGAGAAAGTTTATTCGTCAATGTTTTTTCTACTACAGTTTGCGATGTCATTTTACAGGAACAAAAGGATAAGCATGTGAAGGAAATACACGAACTTCCATGTTTGAAAAGGAATCTTGTTCATAGTGCTTTGTCATGCATTTGGTCCATCGATAAGAAGCAAATTCGTCAAACACAACGCATGAAATTATTTATTGTTACATATCAAGGTGGGGTACTGTTGCCAAGAAATGTTATCGACGGATTGCAACCATTGGAAAGTAACAAATATCAAGTTGAATTTGATCCTGGAAGAAGAGAATTAGTTTCAACTTGTGAAAAAATAAAATTCCTTCACAAGATTGTAATAAAACCTTACTTTAAAACCAGTGTCTTAAGATTCGGGACAAATCTTCTCGAACAAGGAGGGTATGATGTGAATTGCATATGGGTCAAATGGAGGATGACTAATGTACCGTGTTGATGCAGTTTCTTTTATTTAAACAAGGGCCCAATGCTTTGTAAAATTGGCTGACCAAATTATGTTTGTGCTTAACCAATTAATGGGCTTTAGTTTTGCTTTATCTTCAAGTTGAAATAAAGGTCCACATGCAAACTTAAGAACCAACCTTTGGAAGATCAAGAGGACCTGTGCTCAAAGTTTGTGGATGTCTTTTGGTAGCCTCTAATTAAGTTACAACCAACCATTAATTAGCGGATCATTATTAGCTTGAGTGGATCATTAATTAATAGCTTTAAGCGGGATGATATTGAAATTTATGTGTCTTTTGTAATTCTGATGGTTAAAGCTCCTATATAACTTGAACCATTTTCATCAATGAAGGCAAGCTGAGTTTTATTCAGAAAATAAACGAGTTTTATCTCATCTATCTTAGTGAGAGTGATTCTCCTAAGTTCTTGAGTGATTCAAGAATCCATGAGTTTAATTAATCAAAGGTCCTTTATCCCTTTGTGTGTTTCAACTCTTAGGCTTATTTTCCATTCTTGGAAGTGTGATGTCTATCAATTTTCATTCCATCTTCTTTTATGTTTCCATTTTCTCGTTTTAAATAATTTCTCAAATTTCTTGCTTGTTAGCATTCCAACAACGATAGATCAGTCAAACGAATCGAACGCTGTGGATTCACATCATTTGGTATTCACAGCCTGGCCATCTAGATTTGGAATAGGAAAGGAAGTTTATTACACAAAGTGTTTAACCGAAGGCCATCCATGTTTAGTTGCATTCGATTACGGAAGCGAAAACAATGTTGTGAACCAAAGTTTGGTGGAGAAACTCCAGTTTCCAGCAACCTTTCATCTGGAGCAAGCATGGATCAAATTCAGTACATGACAATGTGTGAAAGAGGTATTATGTGATATTGCTCCCATGGACTCTTGTCATCTTCTTTTGGGATGGGCATGGCTTCATTTTAAAACACTCCATCTTGATGAACGTTCCCTTTATTTGAGGCATGAGGGACATCAAAAGAAGTAGAAGTTTATGACACCAAGACAAGTCAGTAAGGATCAACGTAGGCTGAAGGAGAAAACAGAAAAAGAAAGAATAGAAAAAGAAGTAATAGAAACTGCAGAAGGAAGGGAAAATAAAGAAAAAGAAATGGAACTAGAGAAAGTTTATTCGTCAATGTTTTTTCTACTACAGTTTGCGATGTCATTTTACAGGAACAAAAGGATAAGCATGTGAAGGAAATACACGAACTTCCATGTTTGAAAAGGAATCTTGTTCATAGTGCTTTATCATGCATTTGGTCCGTCGATAAGAAGCAAATTCGTCAAAGGCAACGCATGGAATTATTTATTGTTACATATCAAGGTGGGGTACTGTTGCCAAGAAATGTTATCGACGGATTGCAACCATTGGAAAGTAACAAATATCAAGTTGAATTTGATCCTGGAAGAAGAGAATTAGTTTTAACTTGTGAAATAATAAAATTCCTTCACAAGATTGTAATAAAACCTTACTTTAAAACCAGTGTCTTAAGATTCGGGACAAATCTTCTCGAAGAAGGAAGGTATGATGTGATTTGCATATGGGTCAAATGGAGGATGACTAATGTACCGTGTTGATGCAGTTTCTTTTATTTAAACAAGGGCCCAATGCTTTGTAAAATTGGCTGACCAAATTGTGTTTGTGCTTAAGCAATTAATGGGCTTTAGTTTTGTTTTATCTTCAAGTTGAAATAAAGGTCCATATGCCAACTTAAGAACCAACTTTTGGAAGATCAAGAGGACCTTTGCTCAAAGTTTGTGGATGACTTTTGGTAGCCTTAAATTCAGTTACAACCAACCATTAAGTAGTGGATCATTATTAGCTTGAGTGGATCATTAATTAATAGCTTTAAGCGGGATGATATTGAAATGTATGTGTCTTTTGTATTTCTGACGGTTAAACCTCCTATATAAGTTGAACCATTTTCATCAATGAAGGCAAGCTGAGTTTTATTCAGAAAATAAACGAGTTTTATCTCATCTATCTTAGTGAGAGTGATTCTCCTAAGTTCTTGAGTGATTCAAGAATCCATGAGTTTAATTAATCAAAGGTCCTTTATCCCTTTGTGTGTTTCAACTCTTAGGCTTATTTTCCATTCTTGGAAGTGTGATGTCTATCAATTTTCATTCCATCTTCTTTTATGTTTCCATTTTCTCGTTTTAAATAATTTCTCAAATTTCTTGCTTGTTAGCATTCCAACAACGATAGATCAGTCAAACGAATCGAACGCTGTGGATTCACATCATTTGGTATTCACAGCCAGGCCATCTAGATTTGGAATAGGAAAGGAAGTTTATTACACAAAGTGTTTAACCGAAGGCCATTCATGTTTAGTTGCATTCGATTACGGAAGCGAAAACAATGTTGTGAACCAAAGTTTGGTGGAGAAACTCCAGTTTCCAGCAACCTTTCATCTGGATCAAGCATGGATCAAATTCAGTACATGACAATGTGTGAAAGAGGTATTATGTGATATTGCTCCCATGGACTCTTGTCATCTTCTTTTGGGATGGGCATGGCTTCATTTTAAAACACTCCATCTTGATGAACGTTCCCTTTATTTGAGGCATGAGGGACATCAAAAGAAGTAGAAGTTTATGACACCAAGACAAGTCAGTAAGGATCAACGTAGGCTGAAGGAGAAAACAGAAAAAGAAAGAATAGAAAAAGAAGTAATAGAAACTGCAGAAGGAAGGGAAAATAAAGAAAAAGAAATGGAACTAGAGAAAGTTTATTCGTCAATGTTTTTTCTACTACAGTTTGCGATGTCATTTTACAGGAACAAAAGGATAAGCATGTGAAGGAAATACACGAACTTCCATGTTTGAAAAGGAATCTTGTTCATAGTGCTTTATCATGCATTTGGTCCGTCGATAAGAAGCAAATTCGTCAAAGGCAACGCATGGAATTATTTATTGTTACATATCAAGGTGGGGTACTGTTGCCAAGAAATGTTATCGACGGATTGCAACCATTGGAAAGTAACAAATATCAAGTTGAATTTGATCCTGGAAGAAGAGAATTAGTTTTAACTTGTGAAATAATAAAATTCCTTCACAAGATCGTAATAAAACCTTACTTTAAAACCAGTGTCTTAAGATTCGGGACAAATCTTCTCGAAGAAGGAAGGTATGATGTGATTTGCATATGGGTCAAATGGAGGATGACTAATGTACCGTGTTGATGCAGTTTCTTTTATTTAAACAAGGGCCCAATGCTTTGTAAAATTGGCTGACCAAATTGTGTTTGTGCTTAAGCAATTAATGGGCTTTAGTTTTGTTTTATCTTCAAGTTGAAATAAAGGTCCATATGCCAACTTAAGAACCAACTTTTGGAAGATCAAGAGGACCTTTGCTCAAAGTTTGTGGATGACTTTTGGTAGCCTTAAATTCAGTTACAACCAACCATTAAGTAGTGGATCATTATTAGCTTGAGTGGATCATTAATTAATAGCTTTAAGCGGGATGATATTGAAATGTATGTGTCTTTTGTATTTCTGACGGTTAAACCTCCTATATAAGTTGAACCATTTTCATCAATGAAGGCAAGCTGAGTTTTATTCAGAAAATAAACGAGTTTTATCTCATCTATCTTAGTGAGAGTGATTCTCCTAAGTTCTTGAGTGATTCAAGAATCCATGAGTTTAATTAATCAAAGGTCCTTTATCCCTTTGTGTGTTTCAACTCTTAGGCTTATCTTCCATTCTTGGAAGTGTGATGTCTATCAATTTTCATTCCATCTTCTTTTATGTTTCCATTTTCTCGTTTTAAATAATTTCTCAAATTTCTTGCTTGTTAGCATTCCAACAACGATAGATCAGTCAAACGAATCGAACGCTGTGGATTCACATCATTTGGTATTCATAGCCTGGCCATCTAGATTTGGAATAGAAAAGGAAGTTTATTACAAAAAGTGTTTAACCGAAGGCCATCCATGTTTAGTTGCATTCGATTACGGAAGCGAAAATAATGTTGTGAACCAAAGTTTGGTGGAGAAACTCCAGTTTCCAGCAACCTTTCATCTGGAGCAAGCATGGATCAAATTCAGTACATGACAATGTGTGAAAGAGGTATTATGTGATATTGCTCCCATGGACTCTTGTCATCTTCTTTTGGGATGGGCATGGCTTCATTTTAAAACACTCCATCTTGATGAACGTTCCCTTTATTTGAGGCATGAGGGACATCAAAAGAAGTAGAAGTTTATGACACCAAGACAAGTCAGTAAGGATCAACGTAGGCTGAAGGAGAAAACAGAAAAAGAAAGAATAGAAAAAGAAGTAATAGAAACTGCAGAAGGAAGGGAAAATAAAGAAAAAGAAATGGAACTAGAGAAAGTTTATTCGTCAATGTTTTTTCTACTACAGTTTGCGATGTCATTTTACAGGAACAAAAGGATAAGCATGTGAAGGAAATACACGAACTTCCATGTTTGAAAAGGAATCTTGTTCATAGTGCTTTGTCATGCATTTGGTCCATCGATAAGAAGCAAATTCGTCAAACACAACGCATGAAATTATTTATTGTTACATATCAAGGTGGGGTACTGTTGCCAAGAAATGTTATCGACGGATTGCAACCATTGGAAAGTAACAAATATCAAGTTGAATTTGATCCTGGAAGAAGAGAATTAGTTTCAACTTGTGAAAAAATAAAATTCCTTCACAAGATTGTAATAAAACCTTACTTTAAAACCAGTGTCTTAAGATTCGGGACAAATCTTCTCGAAGAAGGAGGGTATGATGTGAATTGCATATGGGTCAAATGGAGGATGACTAATGTACCGTGTTGATGCAGTTTCTTTTATTTAAACAAGGGCCCAATGCTTTGTAAAATTGGCTGACCAAATTATGTTTGTGCTTAACCAATTAATGGGCTTTAGTTTTGCTTTATCTTCAAGTTGAAATAAAGGTCCACATGCAAACTTAAGAACCAACCTTTGGAAGATCAAGAGGACCTGTGCTCAAAGTTTGTGGATGACTTTTGGTAGCCTTAAATTAAGTTACAACCAACCATTAATTAGCGGATCATTATTAGTTTGAGTGGATCATTAATTAATAGCTTTAAGCGGGATGATATTGAAATTTATGTGTCTTTTGTAATTCTGATGGTGAAAGCTCCTATATAAGTTGAACCATTTTCATCAATGAAGGCAAGCTGAGTTTTATTCAGAAAATAAACGAGTTTTATCTCATCTATCTTAGTGAGAGTGATTCTCCGAAGTTCTTGAGTGATTCAAGAATCCATGAGTTTAATTAATCAAAGGTCCTTTATCCCTTTGTGTGTTTCAACTCTTAGGCTTATCTTCCATTCTTGGAAGTGTGATGTCTATCAATTTTCATTCCATCTTCTTTTATGTTTCCATTTTCTCGTTTTAAATAATTTCTCAAATTTCTTGCTTGTTAGCATTCCAACAACGATAGATCAGTCAAACGAATCGAACGCTGTGGATTCACATCATTTGGTATTCACAGCCTGGCCATCTAGATTTGGAATAGGAAAGGAAGTTTATTACACAAAGTGTTTAACCGAAGGCCATCCATGTTTAATTGCATTCGATTACGGAAGCGAAAACAATGTTGTGAACCAAAGTTTGGTGGAGAAACTCCAGTTTCCAGCAACCTTTCATCTGGAGCAAGCATGGATCAAATTCAGTACATGACAATGTGTGAAAGAGGTATTATGTGATATTGCTCCCATGGACTCTTGTCATCTTCTTTTGGGATGGGCATGGCTTCATTTTAAAACACTCCATCTTGATGAACGTTCCCTTTATTTGAGGCATGAGGGACATCAAAAGAAGTAGAAGTTTATGACACCAAGACAAGTCAGTAAGGATCAACGTAGGCTGAAGGAGAAAACAGAAAAAGAAAGAATAGAAAAAGAAGTAATAGAAACTGCAGAAGGAAGGGAAAATAAAGAAAAAGAAATGGAACTAGAGAAAGTTTATTCGTCAATGTTTTTTCTACTACAGTTTGCGATGTCATTTTACAGGAACAAAAGGATAAGCATGTGAAGGAAATACACGAACTTCCATGTTTGAAAAGGAATCTTGTTCATAGTGCTTTGTCATGCATTTGGTCCATCGATAAGAAGCAAATTCGTCAAACACAACGCATGAAATTATTTATTGTTACATATCAAGGTGGGGTACTGTTGCCAAGAAATGTTATCGACGGATTGCAACCATTGGAAAGTAACAAATATCAAGTTGAATTTGATCCTGGAAGAAGAGAATTAGTTTCAACTTGTGAAAAAATAAAATTCCTTCACAAGATTGTAATAAAACCTTACTTTAAAACCAGTGTCTTAAGATTCGGGACAAATCTTCTCGAACAAGGAGGGTATGATGTGAATTGCATATGGGTCAAATGGAGGATGACTAATGTACCGTGTTGATGCAGTTTCTTTTATTTAAACAAGGGCCCAATGCTTTGTAAAATTGGCTGACCAAATTATGTTTGTGCTTAACCAATTAATGGGCTTTAGTTTTGCTTTATCTTCAAGTTGAAATAAAGGTCCACATGCAAACTTAAGAACCAACCTTTGGAAGATCAAGAGGACCTGTGCTCAAAGTTTGTGGATGTCTTTTGGTAGCCTCTAATTAAGTTACAACCAACCATTAATTAGCGGATCATTATTAGCTTGAGTGGATCATTAATTAATAGCTTTAAGCGGGATGATATTGAAATTTATGTGTCTTTTGTAATTCTGATGGTTAAAGCTCCTATATAAGTTGAACCATTTTCATCAATGAAGGCAAGCTGAGTTTTATTCAGAAAATAAACGAGTTTTATCTCATCTATCTTAGTGAGAGTGATTCTCCTAAGTTCTTGAGTGATTCAAGAATCCATGAGTTTAATTAATCAAAGGTCCTTTATCCCTTTGTGTGTTTCAACTCTTAGGCTTATCTTCCATTCTTGGAAGTGTGATGTCTATCAATTTTCATTCCATCTTCTTTTATGTTTCCATTTTCTCGTTTTAAATAATTTCTCAAATTTCTTGCTTGTTAGCATTCCAACAACGATAGATCAGTCAAACAAATCGAACGCTGTGGATTCACATCATTTGGTATTCACAGCCTGGCCATCTAGATTTGGAATAGGAAAGGAAGTTTATTACACAAAGTGTTTAACCGAAGGCCATCCATGTTTAGTTGCATTCGATTACGGAAGCGAAAACAATGTTGTGAACCAAAGTTTGGTGGAGAAACTCCAGTTTCCAGCAACCTTTCATCTGGAGCAAGCATGGATCAAATTCAGTACATGACAATGTGTGAAAGAGGTATTATGTGATATTGCTCCCATGGACTCTTGTCATCTTCTTTTGGGATGGGCATGGCTTCATTTTAAAACACTCCATCTTGATGAACGTTCCCTTTATTTGAGGCATGAGGGACATCAAAAGAAGTAGAAGTTTATGACACCAAGACAAGTCAGTAAGGATCAACGTAGGCTGAAGGAGAAAACAGAAAAAGAAAGAATAGAAAAAGAAGTAATAGAAACTGCAGAAGGAAGGGAAAATAAAGAAAAAGAAATGGAACTAGAGAAAGTTTATTCGTCAATGTTTTTTCTACTACAGTTTGCGATGTCATTTTACAGGAACAAAAGGATAAGCATGTGAAGGAAATACACGAACTTCCATGTTTGAAAAGGAATCTTGTTCATAGTGCTTTATCATGCATTTGGTCCGTCGATAAGAAGCAAATTCGTCAAAGGCAACGCATGGAATTATTTATTGTTACATATCAAGGTGGGGTACTGTTGCCAAGAAATGTTATCGACGGATTGCAACCATTGGAAAGTAACAAATATCAAGTTGAATTTGATCCTGGAAGAAGAGAATTAGTTTTAACTTGTAAAATAATAAAATTCCTTCACAAGATCGTAATAAAACCTTACTTTAAAACCAGTGTCTTAAGATTCGGGACAAATCTTCTCGAAGAAGGAAGGTATGATGTGATTTGCATATGGGTCAAATGGAGGATGACTAATGCGCCGTGTTGATGCAGTTTCTTTTATTTAAACAAGGGCCCAATGCTTTGTAAAATTGGCTGACCAAATTGTGTTTGTGCTTAACCAATTAATGGGCTTTAGTTTTGCTTTATCTTCAAGTTGAAATAAGGGTCCATATGCCAACTTAAGAACCAACCTTTGGAAGATCAAGAGGACCTTTGCTCAAAGTTTGTGGATGACTTTTGGTAGCCTTAAATTCAGTTACAACCAACCATTAAGTAGCGGATCATTATTAGCTTGAGTGGATCATTAATTAATAGCTTTAAGCGGGATGATATTGAAATTTATGTGTCTTTTGTAATTCTGACGGTTAAAGCTCCTATATAAGTTGAACCATTTTCATCAATGAAGGCAAGCTGAGTTTTATTCAGAAAATAAACGAGTTTTATCTCATCTATGTTAGTGAGAGTGATTCTCCTAAGTTCTTGAGTGATTCAAGAATCCATGAGTTTAATTAATCAAAGGTCCTTTATCCCTTTGTGTGTTTCAACTCTTAGGCTTATTTTCCATTCTTGGAAGTGTGATGTCTATCAATTTTCATTCCATCTTCTTTTATGTTTCCATTTTCTCGTTTTAAATAATTTCTCAAATTTCTTGCTTGTTAGCATTCCAACAACGATAGATCAGTCAAACGAATCGAACGCTGTGGATTCACATCATTTGGTATTCACAGCCTGGCCATCTAGATTTGGAATAGGAAAGGAAGTTTATTACACAAAGTGTTTAACCGAAGGCCATCCATGTTTAGTTGCATTCGATTACGGAAGCGAAAACAATGTTGTGAACCAAAGTTTGGTGGAGAAACTCCAGTTTCCAGCAACCTTTCATCTGGAGCAAGCATGGATCAAATTCAGTACATGACAATGTGTGAAAGAGGTATTATGTGATATTGCTCCCATGGACTCTTGTCATCTTCTTTTGGGATGGGCATGGCTTCATTTTAAAACACTCCATCTTGATGAACGTTCCCTTTATTTGAGGCATGAGGGACATCAAAAGAAGTAGAAGTTTATGACACCAAGACAAGTCAGTAAGGATCAACGTAGGCTGAAGGAGAAAACAGAAAAAGAAAGAATAGAAAAAGAAGTAATAGAAACTGCAGAAGGAAGGGAAAATAAAGAAAAAGAAATGGAACTAGAGAAAGTTTATTCGTCAATGTTTTTTCTACTACAGTTTGCGATGTCATTTTACAGGAACAAAAGGATAAGCATGTGAAGGAAATACACGAACTTCCATGTTTGAAAAGGAATCTTGTTCATAGTGCTTTATCATGCATTTGGTCCGTCGATAAGAAGCAAATTCGTCAAAGGCAACGCATGGAATTATTTATTGTTACATATCAAGGTGGGGTACTGTTGCCAAGAAATGTTATCGACGGATTGCAACCATTGGAAAGTAACAAATATCAAGTTGAATTTGATCCTGGAAGAAGAGAATTAGTTTTAACTTGTGAAATAATAAAATTCCTTCACAAGATCGTAATAAAACCTTACTTTAAAACCAGTGTCTTAAGATTCGGGACAAATCTTCTCGAAGAAGGAAGGTATGATGTGATTTGCATATGGGTCAAATGGAGGATGACTAATGTACCGTGTTGATGCAGTTTCTTTTATTTAAACAAGGGCCCAATGCTTTGTAAAATTGGCTGACCAAATTGTGTTTGTGCTTAACCAATTAATGGGCTTTAGTTTTGCTTTATCTTCAAGTTGAAATAAGGGTCCACATGCAAACTTAAGAACCAACCTTTGGAAGATCAAGAGGACCTTTGCTCAAAGTTTGTGGATGACTTTTGGTAGCCTTAAATTCAGTTACAACCAACCATTAAGTAGCGGATCATTATTAGCTTGAGTGGATCATTAATTAATAGCTTTAAGCGGGATGATATTGAAATTTATGTGTCTTTTGTAATTCTGACGGTTAAAGCTCCTATATAAGTTGAACCATTTTCATCAATGAAGGCAAGCTGAGTTTTATTCAGAAAATAAACGAGTTTTATCTCATCTATGTTAGTGAGAGTGATTCTCCTAAGTTCTTGAGTGATTCAAGAATCCATGAGTTTAATTAATCAAAGGTCCTTTATCCCTTTGTGTGTTTCAACTCTTAGGCTTATTTTCCATTCTTGGAAGTGTGATGTCTATCAATTTTCATTCCATCTTCTTTTATGTTTCCATTTTCTCGTTTTAAATAATTTCTCAAATTTCTTGCTTGTTAGCATTCCAACAACGATAGATCAGTCAAACGAATCGAACGCTGTGGATTCACATCATTTGGTATTCACAGCCTGGCCATCTAGATTTGGAATAGGAAAGGAAGTTTATTACACAAAGTGTTTAACCGAAGGCCATCCATGTTTAGTTGCATTCGATTACGGAAGCGAAAACAATGTTGTGAACCAAAGTTTGGTGGAGAAACTCCAGTTTCCAGCAACCTTTCATCTGGAGCAAGCATGGATCAAATTCAGTACATGACAATGTGTGAAAGAGGTATTATGTGATATTGCTCCCATGGACTCTTGTCATCTTCTTTTGGGATGGGCATGGCTTCATTTTAAAACACTCCATCTTGATGAACGTTCCCTTTATTTGAGGCATGAGGGACATCAAAAGAAGTAGAAGTTTATGACACCAAGACAAGTCAGTAAGGATCAACGTAGGCTGAAGGAGAAAACAGAAAAAGAAAGAATAGAAAAAGAAGTAATAGAAACTGCAGAAGGAAGGGAAAATAAAGAAAAAGAAATGGAACTAGAGAAAGTTTATTCGTCAATGTTTTTTCTACTACAGTTTGCGATGTCATTTTACAGGAACAAAAGGATAAGCATGTGAAGGAAATACACGAACTTCCATGTTTGAAAAGGAATCTTGTTCATAGTGCTTTATCATGCATTTGGTCCGTCGATAAGAAGCAAATTCGTCAAAGGCAACGCATGGAATTATTTATTGTTACATATCAAGGTGGGGTACTGTTGCCAAGAAATGTTATCGACGGATTGCAACCATTGGAAAGTAACAAATATCAAGTTGAATTTGATCCTGGAAGAAGAGAATTAGTTTTAACTTGTAAAATAATAAAATTCCTTCACAAGATCGTAATAAAACCTTACTTTAAAACCAGTGTCTTAAGATTCGGGACAAATCTTCTCGAAGAAGGAAGGTATGATGTGATTTGCATATGGGTCAAATGGAGGATGACTAATGCGCCGTGTTGATGCAGTTTCTTTTATTTAAACAAGGGCCCAATGCTTTGTAAAATTGGCTGACCAAATTGTGTTTGTGCTTAACCAATTAATGGGCTTTAGTTTTGCTTTATCTTCAAGTTGAAATAAGGGTCCATATGCCAACTTAAGAACCAACCTTTGGAAGATCAAGAGGACCTTTGCTCAAAGTTTGTGGATGACTTTTGGTAGCCTTAAATTCAGTTACAACCAACCATTAAGTAGTGGATCATTATTAGCTTGAGTGGATCATTAATTAATAGCTT
This sequence comes from Vigna unguiculata, assembly GCF_037176805.1. Taxonomy (NCBI): domain Eukaryota; kingdom Viridiplantae; phylum Streptophyta; class Magnoliopsida; order Fabales; family Fabaceae; genus Vigna; species Vigna unguiculata. The sequence continues at coordinate 22,835,593 of NC_140802.1, forward strand.
TAAGCGGGATGATATTAAAATGTATGTGTCTTTTGTATTTCTGACAGTTAAACCTCCTATATAAGTTGAACCATTTTCATCAATGAAGGCAAGCTGAGTTTTATTCAGAAAATAAACGAGTTTTATCTCATCTATCTTAGTGAGAGTGATTCTCCTAAGTTCTTGAGTGATTCAAGAATCCATGAGTTTAATTAATCAAAGGTCCTTTATCCCTTTGTGTGTTTCAACTCTTAGGCTTATCTTCCATTCTTGGAAGTGTGATGTCTATCAATTTTCATTCCATCTTCTTTTATGTTTCCATTTTCTCGTTTTAAATAATTTCTCAAATTTCTTGCTTGTTAGCATTCCAACAACGATAGATCAGTCAAACGAATCGAACGCTGTGGATTCACATCATTTGGTATTCACAGCCTGGCCATCTAGATTTGGAATAGGAAAGGAAGTTTATTACACAAAGTGTTTAACCGAAGGCCATCCATGTTTAGTTGCATTCGATTACGGAAGCGAAAACAATGTTGTGAACCAAAGTTTGGTGGAGAAACTCCAGTTTCCAGCAACCTTTCATCTGGAGCAAGCATGGATCAAATTCAGTACATGACAATGTGTGAAAGAGGTATTATGTGATATTGCTCCCATGGACTCTTGTCATCTTCTTTTGGGATGGGCATGGCTTCATTTTAAAACACTCCATCTTGATGAACGTTCCCTTTATTTGAGGCATGAGGGACATCAAAAGAAGTAGAAGTTTATGACACCAAGACAAGTCAGTAAGGATCAACGTAGGCTGAAGGAGAAAACAGAAAAAGAAAGAATAGAAAAAGAAGTAATAGAAACTGCAGAAGGAAGGGAAAATAAAGAAAAAGAAATGGAACTAGAGAAAGTTTATTCGTCAATGTTTTTTCTACTACAGTTTGCGATGTCATTTTACAGGAACAAAAGGATAAGCATGTGAAGGAAATACACGAACTTCCATGTTTGAAAAGGAATCTTGTTCATAGTGCTTTATCATGCATTTGGTCCGTCGATAAGAAGCAAATTCGTCAAAGGCAACGCATGGAATTATTTATTGTTACATATCAAGGTGGGGTACTGTTGCCAAGAAATGTTATCGACGGATTGCAACCATTGGAAAGTAACAAATATCAAGTTGAATTTGATCCTGGAAGAAGAGAATTAGTTTTAACTTGTAAAATAATAAAATTCCTTCACAAGATCGTAATAAAACCTTACTTTAAAACCAGTGTCTTAAGATTCGGGACAAATCTTCTCGAAGAAGGAAGGTATGATGTGATTTGCATATGGGTCAAATGGAGGATGACTAATGCGCCGTGTTGATGCAGTTTCTTTTATTTAAACAAGGGCCCAATGCTTTGTAAAATTGGCTGACCAAATTGTGTTTGTGCTTAACCAATTAATGGGCTTTAGTTTTGCTTTATCTTCAAGTTGAAATAAGGGTCCATATGCCAACTTAAGAACCAACCTTTGGAAGATCAAGAGGACCTTTGCTCAAAGTTTGTGGATGACTTTTGGTAGCCTTAAATTCAGTTACAACCAACCATTAAGTAGCGGATCATTATTAGCTTGAGTGGATCATTAATTAATAGCTTTAAGCGGGATGATATTGAAATTTATGTGTCTTTTGTAATTCTGACGGTTAAAGCTCCTATATAAGTTGAACCATTTTCATCAATGAAGGCAAGCTGAGTTTTATTCAGAAAATAAACGAGTTTTATCTCATCTATGTTAGTGAGAGTGATTCTCCTAAGTTCTTGAGTGATTCAAGAATCCATGAGTTTAATTAATCAAAGGTCCTTTATCCCTTTGTGTGTTTCAACTCTTAGGCTTATTTTCCATTCTTGGAAGTGTGATGTCTATCAATTTTCATTCCATCTTCTTTTATGTTTCCATTTTCTCGTTTTAAATAATTTCTCAAATTTCTTGCTTGTTAGCATTCCAACAACGATAGATCAGTCAAACGAATCGAACGCTGTGGATTCACATCATTTGGTATTCACAGCCTGGCCATCTAGATTTGGAATAGGAAAGGAAGTTTATTACACAAAGTGTTTAACCGAAGGCCATCCATGTTTAGTTGCATTCGATTACGGAAGCGAAAACAATGTTGTGAACCAAAGTTTGGTGGAGAAACTCCAGTTTCCAGCAACCTTTCATCTGGAGCAAGCATGGATCAAATTCAGTACATGACAATGTGTGAAAGAGGTATTATGTGATATTGCTCCCATGGACTCTTGTCATCTTCTTTTGGGATGGGCATGGCTTCATTTTAAAACACTCCATCTTGATGAACGTTCCCTTTATTTGAGGCATGAGGGACATCAAAAGAAGTAGAAGTTTATGACACCAAGACAAGTCAGTAAGGATCAACGTAGGCTGAAGGAGAAAACAGAAAAAGAAAGAATAGAAAAAGAAGTAATAGAAACTGCAGAAGGAAGGGAAAATAAAGAAAAAGAAATGGAACTAGAGAAAGTTTATTCGTCAATGTTTTTTCTACTACAGTTTGCGATGTCATTTTACAGGAACAAAAGGATAAGCATGTGAAGGAAATACACGAACTTCCATGTTTGAAAAGGAATCTTGTTCATAGTGCTTTATCATGCATTTGGTCCGTCGATAAGAAGCAAATTCGTCAAAGGCAACGCATGGAATTATTTATTGTTACATATCAAGGTGGGGTACTGTTGCCAAGAAATGTTATCGACGGATTGCAACCATTGGAAAGTAACAAATATCAAGTTGAATTTGATCCTGGAAGAAGAGAATTAGTTTTAACTTGTAAAATAATAAAATTCCTTCACAAGATCGTAATAAAACCTTACTTTAAAACCAGTGTCTTAAGATTCGGGACAAATCTTCTCGAAGAAGGAAGGTATGATGTGATTTGCATATGGGTCAAATGGAGGATGACTAATGCGCCGTGTTGATGCAGTTTCTTTTATTTAAACAAGGGCCCAATGCTTTGTAAAATTGGCTGACCAAATTGTGTTTGTGCTTAACCAATTAATGGGCTTTAGTTTTGCTTTATCTTCAAGTTGAAATAAGGGTCCATATGCCAACTTAAGAACCAACCTTTGGAAGATCAAGAGGACCTTTGCTCAAAGTTTGTGGATGACTTTTGGTAGCCTTAAATTCAGTTACAACCAACCATTAAGTAGCGGATCATTATTAGCTTGAGTGGATCATTAATGAATAGCTTTAAGCGGGATGATATTGAAATTTATGTGTCTTTTGTAATTCTGACGGTTAAAGCTCCTATATAAGTTGAACCATTTTCATCAATGAAGGCAAGCTGAGTTTTATTCAGAAAATAAACGAGTTTTATCTCATCTATGTTAGTGAGAGTGATTCTCCTAAGTTCTTGAGTGATTCAAGAATCCATGAGTTTAATTAATCAAAGGTCCTTTATCCCTTTGTGTGTTTCAACTCTTAGGCTTATTTTCCATTCTTGGAAGTGTGATGTCTATCAATTTTCATTCCATCTTCTTTTATGTTTCCATTTTCTCGTTTTAAATAATTTCTCAAATTTCTTGCTTGTTAGCATTCCAACAACGATAGATCAGTCAAACGAATCGAACGCTGTGGATTCACATCATTTGGTATTCACAGCCTGGCCATCTAGATTTGGAATAGGAAAGGAAGTTTATTACACAAAGTGTTTAACCGAAGGCCATCCATGTTTAGTTGCATTCGATTACGGAAGCGAAAACAATGTTGTGAACCAAAGTTTGGTGGAGAAACTCCAGTTTCCAGCAACCTTTCATCTGGAGCAAGCATGGATCAAATTCAGTACATGACAATGTGTGAAAGAGGTATTATGTGATATTGCTCCCATGGACTCTTGTCATCTTCTTTTGGGATGGGCATGGCTTCATTTTAAAACACTCCATCTTGATGAACGTTCCCTTTATTTGAGGCATGAGGGACATCAAAAGAAGTAGAAGTTTATGACACCAAGACAAGTCAGTAAGGATCAACGTAGGCTGAAGGAGAAAACAGAAAAAGAAAGAATAGAAAAAGAAGTAATAGAAACTGCAGAAGGAAGGGAAAATAAAGAAAAAGAAATGGAACTAGAGAAAGTTTATTCGTCAATGTTTTTTCTACTACAGTTTGCGATGTCATTTTACAGGAACAAAAGGATAAGCATGTGAAGGAAATACACGAACTTCCATGTTTGAAAAGGAATCTTGTTCATAGTGCTTTATCATGCATTTGGTCCGTCGATAAGAAGCAAATTCGTCAAAGGCAACGCATGGAATTATTTATTGTTACATATCAAGGTGGGGTACTGTTGCCAAGAAATGTTATCGACGGATTGCAACCATTGGAAAGTAACAAATATCAAGTTGAATTTGATCCTGGAAGAAGAGAATTAGTTTTAACTTGTGAAATAATAAAATTCCTTCACAAGATCGTAATAAAACCTTACTTTAAAACCAGTGTCTTAAGATTCGGGACAAATCTTCTCGAAGAAGGAAGGTATGATGTGATTTGCATATGGGTCAAATGGAGGATGACTAATGTACCATGTTGATGCAGTTTCTTTTATTTAAACAAGGGCCCAATGCTTTGTAAAATTGGCTGACCAAATTGTGTTTGTGCTTAACCAATTAATGGGCTTTAGTTTTGCTTTATCTTCAAGTTGAAATAAGGGTCCATATGCCAACTTAAGAACCAACCTTTGGAAGATCAAGAGGACCTTTGCTCAAAGTTTGTGGATGACTTTTGGTAGCCTTAAATTCAGTTACAACCAACCATTAAGTAGTGGATCATTATTAGCTTGAGTGGATCATTAATTAATAGCTTTAAGCGGGATGATATTGAAATGTATGTGTCTTTTGTATTTCTGACGGTTAAACCTCCTATATAAGTTGAACCATTTTCATCAATGAAGGCAAGCTGAGTTTTATTCAGAAAATAAACGAGTTTTATCTCATCTATCTTAGTGAGAGTGATTCTCCTAAGTTCTTGAGTGATTCAAGAATCCATGAGTTTAATTAATCAAAGGTCCTTTATCCCTTTGTGTGTTTCAACTCTTAGGCTTATCTTCCATTCTTGGAAGTGTGATGTCTATCAATTTTCATTCCATCTTCTTTTATGTTTCCATTTTCTCGTTTTAAATAATTTCTCAAATTTCTTGCTTGTTAGCATTCCAACAACGATAGATCAGTCAAACGAATCGAACACTGTGGATTCACATCATTTGGTATTCACAGCCTGGCCATCTAGATTTGGAATTGGAAAGGAAGTTTATTACACAAAGTGTTTAACCGAAGGCCATCCATGTTTAGTTGCATCCGATTACGGAAGCGAAAACAATGTTGTGAACCAAAGTTTGGTGGAGAAACTCCAGTTACCAGCAACCTTTCATCTAGATCAAGCATGGATCAAATTCAGTACATGGCAATGTGTGAAAGAAGTATTATGTGATATTGCTCCCATGGACTCTTGTCATCTTCTTTTGGGATGGGCATGGCTTCATTTTAAAACACTCCATCTTGATGAACGTTCCCTTTATTTGAGGCATGAGGGACATCAAAAGAAGTAGAAGTTTATGACACCAAGACAAGTCAGTAAGGATCAACGTAGGCTGAAGGAGAAAACAGAAAAAGAAAGAATAGAAAAAGAAGTAATAGAAACTGCAGAAGGAAGGGAAAATAAAGAAAAAGAAATGGAACTAGAGAAAGTTTATTCGTCAATGTTTTTTCTTCTACAGTTTGTGATGTCATTTTACAGGAACAAAAGGATAAGCATGTGAAGGAAATACACGAACTTCCATGTTTGAAAAGGAAGCTTGTTCATAGTGCTTTATCATGCATTTGGTCCGTCGATAAGAAGCAAATTCGTCAAACACAACGCATGGAATTATTTATTGTTACATATCGAGGTGGGGTACTGTTGCCAAGAAATGTTATCGACGGATTGCAACCATTGGAAAGTAACAAATATAGGGTTGAATTTGATCCTGGAAGAAGAGAATTAGTTTCAACTTGTGAAAAAATAAAATTCCTTCACAAGATCGTAATAAAAACTTACTTTAAAACTAGTGTCTTAAGATTCGGGACAAATCTTCTCGAAGAAGGAGGGTATGATGTGAATTGCATATGGGTCAAATGGAGGATGACTAATGCGCCGTGTTGATGCAGTTTCTTTTATTTAAACAAGGGCCCAATGCTTTGTAAAATTGGCTGACCAAATTGTGTTTGTGCTTAACCAATTAATGGGCTTTAGTTTTGCTTTATCTTCAAGTTGAAATAAGGGTCCATATGCCAACTTAAGAACCAACTTTTGGAAGATCAAGAGGACCTTTGCTCAAAGTTTGTGGATGACTTTTGGTAGCCTTAAATTCAGTTACAACCAACCATTAAGTAATGGATCATTATTAGCTTGAGTGGATCATTAATTAATAGCTTTAAGCGGGATGATATTGAAATGTATGTGTCTTTTGTATTTCTGACGGTTAAACCTCCTATATAAGTTGACCAATTTTCATCAATGAAGGCAAGCTGAGTTTGATTCAGAAAATAAACGAGTTTTATCTCATCTATCTTAGTGAGAGTGATTCTCCTAAGTTCTTGAGTGATTCAAGAATCCATGAGTTTAATTAATCAAAGGTCCTTTATCCCTTTCTGTGTTTCAACTCTTAGGCTTATCTTCCATTCTTGGAAGTGTGATGTCTATCAATTTTCATTCCATCTTCTTTTATGTTTCCATTTTCTCGTTTTAAATAATTTCTCAAATTTCTTGCTTGTTAGCATTCCAACAACGATAGATCAGTCAAACGAATCGAACGCTGTGGATTCACATCATTTGGTATTCACAGCCTGGCCATCTAGATTTGGAATTGGAAAGGAAGTTTATTACACAAAGTGTTTAACCGAAGGCCATCCATGTTTAGTTGCATCCGATTACGGAAGCGAAAACAATGTTGTGAACCAAAGTTTGGTGGAGAAACTCCAGTTACCAGCAACCTTTCATCTGGATCAAGCATGGATCAAATTCAGTACATGGCAATGTGTGAAAGAAGTATTATGTGATATTGCTCCCATGGACTCTTGTCATCTTCTTTTGGGATGGGCATGGCTTCATTTTAAAACACTCCATCTTGATGAACGTTCCCTTTATTTGAGGCATGAGGGACATCAAAAGAAGTAGAAGTTTATGACACCAAGACAAGTCAGTAAGGATCAACGTAGGCTGAAGGAGAAAACAGAAAAAGAAAGAATAGAAAAAGAAGTAATAGAAACTGCAGAAGGAAGGGAAAATAAAGAAAAAGAAATGGAACTAGAGAAAGTTTATTCGTCAATGTTTTTTCTTCTACAGTTTGTGATGTCATTTTACAGGAACAAAAGGATAAGCATGTGAAGGAAATACACGAACTTCCATGTTTGAAAAGGAAGCTTGTTCATTGTGCTTTATCATGCATTTGGTCCGTCGATAAGAAGCAAATTCGTCAAACACAACGCATGGAATTATTTATTGTTACATATCGAGGTGGGGTACTGTTGCCAAGAAATGTTATCGACGGATTGCAACCATTGGAAAGTAACAAATATCAAGTTGAATTTGATCCTGGAAGAAGAGAATTAGTTTCAACTTGTGAAAAAATAAAATTCCTTCACAAGATCGTAATAAAAACTTACTTTAAAACTAGTGTCTTAAGATTCGGGACAAATCTTCTCGAAGAAGGAGGGTATGATGTGAATTGCATATGGGTTAAATGGAGGATGACTAATGCGCCGTGTTGATGCAGTTTCTTTTATTTAAACAAGGGCCCAATGCTTTGTAAAATTGGCTGACCAAATTGTGTTTGTGCTTAACCAATTAATGGGCTTTAGTTTTGCTTTATCTTCAAGTTGAAATAAGGGTCCATATGCCAACTCAAGAACCAACCTTTGGAAGATCAAGAGGACCTTTGCTCAAAGTTTGTGGATGACTTTTGGTAGCCTTAAATTCAGTTACAACCAACCATTAAGTAGCGGATCATTATTAGCTTGAGTGGATCATTAATGAATAGCTTTAAGCGGGATGATATTGAAATTTATGTGTCTTTTGTAATTCTGATGGTTAAAGCTCCTATATAAGTTGAACCATTTTCATCAATGAAGGCAAGCTGAGTTTTATTCAGAAAATAAACGAGTTTTATCTCATCTATCTTAGTGAGAGTGATTCTCCTAAGTTCTTGAGTGATTCAAGAATCCATGAGTTTAATTAATCAAAGGTCCTTTATCCCTTTGTGTGTTTCAACTCTTAGGCTTATCTTCCATTCTTGGAAGTGTGATGTCTATCAATTTTCATTCCATCTTCTTTTATGTTTCCATTTTCTCGTTTTAAATAATTTCTCAAATTTCTTGCTTGTTAGCATTCCAACAACGATAGATCAGTCAAACGAATCGAACGCTGTGGATTCACATCATTTGGTATTCATAGCCTGGCCATCTAGATTTGGAATTGGAAAGGAAGTTTATTACACAAAGTGTTTAACCGAAGGCCATCCATGTTTAGTTGCATCCGATTACGGAAGCGAAAACAATGTTGTGAACCAAAGTTTGGTGGAGAAACTCCAGTTACCAGCAACCTTTCATCTGGATCAAGCATGGATCAAATTCAGTACATGGCAATGTGTGAAAGAAGTATTATGTGATATTGCTCCCATGGACTCTTGTCATCTTCTTTTGGGATGGGCATGGCTTCATTTTAAAACACTCCATCTTGATGAACGTTCCCTTTATTTGAGGCATGAGGGACATCAAAAGAAGTAGAAGTTTATGACAGCAAGACAAGTCAATAAGGATCAACGTAGGCTGAAGGAGAAAACAGAAAAAGAAAGAATAGAAAAAGAAGTAATAGAAACTGCAGAAGGAAGGGAAAATAAAGAAAAAGAAATGGAACTAGAGAAAGTTTATTCGTCAATGTTTTTTCTACTACAGTTTGCGATGTCATTTTACAGGAACAAAAGGATAAGCATGTGAAGGAAATACACGAACTTCCATGTTTGAAAAGGAATCTTGTTCATAGTGCTTTATCATGCATTTGGTCCGTCGATAAGAAGCAAATTCGTCAAAGGCAACGCATGGAATTATTTATTGTTACATATCAAGGTGGGGTACTGTTGCCAAGAAATGTTATCGACGGATTGCAACCATTGGAAAGTAACAAATATCAAGTTGAATTTGATCCTGGAAGAAGAGAATTAGTTTTAACTTGTGAAATAATAAAATTCCTTCACAAGATCGTAATAAAACCTTACTTTAAAACCAGTGTCTTAAGATTCGGGACAAATCTTCTCGAAGAAGGAAGGTATGATGTGATTTGCATATGGGTCAAATGGAGGATGACTAATGTACCATGTTGATGCAGTTTCTTTTATTTAAACAAGGGCCCAATGCTTTGTAAAATTGGCTGACCAAATTGTGTTTGTGCTTAAGCAATTAATGGGCTTTAGTTTTGTTTTATCTTCAAGTTGAAATAAAGGTCCATATGCCAACTTAAGAACCAACTTTTGGAAGATCAAGAGGACCTTTGCTCAAAGTTTGTGGATGACTTTTGGTAGCCTTAAATTCAGTTACAACCAACCATTAAGTAGTGGATCATTATTAGCTTGAGTGGATCATTAATTAATAGCTTTAAGCGGGATGATATTGAAATGTATGTGTCTTTTGTATTTCTGACGGTTAAACCTCCTATATAAGTTGAACCATTTTCATCAATGAAGGCAAGCTGAGTTTTATTCAGAAAATAAACGAGTTTTATCTCATCTATCTTAGTGAGAGTGATTCTCCTAAGTTCTTGAGTGATTCAAGAATCCATGAGTTTAATTAATCAAAGGTCCTTTATCCCTTTGTGTGTTTCAACTCTTAGGCTTATCTTCCATTCTTGGAAGTGTGATGTCTATCAATTTTCATTCCATCTTCTTTTATGTTTCCATTTTCTCGTTTTAAATAATTTCTCAAATTTCTTGCTTGTTAGCATTCCAACAACGATAGATCAGTCAAACGAATCGAACACTGTGGATTCACATCATTTGGTATTCACAGCCTGGCCATCTAGATTTGGAATTGGAAAGGAAGTTTATTACACAAAGTGTTTAACCGAAGGCCATCCATGTTTAGTTGCATCCGATTACGGAAGCGAAAACAATGTTGTGAACCAAAGTTTGGTGGAGAAACTCCAGTTACCAGCAACCTTTCATCTAGATCAAGCATGGATCAAATTCAGTACATGGCAATGTGTGAAAGAAGTATTATGTGATATTGCTCCCATGGACTCTTGTCATCTTCTTTTGGGATGGGCATGGCTTCATTTTAAAACACTCCATCTTGATGAACGTTCCCTTTATTTGAGGCATGAGGGACATCAAAAGAAGTAGAAGTTTATGACACCAAGACAAGTCAGTAAGGATCAACGTAGGCTGAAGGAGAAAACAGAAAAAGAAAGAATAGAAAAAGAAGTAATAGAAACTGCAGAAGGAAGGGAAAATAAAGAAAAAGAAATGGAACTAGAGAAAGTTTATTCGTCAATGTTTTTTCTTCTACAGTTTGTGATGTCATTTTACAGGAACAAAAGGATAAGCATGTGAAGGAAATACACGAACTTCCATGTTTGAAAAGGAAGCTTGTTCATAGTGCTTTATCATGCATTTGGTCCGTCGATAAGAAGCAAATTCGTCAAACACAACGCATGGAATTATTTATTGTTACATATCGAGGTGGGGTACTGTTGCCAAGAAATGTTATCGACGGATTGCAACCATTGGAAAGTAACAAATATAGGGTTGAATTTGATCCTGGAAGAAGAGAATTAGTTTCAACTTGTGAAAAAATAAAATTCCTTCACAAGATCGTAATAAAAACTTACTTTAAAACTAGTGTCTTAAGATTCGGGACAAATCTTCTCGAAGAAGGAGGGTATGATGTGAATTGCATATGGGTCAAATGGAGGATGACTAATGCGCCGTGTTGATGCAGTTTCTTTTATTTAAACAAGGGCCCAATGCTTTGTAAAATTGGCTGACCAAATTGTGTTTGTGCTTAACCAATTAATGGGCTTTAGTTTTGCTTTATCTTCAAGTTGAAATAAGGGTCCATATGCCAACTTAAGAACCAACTTTTGGAAGATCAAGAGGACCTTTGCTCAAAGTTTGTGGATGACTTTTGGTAGCCTTAAATTCAGTTACAACCAACCATTAAGTAATGGATCATTATTAGCTTGAGTGGATCATTAATTAATAGCTTTAAGCGGGATGATATTGAAATGTATGTGTCTTTTGTATTTCTGACGGTTAAACCTCCTATATAAGTTGACCAATTTTCATCAATGAAGGCAAGCTGAGTTTGATTCAGAAAATAAACGAGTTTTATCTCATCTATCTTAGTGAGAGTGATTCTCCTAAGTTCTTGAGTGATTCAAGAATCCATGAGTTTAATTAATCAAAGGTCCTTTATCCCTTTCTGTGTTTCAACTCTTAGGCTTATCTTCCATTCTTGGAAGTGTGATGTCTATCAATTTTCATTCCATCTTCTTTTATGTTTCCATTTTCTCGTTTTAAATAATTTCTCAAATTTCTTGCTTGTTAGCATTCCAACAACGATAGATCAGTCAAACGAATCGAACGCTGTGGATTCACATCATTTGGTATTCACAGCCTGGCCATCTAGATTTGGAATTGGAAAGGAAGTTTATTACACAAAGTGTTTAACCGAAGGCCATCCATGTTTAGTTGCATCCGATTACGGAAGCGAAAACAATGTTGTGAACCAAAGTTTGGTGGAGAAACTCCAGTTACCAGCAACCTTTCATCTGGATCAAGCATGGATCAAATTCAGTACATGGCAATGTGTGAAAGAAGTATTATGTGATATTGCTCCCATGGACTCTTGTCATCTTCTTTTGGGATGGGCATGGCTTCATTTTAAAACACTCCATCTTGATGAACGTTCCCTTTATTTGAGGCATGAGGGACATCAAAAGAAGTAGAAGTTTATGACACCAAGACAAGTCAGTAAGGATCAACGTAGGCTGAAGGAGAAAACAGAAAAAGAAAGAATAGAAAAAGAAGTAATAGAAACTGCAGAAGGAAGGGAAAATAAAGAAAAAGAAATGGAACTAGAGAAAGTTTATTCGTCAATGTTTTTTCTTCTACAGTTTGTGATGTCATTTTACAGGAACAAAAGGATAAGCATGTGAAGGAAATACACGAACTTCCATGTTTGAAAAGGAAGCTTGTTCATTGTGCTTTATCATGCATTTGGTCCGTCGATAAGAAGCAAATTCGTCAAACACAACGCATGGAATTATTTATTGTTACATATCGAGGTGGGGTACTGTTGCCAAGAAATGTTATCGACGGATTGCAACCATTGGAAAGTAACAAATATCAAGTTGAATTTGATCCTGGAAGAAGAGAATTAGTTTCAACTTGTGAAAAAATAAAATTCCTTCACAAGATCGTAATAAAAACTTACTTTAAAACTAGTGTCTTAAGATTCGGGACAAATCTTCTCGAAGAAGGAGGGTATGATGTGAATTGCATATGGGTTAAATGGAGGATGACTAATGCGCCGTGTTGATGCAGTTTCTTTTATTTAAACAAGGGCCCAATGCTTTGTAAAATTGGCTGACCAAATTGTGTTTGTGCTTAACCAATTAATGGGCTTTAGTTTTGCTTTATCTTCAAGTTGAAATAAGGGTCCATATGCCAACTCAAGAACCAACCTTTGGAAGATCAAGAGGACCTTTGCTCAAAGTTTGTGGATGACTTTTGGTAGCCTTAAATTCAGTTACAACCAACCATTAAGTAGCGGATCATTATTAGCTTGAGTGGATCATTAATGAATAGCTTTAAGCGGGATGATATTGAAATTTATGTGTCTTTTGTAATTCTGATGGTTAAAGCTCCTATATAAGTTGAACCATTTTCATCAATGAAGGCAAGCTGAGTTTTATTCAGAAAATAAACGAGTTTTATCTCATCTATCTTAGTGAGAGTGATTCTCCTAAGTTCTTGAGTGATTCAAGAATCCATGAGTTTAATTAATCAAAGGTCCTTTATCCCTTTGTGTGTTTCAACTCTTAGGCTTATCTTCCATTCTTGGAAGTGTGATGTCTATCAATTTTCATTCCATCTTCTTTTATGTTTCCATTTTCTCGTTTTAAATAATTTCTCAAATTTCTTGCTTGTTAGCATTCCAACAACGATAGATCAGTCAAACGAATCGAACGCTGTGGATTCACATCATTTGGTATTCATAGCCTGGCCATCTAGATTTGGAATTGGAAAGGAAGTTTATTACACAAAGTGTTTAACCGAAGGCCATCCATGTTTAGTTGCATCCGATTACGGAAGCGAAAACAATGTTGTGAACCAAAGTTTGGTGGAGAAACTCCAGTTACCAGCAACCTTTCATCTGGATCAAGCATGGATCAAATTCAGTACATGGCAATGTGTGAAAGAAGTATTATGTGATATTGCTCCCATGGACTCTTGTCATCTTCTTTTGGGATGGGCATGGCTTCATTTTAAAACACTCCATCTTGATGAACGTTCCCTTTATTTGAGGCATGAGGGACATCAAAAGAAGTAGAAGTTTATGACACCAAGACAAGTCAGTAAGGATCAACGTAGGCTGAAGGAGAAAACAGAAAAAGAAAGAATAGAAAAAGAAGTAATAGAAACTGCAGAAGGAAGGGAAAATAAAGAAAAAGAAATGGAACTAGAGAAAGTTTATTCGTCAATGTTTTTTCTTCTACAGTTTGTGATGTCATTTTACAGGAACAAAAGGATAAGCATGTGAAGGAAATACACGAACTTCCATGTTTGAAAAGGAAGCTTGTTCATTGTGCTTTATCATGCATTTGGTCCGTCGATAAGAAGCAAATTCGTCAAACACAACGCATGGAATTATTTATTGTTACATATCGAGGTGGGGTACTGTTGCCAAGAAATGTTATCGACGGATTGCAACCATTGGAAAGTAACAAATATCAAGTTGAATTTGATCCTGGAAGAAGAGAATTAGTTTCAACTTGTGAAAAAATAAAATTCCTTCACAAGATCGTAATAAAAACTTACTTTAAAACTAGTGTCTTAAGATTCGGGACAAATCTTCTCGAAGAAGGAGGGTATGATGTGAATTGCATATGGGTTAAATGGAGGATGACTAATGCGCCGTGTTGATGCAGTTTCTTTTATTTAAACAAGGGCCCAATGCTTTGTAAAATTGGCTGACCAAATTGTGTTTGTGCTTAACCAATTAATGGGCTTTAGTTTTGCTTTATCTTCAAGTTGAAATAAGGGTCCATATGCCAACTCAAGAACCAACCTTTGGAAGATCAAGAGGACCTTTGCTCAAAGTTTGTGGATGACTTTTGGTAGCCTTAAATTCAGTTACAACCAACCATTAAGTAGCGGATCATTATTAGCTTGAGTGGATCATTAATGAATAGCTTTAAGCGGGATGATATTGAAATTTATGTGTCTTTTGTAATTCTGATGGTTAAAGCTCCTATATAAGTTGAACCATTTTCATCAATGAAGGCAAGCTGAGTTTTATTCAGAAAATAAACGAGTTTTATCTCATCTATCTTAGTGAGAGTGATTCTCCTAAGTTCTTGAGTGATTCAAGAATCCATGAGTTTAATTAATCAAAGGTCCTTTATCCCTTTGTGTGTTTCAACTCTTAGGCTTATCTTCCATTCTTGGAAGTGTGATGTCTATCAATTTTCATTCCATCTTCTTTTATGTTTCCATTTTCTCGTTTTAAATAATTTCTCAAATTTCTTGCTTGTTAGCATTCCAACAACGATAGATCAGTCAAACGAATCGAACGCTGTGGATTCACATCATTTGGTATTCATAGCCTGGCCATCTAGATTTGGAATTGGAAAGGAAGTTTATTACACAAAGTGTTTAACCGAAGGCCATCCATGTTTAGTTGCATCCGATTACGGAAGCGAAAACAATGTTGTGAACCAAAGTTTGGTGGAGAAACTCCAGTTACCAGCAACCTTTCATCTGGATCAAGCATGGATCAAATTCAGTACATGGCAATGTGTGAAAGAAGTATTATGTGATATTGCTCCCATGGACTCTTGTCATCTTCTTTTGGGATGGGCATGGCTTCATTTTAAAACACTCCATCTTGATGAACGTTCCCTTTATTTGAGGCATGAGGGACATCAAAAGAAGTAGAAGTTTATGACACCAAGACAAGTCAGTAAGGATCAACGTAGGCTGAAGGAGAAAACAGAAAAAGAAAGAATAGAAAAAGAAGTAATAGAAACTGCAGAAGGAAGGGAAAATAAAGAAAAAGAAATGGAACTAGAGAAAGTTTATTCGTCAATGTTTTTTCTTCTACAGTTTGTGATGTCATTTTACAGGAACAAAAGGATAAGCATGTGAAGGAAATACACGAACTTCCATGTTTGAAAAGGAAGCTTGTTCATTGTGCTTTATCATGCATTTGGTCCGTCGATAAGAAGCAAATTCGTCAAACACAACGCATGGAATTATTTATTGTTACATATCGAGGTGGGGTACTGTTGCCAAGAAATGTTATCGACGGATTGCAACCATTGGAAAGTAACAAATATCAAGTTGAATTTGATCCTGGAAGAAGAGAATTAGTTTCAACTTGTGAAAAAATAAAATTCCTTCACAAGATCGTAATAAAAACTTACTTTAAAACTAGTGTCTTAAGATTCGGGACAAATCTTCTCGAAGAAGGAGGGTATGATGTGAATTGCATATGGGTCAAATGGAGGATGACTAATGCGCCGTGTTGATGCAGTTTCTTTTATTTAAACAAGGGCCCAATGCTTTGTAAAATTGGCTGACCAAATTGTGTTTGTGCTTAACCAATTAATGGGCTTTAGTTTTGCTTTATCTTCAAGTTGAAATAAGGGTCCATATGCCAACTCAAGAACCAACCTTTGGAAGATCAAGAGGACCTTTGCTCAAAGTTTGTGGATGACTTTTGGTAGCCTTAAATTCAGTTACAACCAACCATTAAGTAGCGGATCATTATTAGCTTGAGTGGATCATTAATGAATAGCTTTAAGCGGGATGATATTGAAATTTATGTGTCTTTTGTAATTCTGATGGTTAAAGCTCCTATATAAGTTGAACCATTTTCATCAATGAAGGCAAGCTGAGTTTTATTCAGAAAATAAACGAGTTTTATCTCATCTATCTTAGTGAGAGTGATTCTCCTAAGTTCTTGAGTGATTCAAGAATCCATGAGTTTAATTAATCAAAGGTCCTTTATCCCTTTGTGTGTTTCAACTCTTAGGCTTATCTTCCATTCTTGGAAGTGTGATGTCTATCAATTTTCATTCCATCTTCTTTTATGTTTCCATTTTCTCGTTTTAAATAATTTCTCAAATTTCTTGCTTGTTAGCATTCCAACAACGATAGATCAGTCAAACGAATCGAACGCTGTGGATTCACATCATTTGGTATTCATAGCCTGGCCATCTAGATTTGGAATTGGAAAGGAAGTTTATTACACAAAGTGTTTAACCGAAGGCCATCCATGTTTAGTTGCATCCGATTACGGAAGCGAAAACAATGTTGTGAACCAAAGTTTGGTGGAGAAACTCCAGTTACCAGCAACCTTTCATCTGGATCAAGCATGGATCAAATTCAGTACATGGCAATGTGTGAAAGAAGTATTATGTGATATTGCTCCCATGGACTCTTGTCATCTTCTTTTGGGATGGGCATGGCTTCATTTTAAAACACTCCATCTTGATGAACGTTCCCTTTATTTGAGGCATGAGGGACATCAAAAGAAGTAGAAGTTTATGACACCAAGACAAGTCAGTAAGGATCAACGTAGGCTGAAGGAGAAAACAGAAAAAGAAAGAATAGAAAAAGAAGTAATAGAAACTGCAGAAGGAAGGGAAAATAAAGAAAAAGAAATGGAACTAGAGAAAGTTTATTCGTCAATGTTTTTTCTTCTACAGTTTGTGATGTCATTTTACAGGAACAAAAGGATAAGCATGTGAAGGAAATACACGAACTTCCATGTTTGAAAAGGAAGCTTGTTCATAGTGCTTTATCATGCATTTGGTCCGTCGATAAGAAGCAAATTCGTCAAACACAACGCATGGAATTATTTATTGTTACATATCGAGGTGGGGTACTGTTGCCAAGAAATGTTATCGACGGATTGCAACCATTGGAAAGTAACAAATATAGGGTTGAATTTGATCCTGGAAGAAGAGAATTAGTTTCAACTTGTGAAAAAATAAAATTCCTTCACAAGATCGTAATAAAAACTTACTTTAAAACTAGTGTCTTAAGATTCGGGACAAATCTTCTCGAAGAAGGAGGGTATGATGTGAATTGCATATGGGTCAAATGGAGGATGACTAATGCGCCGTGTTGATGCAGTTTCTTTTATTTAAACAAGGGCCCAATGCTTTGTAAAATTGGCTGACCAAATTGTGTTTGTGCTTAACCAATTAATGGGCTTTAGTTTTGCTTTATCTTCAAGTTGAAATAACGGTCCATATGCCAACTTAAGAACCAACCTTTGGAAGATCAAGAGGACCTTTGCTCAAAGTTTGTGGATGACTTTTGGTAGCCTTAAATTCAGTTACAACCAACCATTAAGTAGCGGATCATTATTAGCTTGAGTGGATCATTAATGAATAGCTTTAAGCGGGATGATATTGAAATTTATGTGTCTTTTGTAATTCTGATGGTTAAAGCTCCTATATAAGTTGAACCATTTTCATCAATGAAGGCAAGCTGAGTTTTATTCAGAAAATAAACGAGTTTTATCTCATCTATCTTAGTGAGAGTGATTCTCCTAAGTTCTTGAGTGATTCAAGAATCCATGAGTTTAATTAATCAAAGGTCCTTTATCCCTTTGTGTGTTTCAACTCTTAGGCTTATCTTCCATTCTTGGAAGTGTGATGTCTATCAATTTTCATTCCATCTTCTTTTATGTTTCCATTTTCTCGTTTTAAATAATTTCTCAAATTTCTTGCTTGTTAGCATTCCAACAACGATAGATCAGTCAAACGAATCGAACGCTGTGGATTCACATCATTTGGTATTCACAGCCTGGCCATCTAGATTTGGAATTGGAAAGGAAGTTTATTACACAAAGTGTTTAACCGAAGGCCATCCATGTTTAGTTGCATCCGATTACGGAAGCGAAAACAATGTTGTGAACCAAAGTTTGGTGGAGAAACTCCAGTTACCAGCAACCTTTCATCTGGATCAAGCATGGATCAAATTCAGTACATGGCAATGTGTGAAAGAAGTATTATGTGATATTGCTCCCATGGACTCTTGTCATCTTCTTTTGGGATGGGCATGGCTTCATTTTAAAACACTCCATCTTGATGAACGTTCCCTTTATTTGAGGCATGAGGGACATCAAAAGAAGTAGAAGTTTATGACACCAAGACAAGTCAGTAAGGATCAACGTAGGCTGAAGGAGAAAACAGAAAAAGAAAGAATAGAAAAAGAAGTAATAGAAACTGCAGAAGGAAGGGAAAATAAAGAAAAAGAAATGGAACTAGAGAAAGTTTATTCGTCAATGTTTTTTCTTCTACAGTTTGTGATGTCATTTTACAGGAACAAAAGGATAAGCATGTGAAGGAAATACACGAACTTCCATGTTTGAAAAGGAAGCTTGTTCATAGTGCTTTATCATGCATTTGGTCCGTCGATAAGAAGCAAATTCGTCAAACACAACGCATGGAATTATTTATTGTTACATATCGAGGTGGGGTACTGTTGCCAAGAAATGTTATCGACGGATTGCAACCATTGGAAAGTAACAAATATAGGGTTGAATTTGATCCTGGAAGAAGAGAATTAGTTTCAACTTGTGAAAAAATAAAATTCCTTCACAAGATCGTAATAAAAACTTACTTTAAAACTAGTGTCTTAAGATTCGGGACAAATCTTCTCGAAGAAGGAGGGTATGATGTGAATTGCATATGGGTCAAATGGAGGATGACTAATGCGCCGTGTTGATGCAGTTTCTTTTATTTAAACAAGGGCCCAATGCTTTGTAAAATTGGCTGACCAAATTGTGTTTGTGCTTAACCAATTAATGGGCTTTAGTTTTGCTTTATCTTCAAGTTGAAATAAGGGTCCATATGCCAACTTAAGAACCAACCTTTGGAAGATCAAGAGGACCTTTGCTCAAAGTTTGTGGATGACTTTTGGTAGCCTTAAATTCAGTTACAACCAACCATTAAGTAGCGGATCATTATTAGCTTGAGTGGATCATTAATGAATAGCTTTAAGCGGGATGATATTGAAATTTATGTGTCTTTTGTAATTCTGATGGTTAAAGCTCCTATATAAGTTGAACCATTTTCATCAATGAAGGCAAGCTGAGTTTTATTCAGAAAATAAACGAGTTTTATCTCATCTATCTTAGTGAGAGTGATTCTCCTAAGTTCTTGAGTGATTCAAGAATCCATGAGTTTAATTAATCAAAGGTCCTTTATCCCTTTGTGTGTTTCAACTCTTAGGCTTATCTTCCATTCTTGGAAGTGTGATGTCTATCAATTTTCATTCTATCTTCTTTTATGTTTCCATTTTCTCGTTTTAAATAATTTCTCAAATTTCTTGCTTGTTAGCATTCCAACAACGATAGATCAGTCAAACGAATCGAACGCTGTGGATTCACATCATTTGGTATTCACAGCCTGGCCATCTAGATTTGGAATTGGAAAGGAAGTTTATTACACAAAGTGTTTAACCGAAGGCCATCCATGTTTAGTTGCATCCGATTACGGAAGCGAAAACAATGTTGTGAACCAAAGTTTGGTGGAGAAACTCCAGTTACCAGCAACCTTTCATCTGGATCAAGCATGGATCAAATTCAGTACATGGCAATGTGTGAAAGAAGTATTATGTGATATTGCTCCCATGGACTCTTGTCATCTTCTTTTGGGATGGGCATGGCTTCATTTTAAAACACTCCATCTTGATGAACGTTCCCTTTATTTGAGGCATGAGGGACATCAAAAGAAGTAGAAGTTTATGACACCAAGACAAGTCAGTAAGGATCAACGTAGGCTGAAGGAGAAAACAGAAAAAGAAAGAATAGAAAAAGAAGTAATAGAAACTGCAGAAGGAAGGGAAAATAAAGAAAAAGAAATGGAACTAGAGAAAGTTTATTCGTCAATGTTTTTCCTTCTACAGTTTGTGATGTCATTTTACAGGAACAAAAGGATAAGCATGTGAAGGAAATACACAAACTTCCATGTTTGAAAAGGAAGCTTGTTCATAGTGCTTTATCATGCATTTGGTCCGTCGATAAGAAGCAAATTCGTCAAACACAACGCATGGAATTATTTATTGTTACATATCGAGGTGGGGTACTGTTGCCAAGAAATGTTATCGACGGATTGCAACCATTTGAAAGTAACAAATATCAAGTTGAATTTGATCCTGGAAGAAGAGAATTAGTTTCAACTTGTGAAAAAATAAAATTCCTTCACAAGATCGTAATAAAAACTTACTTTAAAACTAGTGTCTTAAGATTCGGGACAAATCTTCTCGAAGAAGGAGGGTATGATGTGAATTGCATATGGGTCAAATGGAGGATGACTAATGCGCCGTGTTGATGCAGTTTCTTTTATTTAAACAAGGGCCCAATGCTTTGTAAAATTGGCTGACCAAATTGTGTTTGTGCTTAACCAATTAATGGGCTTTAGTTTTGCTTTATCTTCAAGTTGAAATAAGGGTCCATATGCCAACTCAAGAACCAACCTTTGGAAGATCAAGAGGACCTTTGCTCAAAGTTTGTGGATGACTTTTGGTAGCCTTAAATTCAGTTACAACCAACCATTAAGTAGCGGATCATTATTAGCTTGAGTGGATCATTAATGAATAGCTTTAAGCGGGATGATATTGAAATTTATGTGTCTTTTGTAATTCTGATGGTTAAAGCTCCTATATAAGTTGAACCATTTTCATCAATGAAGGCAAGCTGAGTTTTATTCAGAAAATAAACGAGTTTTATCTCATCTATTTTAGTGAGAGTGATTCTCCTAAGTTCTTGACTGATTCAAGAATCCATGAGTTTAATTAATCAAAGGTCCTTTATCCCTTTGTGTGTTTCAACTCTTAGGCTTATCTTCCATTCTTGGAAGTGTGATGTCTATCAATTTTCATTCCATCTTCTTTTATGTTTCCATTTTCTCGTTTTAAATAATTTCTCAAATTTCTTGCTTGTTAGCATTCCAACAACGATAGATCAATCAAACGAATCGAACGCTGTGGATTCACATCATTTGGTATTCATAGTCTGGCCATCTAGATTTGGAATTGGAAAGGAAGTTTATTACACAAAGTGTTTAACCGAAGGCCATCCATGTTTAGTTGCATTCGATTACGGAAGCAAAAACAATGTTGTGAACCAAAGTTTGGTGGAGAAACTCCAGTTACCAGCAACCTTTCATCTGGATCAAGCATGGATCAAATTCAGTACATGGCAATGTGTGAAAGAAGTATTATGTGATATTGCTCCCAAGGACTCTTGTCATCTTCTTTTGGGATGGGCATGGCTTCATTTTAAAACACTCCATCTTGATGAACGTTCCCTTTATTTAAGGCATGAGGGACATCAAAAGAAGTAGAAGTTTATGACACCAAGACAAGTCAGTAAGGATCAACGTAGGCTGAAGGAGAAAACAGAAAAAGAAAGAATAGAAAAAGAAGTAATAGAAACTGCAAAAGGAAGGGAAAATAAAGAAAAAGAAATGGAACTAGAGAAAGTTTATTCGTCAATGTTTTTTCTTCTACCGTTTGTGATGTCATTTTACAGGAACAAAAGGATAAGCATGTGAAGGAAATACACGAACTTCCATGTTTGAAAAGGAAGCTTGTTCATTGTGCTTTATCATGCATTTGGTCCGTCGATAAGAAGCAAATTCGTCAAACACAACGCATGGAATTATTTATTGTTACATATCGAGGTGGGGTACTGTTGCCAAGAAATGTTATCGACGGATTGCAACCATTGGAAAGTAACAAATATCAAGTTGAATTTGATCCTGGAAGAAGAGAATTAGTTTCAACTTGTGAAAAAATAAAATTCCTTCACAAGATCGTAATAAAAACTTACTTTAAAACTAGTGTCTTAAGATTCGGGACAAATCTTCTCGAAGAAGGAGGGTATGATGTGAATTGCATATGGGTCAAATGGAGGATGAGTAATGCGCCGTGTTGATGCAGTTTCTTTTATTTAAACAAGGGCCCAATGCTTTGTAAAATTGGCTGACCAAATTGTGTTTGTGCTTAACCAATTAATGGGCTTTAGTTTTGCTTTATCTTCAAGTTGAAATAAGGGTCCATATGCCAACTTACGAACCAACCTTTGGAAGATCAAGAGGACCTTTGCTCAAAGTTTGTGGATGACTTTTGGTAGCCTTAAATTCAGTTACAACCAACCATTAAGTAGCGGATCATTATTAGCTTGAGTGGATCATTAATGAATAGCTTTAAGCGGGATGATATTGAAATTTATGTGTCTTTTGTAATTCTGATGGTTAAAGCTCCTATATAAGTTGAACCATTTTCATCAATGAAGGCAAGCTGAGTTTTATTCAGAAAATAAACGAGTTTTATCTCATCTAACTTAGTGAGAGTGATTCTCCTAAGTTCTTGAATTATTCAAGAATCCATGAGTTTAATTAATGAAAGGTCCTTTATCCCTTTGTGTGTTTCAACTCTTAGGCTTATCTTCCATTCTTGGAAGTGTGATGTCTATCAATTTTCATTCCATTTTCTCGTTTTAAATAATTTCTCAAATTTCTTGCTTGTTAGCATTCCAACAACGATAGATCAGTCAAACGAATCGAACGCTGTGGATTCACATCATTTGGTATTCACAGCATGGCCATCTAGATTTGGAATAGGAAAGGAAGTTTATTACACAATCTGTTTAACCGCAGGCCATCCATGTTTAGTTGCATTCGATTACGGAAGCGAAAACAATGTTGTGAACCAAAGTTTGGTGGAGAAACTCCAGTTACCAGAAACCTTTCATCTGACTCAAGCATGGATCAAATTCAGTGCATGGCAATGTGTGAAAGAAGTATGATGTGATATTGCTCCCATGGACTCTTGTCATCTTCTTTTGGGATGGGCATGGCTTCATTTTAAAACACTCCATCTTGATGAACGTTCCCTTTATTTGAGGCATGAGGGACATCAAAAGAAGTAGAAGTTTATGACACCAAGACAAGTCAGTAAGGATCAACGTAGGCTGAAGGAGAAAACAGAAAAAGAAAGAATAGAAAAAGAAGTAATAGAAACTGCAGAAGGAAGGGAAAATAAAGAAAAAGAAATGGAACTAGAGAAAGTTTATTCGTCAATGTTTTTTCTTCTACAGTTTGTGATGTCATTTTACAGGAACAAAAGGATAAGCATGTGAAGGAAATACACGAACTTCCATGTTTGAAAAGGAAGCTTGTTCATAGTGCTTTATCATGCATTTGGTTCGTCGATAAGAAGCAAATTCGTCAAACACAACGCATGGAATTATTTATTGTTACATATCAAGGTGGGGTACTGTTGCCAAGAAATGTTATCGACGGATTGCAACCATTGGAAAGTAACAAATATCAAGTTGAATTTGATCCTGGAAGAAAAGAATTAGTTTCAACTTGTGAAAAAATAAAATTCTTTCACAAGATCGTAATAAAAACTTACTTTAAAACTAGTGTCTTAAGATTCGGGACAAATCTTCTCGAAGAAGGAGGGTATGATGTGAATTGCATATGGGTCAAATGGAGGATGACTAATGCGCCGTGTTGATGCAGTTTCTTTTATTTAAACAAGGGCCCAATGCTTTGTAAAATTGGCTGACCAAATTGTGTTTGTGCTTAACCAATTAATGGGCTTTAGTTTTGCTTTATCTTCAAGTTGAAATAAGGGTCCATATGCCAACTTAAGAACCAACCTTTGGAAGATCAAGAGGACCTTTGCTCAAAGTTTGTGGATGACTTTTGGTAGCCTTAAATTCAGTTACAACCAACCATTAAGTAGCGGATCATTATTTGCTTGAGTGGATCATTAATTAATAGCTTTAAGCGGGATGATATTGAAATTTATGTGTCTTTTTTAATTCTGATGGTTAAAGCTCCTATATAAGTTGAACCATTTTCATCAATGAAGGCAAGCTGAGCTTTATTCAGAAAATAAACGAGTTTTATCTCATCTAACTTAGTGAGAGTGATTCTCCTAAGTTCTTGAATCATTCAAGAATCCATGAGTTTAATTAATGAAAGGTCCTTTATCCCTTTGTGTGTTTCAACTCTTAGGCTTATCTTCCATTCTTGGAAGTGTGATGTCTATCAATTTTCATTCCATTTTCTCGTTTTAAATAATTTCTCAAATTTCTTGCTTGTTAGCATTCCAACAACGATAGATCAGTCAAACGAATCGAACGTTGTGGATTCACATCATTTGGTATTCACAGCATGGCCATCTAGATTTGGAATAGGAAAGGAAGTTTATTACACAATCTGTTTAACCGCAGGCCATCCATGTTTAGTTGCATTCGATTACGGAAGCGGAAAGAATGTTGTGAACCAAAGTTTGGTGGAGAAACTCCAGTTACCAGAAACCTTTCATCTGAATCAAGCATGGATCAAATTCAGTGCATGGCAATGTGTGAAAGAAGTATGATGTGATATTGCTCCCATGGACTTTTGTCATCTTCTTTTGGGATGGACATGGCTTCATTTTAAAACACTCCATCTTGATGAACGTTCCCTTTATTTGAGGCATGAGGGACATCAAAAGAAGTAGAAGTTTATGACACCAAGACAAGTCAGTAAGGATCAACGTAGGCTGAAGGAGAAAACAGAAAAAGAAAGAATAGAAAAAGAAGTAATAGAAACTGCAGAAGGAAGGGAAAATAAAGAAAAAGAAATGGAACTAGAGAAAGTTTATTCGTCAATGTTTTTTCTTCTACAGTTTGTGATGTCATTTTACAGGAACAAAAGGATAAGCATGTGAAGGAAATACACGAACTTCCATGTTTGAAAAGGAAGCTTGTTCATAGTGCTTTATCATGCATTTGGTCCGTCGATAAGAAGCAAATTCGTCAAACACAACGCATGGAATTATTTATTGTTACATATCAAGGTGGGGTACTGTTGCCAAGAAATGTTATCGACGGATTGCAACCATTGGAAAGTAACAAATATCAAGTTGAATTTGATCCTGGAAGAAGAGAATTAGTTTCAACTTGTGAAAAAATAAAATTCCTTCACAAGATCGTAATAAAAACTTACTTTAAAACTAGTGTCTTAAGATTCAGGACAAATCTTCTCGAAGAAGGAGGGTATGATGTGAATTGCATATGGGTCAAATGGAGGATGACTAATGCGCCGTGTTGATGCAGTTTCTTTTATTTAAACAAGGGCCCAATGCTTTGTAAAATTGGCTGACCAAATTGTGTTTGTGCTTAACCAATTAATGGGCTTTAGTTTTGCTTTATCTTCAAGTTGAAATAAGGGTCCATATGCCAACTTAAGAACCAACCTTTGGAAGATCAAGAGGACCTTTGCTCAAAGTTTGTGGATGACTTTTGGTAGCCTTAAATTCAGTTACAACCAACCATTAAGTAGCGGATCATTATTAGCTTGAGTGGATCATTAATGAATAGCTTTAAGTGGGATGATATTGAAATTTATGTGTCTTTTGTAATTCTGATGGTTAAAGCTCCTATATAAGTTGAACCATTTTCATCAATGAAGGCAAGCTGAGTTTTATTCAGAAAATAAACGAGTTTTATCTCCTCTATTTTAGTGAGAGTGATTCTCCTAAGTTCTTGAGTGATTCAAGAATCCATGAGTTTAATTAATCAAAGGTCCTTTATCCCTTTGTGTGTTTCAACTCTTAGGCTTATCTTCCATTCTTGGAAGTGTGATGTCTATCAATTTTCATTCCATCTTCTTTTATGTTTCCATTTTCTCGTTTTAAATAATTTCTCAAATTTCTTGCTTGTTAGCATTCCAACAACGATAGATCAGTCAAACGAATCGAACGCTGTGGATTCACATCATTTGGTATTCACAGCCTGGCCATCTAGATTTGGAATTGGAAAGGAAGTTTATTACACAAAGTGTTTAACCGAAGGCCATCCATGTTTAGTTGCATCCGATTACGGAAGCGAAAACAATGTTGTGAACCAAAGTTTGGTGGAGAAACTCCAGTTACCAGCAACCTTTCATCTGGATCAAGCATGGATCAAATTCAGTACATGGCAATGTGTGAAAGAAGTATTATGTGATATTGCTCCCATGGACTCTTGTCATCTTCTTTTGGGATGGGCATGGCTTCATTTTAAAACACTCCATCTTGATGAACGTTCCCTTTATTTGAGGCATGAGGGACATCAAAAGAAGTAGAAGTTTATGACACCAAGACAAGTCAGTAAGGATCAACGTAGGCTGAAGGAGAAAACAGAAAAAGAAAGAATAGAAAAAGAAGTAATAGAAACTGCAGAAGGAAGGGAAAATAAAGAAAAAGAAATGGAACTAGAGAAAGTTTATTCGTCAATGTTTTTTCTTCTACAGTTTGTGATGTCATTTTACAGGAACAAAAGGATAAGCATGTGAAGGAAATACACGAACTTCCATGTTTGAAAAGGAAGCTTGTTCATAGTGCTTTATCATGCATTTGGTCCGTCGATAAGAAGCAAATTCGTCAAACACAACGCATGGAATTATTTATTGTTACATATCGAGGTGGGGTACTGTTGCCAAGAAATGTTATCGACGGATTGCAACCATTGGAAAGTAACAAATATAGGGTTGAATTTGATCCTGGAAGAAGAGAATTAGTTTCAACTTGTGAAAAAATAAAATTCCTTCACAAGATCGTAATAAAAACTTACTTTAAAACTAGTGTCTTAAGATTCGGGACAAATCTTCTCGAAGAAGGAGGGTATGATGTGAATTGCATATGGGTCAAATGGAGGATGACTAATGCGCCGTGTTGATGCAGTTTCTTTTATTTAAACAAGGGCCCAATGCTTTGTAAAATTGGCTGACCAAATTGTGTTTGTGCTTAACCAATTAATGGGCTTTAGTTTTGCTTTATCTTCAAGTTGAAATAAGGGTCCATATGCCAACTTAAGAACCAACCTTTGGAAGATCAAGAGGACCTTTGCTCAAAGTTTGTGGATGACTTTTGGTAGCCTTAAATTCAGTTACAACCAACCATTAAGTAGCGGATCATTATTAGCTTGAGTGGATCATTAATGAATAGCTTTAAGCGGGATGATATTGAAATTTATGTGTCTTTTGTAATTCTGATGGTTAAAGCTCCTATATAAGTTGAACCATTTTCATCAATGAAGGCAAGCTGAGTTTTATTCAGAAAATAAACGAGTTTTATCTCATCTATCTTAGTGAGAGTGATTCTCCTAAGTTCTTGAGTGATTCAAGAATCCATGAGTTTAATTAATCAAAGGTCCTTTATCCCTTTGTGTGTTTCAACTCTTAGGCTTATCTTCCATTCTTGGAAGTGTGATGTCTATCAATTTTCATTCTATCTTCTTTTATGTTTCCATTTTCTCGTTTTAAATAATTTCTCAAATTTCTTGCTTGTTAGCATTCCAACAACGATAGATCAGTCAAACGAATCGAACGCTGTGGATTCACATCATTTGGTATTCACAGCCTGGCCATCTAGATTTGGAATTGGAAAGGAAGTTTATTACACAAAGTGTTTAACCGAAGGCCATCCATGTTTAGTTGCATCCGATTACGGAAGCGAAAACAATGTTGTGAACCAAAGTTTGGTGGAGAAACTCCAGTTACCAGCAACCTTTCATCTGGATCAAGCATGGATCAAATTCAGTACATGGCAATGTGTGAAAGAAGTATTATGTGATATTGCTCCCATGGACTCTTGTCATCTTCTTTTGGGATGGGCATGGCTTCATTTTGAAACACTCCATCTTGATGAACGTTCCCTTTATTTGAGGCATGAGGGACATCAAAAGAAGTAGAAGTTTATGACACCAAGACAAGTCAGTAAGGATCAACGTAGGCTGAAGGAGAAAACAGAAAAAGAAAGAATAGAAAAAGAAGTAATAGAAACTGCAGAAGGAAGGGAAAATAAAGAAAAAGAAATGGAACTAGAGAAAGTTTATTCGTCAATGTTTTTTCTTCTACAGTTTGTGATGTCATTTTACAGGAACAAAAGGATAAGCATGTGAAGGAAATACACGAACTTCCATGTTTGAAAAGGAAGCTTGTTCATAGTGCTTTATCATGCATTTGGTCCGTCGATAAGAAGCAAATTCGTCAAACACAACGCATGGAATTATTTATTGTTACATATCGAGGTGGGGTACTGTTGCCAAGAAATGTTATCGACGGATTGCAACCATTGGAAAGTAACAAATATAGGGTTGAATTTGATCCTGGAAGAAGAGAATTAGTTTCAACTTGTGAAAAAATAAAATTCCTTCACAAGATCGTAATAAAAACTTACTTTAAAACTAGTGTCTTAAGATTCGGGACAAATCTTCTCGAAGAAGGAGGGTATGATGTGAATTGCATATGGGTCAAATGGAGGATGACTAATGCGCCGTGTTGATGCAGTTTCTTTTATTTAAACAAGGGCCCAATGCTTTGTAAAATTGGCTGACCAAATTGTGTTTGTGCTTAACCAATTAATGGGCTTTAGTTTTGCTTTATCTTCAAGTTGAAATAAGGGTCCATATGCCAACTTAAGAACCAACCTTTGGAAGATCAAGAGGACCTTTGCTCAAAGTTTGTGGATGACTTTTGGTAGCCTTAAATTCAGTTACAACCAACCATTAAGTAGCGGATCATTATTAGCTTGAGTGGATCATTAATGAATAGCTTTAAGCGGGATGATATTGAAATTTATGTGTCTTTTGTAATTCTGATGGTTAAAGCTCCTATATAAGTTGAACCATTTTCATCAATGAAGGCAAGCTGAGTTTTATTCAGAAAATAAACGAGTTTTATCTCATCTATCTTAGTGAGAGTGATTCTCCTAAGTTCTTGAGTGATTCAAGAATCCATGAGTTTAATTAATCAAAGGTCCTTTATCCCTTTGTGTGTTTCAACTCTTAGGCTTATCTTCCATTCTTGGAAGTGTGATGTCTATCAATTTTCATTCTATCTTCTTTTATGTTTCCATTTTCTCGTTTTAAATAATTTCTCAAATTTCTTGCTTGTTAGCATTCCAACAACGATAGATCAGTCAAACGAATCGAACGCTGTGGATTCACATCATTTGGTATTCACAGCCTGGCCATCTAGATTTGGAATTGGAAAGGAAGTTTATTACACAAAGTGTTTAACCGAAGGCCATCCATGTTTAGTTGCATCCGATTACGGAAGCGAAAACAATGTTGTGAACCAAAGTTTGGTGGAGAAACTCCAGTTACCAGCAACCTTTCATCTGGATCAAGCATGGATCAAATTCAGTACATGGCAATGTGTGAAAGAAGTATTATGTGATATTGCTCCCATGGACTCTTGTCATCTTCTTTTGGGATGGGCATGGCTTCATTTTAAAACACTCCATCTTGATGAACGTTCCCTTTATTTGAGGCATGAGGGACATCAAAAGAAGTAGAAGTTTATGACACCAAGACAAGTCAGTAAGGATCAACGTAGGCTGAAGGAGAAAACAGAAAAAGAAAGAATAGAAAAAGAAGTAATAGAAACTGCAGAAGGAAGGGAAAATAAAGAAAAAGAAATGGAACAAGAGAAAGTTTATTCGTCAATGTTTTTCCTTCTACAGTTTGTGATGTCATTTTACAGGAACAAAAGGATAAGCATGTGAAGGAAATACACAAACTTCCATGTTTGAAAAGGAAGCTTGTTCATAGTGCTTTATCATGCATTTGGTCCGTCGATAAGAAGCAAATTCGTCAAACACAACGCATGGAATTATTTATTGTTACATATCGAGGTGGGGTACTGTTGCCAAGAAATGTTATCGACGGATTGCAACCATTTGAAAGTAACAAATATCAAGTTGAATTTGATCCTGGAAGAAGAGAATTAGTTTCAACTTGTGAAAAAATAAAATTCCTTCACAAGATCGTAATAAAAACTTACTTTAAAACTAGTGTCTTAAGATTCGGGACAAATCTTCTCGAAGAAGGAGGGTATGATGTGAATTGCATATGGGTCAAATGGAGGATGACTAATGCGCCGTGTTGATGCAGTTTCTTTTATTTAAACAAGGGCCCAATGCTTTGTAAAATTGGCTGACCAAATTGTGTTTGTGCTTAACCAATTAATGGGCTTTAGTTTTGCTTTATCTTCAAGTTGAAATAAGGGTCCATATGCCAACTCAAGAACCAACCTTTGGAAGATCAAGAGGACCTTTGCTCAAAGTTTGTGGATGACTTTTGGTAGCCTTAAATTCAGTTACAACCAACCATTAAGTAGCGGATCATTATTAGCTTGAGTGGATCATTAATGAATAGCTTTAAGTGGGATGATATTGAAATTTATGTGTCTTTTGTAATTCTGATGGTTAAAGCTCCTATATAAGTTGAACCATTTTCATCAATGAAGGCAAGCTGAGTTTTATTCAGAAAATAAACGAGTTTTATCTCATCTATTTTAGTGAGAGTGATTCTCCTAAGTTCTTGACTGATTCAAGAATCCATGAGTTTAATTAATCAAAGGTCCTTTATCCCTTTGTGTGTTTCAACTCTTAGGCTTATCTTCCATTCTTGGAAGTGTGATGTCTATCAATTTTCATTCCATCTTCTTTTATGTTTCCATTTTCTCGTTTTAAATAATTTCTCAAATTTCTTGCTTGTTAGCATTCCAACAACGATAGATCAATCAAACGAATCGAACGCTGTGGATTCACATCATTTGGTATTCATAGTCTGGCCATCTAGATTTGGAATTGGAAAGGAAGTTTATTACACAAAGTGTTTAACCGAAGGCCATCCATGTTTAGTTGCATTCGATTACGGAAGCAAAAACAATGTTGTGAACCAAAGTTTGGTGGAGAAACTCCAGTTACCAGCAACCTTTCATCTGGATCAAGCATGGATCAAATTCAGTACTTGGCAATGTGTGAAAGAAGTATTATGTGATATTGCTCCCAAGGACTCTTGTCATCTTCTTTTGGGATGGGCATGGCTTCATTTTAAAACACTCCATCTTGATGAACGTTCCCTTTATTTAAGGCATGAGGGACATCAAAAGAAGTAGAAGTTTATGACACCAAGACAAGTCAGTAAGGATCAACGTAGGCTGAAGGAGAAAACAGAAAAAGAAAGAATAGAAAAAGAAGTAATAGAAACTGCAAAAGGAAGGGAAAATAAAGAAAAAGAAATGGAACTAGAGAAAGTTTATTCGTCAATGTTTTTTCTTCTACCGTTTGTGATGTCATTTTACAGGAACAAAAGGATAAGCATGTGAAGGAAATACACGAACTTCCATGTTTGAAAAGGAAGCTTGTTCATTGTGCTTTATCATGCATTTGGTCCGTCGATAAGAAGCAAATTCGTCAAACACAACGCATGGAATTATTTATTGTTACATATCGAGGTGGGGTACTGTTGCCAAGAAATGTTATCGACGGATTGCAACCATTGGAAAGTAACAAATATCAAGTTGAATTTGATCCTGGAAGAAGAGAATTAGTTTCAACTTGTGAAAAAATAAAATTCCTTCACAAGATCGTAATAAAAACTTACTTTAAAACTAGTGTCTTAAGATTCGGGACAAATCTTCTCGAAGAAGGAGGGTATGATGTGAATTGCATATGGGTCAAATGGAGGATGAGTAATGCGCCGTGTTGATGCAGTTTCTTTTATTTAAACAAGGGCCCAATGCTTTGTAAAATTGGCTGACCAAATTGTGTTTGTGCTTAACCAATTAATGGGCTTTAGTTTTGCTTTATCTTCAAGTTGAAATAAGGGTCCATATGCCAACTTACGAACCAACCTTTGGAAGATCAAGAGGACCTTTGCTCAAAGTTTGTGGATGACTTTTGGTAGCCTTAAATTCAGTTACAACCAACCATTAAGTAGCGGATCATTATTAGCTTGAGTGGATCATTAATGAATAGCTTTAAGCGGGATGATATTGAAATTTATGTGTCTTTTGTAATTCTGATGGTTAAAGCTCCTATATAAGTTGAACCATTTTCATCAATGAAGGCAAGCTGAGTTTTATTCAGAAAATAAACGAGTTTTATCTCATCTAACTTAGTGAGAGTGATTCTCCTAAGTTCTTGAATTATTCAAGAATCCATGAGTTTAATTAATGAAAGGTCCTTTATCCCTTTGTGTGTTTCAACTCTTAGGCTTATCTTCCATTCTTGGAAGTGTGATGTCTATCAATTTTCATTCCATTTTCTCGTTTTAAATAATTTCTCAAATTTCTTGCTTGTTAGCATTCCAACAACGATAGATCAGTCAAACGAATCGAACGCTGTGGATTCACATCATTTGGTATTCACAGCATGGCCATCTAGATTTGGAATAGGAAAGGAAGTTTATTACACAATCTGTTTAACCGCAGGCCATCCATGTTTAGTTGCATTCGATTACGGAAGCGAAAACAATGTTGTGAACCAAAGTTTGGTGGAGAAACTCCAGTTACCAGAAACCTTTCATCTGACTCAAGCATGGATCAAATTCAGTGCATGGCAATGTGTGAAAGAAGTATGATGTGATATTGCTCCCATGGACTCTTGTCATCTTCTTTTGGGATGGGCATGGCTTCATTTTAAAACACTCCATCTTGATGAACGTTCCCTTTATTTGAGGCATGAGGGACATCAAAAGAAGTAGAAGTTTATGACACCAAGACAAGTCAGTAAGGATCAACGTAGGCTGAAGGAGAAAACAGAAAAAGAAAGAATAGAAAAAGAAGTAATAGAAACTGCAGAAGGAAGGGAAAATAAAGAAAAAGAAATGGAACTAGAGAAAGTTTATTCGTCAATGTTTTTTCTTCTACAGTTTGTGATGTCATTTTACAGGAACAAAAGGATAAGCATGTGAAGGAAATACACGAACTTCCATGTTTGAAAAGGAAGCTTGTTCATAGTGCTTTATCATGCATTTGGTCCGTCGATAAGAAGCAAATTCGTCAAACACAACGCATGGAATTATTTATTGTTACATATCAAGGTGGGGTACTGTTGCCAAGAAATGTTATCGACGGATTGCAACCATTGGAAAGTAACAAATATCAAGTTGAATTTGATCCTGGAAGAAGAGAATTAGTTTCAACTTGTGAAAAAATAAAATTCCTTCACAAGATCGTAATAAAAACTTACTTTAAAACTAGTGTCTTAAGATTCAGGACAAATCTTCTCGAAGAAGGAGGGTATGATGTGAATTGCATATGGGTCAAATGGAGGATGACTAATGCGCCGTGTTGATGCAGTGTCTTTTATTTAAACAAGGGCCCAATGCTTTGTAAAATTGGCTGACCAAATTGTGTTTGTGCTTAACCAATTAATGGGCTTTAGTTTTGCTTTATCTTCAAGTTGAAATAAGGGTCCATATGCCAACTTAAGAACCAACCTTTGGAAGATCAAGAGGACCTTTGCTCAAAGTTTGTGGATGACTTTTGGTAGCCTTAAATTCAGTTACAACCAACCATTAAGTAGCGGATCATTATTAGCTTGAGTGGATCATTAATGAATAGCTTTAAGCGGGATGATATTGAAATTTATGTGTCTTTTGTAATTCTGATGGTTAAAGCTCCTATATAAGTTGAACCATTTTCATCAATGAAGGCAAGCTGAGTTTTATTCAGAAAATAAACGAGTTTTATCTCCTCTATTTTAGTGAGAGTGATTCTCCTAAGTTCTTGAGTGATTCAAGAATCCATGAGTTTAATTAATCAAAGGTCCTTTATCCCTTTGTGTGTTTCAACTCTTAGGCTTATCTTCCATTCTTGGAAGTGTGATGTCTATCAATTTTCATTCCATCTTCTTTTATGTTTCCATTTTCTCGTTTTAAATAATTTCTCAAATTTCTTGCTTGTTAGCATTCCAACAACGATAGATCAGTCAAACGAATCGAACGCTGTGGATTCACATCATTTGGTATTCACAGCCTGGCCATCTAGATTTGGAATTGGAAAGGAAGTTTATTACACAAAGTGTTTAACCGAAGGCCATCCATGTTTAGTTGCATCCGATTACGGAAGCGAAAACAATGTTGTGAACCAAAGTTTGGTGGAGAAACTCCAGTTACCAGCAACCTTTCATCTGGATCAAGCATGGATCAAATTCAGTACATGGCAATGTGTGAAAGAAGTATTATGTGATATTGCTCCCATGGACTCTTGTCATCTTCTTTTGGGATGGGCATGGCTTCATTTTAAAACACTCCATCTTGATGAACGTTCCCTTTATTTGAGGCATGAGGGACATCAAAAGAAGTAGAAGTTTATGACACCAATACAAGTCAGTAAGGATCAACGTAGGCTGAAGGAGAAAACAGAAAAAGAAAGAATAGAAAAAGAAGTAATAGAAACTGCAGAAGGAAGGGAAAATAAAGAAAAAGAAATGGAACTAGAGAAAGTTTATTCGTCAATGTTTTTTCTTCTACAGTTTGTGATGTCATTTTACAGGAACAAAAGGATAAGCATGTGAAGGACATACACGAACTTTCATGTTTGAAAAGGAAGCTTGTTCATAGTGCTTTATCATGCATTTGGTCCGTCGATAAGAAGCAAATTCGTCAAACACAACGCATGGAATTATTTATTGTTACATATCAAGGTGGGGTACTGTTGCCAAGAAATGTTATCGACGGATTGCAACCATTGGAAAGTAACAAATATCAAGTTGAATTTGATCCTGGAAGAAGAGAATTAGTTTCAAGTTGTGAAAAAATAAAATTCCTTCACAAGATCGTAATAAAAACTTACTTTAAAACTAGTGTCTTAAGATTCGGGACAAATCTTCTCGACGAAGGAGGGTATGATGTGAATTGCATATGGGTCAAATGGAGGATGACTAATGCGCCGTGTTGATGCAGTTTCTTTTATTTAAACAAGGGCCCAATGCTTTGTAAAATTGGCTGACCAAATTGTGTTTGTGCTTAACCAATTAATGGGCTTTAGTTTTGCTTTATCTTCAAGTTGAAATAAGGGTCCATATGCCAACTTAAGAACCAACCTTTGGAAGATCAAGAGGACCTTTGCTCAAAGTTTGTGGATGACTTTTGGTAGCCTTAAATTCAGTTACAACCAACCATTAAGTAGCGGATCATTATTTGCTTGAGTGGATCATTAATTAATAGCTTTAAGCGGGATGATATTGAAATTTATGTGTCTTTTTTAATTCTGATGGTTAAAGCTCCTATATAAGTTGAACCATTTTCATCAATGAAGGCAAGTTGAGTTTTATTCAGAAAATAAACGAGTTTTATCTCATCTAACTTAGTGAGAGTGATTCTCCTAAGTTCTTGAATGATTCAAGAATCCATGAGTTTAATTAATCAAAGGTCCTTTATCCCTTTGGGTGTTTCAACTCTTAGGTTATCTTCCATTCTTGGAAGTGTGATGTCTATCAATTTTCATTCCATCTTCTTTTATGTTTCCATTTTCTCGTTTTAAATAATTTCTCAAATTTCTTGCTTGTTAGCATTCCAACAACGATAGATCAGTCAAACGAATCGAACGCTGTGGATTCACATCATTTGGTATTCACAGCATGGCCATCTAGATTTGGAATAGGAAAGGAAGTTTATTACACAATCTGTTTAACCGCAGACCATCCATGTTTACTTGCATTCGATTACGGAAGCGGAAACAATGTTGTGAACCAAAGTTTGGTGGAGAAACTCCAGTTACCAGCAATCTTTCATCTGGATCAAGCATGGATCAAATTCAGTGCATGGCAATGTGTGAAAGAAGTATGATGTGATATTGCTCCCATGGACTCTTGTCATCTTCTTTTGGGATGGGCATGGCTTCATTTTAAAACACTCCATCTTGATGAACGCTCCCTTTATTTGAGGCATGAGGGACATCAAAAGAAGTAGAAGTTGATGACACCAAGACAAGTCAGTAAGGATCAACGTAGGCTGAAGGAGAAAACAGAAAAAGAAAGAATAGAAAAAGAAGTAATAGAAACTGCAGAAGGAAGGGAAAATAAAGAAAAAGAAATGGAACTAGAGAGAGTTTATTCGTCAATGTTTTTTCTTCTACAGTTTGTGATGTCATTTTACAGGAACAAAAGGATAAGCATGTGAAGGACATACACGAACTTTCATGTTTGAAAAGGAAGCTTGTTCATTGTGCTTTATCATGCATTTGGTCCGTCGATAAGAAGCAAATTCGTCAAACACAACGCATGGAATTATTTATTGTTACATATCGAGGTGGGGTACTGTTGCCAAGAAATGTTATCGACGGATTGCAACCATTGGAAAGTAACAAATATCAAGTTGAATTTGATCCTGGAAGAAGAGAATTAGTTTCAACTTGTGAAAAAATAAAATTCCTTCACAAGATCGTAATAAAAACTTACTTTAAAACTAGTGTCTTAAGATTCGGGACAAATCTTCTCGAAGAAGGAGGGTATGATGTGAATTGCATATGGGTCAAATGGAGGATGAGTAATGCGCCGTGTTGATGCAGTTTCTTTTATTTAAACAAGGGCCCAATGCTTTGTAAAATTGGCTGACCAAATTGTGTTTGTGCTTAACCAATTAATGGGCTTTAGTTTTGCTTTATCTTCAAGTTGAAATAAGGGTCCATATGCCAACTTACGAACCAACCTTTGGAAGATCAAGAGGACCTTTGCTCAAAGTTTGTGGATGACTTTTGGTAGCCTTAAATTCAGTTACAACCAACCATTAAGTAGCGGATCATTATTAGCTTGAGTGGATCATTAATGA
Organism: Vigna unguiculata; assembly: GCF_037176805.1. Taxonomy (NCBI): domain Eukaryota; kingdom Viridiplantae; phylum Streptophyta; class Magnoliopsida; order Fabales; family Fabaceae; genus Vigna; species Vigna unguiculata. The sequence goes on from NC_140802.1 coordinate 22,872,492, forward strand.
ATAGCTTTAAGCGGGATGATATTGAAATTTATGTGTCTTTTGTAATTCTGATGGTTAAAGCTCCTATATAAGTTGAACCATTTTCATCAATGAAGGCAAGCTGAGTTTTATTCAGAAAATAAACGAGTTTTATCTCATCTAACTTAGTGAGAGTGATTCTCCTAAGTTCTTGAATTATTCAAGAATCCATGAGTTTAATTAATGAAAGGTCCTTTATCCCTTTGTGTGTTTCAACTCTTAGGCTTATCTTCCATTCTTGGAAGTGTGATGTCTATCAATTTTCATTCCATTTTCTCGTTTTAAATAATTTCTCAAATTTCTTGCTTGTTAGCATTCCAACAACGATAGATCAGTCAAACGAATCGAACGCTGTGGATTCACATCATTTGGTATTCACAGCATGGCCATCTAGATTTGGAATAGGAAAGGAAGTTTATTACACAATCTGTTTAACCGCAGGCCATCCATGTTTAGTTGCATTCGATTACGGAAGCGAAAACAATGTTGTGAACCAAAGTTTGGTGGAGAAACTCCAGTTACCAGAAACCTTTCATCTGACTCAAGCATGGATCAAATTCAGTGCATGGCAATGTGTGAAAGAAGTATGATGTGATATTGCTCCCATGGACTCTTGTCATCTTCTTTTGGGATGGGCATGGCTTCATTTTAAAACACTCCATCTTGATGAACGTTCCCTTTATTTGAGGCATGAGGGACATCAAAAGAAGTAGAAGTTTATGACACCAAGACAAGTCAGTAAGGATCAACGTAGGCTGAAGGAGAAAACAGAAAAAGAAAGAATAGAAAAAGAAGTAATAGAAACTGCAGAAGGAAGGGAAAATAAAGAAAAAGAAATGGAACTAGAGAAAGTTTATTCGTCAATGTTTTTTCTTCTACAGTTTGTGATGTCATTTTACAGGAACAAAAGGATAAGCATGTGAAGGAAATACACGAACTTCCATGTTTGAAAAGGAAGCTTGTTCATAGTGCTTTATCATGCATTTGGTCCGTCGATAAGAAGCAAATTCGTCAAACACAACGCATGGAATTATTTATTGTTACATATCAAGGTGGGGTACTGTTGCCAAGAAATGTTATCGACGGATTGCAACCATTGGAAAGTAACAAATATCAAGTTGAATTTGATCCTGGAAGAAGAGAATTAGTTTCAACTTGTGAAAAAATAAAATTCCTTCACAAGATCGTAATAAAAACTTACTTTAAAACTAGTGTCTTAAGATTCAGGACAAATCTTCTCGAAGAAGGAGGGTATGATGTGAATTGCATATGGGTCAAATGGAGGATGACTAATGCGCCGTGTTGATGCAGTGTCTTTTATTTAAACAAGGGCCCAATGCTTTGTAAAATTGGCTGACCAAATTGTGTTTGTGCTTAACCAATTAATGGGCTTTAGTTTTGCTTTATCTTCAAGTTGAAATAAGGGTCCATATGCCAACTTAAGAACCAACCTTTGGAAGATCAAGAGGACCTTTGCTCAAAGTTTGTGGATGACTTTTGGTAGCCTTAAATTCAGTTACAACCAACCATTAAGTAGCGGATCATTATTAGCTTGAGTGGATCATTAATGAATAGCTTTAAGCGGGATGATATTGAAATTTATGTGTCTTTTGTAATTCTGATGGTTAAAGCTCCTATATAAGTTGAACCATTTTCATCAATGAAGGCAAGCTGAGTTTTATTCAGAAAATAAACGAGTTTTATCTCCTCTATTTTAGTGAGAGTGATTCTCCTAAGTTCTTGAGTGATTCAAGAATCCATGAGTTTAATTAATCAAAGGTCCTTTATCCCTTTGTGTGTTTCAACTCTTAGGCTTATCTTCCATTCTTGGAAGTGTGATGTCTATCAATTTTCATTCCATCTTCTTTTATGTTTCCATTTTCTCGTTTTAAATAATTTCTCAAATTTCTTGCTTGTTAGCATTCCAACAACGATAGATCAGTCAAACGAATCGAACGCTGTGGATTCACATCATTTGGTATTCACAGCCTGGCCATCTAGATTTGGAATTGGAAAGGAAGTTTATTACACAAAGTGTTTAACCGAAGGCCATCCATGTTTAGTTGCATCCGATTACGGAAGCGAAAACAATGTTGTGAACCAAAGTTTGGTGGAGAAACTCCAGTTACCAGCAACCTTTCATCTGGATCAAGCATGGATCAAATTCAGTACATGGCAATGTGTGAAAGAAGTATTATGTGATATTGCTCCCATGGACTCTTGTCATCTTCTTTTGGGATGGGCATGGCTTCATTTTAAAACACTCCATCTTGATGAACGTTCCCTTTATTTGAGGCATGAGGGACATCAAAAGAAGTAGAAGTTTATGACACCAATACAAGTCAGTAAGGATCAACGTAGGCTGAAGGAGAAAACAGAAAAAGAAAGAATAGAAAAAGAAGTAATAGAAACTGCAGAAGGAAGGGAAAATAAAGAAAAAGAAATGGAACTAGAGAAAGTTTATTCGTCAATGTTTTTTCTTCTACAGTTTGTGATGTCATTTTACAGGAACAAAAGGATAAGCATGTGAAGGACATACACGAACTTTCATGTTTGAAAAGGAAGCTTGTTCATAGTGCTTTATCATGCATTTGGTCCGTCGATAAGAAGCAAATTCGTCAAACACAACGCATGGAATTATTTATTGTTACATATCAAGGTGGGGTACTGTTGCCAAGAAATGTTATCGACGGATTGCAACCATTGGAAAGTAACAAATATCAAGTTGAATTTGATCCTGGAAGAAGAGAATTAGTTTCAAGTTGTGAAAAAATAAAATTCCTTCACAAGATCGTAATAAAAACTTACTTTAAAACTAGTGTCTTAAGATTCGGGACAAATCTTCTCGACGAAGGAGGGTATGATGTGAATTGCATATGGGTCAAATGGAGGATGACTAATGCGCCGTGTTGATGCAGTTTCTTTTATTTAAACAAGGGCCCAATGCTTTGTAAAATTGGCTGACCAAATTGTGTTTGTGCTTAACCAATTAATGGGCTTTAGTTTTGCTTTATCTTCAAGTTGAAATAAGGGTCCATATGCCAACTTAAGAACCAACCTTTGGAAGATCAAGAGGACCTTTGCTCAAAGTTTGTGGATGACTTTTGGTAGCCTTAAATTCAGTTACAACCAACCATTAAGTAGCGGATCATTATTTGCTTGAGTGGATCATTAATTAATAGCTTTAAGCGGGATGATATTGAAATTTATGTGTCTTTTTTAATTCTGATGGTTAAAGCTCCTATATAAGTTGAACCATTTTCATCAATGAAGGCAAGTTGAGTTTTATTCAGAAAATAAACGAGTTTTATCTCATCTAACTTAGTGAGAGTGATTCTCCTAAGTTCTTGAATGATTCAAGAATCCATGAGTTTAATTAATCAAAGGTCCTTTATCCCTTTGGGTGTTTCAACTCTTAGGTTATCTTCCATTCTTGGAAGTGTGATGTCTATCAATTTTCATTCCATCTTCTTTTATGTTTCCATTTTCTCGTTTTAAATAATTTCTCAAATTTCTTGCTTGTTAGCATTCCAACAACGATAGATCAGTCAAACGAATCGAACGCTGTGGATTCACATCATTTGGTATTCACAGCATGGCCATCTAGATTTGGAATAGGAAAGGAAGTTTATTACACAATCTGTTTAACCGCAGACCATCCATGTTTACTTGCATTCGATTACGGAAGCGGAAACAATGTTGTGAACCAAAGTTTGGTGGAGAAACTCCAGTTACCAGCAATCTTTCATCTGGATCAAGCATGGATCAAATTCAGTGCATGGCAATGTGTGAAAGAAGTATGATGTGATATTGCTCCCATGGACTCTTGTCATCTTCTTTTGGGATGGGCATGGCTTCATTTTAAAACACTCCATCTTGATGAACGCTCCCTTTATTTGAGGCATGAGGGACATCAAAAGAAGTAGAAGTTGATGACACCAAGACAAGTCAGTAAGGATCAACGTAGGCTGAAGGAGAAAACAGAAAAAGAAAGAATAGAAAAAGAAGTAATAGAAACTGCAGAAGGAAGGGAAAATAAAGAAAAAGAAATGGAACTAGAGAGAGTTTATTCGTCAATGTTTTTTCTTCTACAGTTTGTGATGTCATTTTACAGGAACAAAAGGATAAGCATGTGAAGGACATACACGAACTTTCATGTTTGAAAAGGAAGCTTGTTCATAGTGCTTTATCATACATTTGGTCCGTCGATAAGAAGCAAATTCGTCAAACACAACGCATGGAATTATTTATTGTTACATATCAAGGTGGGGTACTGTTGCCAAGAAATGTTATCGACGGATTGCAACCATTGGAAAGTAACAAATATCAAGTTGAATTTGATCCTGGAAGAAGAGAATTAGTTTCAAGTTGTGAAAAAATAAAATTCCTTCACAAGATCGTAATAAAAACTTACTTTAAAACTAGTGTCTTAAGATTCGGGACAAATCTTCTCGACGAAGGAGGGTATGATGTGAATTGCATATGGGTCAAATGGAGGATGACTAATGCGCCGTGTTGATGCAGTTTCTTTTATTTAAACAAGGGCCCAATGCTTTGTAAAATTGGCTGACCAAATTGTGTTTGTGCTTAACCAATTAATGGGCTTTAGTTTTGCTTTATCTTCAAGTTGAAATAAGGGTCCATATGCCAACTTAAGAACCAACCTTTGGAAGATCAAGAGGACCTTTGCTCAAAGTTTGTGGATGACTTTTGGTAGCCTTAAATTCAGTTACAACCAACCATTAAGTAGCGGATCATTATTTGCTTGAGTGGATCATTAATTAATAGCTTTAAGCGGGATGATATTGAAATTTATGTGTCTTTTTTAATTCTGATGGTTAAAGCTCCTATATAAGTTGAACCATTTTCATCAATGAAGGCAAGTTGAGTTTTATTCAGAAAATAAACGAGTTTTATCTCATCTAACTTAGTGAGAGTGATTCTCCTAAGTTCTTGAATGATTCAAGAATCCATGAGTTTAATTAATCAAAGGTCCTTTATCCCTTTGGGTGTTTCAACTCTTAGGTTATCTTCCATTCTTGGAAGTGTGATGTCTATCAATTTTCATTCCATCTTCTTTTATGTTTCCATTTTCTCGTTTTAAATAATTTCTCAAATTTCTTGCTTGTTAGCATTCCAACAACGATAGATCAGTCAAACGAATCGAACGCTGTGGATTCACATCATTTGGTATTCACAGCATGGCCATCTAGATTTGGAATAGGAAAGGAAGTTTATTACACAATCTGTTTAACCGCAGACCATCCATGTTTACTTGCATTCGATTACGGAAGCGGAAACAATGTTGTGAACCAAAGTTTGGTGGAGAAACTCCAGTTACCAGCAATCTTTCATCTGGATCAAGCATGGATCAAATTCAGTGCATGGCAATGTGTGAAAGAAGTATGATGTGATATTGCTCCCATGGACTCTTGTCATCTTCTTTTGGGATGGGCATGGCTTCATTTTAAAACACTCCATCTTGATGAACGCTCCCTTTATTTGAGGCATGAGGGACATCAAAAGAAGTAGAAGTTGATGACACCAAGACAAGTCAGTAAGGATCAACGTAGGCTGAAGGAGAAAACAGAAAAAGAAAGAATAGAAAAAGAAGTAATAGAAACTGCAGAAGGAAGGGAAAATAAAGAAAAAGAAATGGAACTAGAGAGAGTTTATTCGTCAATGTTTTTTCTTCTACAGTTTGTGATGTCATTTTACAGGAACAAAAGGATAAGCATGTGAAGGACATACACGAACTTTCATGTTTGAAAAGGAAGCTTGTTCATAGTGCTTTATCATACATTTGGTCCGTCGATAAGAAGCAAATTCGTCAAACACAACGCATGGAATTATTTATTGTTACATATCAAGGTGGGGTACTGTTGCCAAGAAATGTTATCGACAGATTGCAACCGTTGGAAAGTAACAAATATCAAGTTGAATTTGATCCTGGAAGAAGAGAATTAGTTTCAAGTTGTGAAAAAATAAAATTCCTTCACAAGATCGTAATAAAAACTTACTTTAAAACTAGTGTCTTAAGATTCAGGACAAATCTTCTCGAAGAAGGAGGGTATGATGTGAATTGCATATGGGTCAAATGGAGGATGACTAATGCGCCGTGTTGATGCAGTTTCTTTTATTTAAACAAGGGCCCAATGCTTTGTAAAATTGGCTGACCAAATTGTGTTTGTGCTTAACCAATTAATGGGCTTTTGATGAAGGATTATCTTGTTCCTTTTTAAGATTATTGAATATGGTGTGAGTTGATTAAGAAAGCTAAGCGAAATCCCCACTGGACATTAAGATAGCAAGCTATCTAGATGTGATGGTTCCTTTCACAAAGCTCAAGAGAAGAAGATGATGGATTGATTCAAAACAAAAAGGAAATGGAAAGCACATAAACCATAGAAAACCAAGAACAATTAAAGGAAGAAGAAAACATAAAATGGAAAGGAAAGAAATGGTAAAAATGTGAGAAGCACGCCACTACAAGGCTAGGCTAGAAGCCATGGCAACCTTGAAGATGAGTGGATGTGTGCGCCACTTGCTATGCAAGATAAGGCTTAAAAGTATTCACTCCCAAGGGAGGAAACTCTCACAAATGGTTGAGACACAAGAGTGTTTTTACTTCAAAATGTTCAACCCTTTTACATGTCTAGGAGCACCCCTTATATAGAAGAGTTTAGGGGCCTCTAAGCAAATAAAAGATACCTAAGGATGTCTCTACAAAAACCTAACCCTAGCTTCTAGAAACTAGGTCAAATAAGGTTACAAAAAATGAGAGACAAAAGAGCTAGTTATGGTGTGTGCAAGGCTAATTTCGTTCTAGCACAAAAGGAGACAAAGAATGTGTCTCATATGTCTCCAAAAAGTGGCCAAAGTGTGCTAAAAACAAAGGAGACCAAAGGTACATAGGTACACTTGCTTCATGGCTTTTACTTTATGCTTTATGTCTTTGCTTTACTCTCTCATCCACATCATTTATGCTCCCCAATCACCATGCGCCACCTAGCATTGCTTTCTTACTCCTAATTAACTTACAAAGCAAATAAACATAGATTAGCATGTTGGCTTAAGTCAAGTCAACTATAGTCAACAAGTCAAACCTAGTCAAAGGTCAACAAGTCAACTAAAGTTGATTCAACTAAGTCAACTTAGGGAATCAAAAATAACAAACACAAATGAAAGGGATGAAAGATTAGTGAACTTCCTTTCTAAACATGCTTAGTCTTCTTAAGCATGTGCCTCCATCCTTGGTTGGAGTCAATCCTTCATCATCCTCTCCTCCTTGGAGAGAATTTGACCACAAATTCTTGAAGCCTTTGTAGATGGAGCTTGACTTGATTTGGGGGAGGTTTTGCGCCTTCCTTTTATGAGCTCTTGTTCCATCTTTTCTAAGGGTACTACCCCTAGCTTTGGTTAGGCCATCCCTCTTTTCTAAACCACTCTTCTTCTCATGCTTGTGCATTGGGTCTTCCTTTTGAGCCTTGCAAGAGAAGGAAGAATGTTGATGTTCATCTTGCTTTGGAAATCTTTTTTTAGAGGCAAGTAACACTTTGGAGGTAACTTGCTCTTTTTCTTTTTCATCTTTTCTCTTATCTTTCACTTTATTTTGGTCTTCATTTTCTTGATTGGGTGAGAGAGGTAGGAGTGTGAACTTCTTGCCTTGGAAGGAGAAAGCATAGGTGTTAGCATGGCCATCATAAAAGACTTTTCTATCAAATTGCCATGGCCTACCTAACAAAATATGAGTTTCTTCCATAGGCACAACATCACATAACACCTCATCTTTAAAATTTCCAATTGAAAAGTTAATGAGGACTTGTTGAGTTACTTTAATGTCTTCTTTCTTAAGCCATGATAGCTTGTAGGGCTTGGCATGAGGGATAGTTTTCAAGCCAAGCTTGTCCACAACCCTTGTGCTAGCCACATTTACACAACTTCCATTATCTATGAGGAGGGGACATAATTTGTCATTGATATGGCACCTTGAATGAAAAATGTTTTGTCTTTGAGAAGGGTCAAGTTCCTTGGAAACTTGTCTTAGTTGGTGCCTTATCATTAACAATCCACCTTCAAGGGTAATCCTTTCACTTGAAGAAGAAGTGTGGGAAGAAGTACTTTTGGGGGAAGGGGGAGAAGAATGTTCACTCTTTACTTCTCTTTTAAGGTTTAAGGCCATGGTTCTTTTGGTAGGACAATTTGAAGCTATGTGCCCATATCCCAAACACTTACAACATTTTATAGAACTTATCCTTATACCTTGAGAAAAATTAGGAGTTTCATTAGAAGGCCTAGATGAATTAGTCCTAGGAGGTGGGTCTTGGGAACTCTTGAGTGGTAATTTATCATGTTTTCTTTCTTTATCTTTCCAAGTACTAGAATAGTAGTCATTGTATGAACCACTCCTCTTGGCCTCTTTTTTCTTTTGCAATTGAGTTTCAACTTTAATGGCCAAATGTAAAACTTTGTCAAGAGAGGAGTACTCATATAACTCTACTAAATCTTGTATGTCCCTCCTTAACCCACTCACAAATCTAGTTACCTTTTCCTCTTCACTTTCAAATTGGAGTCCTACTTTTAGAAGCATGGACTCCATTAACTTGTAATATTCATCTACACACATGGACCCTTGTTGAAGGCTTTGGAGCTTCAAAAGAGTCTCCCTCCTATAATGGGAAGGAACAAATATAGCGCGCATAAGAGTTTTAATGTCCATCCAAGAAGCCGCGGGTGGCCCTTGGTCATAATTCTTACAAACTTTATGCCACCAAGTATTGGCATACTCCAAAAATCCTAAAACAACTAGATAAACTTGTGCTTGATCATTTACATAATTTTCATTGAAAATTTGATCAACTTTAGCTTCCCAATCAAGGAAGATTTTGGGATCACTTCCACCATAGAACTTAGGAATCTTTGGAGTTTGCTTCTCTTGTGATGGTTTGCGCCTAGAATGCCCTCTTTTCCTAGCCTCTCTTTCTTGCTCCTTAGCTTCAAGCCTTTGAATGTGCTCTTGGATTCTTAGGTCACTTTGCTCCTTGTCCTTTCTCAATTGTTCAAAGGCCTCCTTCCTAGACAACTCCAAATCCCGAAGTAATCTCATCAATGTATTGTTTTTGTTTGGTGTATGTGCATTTGATGAACTTGCCATGATTCCTACAACAAAAACACTCAAATCCGAGACAAAATAAATGGATTAGGGGTTAGACAACATGAAAATAGAGACCAAATCCAACCCAAAATGCAACCCAAGTGTTTAGATCACACTCCCAAAGTAACAAGGCAAGGCTAGCACTCAAAATCCACCAAAGGAGTGAAGCAAACACTTTTAAAAACTTGTTCAAAACCTTCAAATGCAAGACAAGTGATTCGGCCACAACACCCGAAGAGTTTCAAGAAAAGAAAACTACTAAAGACAAAACAAAGAACACCTAGTGACAAGCAAGAAAAGCACAAAAACAAGGAAAGTTAAACTCTAAGGAAAGAAAAATATTGGTGACAAAACTTTGAACAACACTAACACAAGAAAAGCAAATTTTTAAGACTCTATGGAAAGTACTTGACAAGCATCTTCAAGTCTTAAATCATGCATACACCAAGAAAGATCATAACCAAGTTAAAGCATGGAACTAATTAGCCAATATCACCCAATTCTCAAGTATGAAAACTAGTAGCATAACACCTAGTGAAAAACACACTTTTAGTTCACCAAGGAGCAAGGTTGCTCTCGGTTTTTAGGAAAAAATTGGTGCAAATTTTTCTTCTTTCACAACTAGTTTCATAAAATGGTGAGAAAGAGTTTTAGGTGGCTTGGACACTTAGTTCCTCAAGTTTTAGGCCAAAATCAATTTCATGGAGCATACATCAAGCAAGACATAAAGTGAAAGCAAGATTCAAATACTTGGAAAAACAAGAATAAGAAAACTTCAAGCTAACATATGACATATGACTCAAGCAAAAGTTAGGCACATTTAAAGACTCAAACATGTAGCTATCATGCATTTAAACTTTTGGAAATGAAGGTCAATGATTAAGCACACAAAGACATGTTATCCAACAACATTTAGGAGCAAGAAGAGTAACAAAAACAGTAGCCAAAACTACCCAACATAACCTGAAAAACGTTGATTCGCAGTGATCTCGGCAGCTCTGACCTTTGCTCACTATTTCAATCATAACTCTCTCCACAGAACTCCAAATGCATTGGTTCTTTTTTTGTTAAAAACTAGACTAACAGAGCTTTCTTTGGACATCAAGAACGTAATTTTTGGACCACTGAGCAGGTGCAGTTTAATCTTTTAAAATCGAGAACAGTTTCTGCCAGCATTGTTTTATTGGACCATTCAAAGATAGCTACACAAGACAAGGTTAGAACATGAAAACACCATATTCAAGGACAACCAAAGCTCTAGATACCAAATGATGAAGGATTATCTTGTTCCTTTTTAAGATTATTGAATATGGTGTGAGTTGATTAAGAAAGCTAAGCGAAATCCCCACTCGACATTAAGATAGCAAGCTATCTAGATGTGAAGGTTCCTTTCACAAAGCTCAAGAGAAGAAGATGATGGATTGATTCAAAACAAAAAGGAAATGGAAAGCACATAAACCATAGAAAACCAAGAACAATTAAAGGAAGAAGAAAACATAAAATGGAAAGGAAAGAAATGGTAAAAATGTGAGAAGCACGCCACTACAAGGCTAGGCTAGAAGCCATGGCAACCTTGAAGATGAGTGGATGTGTGCCGCCACTTGCTATGCAAGATAAGGCTTAAAAGTATTCACTCCCAAGGGAGGAAACTCTCACAAATGGTTGAGACACAAGAGTGTTTTTACTTCAAAATGTTCAACCCTTTTACATGTCTAGGAGCACCCCTTATATAGAAGAGTTTAGGGGCCTCTAAGCAAATAAAAGATACCTAAGGATGTCTCTACAAAAACCTAACCCTAGCTTCTAGAAACTAGGTCAAATAAGGTTACAAAAAATTAGAGACAAAAGAGCTAGCTATGGTGTGTGCAAGGCTAATTTCGTTCTAGCACAAAAGGAGACAAAGAATGTGTCTCATATGTCTCCAAAAAGTGGCCAAAGTGTGCTAAAAACAAAGGAGACCAAAGGTACATAGGTACACTTGCTTCATGGCTTTTACTTTATGCTTTATGTCTTTGCTTTACTCTCTCATCCACATCATTTATGCTCCCCAATCACAATGCGCCACCTAGCATTGCTTTCTTACTCCTAATTAACCTACAAAGCAAATAAACATAGATTAGCATGTTGGCTTAAGTCAAGTCAACTATAGTCAACAAGTCAAACCTAGTCAAAGGTCAACAAGTCAACTAAAGTTGATTCAACTAAGTCAACTTAGGGAATCAAAAATAACAAACACAAATGAAAGGGATGAAAGATTAGTGAACTTCCTTTCTAAACATGCTTAGTCTTCTTAAGCATGTGCCTCCATCCTTGGTTGGGATCAATCCTTCATCAGCTTTAGTTTTGCTTTATCTTCAAGTTGAAATAAGGGTCCATATGCCAACTTAAGAACCAACCTTTGGAAGATCAAGAGGACCTTTGCTCAAAGTTTGTGGATGACTTTTGGTAGCCTTAAATTCAGTTACAACCAACCATTAAGTAGCGGATCATTATTAGCTTGAGTGGATCATTAATTAATAACTTTAAGCGGGATGATATTGAAATTTATGTGTCTTTTTTAATTCTGATGGTTAAAGCTCCTATATAAGTTGAACCATTTTCATCAATGAAGGCAAGCTGAGTTTTATTCAGAAAATAAACGAGTTTTATCTCTTCTATCTTAGTGAGAGTGATTCTCCTAAGTTCTTGAATGATTCAAGAATCCATGAGTTTAATTAATCAAAGGTCCTTTATCCCTTTGCGTGTTTCAACTCTTAGGCTTATCTTCCATTCTTGGAAGTGTGATGTCTATCAATTTTCATTCCATCTTCTTTTATGTTTCCATTTTCTCGTTTTAAATAATTTCTCAAATTTTGTGCTTGTTAGCTTTCCAACAACGATAGATCAGTCAAACGAATCGAACGCTGTGGATTCACATCATTTGGTATTCACAGCATGGCCATCTAGATTTGGAATAGGAAAGGAAGTTTATTACACAATCTGTTTAACCGCAGGCCATCCATGTTTAGTTGCATTCGATTACGGAAGCGAAAACAATGTTGTGAACCAAAGTTTGGTGGAGAAACTCCAGTTACCAGCAACCTTTCATCTGGATCAAGCATGGATCAAATTCAGTGCATGGCAATGTGTGAAAGAAGTATTATGTGATATTGCTCCCATGGACTCTTGTCATCTTCTTTTGGGATGTGCATGGCTTCATTTTAAAACACTCCATCTTGATGAACGTTCCCTTTATTTGAGGCATGAGGGACATCAAAAGAAGTAGAAGTTTATGACACCAAGACAAGTCAGTAAGGATCAACGTAGGCTGAAGGAGAAAACAGAAAAAGAAAGAATAGAAAAAGAAGTAATAGAAACTGCAGAAGGAAGGGAAAATAAAGAAAAAGAAATGGAACTAGAGAGAGTTTATTCGTCAATGTTTTTTCTTCTACAGTTTGTGATGTCATTTTACAGGAACAAAAGGATAAGCATGTGAAGGAAATACACGAACTTCCGTGTTTGAAAAGGAAGCTTGTTCATAGTGCTTTATCATGCATTTGGTATGTCGACAAGAAGCAAATTCGTCAAACACAACGTGTGGAATTATTTATTGTTACATATCAAGGTGGGGTACTGTTGCCAAGAAATGTTATCGACGGATTGCACCCATTGGAAAGTAACAAATATCAAGTTGAATTTGATCCTGGAAGAAGAGAATTAGTTTCAACTTGTGAAAAAATAAAATTCCTTCACAAGATCGTAATAAAAACTTACTTTAAAACTAGTGTCTTAAGATTCGGGACAAATCTTCTCGAAGAAGGAGGGTATGATGTGAATTGCATGTGGGTCAAATGGAGGATGACTAATGCGCCGTGTTGATGCAGTTTCTTTTATTTAAACAAGGGCCCAATGCTTTGTAAAATTGGCTGACCAAATTGTGTTTGTGCTTAACCAATTAATGGGCTTTAGTTTTGCTTTATCTTCAATTTGAAATAAGGGTCCATATGCCAACTTAAGAACCAACCTTTGGAAGATCAAGAGGACCTTTGCTCAAAGTTTGTGGATGACTTTTGGTAGCCTTAGATTCAGTTACAATCAACCATTAAGTAGCGGATCATTATTAGCTTGAGTGGATCAGTAATTAATAGCTTTAAGCGGGATGATATTGAAATTTATGTGTCTTTTGTAATTCTGATGGTTAAAGCTCCTATATAAGTTGAACCATTTTCGTCAATGAAGGCAAGCTGAGTTTTATTCAGAAAATAAACGAGTTTTATCTCATCTATCTTAGTGAGAGTGATTCTCCTAAGTTCTTGAGTGATTCAAGAATCCACGAGTTTAATTAATCAAAGGTCCTTTATCCCTTTGTGTGTTTCAACTCTTAGGCTTATCTTCCATTCTTGGAAGTGTGATGTCTATCAATTTTCATTCCATCTTCTTTTATGTTTCCATTTTCTCGTTTTAAATAATTTCTCAAATTTCGTGCTTGTTAGCTTTCCAACAACGATATATCAGTCAAACGAATCGAACGCTGTGGATTCACATCATTTGGTATTCACAGCATGGCCATCTAGATTTGGAATAGGAAAGGAAGTTTATTACACAATCTGTTTAACCGCAGGCCATCCATGTTTAGTTGCATTCGATTACGGAAGAGAAAACAATGTTGTGAACCAAAGTTTGGTGGAGAAACTCCAGTTACCAGCAACCTTTCATCTGGATCAAGCATGGATCAAATTCAGTGCATGGCAATGTGTGAAAGAAGTATTATGTGATATTGCTCCCATGGACTCTTGTCATCTTCTTTTGGGATGTGCATGGCTTCATTTTAAAACACTCCATCTTGATGAACGTTCCCTTTATTTGAGGCATGAGGGACATCAAAAGAAGTAGAAGTTTATGACACCAAGACAAGTCAGTAAGGATCAACATAGGCTGAAGGAGAAAACAGAAAAAGAAAGAATAGAAAAAGAAGTAATAGAAACTGCAGAAGGAAGGGAAAATAAAGAAAAAGAAATGGAACTAGAGAGAGTTTATTCGTCAATGTTTTTTCTTCTACAGTTTGTGATGTCATTTTACAGGAACAAAAGGATAAGCATGTGAAGGAAATACACGAACTTCCATGTTTGAAAAGGAAGCTTGTTCATAGTGCTTTATCATGCATTTGGTATGTCGATAAGAAGCAAATTCGTCAAACACAACGTGTGGAATTATTTATTGTTACATATCAAGGTGGGGTACTGTTGCCAAGAAATGTTATCGACGGATTGCACCCATTGGAAAGTAACAAATATCAAGTTGAATTTGATCCTGGAAGAAGAGAATTAGTTTCAACTTGTGAAAAAATAAAATTCCTTCACAAGATCGTAATAAAAACTTACTTTAAAACTAGTGTCTTAAGATTCGGGACAAATCTTCTCGAAGAAGGAGGGTATGATGTGAATTGCATGTGGGTCAAATGGAGGATGACTAATGCGCCGTGTTGATGCAGTTTCTTTTATTTAAACAAGGGCCCAATGCTTTGTAAAATTGGCTGACCAAATTGTGTTTGTGCTTAACCAATTAATGGGCTTTAGTTTTGCTTTATCTTCAAGTTGAAATAAGGGTCCATATGCCAACTTAAAAACCAACCTTTGGAAGATGAAGAGGACCTTTGCTCAAAGTTTGTGGATGACTTTTGGTAGCCTTAAATTCAGTTACAACCAACCATTAAGTAGCGGATCATTATTAGCTTGAGTGGATCAGTAATTAATAGCTTTAAGCGGGATGATATTGAAATTTATGTGTCTTTTTTAATTTTGATGGTTAAAGCTCCTATATAAGTTGAACCATTTTCGTCAATGAAGGCAAGCTGAGTTTTATTCAGAAAATAAATGAGTTTTATCTCATCTATCTTAGTGAGAGTGATTCTCCTAAGTTCTTGAGTGATTCAAGAATCCACGAGTTTAATTAATCAAAAGTCCTTTATCCCTTTGTGTGTTTCAACTCTTAGGCTTATCTTCCATTCTTGGAAGTGTGATGTCTATCAATTTTCATTCCATCTTCTTTTATGTTTCCATTTTCTCGTTTTAAATAATTTCTCTAATTTCGTGCTTGTTAGCATTCCAACAACGATAGATCAGTCAAACGAATCGAACACTGTGGATTCACATCATTTGGTATTCACAGCATGGCCATCTAGATTTGGAATAGGAAAGGAAGTTTATTACACAATCTGTTTAACCGCAGGCCATCCATGTTTAGTTGCATTCGATTACGGAAGCGAAAACAATGTTGTGAACCAAAGTTTGGTGGAGAAACTCCAGTTACCAGCAACCTTTCATCTGGATCAAGCATGGATCAAATTCAGTGCATGGCAATGTGTGAAAGAAGTATTATGTGATATTGCTCCCATGGACTCTTGTCATCTTCTTTTGGGATGTGCATGGCTTCATTTTAAAACACTCCATCTTGATGAACGTTCCCTTTATTTGAGGCATGAGGGACATCAAAAGAAGTAGAAGTTTATGACACCAAGACAAGTCAGTAAGGATCAACGTAGGCTGAAGGAGAAAACAGAAAAAGAAAGAATAGAAAAAGAAGTAATAGAAACTGCAGAAGGAAGGGAAAATAAAGAAAAAGAAATGGAACTAGAGAGAGTTTATTCGTCAATGTTTTTTCTTCTACAGTTTGTGATGTCATTTTACAGGAACAAAAGGATAAGCATGTGAAGGAAATACACGAACTTCCATGTTTGAAAAGGAAGCTTGTTCATAGTGCTTTATCATGCATTTGGTATGTCGATAAGAAGCAAATTCGTCAAACACAACGTGTGGAATTATTTATTGTTACATATCAAGGTGGGGTACTGTTGCCAAGAAATGTTATCGACGGATTGCACCCATTGGAAAGTAACAAATATCAAGTTGAATTTGATCCTGGAAGAAGAGAATTAGTTTCAACTTGTGAAAAAATAAAATTCCTTCACAAGATCGTAATAAAAACTTACTTTAAAACTAGTGTCTTAAGATTCGGGACAAATCTTCTCGAAGAAGGAGGGTATGATGTGAATTGCATGTGGGTCAAATGGAGGATGACTAATGCGCCGTGTTGATGCAGTTTCTTTTATTTAAACAAGGGCCCAATGCTTTGTAAAATTGGCTGACCAAATTGTGTTTGTGCTTAACCAATTAATGGGCTTTAGTTTTGCTTTATCTTCAAGTTGAAATAAGGGTCCATATGCCAACTTAAAAACCAACCTTTGGAAGATGAAGAGGACCTTTGCTCAAAGTTTGTGGATGACTTTTGGTAGCCTTAAATTCAGTTACAACCAACCATTAAGTAGCGGATCATTATTAGCTTGAGTGGATCAGTAATTAATAGCTTTAAGCGGGATGATATTGAAATTTATGTGTCTTTTTTAATTTTGATGGTTAAAGCTCCTATATAAGTTGAACCATTTTCGTCAATGAAGGCAAGCTGAGTTTTATTCAGAAAATAAATGAGTTTTATCTCATCTATCTTAGTGAGAGTGATTCTCCTAAGTTCTTGAGTGATTCAAGAATCCACGAGTTTAATTAATCAAAAGTCCTTTATCCCTTTGTGTGTTTCAACTCTTAGGCTTATCTTCCATTCTTGGAAGTGTGATGTCTATCAATTTTCATTCCATCTTCTTTTATGTTTCCATTTTCTCGTTTTAAATAATTTCTCTAATTTCGTGCTTGTTAGCATTCCAACAACGATAGATCAGTCAAACGAATCGAACACTGTGGATTCACATCATTTGGTATTCACAGCATGGCCATCTAGATTTGGAATAGGAAAGGAAGTTTATTACACAATCTGTTTAACCGCAGGCCATCCATGTTTAGTTGCATTCGATTACGGGGGCGAAAACAATGTTGTGAACCAAAGTTTGGTGGAGAAACTCCAGTTACCAGCAACCTTTCATCTGGATCAAGCATGGATCAAATTCAGTGCATGGCAATGTGTGAAAGAAGTATGATGTGATATTGCTCCCATGGACTCTTGTCATCTTCTTTTGGGATGTGCATGGCTTCATTTTAAAACACTCCATCTTGATGAACGTTCCCTTTATTTGAGGCATGAGGGACATCAAAAGAAGTAGAAGTTTATGACACCAAGACAAGTCAGTAAGGATCAACGTAGGCTGAAGGAGAAAACAGAAAAAGAAAGAATAGAAAAAGAAGTAATAGAAACTGCAGAAGGAAGGGAAAATAAAGAAAAAGAAATGGAACTAGAGAGAGTTTATTCGTCAATGTTTTTTCTTCTACAGTTTGTGATGTCATTTTACAGGAACAAAAGGATAAGCATGTGAAGGAAATACACGAACTTCCATGTTTGAAAAGGAAGCTTGTTCATAGTGCTTTATCATGCATTTGGTATGTCGATAAGAAGCAAATTCGTCAAACACAACGCATGGAATTATTTATTGTTACATATCAAGGTGGGGTACTGTTGCCAAGAAATGTTATCGACGGATTGCAACCATTGGAAAGTAACAAATATCAAGTTGAATTTGATCCTGGAAGAAGAGAATTAGTTTCAACTTGTGAAAAAATAAAATTCCTTCACAAGATCGCAATAAAAACTTACTTTAAAACTAGTGTCTTAAGATTCGGGACAAATCTTCTCGAAGAAGGAGGGTATGATGTGAATTGCGTATGGGTCAAATGGAGGATGACTAATGCGCCGTGTTGATGCAGTTTCTTTTATTTAAACAAGGGCCCAATGCTTTGTAAAATTGGCTGACCAAATTGTGTTTGTGCTTAACCAATTAATGGGCTTTAGTTTTGCTTTATCTTCAAGTTGAAATAAGGGTCCATATGCCAACTTAAAAACCAACCTTTGGAAGATGAAGAGGACCTTTGCTCAAAGTTTGTGGATGACTTTTGGTAGCCTTAAATTCAGTTACAACCAACCATTAAGTAGCGGATCATTATTAGCTTGAGTGGATCATTAATTAATAGCTTTAAGCGGGATGATATTGAAATTTATGTGTCTTTTTTAATTTTGATGGTTAAAGCTCCTATATAAGTTGAACCATTTTCGTCAATGAAGGCAAGCTGAGTTTTATTCAGAAAATAAATGAGTTTTATCTCATCTATCTTAGTGAGAGTGATTCTCCTAAGTTCTTGAGTGATTCAAGAATCCACGAGTTTAATTAATCAAAAGTCCTTTATCCCTTTGTGTGTTTCAACTCTTAGGCTTATCTTCCATTCTTGGAAGTGTGATGTCTATCAATTTTCATTCCATCTTCTTTTATGTTTCCATTTTCTCGTTTTACATAATTTCTCTAATTTCGTGCTTGTTAGCATTCCAACAACGATAGATCAGTCAAACGAATCGAACACTGTGGATTCACATCATTTGGTATTCACAGCATGGCCATCTAGATTTGGAATAGGAAAGGAAGTTTATTACACAATCTGTTTAACCGCAGGCCATCCATGTTTAGTTGCATTCGATTACGGGGGCGAAAACAATGTTGTGAACCAAAGTTTGGTGGAGAAACTCCAGTTACCAGCAACCTTTCATCTGGATCAAGCATGGATCAAATTCAGTGCATGGCAATGTGTGAAAGAAGTATGATGTGATATTGCTCCCATGGACTCTTGTCATCTTCTTTTGGGATGTGCATGGCTTCATTTTAAAACACTCCATCTTGATGAACGTTCCCTTTATTTGAGGCATGAGGGACATCAAAAGAAGTAGAAGTTTATGACACCAAGACAAGTCAGTAAGGATCAACGTAGGCTGAAGGAGAAAACAGAAAAAGAAAGAATAGAAAAAGAAGTAATAGAAACTGCAGAAGGAAGGGAAAATAAAGAAAAAGAAATGGAACTAGAGAGAGTTTATTCGTCAATGTTTTTTCTTCTACAGTTTGTGATGTCATTTTACAGGAACAAAAGGATAAGCATGTGAAGGAAATACACGAACTTCCATGTTTGAAAAGGAAGCTTGTTCATAGTGCTTTATCATGCATTTGGTATGTCGATAAGAAGCAAATTCGTCAAACACAACGCATAGAATTATTTATTGTTACATATCAAGGTGGGGTACTGTTGCCAAGAAATGTTATCGACGGATTGCAACCATTGGAAAGTAACAAATATCAAGTTGAATTTGATCCTGGAAGAAGAGAATTAGTTTCAACTTGTGAAAAAATAAAATTCCTTCACAAGATCGCAATAAAAACTTACTTTAAAACTAGTGTCTTAAGATTCGGGACAAATCTTCTCGAAGAAGGAGGGTATGATGTGAATTGCGTATGGGTCAAATGGAGGATGACTAATGCGCCGTGTTGATGCAGTTTCTTTTATTTAAACAAGGGCCCAATGCTTTGTAAAATTGGCTGACCAAATTGTGTTTGTGCTTAACCAATTAATGGGCTTTAGTTTTGCTTTATCTTCAAGTTGAAATAAGGGTCCATATGCCAACTTAAAAACCAACCTTTGGAAGATGAAGAGGACCTTTGCTCAAAGTTTGTGGATGACTTTTGGTAGCCTTAAATTCAGTTACAACCAACCATTAAGTAGCGGATCATTATTAGCTTGAGTGGATCATTAATTAATAGCTTTAAGCGGGATGATATTGAAATTTATGTGTCTTTTTTAATTTTGATGGTTAAAGCTCCTATATAAGTTGAACCATTTTCGTCAATGAAGGCAAGCTGAGTTTTATTCAGAAAATAAATGAGTTTTATCTCATCTATCTTAGTGAGAGTGATTCTCCTAAGTTCTTGAGTGATTCAAGAATCCACGAGTTTAATTAATCAAAAGTCCTTTATCCCTTTGTGTGTTTCAACTCTTAGGCTTATCTTCCATTCTTGGAAGTGTGATGTCTATCAATTTTCATTCCATCTTCTTTTATGTTTCCATTTTCTCGTTTTAAATAATTTCTCTAATTTCGTGCTTGTTAGCATTCCAACAACGATAGATCAGTCAAACGAATCGAACACTGTGGATTCACATCATTTGGTATTCACAGCATGGCCATCTAGATTTGGAATAGGAAAGGAAGTTTATTACACAATCTGTTTAACCGCAGGCCATCCATGTTTAGTTGCATTCGATTACGGGGGCGAAAACAATGTTGTGAACCAAAGTTTGGTGGAGAAACTCCAGTTACCAGCAACCTTTCATCTGGATCAAGCATGGATCAAATTCAGTGCATGGCAATGTGTGAAAGAAGTATGATGTGATATTGCTCCCATGGACTCTTGTCATCTTCTTTTGGGATGTGCATGGCTTCATTTTAAAACACTCCATCTTGATGAACGTTCCCTTTATTTGAGGCATGAGGGACATCAAAAGAAGTAGAAGTTTATGACACCAAGACAAGTCAGTAAGGATCAACGTAGGCTGAAGGAGAAAACAGAAAAAGAAAGAATAGAAAAAGAAGTAATAGAAACTGCAGAAGGAAGGGAAAATAAAGAAAAAGAAATGGAACTAGAGAGAGTTTATTCGTCAATGTTTTTTCTTCTACAGTTTGTGATGTCATTTTACAGGAACAAAAGGATAAGCATGTGAAGGAAATACACGAACTTCCATGTTTGAAAAGGAAGCTTGTTCATAGTGCTTTATCATGCATTTGGTATGTCGATAAGAAGCAAATTCGTCAAACACAACGCATGGAATTATTTATTGTTACATATCAAGGTGGGGTACTGTTGCCAAGAAATGTTATCGACGGATTGCAACCATTGGAAAGTAACAAATATCAAGTTGAATTTGATCCTGGAAGAAGAGAATTAGTTTCAACTTGTGAAAAAATAAAATTCCTTCACAAGATCGCAATAAAAACTTACTTTAAAACTAGTGTCTTAAGATTCGGGACAAATCTTCTCGAAGAAGGAGGGTATGATGTGAATTGCGTATGGGTCAAATGGAGGATGACTAATGCGCCGTGTTGATGCAGTTTCTTTTATTTAAACAAGGGCCCAATGCTTTGTAAAATTGGCTGACCAAATTGTGTTTGTGCTTAACCAATTAATGGGCTTTAGTTTTGCTTTATCTTCAAGTTGAAATAAGGGTCCATATGCCAACTTAAAAACCAACCTTTGGAAGATGAAGAGGACCTTTGCTCAAAGTTTGTGGATGACTTTTGGTAGCCTTAAATTCAGTTACAACCAACCATTAAGTAGCGGATCATTATTAGCTTGAGTGGATCATTAATTAATAGCTTTAAGCGGGATGATATTGAAATTTATGTGTCTTTTTTAATTTTGATGGTTAAAGCTCCTATATAAGTTGAACCATTTTCGTCAATGAAGGCAAGCTGAGTTTTATTCAGAAAATAAATGAGTTTTATCTCATCTATCTTAGTGAGAGTGATTCTCCTAAGTTCTTGAGTGATTCAAGAATCCACGAGTTTAATTAATCAAAAGTCCTTTATCCCTTTGTGTGTTTCAACTCTTAGGCTTATCTTCCATTCTTGGAAGTGTGATGTCTATCAATTTTCATTCCATCTTCTTTTATGTTTCCATTTTCTCGTTTTACATAATTTCTCTAATTTCGTGCTTGTTAGCATTCCAACAACGATAGATCAGTCAAACGAATCGAACACTGTGGATTCACATCATTTGGTATTCACAGCATGGCCATCTAGATTTGGAATAGGAAAGGAAGTTTATTACACAATCTGTTTAACCGCAGGCCATCCATGTTTAGTTGCATTCGATTACGGGGGCGAAAACAATGTTGTGAACCAAAGTTTGGTGGAGAAACTCCAGTTACCAGCAACCTTTCATCTGGATCAAGCATGGATCAAATTCAGTGCATGGCAATGTGTGAAAGAAGTATGATGTGATATTGCTCCCATGGACTCTTGTCATCTTCTTTTGGGATGTGCATGGCTTCATTTTAAAACACTCCATCTTGATGAACGTTCCCTTTATTTGAGGCATGAGGGACATCAAAAGAAGTAGAAGTTTATGACACCAAGACAAGTCAGTAAGGATCAACGTAGGCTGAAGGAGAAAACAGAAAAAGAAAGAATAGAAAAAGAAGTAATAGAAACTGCAGAAGGAAGGGAAAATAAAGAAAAAGAAATGGAACTAGAGAGAGTTTATTCGTCAATGTTTTTTCTTCTACAGTTTGTGATGTCATTTTACAGGAACAAAAGGATAAGCATGTGAAGGAAATACACGAACTTCCATGTTTGAAAAGGAAGCTTGTTCATAGTGCTTTATCATGCATTTGGTATGTCGATAAGAAGCAAATTCGTCAAACACAACGCATAGAATTATTTATTGTTACATATCAAGGTGGGGTACTGTTGCCAAGAAATGTTATCGACGGATTGCAACCATTGGAAAGTAACAAATATCAAGTTGAATTTGATCCTGGAAGAAGAGAATTAGTTTCAACTTGTGAAAAAATAAAATTCCTTCACAAGATCGCAATAAAAACTTACTTTAAAACTAGTGTCTTAAGATTCGGGACAAATCTTCTCGAAGAAGGAGGGTATGATGTGAATTGCGTATGGGTCAAATGGAGGATGACTAATGCGCCGTGTTGATGCAGTTTCTTTTATTTAAACAAGGGCCCAATGCTTTGTAAAATTGGCTGACCAAATTGTGTTTGTGCTTAACCAATTAATGGGCTTTAGTTTTGCTTTATCTTCAAGTTGAAATAAGGGTCCATATGCCAACTTAAAAACCAACCTTTGGAAGATGAAGAGGACCTTTGCTCAAAGTTTGTGGATGACTTTTGGTAGCCTTAAATTCAGTTACAACCAACCATTAAGTAGCGGATCATTATTAGCTTGAGTGGATCATTAATTAATAGCTTTAAGCGGGATGATATTGAAATTTATGTGTCTTTTTTAATTTTGATGGTTAAAGCTCCTATATAAGTTGAACCATTTTCGTCAATGAAGGCAAGCTGAGTTTTATTCAGAAAATAAATGAGTTTTATCTCATCTATCTTAGTGAGAGTGATTCTCCTAAGTTCTTGAGTGATTCAAGAATCCACGAGTTTAATTAATCAAAAGTCCTTTATCCCTTTGTGTGTTTCAACTCTTAGGCTTATCTTCCATTCTTGGAAGTGTGATGTCTATCAATTTTCATTCCATCTTCTTTTATGTTTCCATTTTCTCGTTTTAAATAATTTCTCTAATTTCGTGCTTGTTAGCATTCCAACAACGATAGATCAGTCAAACGAATCGAACACTGTGGATTCACATCATTTGGTATTCACAGCATGGCCATCTAGATTTGGAATAGGAAAGGAAGTTTATTACACAATCTGTTTAACCGCAGGCCATCCATGTTTAGTTGCATTCGATTACGGGGGCGAAAACAATGTTGTGAACCAAAGTTTGGTGGAGAAACTCCAGTTACCAGCAACCTTTCATCTGGATCAAGCATGGATCAAATTCAGTGCATGGCAATGTGTGAAAGAAGTATGATGTGATATTGCTCCCATGGACTCTTGTCATCTTCTTTTGGGATGTGCATGGCTTCATTTTAAAACACTCCATCTTGATGAACGTTCCCTTTATTTGAGGCATGAGGGACATCAAAAGAAGTAGAAGTTTATGACACCAAGACAAGTCAGTAAGGATCAACGTAGGCTGAAGGAGAAAACAGAAAAAGAAAGAATAGAAAAAGAAGTAATAGAAACTGCAGAAGGAAGGGAAAATAAAGAAAAAGAAATGGAACTAGAGAGAGTTTATTCGTCAATGTTTTTTCTTCTACAGTTTGTGATGTCATTTTACAGGAACAAAAGGATAAGCATGTGAAGGAAATACACGAACTTCCATGTTTGAAAAGGAAGCTTGTTCATAGTGCTTTATCATGCATTTGGTATGTCGATAAGAAGCAAATTCGTCAAACACAACGCATGGAATTATTTATTGTTACATATCAAGGTGGGGTACTGTTGCCAAGAAATGTTATCGACGGATTGCAACCATTGGAAAGTAACAAATATCAAGTTGAATTTGATCCTGGAAGAAGAGAATTAGTTTCAACTTGTGAAAAAATAAAATTCCTTCACAAGATCGCAATAAAAACTTACTTTAAAACTAGTGTCTTAAGATTCGGGACAAATCTTCTCGAAGAAGGAGGGTATGATGTGAATTGCGTATGGGTCAAATGGAGGATGACTAATGCGCCGTGTTGATGCAGTTTCTTTTATTTAAACAAGGGCCCAATGCTTTGTAAAATTGGCTGACCAAATTGTGTTTGTGCTTAACCAATTAATGGGCTTTAGTTTTGCTTTATCTTCAAGTTGAAATAAGGGTCCATATGCCAACTTAAAAACCAACCTTTGGAAGATGAAGAGGACCTTTGCTCAAAGTTTGTGGATGACTTTTGGTAGCCTTAAATTCAGTTACAACCAACCATTAAGTAGCGGATCATTATTAGCTTGAGTGGATCATTAATTAATAGCTTTAAGCGGGATGATATTGAAATTTATGTGTCTTTTTTAATTTTGATGGTTAAAGCTCCTATATAAGTTGAACCATTTTCGTCAATGAAGGCAAGCTGAGTTTTATTCAGAAAATAAATGAGTTTTATCTCATCTATCTTAGTGAGAGTGATTCTCCTAAGTTCTTGAGTGATTCAAGAATCCACGAGTTTAATTAATCAAAAGTCCTTTATCCCTTTGTGTGTTTCAACTCTTAGGCTTATCTTCCATTCTTGGAAGTGTGATGTCTATCAATTTTCATTCCATCTTCTTTTATGTTTCCATTTTCTCGTTTTAAATAATTTCTCTAATTTCGTGCTTGTTAGCATTCCAACAACGATAGATCAGTCAAACGAATCGAACACTGTGGATTCACATCATTTGGTATTCACAGCATGGCCATCTAGATTTGGAATAGGAAAGGAAGTTTATTACACAATCTGTTTAACCGCAGGCCATCTATGTTTAGTTGCATTCGATTACGGGGGCGAAAACAATGTTGTGAACCAAAGTTTGGTGGAGAAACTCCAGTTACCAGCAACCTTTCATCTGGATCAAGCATGGATCAAATTCAGTGCATGGCAATGTGTGAAAGAAGTATGATGTGATATTGCTCCCATGGACTCTTGTCATCTTCTTTTGGGATGTGCATGGCTTCATTTTAAAACACTCCATCTTGATGAACGTTCCCTTTATTTGAGGCATGAGGGACATCAAAAGAAGTAGAAGTTTATGACACCAAGACAAGTCAGTAAGGATCAACGTAGGCTGAAGGAGAAAACAGAAAAAGAAAGAATAGAAAAAGAAGTAATAGAAACTGCAGAAGGAAGGGAAAATAAAGAAAAAGAAATGGAACTAGAGAGAGTTTATTCGTCAATGTTTTTTCTTCTACAGTTTGTGATGTCATTTTACAGGAACAAAAGGATAAGCATGTGAAGGAAATACACGAACTTCCATGTTTGAAAAGGAAGCTTGTTCATAGTGCTTTATCATGCATTTGGTATGTCGATAAGAAGCAAATTCGTCAAACACAACGCATGGAATTATTTATTGTTACATATCAAGGTGGGGTACTGTTGCCAAGAAATGTTATCGACGGATTGCAACCATTGGAAAGTAACAAATATCAAGTTGAATTTGATCCTGGAAGAAGAGAATTAGTTTCAACTTGTGAAAAAATAAAATTCCTTCACAAGATCGCAATAAAAACTTACTTTAAAACTAGTGTCTTAAGATTCGGGACAAATCTTCTCGAAGAAGGAGGGTATGATGTGAATTGCGTATGGGTCAAATGGAGGATGACTAATGCGCCGTGTTGATGCAGTTTCTTTTATTTAAACAAGGGCCCAATGCTTTGTAAAATTGGCTGACCAAATTGTGTTTGTGCTTAACCAATTAATGGGCTTTAGTTTTGCTTTATCTTCAAGTTGAAATAAGGGTCCATATGCCAACTTAAAAACCAACCTTTGGAAGATGAAGAGGACCTTTGCTCAAAGTTTGTGGATGACTTTTGGTAGCCTTAAATTCAGTTACAACCAACCATTAAGTAGCGGATCATTATTAGCTTGAGTGGATCATTAATTAATAGCTTTAAGCGGGATGATATTGAAATTTATGTGTCTTTTTTAATTTTGATGGTTAAAGCTCCTATATAAGTTGAACCATTTTCGTCAATGAAGGCAAGCTGAGTTTTATTCAGAAAATAAATGAGTTTTATCTCATCTATCTTAGTGAGAGTGATTCTCCTAAGTTCTTGAGTGATTCAAGAATCCACGAGTTTAATTAATCAAAAGTCCTTTATCCCTTTGTGTGTTTCAACTCTTAGGCTTATCTTCCATTCTTGGAAGTGTGATGTCTATCAATTTTCATTCCATCTTCTTTTATGTTTCCATTTTCTCGTTTTAAATAATTTCTCTAATTTCGTGCTTGTTAGCATTCCAACAACGATAGATCAGTCAAACGAATCGAACACTGTGGATTCACATCATTTGGTATTCACAGCATGGCCATCTAGATTTGGAATAGGAAAGGAAGTTTATTACACAAAGTGTTTAACCGAAGGCCATCCATGTTTAGTTGCATTCGATTACGAAAGCGAAAACAATGTTGTGAACCAAAGTTTGGTGGAGAAACTCCAGTTACCAGCAACCTTTCATCTGGATCAAGCAAGGATCAAATTCAGTACATGGGAATGTGTGAAAGAAGTATTATGTGATATTGCTCCCATGGACTCTTGTCATCTTCTTTTGGGATGTGCATGGCTTAATTTTAAAACAATCCATCTTGATGAACGTTCCCTTTATTTGAGGCATGAGGGACATCAAAAGAAGTAGAAGTTTATGACACCAAGACAAGTCAGTAAGGATCAACGTAGGCTGAAGGTGAAAACAGAAAAAGAAAGAATAGAAAAAGAAGTAATAGAAACTGCAGAAGGAAGGGAAAATAAAGAAAAAGAAATAGAACTATAGAGAGTTTATTCGTCAATGTTTTTTCTTCTACAGTTTGTGATGTCATTTTACAGGAACAAAAGGATAAGCATGTGAAGGAAATACACGAACTTCCATGTTTGAAAAGGAAGCTTGTTCATAGTGCTTTATAATGCATTTGGTCCGTCGATAAGAAGCAAATTCGTCAAACACAACGCGTGGAATTATTTATTGTTACATATCAAGGTGGGGTACTGTTGCCAAGAAATGTTATCGACGGGTTGCAATCATTGGAAAGTAACAAATATCAAGTTGAATTTGATCCTGGAAGAAGAGAGTTAGTTTCAACTTGTGAAAAAATAAAATTCCTTCACAAGATCGTAATAAAAACTTACTTTAAAACTGGTGTCTTAAGATTCGGGACAAATCTTCTCGAAGAAGGAGGGTATGATGTGAATTGCGTATGGGTCAAATGGAGGATGACTAATGCGCCGTTTTGATGCAGTTTCTTTTATTTAAACAAGGTCCCAATGCTTTGTAAAATTGGCTGACCAAATTGTGTTTGTGCTTAACCAATTAATGGGCTTTAGTTTTGCTTTATCTTCAAGTTGAAATAAGGGTCCATATGCCAACTTAAGAACCAACCTTTGGAAGATCAAGAGGACCTTTGCTCAAAGTTTGTGGATGACTTTTGGTAGCCTTAGATTCAGTTACAATCAACCATTAAGTAGCGGATCATTATTAGTTTGAGTGGATCATTAATTAATAGCTTTAAGCGGGATGATATTGAAATTTATGTGTCTTTTGTAATTCTGATGGTTAAAGCTCCTATATAAGTTGAACCATTTTCGTCAATGAAGGCAAGCTGAGTTTTATTCAGAAAATAAACGAGTTTTATCTCATCTATCTTAGTGAGAGTGATTCTCCTAAGTTCTTGAGTGATTCAAGAATCCACGAGTTTAATTAATCAAAAGTCCTTTATCCCTTTGTGTGTTTCAACTCTTAGGCTTATCTTCCATTCTTGGAAGTGTGATGTCTATCAATTTTCATTCCATCTTCTTTTATGTTTCCATTTTCTCGTTTTAAATAATTTCTCTAATTTCGTGCTTGTTAGCATTCCAACAACGATAGATCAGTCAAACGAATCGAACACTGTGGATTCACATCATTTGGTATTCACAGCATGGCCATCTAGATTTGGAATAGGAAAGGAAGTTTATTACACAATCTGTTTAACCGCAGGCCATCTATGTTTAGTTGCATTCGATTACGGGGGCGAAAACAATGTTGTGAACCAAAGTTTGGTGGAGAAACTCCAGTTACCAGCAACCTTTCATCTGGATCAAGCATGGATCAAATTCAGTGCATGGCAATGTGTGAAAGAAGTATGATGTGATATTGCTCCCATGGACTCTTGTCATCTTCTTTTGGGATGTGCATGGCTTCATTTTAAAACACTCCATCTTGATGAACGTTCCCTTTATTTGAGGCATGAGGGACATCAAAAGAAGTAGAAGTTTATGACACCAAGACAAGTCAGTAAGGATCAACGTAGGCTGAAGGAGAAAACAGAAAAAGAAAGAATAGAAAAAGAAGTAATAGAAACTGCAGAAGGAAGGGAAAATAAAGAAAAAGAAATGGAACTAGAGAGAGTTTATTCGTCAATGTTTTTTCTTCTACAGTTTGTGATGTCATTTTACAGGAACAAAAGGATAAGCATGTGAAGGAAATACACGAACTTCCATGTTTGAAAAGGAAGCTTGTTCATAGTGCTTTATCATGCATTTGGTATGTCGATAAGAAGCAAATTCGTCAAACACAACGCATGGAATTATTTATTGTTACATATCAAGGTGGGGTACTGTTGCCAAGAAATGTTATCGACGGATTGCAACCATTGGAAAGTAACAAATATCAAGTTGAATTTGATCCTGGAAGAAGAGAATTAGTTTCAACTTGTGAAAAAATAAAATTCCTTCACAAGATCGCAATAAAAACTTACTTTAAAACTAGTGTCTTAAGATTCGGGACAAATCTTCTCGAAGAAGGAGGGTATGATGTGAATTGCGTATGGGTCAAATGGAGGATGACTAATGCGCCGTGTTGATGCAGTTTCTTTTATTTAAACAAGGGCCCAATGCTTTGTAAAATTGGCTGACCAAATTGTGTTTGTGCTTAACCAATTAATGGGCTTTAGTTTTGCTTTATCTTCAAGTTGAAATAAGGGTCCATATGCCAACTTAAAAACCAACCTTTGGAAGATGAAGAGGACCTTTGCTCAAAGTTTGTGGATGACTTTTGGTAGCCTTAAATTCAGTTACAACCAACCATTAAGTAGCGGATCATTATTAGCTTGAGTGGATCATTAATTAATAGCTTTAAGCGGGATGATATTGAAATTTATGTGTCTTTTTTAATTTTGATGGTTAAAGCTCCTATATAAGTTGAACCATTTTCGTCAATGAAGGCAAGCTGAGTTTTATTCAGAAAATAAATGAGTTTTATCTCATCTATCTTAGTGAGAGTGATTCTCCTAAGTTCTTGAGTGATTCAAGAATCCACGAGTTTAATTAATCAAAAGTCCTTTATCCCTTTGTGTGTTTCAACTCTTAGGCTTATCTTCCATTCTTGGAAGTGTGATGTCTATCAATTTTCATTCCATCTTCTTTTATGTTTCCATTTTCTCGTTTTAAATAATTTCTCTAATTTCGTGCTTGTTAGCATTCCAACAACGATAGATCAGTCAAACGAATCGAACACTGTGGATTCACATCATTTGGTATTCACAGCATGGCCATCTAGATTTGGAATAGGAAAGGAAGTTTATTACACAAAGTGTTTAACCGAAGGCCATCCATGTTTAGTTGCATTCGATTACGAAAGCGAAAACAATGTTGTGAACCAAAGTTTGGTGGAGAAACTCCAGTTACCAGCAACCTTTCATCTGGATCAAGCAAGGATCAAATTCAGTACATGGGAATGTGTGAAAGAAGTATTATGTGATATTGCTCCCATGGACTCTTGTCATCTTCTTTTGGGATGTGCATGGCTTAATTTTAAAACAATCCATCTTGATGAACGTTCCCTTTATTTGAGGCATGAGGGACATCAAAAGAAGTAGAAGTTTATGACACCAAGACAAGTCAGTAAGGATCAACGTAGGCTGAAGGTGAAAACAGAAAAAGAAAGAATAGAAAAAGAAGTAATAGAAACTGCAGAAGGAAGGGAAAATAAAGAAAAAGAAATAGAACTATAGAGAGTTTATTCGTCAATGTTTTTTCTTCTACAGTTTGTGATGTCATTTTACAGGAACAAAAGGATAAGCATGTGAAGGAAATACACGAACTTCCATGTTTGAAAAGGAAGCTTGTTCATAGTGCTTTATAATGCATTTGGTCCGTCGATAAGAAGCAAATTCGTCAAACACAACGCGTGGAATTATTTATTGTTACATATCAAGGTGGGGTACTGTTGCCAAGAAATGTTATCGACGGGTTGCAATCATTGGAAAGTAACAAATATCAAGTTGAATTTGATCCTGGAAGAAGAGAGTTAGTTTCAACTTGTGAAAAAATAAAATTCCTTCACAAGATCGTAATAAAAACTTACTTTAAAACTGGTGTCTTAAGATTCGGGACAAATCTTCTCGAAGAAGGAGGGTATGATGTGAATTGCGTATGGGTCAAATGGAGGATGACTAATGCGCCGTTTTGATGCAGTTTCTTTTATTTAAACAAGGTCCCAATGCTTTGTAAAATTGGCTGACCAAATTGTGTTTGTGCTTAACCAATTAATGGGCTTTAGTTTTGCTTTATCTTCAAGTTGAAATAAGGGTCCATATGCCAACTTAAGAACCAACCTTTGGAAGATCAAGAGGACCTTTGCTCAAAGTTTGTGGATGACTTTTGGTAGCCTTAGATTCAGTTACAATCAACCATTAAGTAGCGGATCATTATTAGTTTGAGTGGATCATTAATTAATAGCTTTAAGCGGGATGATATTGAAATTTATGTGTCTTTTGTAATTCTGATGGTTAAAGCTCCTATATAAGTTGAACCATTTTCGTCAATGAAGGCAAGCTGAGTTTTATTCAGAAAATAAACGAGTTTTATCTCATCTATCTTAGTGAGAGTGATTCTCCTAAGTTCTTGAGTGATTCAAGAATCCACGAGTTTAATTAATCAAAAGTCCTTTATCCCTTTGTGTGTTTCAACTCTTAGGCTTATCTTCCATTCTTGGAAGTGTGATGTCTATCAATTTTCATTCCATCTTCTTTTATGTTTCCATTTTCTCGTTTTAAATAATTTCTCTAATTTCGTGCTTGTTAGCATTCCAACAACGATAGATCAGTCAAACGAATCGAACACTGTGGATTCACATCATTTGGTATTCACAGCATGGCCATCTAGATTTGGAATAGGAAAGGAAGTTTATTACACAAAGTGTTTAACCGAAGGCCATCCATGTTTAGTTGCATTCGATTACGGAAGCGAAAACAATGTTGTGAACCAAGGTTTGGTGGAGAAACTCCAGTTACCAGCAACCTTTCATCTGGATCAAGCAAGGATCAAATTCAGTACATGGGAATGTGTGAAAGAAGTATTATATGATATTGCTCCCATGGACTCTTGTCATCTTCTTTTGGGATGTGCATGGCTTCATTTTAAAACAATCCATCTTGATGAACGTTCCCTTTATTTGAGGCATGAGGGACATCAAAAGAAGTAGAAGTTTATGACACCAAGACAAGTCAGTAAGGATCAACGTAGGCTGAAGGTGAAAACAGAAAAAGAAAGAATAGAAAAAGAAGTAATAGAAACTGCAGAAGGAAGGGAAAATAAAGAAAAAGAAATAGAACTATAGAGAGTTTATTCGTCAATGTTTTTTCTTCTACAGTTTGTGATGTCATTTTACAGGAACAAAAGGATAAGCATGTGAAGGACATACACGAACTTCCATGTTTGAAAAGGAAGCTTGTTCATAGTGCTTTATAATGCATTTGGTCCGTCGATAAGAAGCAAATTCGTCAAACACAACGCGCGGAATTATTTATTGTTACATATCAAGGTGGGGTACAGTTGCCAAGAAATGTTATCGACGGATTGCAATCATTGGAAAGTAACAAATATCAAGTTGAATTTGATCCTGGAAGAAGAGAGTTAGTTTCAACTTGTGAAAAAATAAAATTCCTTCACAAGATCGTAATAAAAACTTACTTTAAAACTAGTGTCTTAAGATTCGGGACAAATCTTCTCGAAGAAGGAGGGTATGATGTGAATTGCGTATGGGTCAAATGGAGGATGACTAATGCGCCGTTTTGATGCAGTTTCTTTTATTTAAACAAGGTCCCAATGCTTTGTAAAATTGGCTGACCAAATTGTGTTTGTGCTTAACCAATTAATGGGCTTTAGTTTTGCTTTATCTTCAAGTTGAAATAAGGGTCCATATGCCAACTTAAGAACCAACCTTTGGAAGATCAAGAGGACCTTTGCTCAAAGTTTGTGGATGACTTTTGGTAGCCTTAGATTCAGTTACAATCAACCATTAAGTAGCGGATCATTATTAGTTTGAGTGGATCATTAATTAATAGCTTTAAGCGGGATGATATTGAAATTTATGTGTCTTTTGTAATTCTGATGGTTAAAGCTCCTATATAGGTTGAACCATTTTCGTCAATGAAGGCAAGCTGAGTTTTATTCAGAAAATAAACGAGTTTTATCTCATCTATCTTAGTGAGAGTGATTCTCCTAAGTTCTTGAGTGATTCAAGAATCCACGAGCTTAATTAATCAAATGTCCTTTATCCCTTTGCGTGTTTCAACTCTTAGGCTTATCTTCCATTCTTGGAAGTGTGATGTCTATCAATTTTCATTCCATCTTCTTTTATCGTTTTAAATAATTTCTCAAATTTCTTGCTTGTTAGCATTCCAACAACGATAGATCAGTCAAACGAATCGAACGCTGTGGATTCACATCATTTGGTATTCACAGCCTGGCCATCTAGATTTGGAATAGGAAAGGAAGTTTATTACACAAAGTGTTTAACCGAAGGCCATCCATGTTTAGTTGCATTCGATTACGGAAGCGAAAACAATGTTGTGAACCAAAGTTTGGTGGAGAAACTCCAGTTACCACCAACCTTTCATCTGGATCAAGCATGGATCAAATTCGGTACGTGGAAATGTGTGAAAGAAGTATTATGTGATATTGCTCCCATGGACTCTTGTCATCTTCTTTTGGGATGGGCATGGCTTCATTTTAAAACAATCCATCTTGATGAACGTTCCCTTTATTTGAGGCATGGGGGACATCAAAAGAAGTAGAAGTTTATGACACCAAGACAAGTCAGTAAGGATCAACGTAGGCTGAAGGAGAAAACAGAAAAAGAAAGAATAGAAAAAGAAGTAATAGAAACTGCAGAAGGAAGGGAAAATAAAGAAAAAGAAATGGAACTAGAGAGAGTTTATTCGTCAATGTTTTTTCTTCTACAGTTTGTGATGTCATTTTACAGGAACAAAAGGATAAGCATGTGAAGGAAATACACGAACTTCCATGTTTGAAAAGGAAGCTTGTTCATAGTGCTTTATCATGCATTTGGTATGTCGATAAGAAGCAAATTCGTCAAACACAACGCATGGAATTATTTATTGTTACATATCAAGGTGGGGTACTGTTGCCAAGAAATGTTATCGACGGATTGCAACCATTGGAAAGTAACAAATATCAAGTTGAATTTGATCCTGGAAGAAGAGAATTAGTTTCAACTTGTGAAAAAATAAAATTCCTTCACAAGATCGCAATAAAAACTTACTTTAAAACTAGTGTCTTAAGATTCGGGACAAATCTTCTCGAAGAAGGAGGGTATGATGTGAATTGCGTATGGGTCAAATGGAGGATGACTAATGCGCCGTGTTGATGCAGTTTCTTTTATTTAAACAAGGGCCCAATGCTTTGTAAAATTGGCTGACCAAATTGTGTTTGTGCTTAACCAATTAATGGGCTTTAGTTTTGCTTTATCTTCAAGTTGAAATAAGGGTCCATATGCCAACTTAAAAACCAACCTTTGGAAGATGAAGAGGACCTTTGCTCAAAGTTTGTGGATGACTTTTGGTAGCCTTAAATTCAGTTACAACCAACCATTAAGTAGCGGATCATTATTAGCTTGAGTGGATCATTAATTAATAGCTTTAAGCGGGATGATATTGAAATTTATGTGTCTTTTTTAATTTTGATGGTTAAAGCTCCTATATAAGTTGAACCATTTTCGTCAATGAAGGCAAGCTGAGTTTTATTCAGAAAATAAATGAGTTTTATCTCATCTATCTTAGTGAGAGTGATTCTCCTAAGTTCTTGAGTGATTCAAGAATCCACGAGTTTAATTAATCAAAAGTCCTTTATCCCTTTGTGTGTTTCAACTCTTAGGCTTATCTTCCATTCTTGGAAGTGTGATGTCTATCAATTTTCATTCCATCTTCTTTTATGTTTCCATTTTCTCGTTTTAAATAATTTCTCTAATTTCGTGCTTGTTAGCATTCCAACAACGATAGATCAGTCAAACGAATCGAACACTGTGGATTCACATCATTTGGTATTCACAGCATGGCCATCTAGATTTGGAATAGGAAAGGAAGTTTATTACACAATCTGTTTAACCGCAGGCCATCCATGTTTAGTTGCATTCGATTACGGGGGCGAAAACAATGTTGTGAACCAAAGTTTGGTGGAGAAACTCCAGTTACCAGCAACCTTTCATCTGGATCAAGCATGGATCAAATTCAGTGCATGGCAATGTGTGAAAGAAGTATGATGTGATATTGCTCCCATGGACTCTTGTCATCTTCTTTTGGGATGTGCATGGCTTCATTTTAAAACACTCCATCTTGATGAACGTTCCCTTTATTTGAGGCATGAGGGACATCAAAAGAAGTAGAAGTTTATGACACCAAGACAAGTCAGTAAGGATCAACGTAGGCTGAAGGAGAAAACAGAAAAAGAAAGAATAGAAAAAGAAGTAATAGAAACTGCAGAAGGAAGGGAAAATAAAGAAAAAGAAATGGAACTAGAGAGAGTTTATTCGTCAATGTTTTTTCTTCTACAGTTTGTGATGTCATTTTACAGGAACAAAAGGATAAGCATGTGAAGGAAATACACGAACTTCCATGTTTGAAAAGGAAGCTTGTTCATAGTGCTTTATAATGCATTTGGTCCGTCGATAAGAAGCAAATTCGTCAAACACAACGCGTGGAATTATTTATTGTTACATATCAAGGTGGGGTACTGTTGCCAAGAAATGTTATCGACGGGTTGCAATCATTGGAAAGTAACAAATATCAAGTTGAATTTGATCCTGGAAGAAGAGAGTTAGTTTCAACTTGTGAAAAAATAAAATTCCTTCACAAGATCGTAATAAAAACTTACTTTAAAACTAGTGTCTTAAGATTCGGGACAAATCTTCTCGAAGAAGGAGGGTATGATGTGAATTGCGTATGGGTCAAATGGAGGATGACTAATGCGCCGTGTTGATGCAGTTTCTTTTATTTAAACAAGGTCCCAATGCTTTGTAAAATTGGCTGACCAAATTGTGTTTGTGCTTAACCAATTAATGGGCTTTAGTTTTGCTTTATCTTCAAGTTGAAATAAGGGTCCATATGCCAACTTAAGAACCAACCTTTGGAAGATCAAGAGGACCTTTGCTCAAAGTTTGTGGATGACTTTTGGTAGCCTTAGATTCAGTTACAATCAACCATTAAGTAGCGGATCATTATTAGTTTGAGTGGATCATTAATTAATAGCTTTAAGCGGGATGATATTGAAATTTATGTGTCTTTTGTAATTCTGATGGTTAAAGCTCCTATATAAGTTGAACCATTTTCGTCAATGAAGGCAAGCTGAGTTTTATTCAGAAAATAAACGAGTTTTATCTCATCTATCTTAGTGAGAGTGATTCTCCTAAGTTCTTGAGTGATTCAAGAATCCACGAGTTTAATTAATCAAAAGTCCTTTATCCCTTTGTGTGTTTCAACTCTTAGGCTTATCTTCCATTCTTGGAAGTGTGATGTCTATCAATTTTCATTCCATCTTCTTTTATGTTTCCATTTTCTCGTTTTAAATAATTTCTCTAATTTCGTGCTTGTTAGCATTCCAACAACGATAGATCAGTCAAACGAATCGAACACTGTGGATTCACATCATTTGGTATTCACAGCATGGCCATCTAGATTTGGAATAGGAAAGGAAGTTTATTACACAAAGTGTTTAACCGAAGGCCATCCATGTTTAGTTGCATTCGATTACGGAAGTGAAAACAATGTTGTGAACCAAAGTTTGGTGGAGAAACTCCAGTTACCAGCAACCTTTCATCTGGATCAAGCAAGGATCAAATTCAGTACATGGGAATGTGTGAAAGAAGTATTATGTGATATTGCTCCCATGGACTCTTGTCATCTTCTTTTGGGATGTGCATGGCTTCATTTTAAAACAATCCATCTTGATGAACGTTCCCTTTATTTGAGGCATGAGGGACATCAAAAGAAGTAGAAGTTTATGACACCAAGACAAGTCAGTAAGGATCAACGTAGGCTGAAGGTGAAAACAGAAAAAGAAAGAATAGAAAAAGAAGTAATAGAAACTGCAGAAGGAAGGGAAAATAAAGAAAAAGAAATAGAACTATAGAGAGTTTATTCGTTAATGTTTTTTCTTCTACAGTTTGTGATGTCATTTTACAGGAACAAAAGGATAAGCATGTGAAGGACATACACGAACTTCTATGTTTGAAAAGGAAGCTTGTTCATAGTGCTTTATAATGCATTTGGTCCGTCGATAAGAAGCAAATTCGTCAAACACAACGCGTGGAATTATTTATTGTTACATATCAAGGTGGGGTACTGTTGCCAAGAAATGTTATCGACGGGTTGCAATCATTGGAAAGTAACAAATATCAAGTTGAATTTGATCCTGGAAGAAGAGAGTTAGTTTCAACTTGTGAAAAAATAAAATTCCTTCACAAGATCGTAATAAAAACTTACTTTAAAACTAGTGTCTTAAGATTCGGGACAAATCTTCTCGAAGAAGGAGGGTATGATGTGAATTGCGTATGGGTCAAATGGAGGATGACTAATGCGCCGTGTTGATGCAGTTTCTTTTATTTAAACAAGGGCCCAATGCTTTGTAAAATTGGCTGACCAAATTGTGTTTGTGCTTAACCAATTAATGGGCTTTAGTTTTGCTTTATCTTCAAGTTGAAATAAGGGTCCATATGCCAACTTAAAAACCAACCTTTGGAAGATGAAGAGGACCTTTGCTCAAAGTTTGTGGATGACTTTTGGTAGCCTTAAATTCAGTTACAACCAACCATTAAGTAGCGGATCATTATTAGCTTGAGTGGATCAGTAATTAATAGCTTTAAGCGGGATGATATTGAAATTTATGTGTCTTTTTTAATTTTGATGGTTAAAGCTCCTATATAAGTTGAACCATTTTCGTCAATGAAGGCAAGCTGAGTTTTATTCAGAAAATAAATGAGTTTTATCTCATCTATCTTAGTGAGAGTGATTCTCCTAAGTTCTTGAGTGATTCAAGAATCCACGAGTTTAATTAATCAAAAGTCCTTTATCCCTTTGTGTGTTTCAACTCTTAGGCTTATCTTCCATTCTTGGAAGTGTGATGTCTATCAATTTTCATTCCATCTTCTTTTATGTTTCCATTTTCTCGTTTTAAATAATTTCTCTAATTTCGTGCTTGTTAGCATTCCAACAACGATAGATCAGTCAAACGAATCGAACACTGTGGATTCACATCATTTGGTATTCACAGCATGGCCATCTAGATTTGGAATAGGAAAGGAAGTTTATTACACAATCTGTTTAACCGCAGGCCATCCATGTTTAGTTGCATTCGATTACGGGGGCGAAAACAATGTTGTGAACCAAAGTTTGGTGGAGAAACTCCAGTTACCAGCAACCTTTCATCTGGATCAAGCATGGATCAAATTCAGTGCATGGCAATGTGTGAAAGAAGTATGATGTGATATTGCTCCCATGGACTCTTGTCATCTTCTTTTGGGATGTGCATGGCTTCATTTTAAAACACTCCATCTTGATGAACGTTCCCTTTATTTGAGGCATGAGGGACATCAAAAGAAGTAGAAGTTTATGACACCAAGACAAGTCAGTAAGGATCAACGTAGGCTGAAGGAGAAAACAGAAAAAGAAAGAATAGAAAAAGAAGTAATAGAAACTGCAGAAGGAAGGGAAAATAAAGAAAAAGAAATGGAACTAGAGAGAGTTTATTCGTCAATGTTTTTTCTTCTACAGTTTGTGATGTCATTTTACAGGAACAACAGGATAAGCATGTGAAGGAAATACACGAACTTCCATGTTTGAAAAGGAAGCTTGTTCATAGTGCTTTATCATGCATTTGGTCCGTCGATAAGAAGCAAATTCGGCAAACACAACGCGTGGAATTATTTATTGTTACATATCAAGGTGGGGTACTGTTGCCAAGAAATGTTATCGACGGGTTGCAACCATTGGAAAGTAACAAATATCAAGTTGAATTTGATCCTGGAAGAAGAGAGTTAGTTTCAACTTGTGAAAAAATAAAATTCCTTCACAAGATCGTAATAAAAACTTACTTTAAAACTAGTGTCTTAAGATTCGGGACAAATCTTCTCGAAGAAGGAGGGTATGATGTGAATTGCCTGTGGGTCAAATGGAGGATGACTAATGCGCCGTGTTGATACAGTTTCTTTTATTTAAACAAGGTCCCAATGCTTTGTAAAATTGGCTGACCAAATTGTGTTTGTGCTTAACCAATTAATGGGCTTTAGTTTTGCTTTATCTTCAAGTTGAAATAACGGTCCATATGCCAACTTAAGAACCAACCTTTGGAAGATCAAGAGGACCTTTGCTCAAAGTTTGTGGATGACTTTTGGTAGCCTTAAATTCAGTTACAATCAACCATTAAGTAGCGGATCATTATTAGCTTGAGTGGATCATTAATTAATATCTTTAAGCAGGATGATATTGAAATTTATGTATCTTTTGTAATTCTGATGGTTAAAGCTCCTATATAGGTTGAACCATTTTCGTCAATGAAGGCAAGCTGAGTTTTATTCAGAAAATAAACGAGTTTTATCTCATCTATCTTAGTGAGAGTGATTCTCCTAAGTTCTTGAGTGATTCAAGAATCCATGAGTCTAATTAATCAAAGGTCCTTTATCCCTTTGCGTGTTTCAACTCTTAGGCTTATCTTCCATTCTTGGAAGTGTGATGTCTATCAATTTTCATTCCATCTTCTTTTATCGTTTTAAATAATTTCTCAAATTTCTTGCTTGTTAGCATTCCAACAACGATAGATCAGTCAAACGAATCGAACGCTGTGGATTCACATCATTTGGTATTCACAGCCTGGCCATCTAGATTTGGAATAGGAAAGGAAGTTTATTACACAAAGTGTTTAACCGAAGGCCATCCATGTTTAGTTGCATTCGATTACGGGGGCGAAAACAATGTTGTGAACCAAAGTTTGGTGGAGAAACTCCAGTTACCAGCAACCTTTCATCTGGATCAAGCATGGATCAAATTCAGTGCATGGCAATGTGTGAAAGAAGTATGATGTGATATTGCTCCCATGGACTCTTGTCATCTTCTTTTGGGATGTGCATGGCTTCATTTTAAAACACTCCATCTTGATGAACGTTCCCTTTATTTGAGGCATGAGGGACATCAAAAGAAGTAGAAGTTTATGACACCAAGACAAGTCAGTAAGGATCAACGTAGGCTGAAGGAGAAAACAGAAAAAGAAAGAATAGAAAAAGAAGTAATAGAAACTGCAGAAGGAAGGGAAAATAAAGAAAAAGAAATGGAACTAGAGAGAGTTTATTCGTCAATGTTTTTTCTTCTACAGTTTGTGATGTCATTTTACAGGAACAACAGGATAAGCATGTGAAGGAAATACACGAACTTCCATGTTTGAAAAGGAAGCTTGTTCATAGTGCTTTATCATGCATTTGGTCCGTCGATAAGAAGCAAATTCGGCAAACACAACGCGTGGAATTATTTATTGTTACATATCAAGGTGGGGTACTGTTGCCAAGAAATGTTATCGACGGGTTGCAACCATTGGAAAGTAACAAATATCAAGTTGAATTTGATCCTGGAAGAAGAGAGTTAGTTTCAACTTGTGAAAAAATAAAATTCCTTCACAAGATCGTAATAAAAACTTACTTTAAAACTAGTGTCTTAAGATTCGGGACAAATCTTCTCGAAGAAGGAGGGTATGATGTGAATTGCGTGTGGGTCAAATGGAGGATGACTAATGCGCCGTGTTGATACAGTTTCTTTTATTTAAACAAGGTCCCAATGCTTTGTAAAATTGGCTGACCAAATTGTGTTTGTGCTTAACCAATTAATGGGCTTTAGTTTTGCTTTATCTTCAAGTTGAAATAACGGTCCATATGCCAACTTAAGAACCAACCTTTGGAAGATCAAGAGGACCTTTGCTCAAAGTTTGTGGATGACTTTTGGTAGCCTTAAATTCAGTTACAACCAACCATTAAGTAGCGGATCATTATTAGCTTGAGTGGATCATTAATTAATAGCTTTAAGCGGGATGATATTGAAATTTATGTGTCTTTTTTAATTTTGATGGTTAAAGCTCCTATATAAGTTGAACCATTTTCGTCAATGAAGGCAAGCTGAGTTTTATTCAGAAAATAAATGAGTTTTATCTCATCTATCTTAGTGAGAGTGATTCTCCTAAGTTCTTGAGTGATTCAAGAATCCACGAGTTTAATTAATCAAAAGTCCTTTATCCCTTTGTGTGTTTCAACTCTTAGGCTTATCTTCCATTCTTGGAAGTGTGATGTCTATCAATTTTCATTCCATCTTCTTTTATGTTTCCA
Source organism: Vigna unguiculata (assembly GCF_037176805.1). Lineage (NCBI taxonomy): Eukaryota > Viridiplantae > Streptophyta > Magnoliopsida > Fabales > Fabaceae > Vigna > Vigna unguiculata. The sequence goes on from NC_140802.1 coordinate 22,913,387, forward strand.
TTTTCTCGTTTTAAATAATTTCTCTAATTTCGTGCTTGTTAGCATTCCAACAACGATAGATCAGTCAAACGAATCGAACACTGTGGATTCACATCATTTGGTATTCACAGCATGGCCATCTAGATTTGGAATAGGAAAGGAAGTTTATTACACAATTTGTTTAACCGCAGGCCATCCATGTTTAGTTGCATTCGATTACGGGGGCGAAAACAATGTTGTGAACCAAAGTTTGGTGGAGAAACTCCAGTTACCAGCAACCTTTCATCTGGATCAAGCAAGGATCAAATTCAGTACATGGGAATGTGTGAAAGAAGTATTATGTGATATTGCTCCCATGGACTCTTGTCATCTTCTTTTGGGATGTGCATGGCTTCATTTTAAAACAATCCATCTTGATGAACGTTCCCTTTATTTGAGGCATGAGGGACATCAAAAGAAGTAGAAGTTTATGACACCAAGACAAGTCAGTAAGGATCAACGTAGGCTGAAGGTGAAAACAGAAAAAGAAAGAATAGAAAAAGAAGTAATAGAAACTGCAGAAGGAAGGGAAAATAAAGAAAAAGAAATAGAACTATAGAGAGTTTATTCGTCAATGTTTTTTCTTCTACAGTTTGTGATGTCATTTTACAGGAACAAAAGGATAAGCATGTGAAGGAAATACACGAACTTCCATGTTTGAAAAGGAAGCTTGTTCATAGTGCTTTATAATGCATTTGGTCCGTCGATAAGAAGCAAATTCGTCAAACACAACGCGTGGAATTATTTATTGTTACATATCAAGGTGGGGTACTGTTGCCAAGAAATGTTATCGACGGGTTGCAATCATTGGAAAGTAACAAATATCAAGTTGAATTTGATCCTGGAAGAAGAGAGTTAGTTTCAACTTGTGAAAAAATAAAATTCCTTCACAAGATCGTAATAAAAACTTACTTTAAAACTAGTGTCTTAAGATTCGGGACAAATCTTCTCGAAGAAGGAGGGTATGATGTGAATTGCGTATGGGTCAAATGGAGGATGACTAATGCGCCGTTTTGATGCAGTTTCTTTTATTTAAACAAGGTCCCAATGCTTTGTAAAATTGGCTGACCAAATTGTGTTTGTGCTTAACCAATTAATGGGCTTTAGTTTTGCTTTATCTTCAAGTTGAAATAAGGGTCCATATGCCAACTTAAGAACCAACCTTTGGAAGATCAAGAGGACCTTTGCTCAAAGTTTGTGGATGACTTTTGGTAGCCTTAGATTCAGTTACAATCAACCATTAAGTAGCGGATCATTATTAGCTTGAGTGGATCATTAATTAATAGCTTTAAGCGGGATGATATTGAAATTTATGTGTCTTTTGTAATTCTGATGGTTAAAGCTCCTATATAGGTTGAACCATTTTCGTCAATGAAGGCAAGCTGAGTTTTATTCAGAAAATAAACGAGTTTTATCTCATCTATCTTAGTGAGAGTGATTCTCCTAAGTTCTTGAGTGATTCAAGAATCCACGAGCTTAATTAATCAAAGGTCCTTTATCCCTTTGCGTGTTTCAACTCTTAGGCTTATCTTCCATTCTTGGAAGTGTGATGTCTATCAATTTTCATTCCATCTTCTTTTATCGTTTTAAATAATTTCTCAAATTTCTTGCTTGTTAGCATTCCAACAACGATAGATCAGTCAAACGAATCGAACGCTGTGGATTCACATCATTTGGTATTCACAGCCTGGCCATCTAGATTTGGAATAGGAAAGGAAGTTTATTACACAAAGTGTTTAACCGAAGGCCATCCATGTTTAGTTGCATTCGATTACGGAAGCGAAAACAATGTTGTGAACCAAAGTTTGGTGGAGAAACTCCAGTTACCACCAACCTTTCATCTGGATCAAGCATGGATCAAATTCGGTACGTGGAAATGTGTGAAAGAAGTATTATGTGATATTGCTCCCATGGACTCTTGTCATCTTCTTTTGGGATGGGCATGGCTTCATTTTAAAACAATCCATCTTGATGAACGTTCCCTTTATTTGAGGCATGGGGGACATCAAAAGAAGTAGAAGTTTATGACACCAAGACAAGTCAGTAAGGATCAACGTAGGCTGAAGGAGAAAACAGAAAAAGAAAGAATAGAAAAAGAAGTAATAGAAACTGCAGAAGGAAGGGAAAATAAAGATAAAGAAATGGAACTAGAGAGAGTTTATTCGTCAATGTTTTTTCTTCTACAGTTTGTGATGTCATTTTACAGGAACAACAGGATAAGCATGTGAAGGAAATACACCGAACTTCCATGTTTGAAAAGGAAGCTTGTTCATAGTGCTTTATCATGCATTTGGTCCGTCGATAAGAAGCAAATTCGTCAAACACAACGCGTGGAATTATTTATTGTTACATATCAAGGTGGGGTACTGTTGCCAAGAAATGTTATCGACGGGTTGCAACCATTGGAAAGTAACAAATATCAAGTTGAATTTGATCCTGGAAGAAGAGAGTTAGTTTCAACTTGTGAAAAAATAAAATTCCTTCACAAGATCGTAATAAAAACTTACTTTAAAACTAGTGTCTTAAGATTCGGGACAAATCTTCTCGAAGAAGGAGGGTATGTTGTGAATTGCGTGTGGGTCAAATGGAGGATGACTAATGCGCCGTGTTGATACAGTTTCTTTTATTTAAACAAGGTCCCAATGCTTTGTAAAATTGGCTGACCAAATTGTGTTTGTGCTTAACCAATTAATGGGCTTTAGTTTTGCTTTATCTTCAAGTTGAAATAAGGGTCCATATGCCAACTTAAGAACCAACCTTTGGAAGATCAAGAGGACCTTTGCTCAAAGTTTGTGGATGACTTTTGGTAGCCTTAAATTCAGTTACAATCAACCATTAAGTAGCGGATCATTATTAGCTTGAGTGGATCATTAATTAATAGCTTTAAGCGGGATGATATTGAAATTTATGTGTCTTTTGTAATTCTGATGGTTAAAGCTCCTATATAGGTTGAACCATTTTCGTCAATGAAGGCAAGCTGAGTTTTATTCAGAAAATAAACGAGTTTTATCTCATCTATCTTAGTGAGAGTGATTCTCCTAAGTTCTTGAGTGATTCAAGAATCCATGAGTCTAATTAATCAAAGGTCCTTTATCCCTTTGCGTGTTTCAACTCTTAGGCTTATCTTCCATTCTTGGAAGTGTGATGTCTATCAATTTTCATTCCATCTTCTTTTATCGTTTTAAATAATTTCTCAAATTTCTTGCTTGTTAGCATTCCAACAACGATAGATCAGTCAAACGAATCGAACGCTGTGGATTCACATCATTTGGTATTCACAGCCTGGCCATCTAGATTTGGAATAGGAAAGGAAGTTTATTACACAAAGTGTTTAACCGAAGGCCATCCATGTTTAGTTGCATTCGATTACGGAAGCGAAAACAATGTTGTGAACCAAAGTTTGGTGGAGAAACTCCAGTTACCAGCAACCTTTCATCTGGATCAAGCATGGATCAAATTCGGTACATGGCAATGTGTGAAAGAAGTATTATGTGATATTGCTCCCATGGACTCTTGTCATCTTCTTTTGGGATGGGCATGGCTTCATTTTAAAACAATCCATCTTGATGAACGTTCCCTTTATTTGAGGCATGGGGGACATCAAAAGAAGTAGAAGTTTATGACACCAAGACAAGTCAGTAAGGATCAACGTAGGCTGAAGGAGAAAACAGAAAAAGAAAGAATAGAAAAAGAAGTAATAGAAACTGCAGAAGGAAGGGAAAATAAAGATAAAGAAATGGAACTAGAGAGAGTTTATTCGTCAATGTTTTTTCTTCTACAGTTTGTGATGTCATTTTACAGGAACAACAGGATAAGCATGTGAAGAAAATACACGAACTTCCATGTTTGAAAAGGAAGCTTGTTCATAGTGCTTTATCATGCATTTGGTCCGTCGATAAGAAGCAAATTCGTCAAACACAACGCGTGGAATTATTTATTGTTACATATCAAGGTGGGGTACTGTTGCCAAGAAATGTTATCGACGGGTTGCAACCATTGGAAAGTAACAAATATCAAGTTGAATTTGATCTTGGAAGAAGAGAGTTAGTTTCAACTTGTGAAAAAATAAAATTCCTTCACAAGATCGTAATAAAAACTTACTTTAAAACTAGTGTCTTAAGATTCGGGACAAATCTTCTCGAAGAAGGAGGGTATGTTGTGAATTGCGTGTGGGTCAAATGGAGGATGACTAATGCGCCGTGTTGATACAGTTTCTTTTATTTAAACAAGGTCCCAATGCTTTGTAAAATTGGCTGACCAAATTGTGTTTGTGCTTAACCAATTAATGGGCTTTAGTTTTGCTTTATCTTCAAGTTGAAATAAGGGTCCATATGCCAACTTAAGAACCAACCTTTGGAAGATCAAGAGGACCTTTGCTCAAAGTTTGTGGATGACTTTTGGTAGCCTTAAATTCAGTTACAATCAACCATTAAGTAGCGGATCATTATTAGCTTGAGTGGATCATTAATTAATAGCTTTAAGCGGGATGATATTGAAATTTATGTGTCTTTTGTAATTCTGATGGTTAAAGCTCCTATATAGGTTGAACCATTTTCGTCAATGAAGGCAAGCTGAGTTTTATTCAGAAAATAAACGAGTTTTATCTCATCTATCTTAGTGAGAGTGATTCTCCTAAGTTCTTGAGTGATTCAAGAATCCATGAGTCTAATTAATCAAAGGTCCTTTATCCCTTTGCGTGTTTCAACTCTTAGGCTTATCTTCCATTCTTGGAAGTGTGATGTCTATCAATTTTCATTCCATCTTCTTTTATCGTTTTAAATAATTTCTCAAATTTCTTGCTTGTTAGCATTCCAACAACGATAGATCAGTCAAACGAATCGAACGCTGTGGATTCACATCATTTGGTATTCACAGCCTGGCCATCTAGATTTGGAATAGGAAAGGAAGTTTATTACACAAAGTGTTTAACCGAAGGCCATCCATGTTTAGTTGCATTCGATTACGGAAGCGAAAACAATGTTGTGAACCAAAGTTTGGTGGAGAAACTCCAGTTACCAGCAACCTTTCATCTGGATCAAGCATGGATCAAATTCGGTACATGGCAATGTGTGAAAGAAGTATTATGTGATATTGCTCCCATGGACTCTTGTCATCTTCTTTTGGGATGGGCATGGCTTCATTTTAAAACAATCCATCTTGATGAACGTTCCCTTTATTTGAGGCATGGGGGACATCAAAAGAAGTAGAAGTTTATGACACCAAGACAAGTCAGTAAGGATCAACGTAGGCTGAAGGAGAAAACAGAAAAAGAAAGAATAGAAAAAGAAGTAATAGAAACTGCAGAAGGAAGGGAAAATAAAGATAAAGAAATGGAACTAGAGAGAGTTTATTCGTCAATGTTTTTTCTTCTACAGTTTGTGATGTCATTTTACAGGAACAACAGGATAAGCATGTGAAGAAAATACACGAACTTCCATGTTTGAAAAGGAAGCTTGTTCATAGTGCTTTATCATGCATTTGGTCCGTCGATAAGAAGCAAATTCGTCAAACACAACGCGTGGAATTATTTATTGTTACATATCAAGGTGGGGTACTGTTGCCAAGAAATGTTATCGACGGGTTGCAACCATTGGAAAGTAACAAATATCAAGTTGAATTTGATCCTGGAAGAAGAGAGTTAGTTTCAACTTGTGAAAAAATAAAATTCCTTCACAAGATCGTAATAAAAACTTACTTTAAAACTAGTGTCTTAAGATTCGGGACAAATCTTCTCGAAGAAGGAGGGTATGTTGTGAATTGCGTGTGGGTCAAATGGAGGATGACTAATGCGCCGTGTTGATACAGTTTCTTTTATTTAAACAAGGTCCCAATGCTTTGTAAAATTGGCTGACCAAATTGTGTTTGTGCTTAACCAATTAATGGGCTTTAGTTTTGCTTTATCTTCAAGTTGAAATAAGGGTCCATATGCCAACTTAAGAACCAACCTTTGGAAGATCAAGAGGACCTTTGCTCAAAGTTTGTGGATGACTTTTGGTAGCCTTAAATTCAGTTACAATCAACCATTAAGTAGCGGATCATTATTAGCTTGAGTGGATCATTAATTAATAGCTTTAAGCGGGATGATATTGAAATTTATGTGTCTTTTGTAATTCTGATGGTTAAAGCTCCTATATAGGTTGAACCATTTTCGTCAATGAAGGCAAGCTGAGTTTTATTCAGAAAATAAACGAGTTTTATCTCATCTATCTTAGTGAGAGTGATTCTCCTAAGTTCTTGAGTGATTCAAGAATCCATGAGTCTAATTAATCAAAGGTCCTTTATCCCTTTGCGTGTTTCAACTCTTAGGCTTATCTTCCATTCTTGGAAGTGTGATGTCTATCAATTTTCATTCCATCTTCTTTTATCGTTTTAAATAATTTCTCAAATTTCTTGCTTGTTAGCATTCCAACAACGATAGATCAGTCAAACGAATCGAACGCTGTGGATTCACATCATTTCACAGCCTGGCCATCTAGATTTGGAATAGGAAAGGAAGTTTATTACACAAAGTGTTTAACCGAAGGCCATCCATGTTTAGTTGCATTCGATTACAGAAGCGAAAACAATGTTGTGAACCAAAGTTTGGTGGAGAAACTCCAGTTACCAGCAACCTTTCATCTGGATCAAGCATGGATCAAATTCGGTACATGGCAATGTGTGAAAGAAGTATTATGTGATATTGCTCCCATGGACTCTTGTCATCTTCTTTTGGGATGGGCATGGCTTCATTTTAAAACAATCCATCTTGATGAACGTTCCCTTTATTTGAGGCATGGGGGACATCAATAGAAGTAGAAGTTTATGACACCAAGACAAGTCAGTAAGGATCAACGTAGGCTGAAGGAGAAAACAGAAAAAGAAAGAATAGAAAAAGAAGTAATAGAAACTGCAGAAGGAAGGGAAAATAAAGAAAAAGAAATGGAACTAGAGAGAGTTTATTCGTCAATGTTTTTTCTTCTACAGTTTGTGATGTCATTTTACAAGAACAACAGGATAAGCATGTGAAGGAAATACACCGAACTTCCATGTTTGAAAAGGAAGCTTGTTCATAGTGCTTTATCATGCATTTGGTCCGTCGATAAGAAGCAAATTCGTCAAACACAACGCGTTTGTTACATATCAAGGTGGGGTACTGTTGCCAAGAAATGTTATCGACGGGTTGCAACCATTGGAAAGTAACAAATATCAAGTTGAATTTGATCCTGGAAGAAGAGAGTTAGTTTCAACTTGTGAAAAAATAAAATTCCTTCACAAGATCGTAATAAAAACATACTTTAAAACTAGTGTCTTAAGATTCGGGACAAATCTTCTCGAAGAAGGAGGGTATGATGTGAATTGCGTATGGGTCAAATGGAGGATGACTAATGCGCCGTGTTGATGCAGTTTCTTTTATTTAAACAAGGTCCCAATGCTTTGTAAAATTGGCTGACCAAATTGTGTTTGTGCTTAACCAATTAATGGGCTTTAGTTTTGCTTTATCTTCAAGTTGAAATAAGGGTCCATATGCCAACTTAAGAACCAACCTTTGGAAGATCAAGAGGACCTTTGCTCAAAGTTTGTGGATGACTTTTGGTAGCCTTAAATTCAGTTACAATCAACCATTAAGTAGCGGATCATTATTAGCTTGAGTGGATCATTAATTAATAGCTTTAAGCGGGATGATATTGAAATTTATGTGTCTTTTGTAATTCTGATGGTTAAAGCTCCTATATAGGTTGAACCATTTTCGTCAATGAAGGCAAGCTGAGTTTTATTCAGAAAATAAACGAGTTTTATCTCATCTATCTTAGTGAGAGTGATTCTCCTAAGTTCTTGAGTGATTCAAGAATCCATGAGTCTAATTAATCAAAGGTCCTTTATCCCTTTGCGTGTTTCAACTCTTAGGCTTATCTTCCATTCTTGGAAGTGTGATGTCTATCAATTTTCATTCCATCTTCTTTTATCGTTTTAAATAATTTCTCAAATTTCTTGCTTGTTAGCATTCCAACAACGATAGATCAGTCAAACGAATCGAACGCTGTGGATTCACATCATTTGGTATTCACAGCCTGGCCATCTAGATTTGGAATAGGAAAGGAAGTTTATTACACAAAGTGTTTAACCGAAGGCCATCCATGTTTAGTTGCATTCGATTACGGAAGCGAAAACAATGTTGTGAACCAAAGTTTGGTGGAGAAACTCCAGTTACCAGCAACCTTTCATCTGGATCAAGCATGGATCAAATTCGGTACATGGCAATGTGTGAAAGAAGTATTATGTGATATTGCTCCCATGGACTCTTGTCATCTTCTTTTGGGATGGGCATGGCTTCATTTTAAAACAATCCATCTTGATGAACGTTCCCTTTATTTGAGGCATGGGGGACATCAAAAGAAGTAGAAGTTTATGACACCAAGACAAGTCAGTAAGGATCAACGTAGGCTGAAGGAGAAAACAGAAAAAGAAAGAATAGAAAAAGAAGTAATAGAAACTGCAGAAGGAAGGGAAAATAAAGAAAAAGAAATGGAACTAGAGAGAGTTTATTCGTCAATGTTTTTTCTTCTACAGTTTGTGATGTCATTTTACAGGAACAACAGGATAAGCATGTGAAGGAAATACACCGAACTTCCATGTTTGAAAAGGAAGCTTGTTCATAGTGCTTTATCATGCATTTGGTCCGTCGATAAGAAGCAAATTCGTCAAACACAACGCGTGGAATTATTTATTGTTACATATCAAGGTGGGGTACTGTTGCCAAGAAATGTTATCGACGGGTTGCAACCATTGGAAAGTAACAAATATCAAGTTGAATTTGATCCTGGAAGAAGAGAGTTAGTTTCAACTTGTGAAAAAATAAAATTCCTTCACAAGATCGTAATAAAAACTTGATTTAAAACTAGTGTCTTAAGATTCGGGACAAATCTTCTCGAAGAAGGAGGGTATGATGTGAATTGCGTATGGGTCAAATGGAGGATGACTAATGCGTCGTGTTGATGCAGTTTCTTTTATTTAAACAAGGTCCCAATGCTTTGTAAAATTGGCTGACCAAATTGTGTTTGTGCTTAACCAATTAATGGGCTTTAGTTTTGCTTTATCTTCAAGTTGAAATAAGGGTCCATTTGCCAACTTAAGAACCAACCTTTGGAAGATCAAGAGGACCTTTGCTCAAAGTTTGTGGATGACTTTTGGTAGCCTTAAATTCAGTTACAATCAACCATTAAGTAGCGGATCATTATTAGCTTGAGTGGATCATTAATTAATAGCTTTAAGCGGGATGATATTGAAATTTATGTGTCTTTTGTAATTCTGATGGTTAAAGCTCGTATATAGGTTGAACCATTTTCGTCAATGAAGGCAAGCTGAGTTTTATTCAGAAAATAAACGAGTTTTATCTCATCTATCTTAGTGAGAGTGATTCTCCTAAGTTCTTGAGTGATTCAAGAATCCATGAGTCTAATTAATCAAAGGTCCTTTATCCCTTTGCGTGTTTCAACTCTTAGGCTTATCTTCCATTCTTGGAAGTGTGATGTCTATCAATTTTCATTCCATCTTCTTTTATCGTTTTAAATAATTTCTCAAATTTCTTGCTTGTTAGCATTCCAACAACGATAGATCAGTCAAACGAATCGAACGCTGTGGATTCACATCATTTGGTATTCACAGCCTGGCCATCTAGATTTGGAATAGGAAAGGAAGTTTATTACACAAAGTGTTTAACCGAAGGCCATCCATGTTTAGTTGCATTCGATTACGGAAGCGAAAACAATGTTGTGAACCAAAGTTTGGTGGAGAAACTCCAGTTACCAGCAACCTTTCATCTGGATCAAGCATGGATCAAATTCGGTACATGGCAATGTGTGAAAGAAGTATTATGTGATATTGCTCCCATGGACTCTTGTCATCTTCTTTTGGGATGGGCATGGCTTCATTTTAAAACAATCCATCTTGATGAACGTTCCCTTTATTTGAGGCATGGGGGACATCAAAAGAAGTAGAAGTTTATGACACCAAGACAAGTCAGTAAGGATCAACGTAGGCTGAAGGAGAAAACAGAAAAAGAAAGAATAGAAAAAGAAGTAATAGAAACTGCAGAAGGAAGGGAAAATAAAGAAAAAGAAATGGAACTAGAGAGAGTTTATTCGTCAATGTTTTTTCTTCTACAGTTTGTGATGTCATTTTACAGGAACAACAGGATAAGCATGTGAAGGAAATACACCGAACTTCCATGTTTGAAAAGGAAGCTTGTTCATAGTGCTTTATCATGCATTTGGTCCGTCGATAAGAAGCAAATTCGTCAAACACAACGCGTGGAATTATTTATTGTTACATATCAAGGTGGGGTACTGTTGCCAAGAAATGTTATCGACGGGTTGCAACCATTGGAAAGTAACAAATATCAAGTTGAATTTGATCCTGGAAGAAGAGAGTTAGTTTCAACTTGTGAAAAAATAAAATTCCTTCACAAGATCGTAATAAAAACTTACTTTAAAACTAGTGTCTTAAGATTCGGGACAAATCTTCTCGAAGAAGGAGTGTATGATGTAAATTGCGTATGGGTCAAATGGAGGATGACTAATGCGCCGTGTTGATGCAGTTTCTTTTATTTAAACAAGGTCCCAATGCTTTGTAAAATTGGCTGACCAAATTGTGTTTGTGCTTAACCAATTAATGGGCTTTAGTTTTGCTTTATCTTCAAGTTGAAATAAGGGTCCATATGCCAACTTAAGAACCAACCTTTGGAAGATCAAGAGGACCTTTGCTCAAAGTTTGTGGATGACTTTTGGTAGCCTTAAATTCAGTTACAATCAACCATTAAGTAGCGGATCATTATTAGCTTGAGTGGATCATTAATTAATAGCTTTAAGCGGGATGATATTGAAATTTATGTGTCTTTTGTAATTCTGATGGTTAAAGCTCCTATATAGGTTGAACCATTTTCGTTAATGAAGGCAAGCTGAGTTTTATTCAGAAAATAAACGAGTTTTATCTCATCTATCTTAGTGAGAGTGATTCTCCTAAGTTCTTGAGTGATTCAAGAATCCATGAGTCTAATTAATCAAAGGTCCTTTATCCCTTTGCGTGTTTCAACTCTTAGGCTTATCTTCCATTCTTGGAAGTTTGATGTCTATCAATTTTCATTCCATCTTCTTTTATCGTTTTAAATAATTTCTCAAATTTCTTGCTTGTTAGCATTCCAACAACGATAGATCAGTCAAACGAATCGAACGCTGTGGATTCACATCATTTGGTATTCACAGCCTGGCCATCTAGATTTGGAATAGGAAAGGAAGTTTATTACACAAAGTGTTTAACCGAAGGCCATCCATGTTTAGTTGCATTCGATTACGGAAGCGAAAACAATGTTGTGAACCAAAGTTTGGTGGAGAAACTCCAGTTACCAGCAACCTTTCATCTGGATCAAGCATGGATCAAATTCAGTACATGGCAATGTGTGAAAGAAGTATTATGTGATATTGCTCCCATGGACTCTTGTCATCTTCTTTTGGGATGGGCATGGCTTCATTTTAAAACAATCCATCTTGATGAACGTTCCCTTTATTTGAGGCATGGGGGACATCAAAAGAAGTAGAAGTTTATGACACCAAGACAAGTCAGTAAGGATCAACGTAGGCTGAAGGAGAAAACAGAAAAAGAAAGAATAGAAAAAGAAGTAATAGAAACTGCAGAAGGAAGGGAAAATAAAGAAAAAGAAATGGAACTAGAGAGAGTTTATTCGTCAATGTTTTTTCTTCTACAGTTTGTGATGTCATTTTACAGGAACAAAAAGGATAAGCATGTGAAGGAAATACACCGAACTTCCATGTTTGAAAAGGAAGCTTGTTCATAGTGCTTTATCATGCATTTGGTCCGTCGATAAGAAGCAAATTCGTCAAACACAACGCGTGGAATTATTTATTGTTACATATCAAGGTGGGGTACTGTTGCCAAGAAATGTTATCGACGGGTTGCAACCATTGGAAAGTAACAAATATCAAGTTGAATTTGATCCTGGAAGAAGAGAGTTAGTTTCAACTTGTGAAAAAATAAAATTCCTTCACAAGATCGTAATAAAAACTTACTTTAAAACTAGTGTCTTAAGATTCGGGACAAATCTTCTCGAAGAAGGAGGGTATGATGTGAATTGCGTATGGGTCAAATGGAGGATGACTAATGCGCCGTGTTGATGCAGTTTCTTTTATTTAAACAAGGTCCCAATGCTTTGTAAAATTGGCTGACCAAATTGTGTTTGTGCTTAACCAATTAATGGGCTTTAGTTTTGCTTTATCTTCAAGTTGAAATAAGGGTCCATTTGCCAACTTAAGAACCAACCTTTGGAAGATCAAGAGGACCTTTGCTCAAAGTTTGTGGATGACTTTTGGTAGCCTTAAATTCAGTTACAATCAACCATTAAGTAGCGGATCATTATTAGCTTGAGTGGATCATTAATTAATAGCTTTAAGCGGGATGATATTGAAATTTATGTGTCTTTTGTAATTCTGATGGTTAAAGCTCCTATATAGGTTGAACCATTTTCGTCAATGAAGGCAAGCTGAGTTTTATTCAAAAAATAAACGAGTTTTATCTCATCTATCTTAGTGAGAGTGATTCTCCTAAGTTCTTGAGTGATTCAAGAATCCATGAGTCTAATTAATCAAAGGTCCTTTATCCCTTTGCGTATTTCAACTCTTAGGCTTATCTTCCATTCTTGGAAGTGTGATGTCTATCAATTTTCATTCCATCTTCTTTTATGTTTCCATTTTCTCGTTTTAAATAATTTCTCAAATTTCTTGCTTGTTAGCATTCCAACAACGATAGATCAGTCAAACGAATCGAACGCTGTGGATTCACATCATTTGGTATTCACAGCCTGGCCATCTAGATTTGGAATAGGAAAGGAAGTTTATTACACAAAGTGTTTAACCGAAGGCCATCCATGTTTAGTTGCATTCGATTACGGAAGCGAAAACAATGTTGTGAACCAAAGTTTGGTGGAGAAACTCCAGTTACCAGCAACCTTTCATCTGGATCAAGCATGGATCAAATTCAGTACATGGCAATGTGTGAAAGAAGTATTATGTGATATTGCTCCCATGGACTCTTGTCATCTTCTTTTGGGATGGGCATGGCTTCATTTTAAAACACTCCATCTTGATGAACGTTCCCTTTATTTGAGGCATGAGGGACATCAAAAGAAGTAGAAGTTTATGACACCAAGACAAGTCAGTAAGGATCAACGTAGGCTGAAGGAGAAAACAGAAAAAGAAAGAATAGAAAAAGAAGTAATAGAAACTGCAGAAGGAAGGGAAAATAAAGAAAAAGAAATGGAACTAGAGAGAGTTTATTCGTCAATGTTTTTTCTTCTACAGTTTGTGATGTCATTTTACAGGAACAAAAAGGATAAGCATGTGAAGGAAATACACGAACTTCCATGTTTGAAAAGGAAGCTTGTTCATAGTGCTTTATCATGCATTTGGCCCGTCGATAAGAAGCAAATTCGTCAAACACAACGCGTGGAATTATTTATTGTTACATATCAAGGTGGGGTACTGTTGCCAAGAAATGTTATCGACGGATTGCAACCATTGGAAAGTAACAAATATCAAGTTGAATTTGATCCTGGAAGAAGAGAGTTAGTTTCAACTTGTGAAAAAATAAAATTCCTTCACAAGATCGTAATAAAAACATACTTTAAAACTAGTGTCTTGAGATTCGGGACAAATCTTCTCGAAGAAGGAGGGTATGATGTGAATTGCATATGGGTCAAATGGTGGATGACTAATGCGCCGTGTTGATGCAGTTTCTTTTATTTAAACAAGGGCCCAATGCTTTGTAAAATTGGCTGACCAAATTGTGTTTGTGCTTAACCAATTAATGGGCTTTAGTTTTGCTTTATCTTCAAGTTGAAATAAGGGTCCGTATGCCAACTTAAGAACCAACCTTTGGAAGATCAAGAGGACCTTTGCTCAAAGTTTGTGGATGACTTTTGGTAGCCTTAAATTCAGTTACAATCAACCATTAAGTAGCGGATCATTATTAGCTTGAGTGGATCATTAATTAATAGCTTTAAGCGGGATGATATTGAAATTTATGTGTCTTTTGTAATTCTGATGGTTAAAGCTCCTATATAGGTTGAACCATTTTCGTCAATGAAGGCAAGCTGAGTTTTATTCAGAAAATAAACGAGTTTTATCTCATCTATCTTAGTGAGAGTGATTCTCCTAAGTTCTTGAGTGATTCAAGAATCCATGAGTTTAATTAATCAAAGGTCCTTTATCCCTTTGCGTGTTTCAACTCTTAGGCTTATCTTCCATTCTTGGAAGTGTGATGTCTATCAATTTTCATTCCATCTTCTTTTATGTTTCCATTTTCTCGTTTTAAATAATTTCTCAAATTTCTTGCTTGTTAGCATTCCAACAACGATAGATCAGTCAAACGAATCGAACGCTGTGGATTCACATCATTTGGTATTCACAGCCTGGCCATCTAGATTTGGAATAGGAAAGGAAGTTTATTACACAAAGTGTTTAACCGAAGGCCATCCATGTTTAGTTGCATTCGATTACGGAAGCGAAAACAATGTTGTGAACCAAAGTTTGGTGGAGAAACTCCAGTTACCAGCAACCTTTCATCTGGATCAAGCATGGATCAAATTCAGTACATGGCAATGTGTGAAAGAAGTATTATGTGATATTGCTCCCATGGACTCTTGTCATCTTCTTTTGGGATGGGCATGGCTTCATTTTAAAACACTCCATCTTGATGAACGTTCCCTTTATTTGAGGCATGAGGGACATCAAAAGAAGTAGAAGTTTATGACACCAAGACAAGTCAGTAAGGATCAACGTAGGCTGAAGGAGAAAACAGAAAAAGAAAGAATAGAAAAAGAAGTAATAGAAACTGCAGAAGGAAGGGAAAATAAAGAAAAAGAAATGGAACTAGAGAGAGTTTATTCGTCAATGTTTTTTCTTCTACAGTTTGTGATGTCATTTTACAGGAACAAAAAGGATAAGCATGTGAAGGAAATACACGAACTTCCATGTTTGAAAAGGAAGCTTGTTCATAGTGCTTTATCATGCATTTGGCCCGTCGATAAGAAGCAAATTCGTCAAACACAACGCGTGGAATTATTTATTGTTACATATCAAGGTGGGGTACTGTTGCCAAGAAATGTTATCGACGGATTGCAACCATTGGAAAGTAACAAATATCAAGTTGAATTTGATCCTGGAAGAAGAGAGTTAGTTTCAACTTGTGAAAAAATAAAATTCCTTCACAAGATCGTAATAAAAACATACTTTAAAACTAGTGTCTTGAGATTCGGGACAAATCTTCTCGAAGAAGGAGGGTATGATGTGAATTGCATATGGGTCAAATGGTGGATGACTAATGCGCCGTGTTGATGCAGTTTCTTTTATTTAAACAAGGGCCCAATGCTTTGTAAAATTGGCTGACCAAATTGTGTTTGTGCTTAACCAATTAATGGGCTTTAGTTTTGCTTTATCTTCAAGTTGAAATAAGGGTCCGTATGCCAACTTAAGAACCAACCTTTGGAAGATCAAGAGGACCTTTGCTCAAAGTTTGTGGATGACTTTTGGTAGCCTTAAATTCAGTTACAATCAACCATTAAGTAGCGGATCATTATTAGCTTGAGTGGATCATTAATTAATAGCTTTAAGCGGGATGATATTGAAATTTATGTGTCTTTTGTAATTCTGATGGTTAAAGCTCCTATATAGGTTGAACCATTTTCGTCAATGAAGGCAAGCTGAGTTTTATTCAGAAAATAAACGAGTTTTATCTCATCTATCTTAGTGAGAGTGATTCTCCTAAGTTCTTGAGTGATTCAAGAATCCATGAGTTTAATTAATCAAAGGTCCTTTATCCCTTTGCGTGTTTCAACTCTTAGGCTTATCTTCCATTCTTGGAAGTGTGATGTCTATCAATTTTCATTCCATCTTCTTTTATGTTTCCATTTTCTCGTTTTAAATAATTTCTCAAATTTCTTGCTTGTTAGCATTCCAACAACGATAGATCAGTCAAACGAATCGAACGCTGTGGATTCACATCATTTGGTATTCACAGCCTGGCCATCTAGATTTGGAATAGGAAAGGAAGTTTATTACACAAAGTGTTTAACCGAAGGCCATCCATGTTTAGTTGCATTCGATTACGGAAGCGAAAACAATGTTGTGAACCAAAGTTTGGTGGAGAAACTCCAGTTACCAGCAACCTTTCATCTGGATCAAGCATGGATCAAATTCAGTACATGGCAATGTGTGAAAGAAGTATTATGTGATATTGCTCCCATGGACTCTTGTCATCTTCTTTTGGGATGGGCATGGCTTCATTTTAAAACACTCCATCTTGATGAACGTTCCCTTTATTTGAGGCATGAGGGACATCAAAAGAAGTAGAAGTTTATGACACCAAGACAAGTCAGTAAGGATCAACGTAGGCTGAAGGAGAAAACAGAAAAAGAAAGAATAGAAAAAGAAGTAATAGAAACTGCAGAAGGAAGGGAAAATAAAGAAAAAGAAATGGAACTAGAGAGAGTTTATTCGTCAATGTTTTTTCTTCTACAGTTTGTGATGTCATTTTACAGGAACAAAAAGGATAAGCATGTGAAGGAAATACACGAACTTCCATGTTTGAAAAGGAAGCTTGTTCATAGTGCTTTATCATGCATTTGGCCCGTCGATAAGAAGCAAATTCGTCAAACACAACGCGTGGAATTATTTATTGTTACATATCAAGGTGGGGTACTGTTGCCAAGAAATGTTATCGACGGATTGCAACCATTGGAAAGTAACAAATATCAAGTTGAATTTGATCCTGGAAGAAGAGAGTTAGTTTCAACTTGTGAAAAAATAAAATTCCTTCACAAGATCGTAATAAAAACTTACTTTAAAACTAGTGTCTTGAGATTCGGGACAAATCTTCTCGAAGAAGGAGGGTATGATGTGAATTGCATATGGG
This sequence comes from Vigna unguiculata, assembly GCF_037176805.1. Taxonomy (NCBI): domain Eukaryota; kingdom Viridiplantae; phylum Streptophyta; class Magnoliopsida; order Fabales; family Fabaceae; genus Vigna; species Vigna unguiculata. Next base: position 22,930,361 of record NC_140802.1, read on the forward strand.
TCAAATGGTGGATGACTAATGCGCCGTGTTGATGCAGTTTCTTTTATTTAAACAAGGGCCCAATGCTTTGTAAAATTGGCTGACCAAATTGTGTTTGTGCTTAACCAATTAATGGGCTTTAGTTTTGCTTTATCTTCAAGTTGAAATAAGGGTCCATATGCCAACTTAAGAACCAACCTTTGGAAGATCAAGAGGACCTTTGCTCAAAGTTTGTGGATGACTTTTGGTAGCCTTAAATTCAGTTACAATCAACCATTAAGTAGCGGATCATTATTAGCTTGAGTGGATCATTAATTAATAGCTTTAAGCGGGATGATATTGAAATTTATGTGTCTTTTGTAATTCTGATGGTTAAAGCTCCTATATAGGTTGAACCATTTTCGTCAATGAAGGCAAGCTGAGTTTTATTCAGAAAATAAACGAGTTTTATCTCATCTATCTTAGTGAGAGTGATTCTCCTAAGTTCTTGAGTGATTCAAGAATCCATGAGTTTAATTAATCAAAGGTCCTTTATCCCTTTGCGTGTTTCAACTCTTAGGCTTATCTTCCATTCTTGGAAGTGTGATGTCTATCAATTTTCATTCCATCTTCTTTTATGTTTCCATTTTCTCGTTTTAAATAATTTCTCAAATTTCTTGCTTGTTAGCATTCCAACAACGATAGATCAGTCAAACGAATCGAACGCTGTGGATTCACATCATTTGGTATTCACAGCCTGGCCATCTAGATTTGGAATAGGAAAGGAAGTTTATTACACAAAGTGTTTAACCGAAGGCCATCCATGTTTAGTTGCATTCGATTACGGAAGCGAAAACAATGTTGTGAACCAAAGTTTGGTGGAGAAACTCCAGTTACCAGCAACCTTTCATCTGGATCAAGCATGGATCAAATTCAGTACATGGCAATGTGTGAAAGAAGTATTATGTGATATTGCTCCCATGGACTCTTGTCATCTTCTTTTGGGATGGGCATGGCTTCATTTTAAAACACTCCATCTTGATGAACGTTCCCTTTATTTGAGGCATGAGGGACATCAAAAGAAGTAGAAGTTTATGACACCAAGACAAGTCAGTAAGGATCAACGTAGGCTGAAGGAGAAAACAGAAAAAGAAAGAATAGAAAAAGAAGTAATAGAAACTGCAGAAGGAAGGGAAAATAAAGAAAAAGAAATGGAACTAGAGAGAGTTTATTCGTCAATGTTTTTTCTTCTACAGTTTGTGATGTCATTTTACAGGAACAAAAAGGATAAGCATGTGAAGGAAATACACGAACTTCCATGTTTGAAAAGGAAGCTTGTTCATAGTGCTTTATCATGCATTTGGCCCGTCGATAAGAAGCAAATTCGTCAAACACAACGCGTGGAATTATTTATTGTTACATATCAAGGTGGGGTACTGTTGCCAAGAAATGTTATCGACGGATTGCAACCTTGGAAAGTAACAAATATCAAGTTGAATTTGATCCTGGAAGAAGAGAGTTAGTTTCAACTTGTGAAAAAATAAAATTCCTTCACAAGATCGTAATAAAAACTTACTTTAAAACTAGTGTCTTAAGATTCGGGACAAATCTTCTCGAAGAAGGAGGGTATGATGTGAATTGCATATGGGTCAAATGGTGGATGACTAATGCGCCGTGTTGATGCAGTTTCTTTTATTTAAACAAGGGCCCAATGCTTTGTAAAATTGGCTGACCAAATTGTGTTTGTGCTTAACCAATTAATGGGCTTTAGTTTTGCTTTATCTTCAAGTTGAAATAAGGGTCCATATGCCAACTTAAGAACCAACCTTTGGAAGATCAAGAGGACCTTTGCTCAAAGTTTGTGGATGACTTTTGGTAGCCTTAAATTCAGTTACAATCAACCATTAAGTAGCGGATCATTATTAGCTTGAGTGGATCATTAATTAATAGCTTTAAGCGGGATGATATTGAAATTTATGTGTCTTTTGTAATTCTGATGGTTAAAGCTCCTATATAGGTTGAACCATTTTCGTCAATGAAGGCAAGCTGAGTTTTATTCAGAAAATAAACGAGTTTTATCTCATCTATCTTAGTGAGAGTGATTCTCCTAAGTTCTTGAGTGATTCAAGAATCCATGAGTTTAATTAATCAAAGGTCCTTTATCCCTTTGCGTGTTTCAACTCTTAGGCTTATCTTCCATTCTTGGAAGTGTGATGTCTATCAATTTTCATTCCATCTTCTTTTATGTTTCCATTTTCTCGTTTTAAATAATTTCTCAAATTTCTTGCTTGTTAGCATTCCAACAACGATAGATCAGTCAAACGAATCGAACGCTGTGGATTCACATCATTTGGTATTCACAGCCTGGCCATCTAGATTTGGAATAGGAAAGGAAGTTTATTACACAAAGTGTTTAACCGAAGGCCATCCATGTTTAGTTGCATTCGATTACGGAAGCGAAAACAATGTTGTGAACCAAAGTTTGGTGGAGAAACTCCAGTTACCAGCAACCTTTCATCTGGATCAAGCATGGATCAAATTCAGTACATGGCAATGTGTGAAAGAAGTATTATGTGATATTGCTCCCATGGACTCTTGTCATCTTCTTTTGGGATGGGCATGGCTTCATTTTAAAACACTCCATCTTGATGAACGTTCCCTTTATTTGAGGCATGAGGGACATCAAAAGAAGTAGAAGTTTATGACACCAAGACAAGTCAGTAAGGATCAACGTAGGCTGAAGGAGAAAACAGAAAAAGAAAGAATAGAAAAAGAAGTAATAGAAACTGCAGAAGGAAGGGAAAATAAAGAAAAAGAAATGGAACTAGAGAGAGTTTATTCGTCAATGTTTTTTCTTCTACAGTTTGTGATGTCATTTTACAGGAACAAAAAGGATAAGCATGTGAAGGAAATACACGAACTTCCATGTTTGAAAAGGAAGCTTGTTCATAGTGCTTTATCATGCATTTGGCCCGTCGATAAGAAGCAAATTCGTCAAACACAACGCGTGGAATTATTTATTGTTACATATCAAGGTGGGGTACTGTTGCCAAGAAATGTTATCGACGGATTGCAACCATTGGAAAGTAACAAATATCAAGTTGAATTTGATCCTGGAAGAAGAGAGTTAGTTTCAACTTGTGAAAAAATAAAATTCCTTCACAAGATCGTAATAAAAACTTACTTTAAAACTAGTGTCTTAAGATTCGGGACAAATCTTCTCGAAGAAGGAGGGTATGATGTGAATTGCATATGGGTCAAATGGTGGATGACTAATGCGCCGTGTTGATGCAGTTTCTTTTATTTAAACAAGGGCCCAATGCTTTGTAAAATTGGCTGACCAAATTGTGTTTGTGCTTAACCAATTAATGGGCTTTAGTTTTGCTTTATCTTCAAGTTGAAATAAGGGTCCATATGCCAACTTAAGAACCAACCTTTGGAAGATCAAGAGGACCTTTGCTCAAAGTTTGTGGATGACTTTTGGTAGCCTTAAATTCAGTTACAATCAACCATTAAGTAGCGGATCATTATTAGCTTGAGTGGATCATTAATTAATAGCTTTAAGCGGGATGATATTGAAATTTATGTGTCTTTTGTAATTCTGATGGTTAAAGCTCCTATATAGGTTGAACCATTTTCGTCAATGAAGGCAAGCTGAGTTTTATTCAGAAAATAAACGAGTTTTATCTCATCTATCTTAGTGAGAGTGATTCTCCTAAGTTCTTGAGTGATTCAAGAATCCATGAGTTTAATTAATCAAAGGTCCTTTATCCCTTTGCGTGTTTCAACTCTTAGGCTTATCTTCCATTCTTGGAAGTGTGATGTCTATCAATTTTCATTCCATCTTCTTTTATGTTTCCATTTTCTCGTTTTAAATAATTTCTCAAATTTCTTGCTTGTTAGCATTCCAACAACGATAGATCAGTCAAACGAATCGAACGCTGTGGATTCACATCATTTGGTATTCACAGCCTGGCCATCTAGATTTGGAATAGGAAAGGAAGTTTATTACACAAAGTGTTTAACCGAAGGCCATCCATGTTTAGTTGCATTCGATTACGGAAGCGAAAACAATGTTGTGAACCAAAGTTTGGTGGAGAAACTCCAGTTACCAGCAACCTTTCATCTGGATCAAGCATGGATCAAATTCAGTACATGGCAATGTGTGAAAGAAGTATTATGTGATATTGCTCCCATGGACTCTTGTCATCTTCTTTTGGGATGGGCATGGCTTCATTTTAAAACACTCCATCTTGATGAACGTTCCCTTTATTTGAGGCATGAGGGACATCAAAAGAAGTAGAAGTTTATGACACCAAGACAAGTCAGTAAGGATCAACGTAGGCTGAAGGAGAAAACAGAAAAAGAAAGAATAGAAAAAGAAGTAATAGAAACTGCAGAAGGAAGGGAAAATAAAGAAAAAGAAATGGAACTAGAGAGAGTTTATTCGTCAATGTTTTTTCTTCTACAGTTTGTGATGTCATTTTACAGGAACAAAAAGGATAAGCATGTGAAGGAAATACACGAACTTCCATGTTTGAAAAGGAAGCTTGTTCATAGTGCTTTATCATGCATTTGGCCCGTCGATAAGAAGCAAATTCGTCAAACACAACGCGTGGAATTATTTATTGTTACATATCAAGGTGGGGTACTGTTGCCAAGAAATGTTATCGACGGATTGCAACCATTGGAAAGTAACAAATATCAAGTTGAATTTGATCCTGGAAGAAGAGAGTTAGTTTCAACTTGTGAAAAAATAAAATTCCTTCACAAGATCGTAATAAAAACTTACTTTAAAACTAGTGTCTTAAGATTCGGGACAAATCTTCTCGAAGAAGGAGGGTATGATGTGAATTGCATATGGGTCAAATGGTGGATGACTAATGCGCCGTGTTGATGCAGTTTCTTTTATTTAAACAAGGGCCCAATGCTTTGTAAAATTGGCTGACCAAATTGTGTTTGTGCTTAACCAATTAATGGGCTTTAGTTTTGCTTTATCTTCAAGTTGAAATAAGGGTCCATATGCCAACTTAAGAACCAACCTTTGGAAGATCAAGAGGACCTTTGCTCAAAGTTTGTGGATGACTTTTGGTAGCCTTAAATTCAGTTACAATCAACCATTAAGTAGCGGATCATTATTAGCTTGAGTGGATCATTAATTAATAGCTTTAAGCGGGATGATATTGAAATTTATGTGTCTTTTGTAATTCTGATGGTTAAAGCTCCTATATAGGTTGAACCATTTTCGTCAATGAAGGCAAGCTGAGTTTTATTCAGAAAATAAACGAGTTTTATCTCATCTATCTTAGTGAGAGTGATTCTCCTAAGTTCTTGAGTGATTCAAGAATCCATGAGTTTAATTAATCAAAGGTCCTTTATCCCTTTGCGTGTTTCAACTCTTAGGCTTATCTTCCATTCTTGGAAGTGTGATGTCTATCAATTTTCATTCCATCTTCTTTTATGTTTCCATTTTCTCGTTTTAAATAATTTCTCAAATTTCTTGCTTGTTAGCATTCCAACAACGATAGATCAGTCAAACGAATCGAACGCTGTGGATTCACATCATTTGGTATTCACAGCCTGGCCATCTAGATTTGGAATAGGAAAGGAAGTTTATTACACAAAGTGTTTAACCGAAGGCCATCCATGTTTAGTTGCATTCGATTACGGAAGCGAAAACAATGTTGTGAACCAAAGTTTGGTGGAGAAACTCCAGTTACCAGCAACCTTTCATCTGGATCAAGCATGGATCAAATTCAGTACATGGCAATGTGTGAAAGAAGTATTATGTGATATTGCTCCCATGGACTCTTGTCATCTTCTTTTGGGATGGGCATGGCTTCATTTTAAAACACTCCATCTTGATGAACGTTCCCTTTATTTGAGGCATGAGGGACATCAAAAGAAGTAGAAGTTTATGACACCAAGACAAGTCAGTAAGGATCAACGTAGGCTGAAGGAGAAAACAGAAAAAGAAAGAATAGAAAAAGAAGTAATAGAAACTGCAGAAGGAAGGGAAAATAAAGAAAAAGAAATGGAACTAGAGAGAGTTTATTCGTCAATGTTTTTTCTTCTACAGTTTGTGATGTCATTTTACAGGAACAAAAAGGATAAGCATGTGAAGGAAATACACGAACTTCCATGTTTGAAAAGGAAGCTTGTTCATAGTGCTTTATCATGCATTTGGCCCGTCGATAAGAAGCAAATTCGTCAAACACAACGCGTGGAATTATTTATTGTTACATATCAAGGTGGGGTACTGTTGCCAAGAAATGTTATCGACGGATTGCAACCATTGGAAAGTAACAAATATCAAGTTGAATTTGATCCTGGAAGAAGAGAGTTAGTTTCAACTTGTGAAAAAATAAAATTCCTTCACAAGATCGTAATAAAAACTTACTTTAAAACTAGTGTCTTAAGATTCGGGACAAATCTTCTCGAAGAAGGAGGGTATGATGTGAATTGCATATGGGTCAAATGGTGGATGACTAATGCGCCGTGTTGATGCAGTTTCTTTTATTTAAACAAGGGCCCAATGCTTTGTAAAATTGGCTGACCAAATTGTGTTTGTGCTTAACCAATTAATGGGCTTTAGTTTTGCTTTATCTTCAAGTTGAAATAAGGGTCCATATGCCAACTTAAGAACCAACCTTTGGAAGATCAAGAGGACCTTTGCTCAAAGTTTGTGGATGACTTTTGGTAGCCTTAAATTCAGTTACAATCAACCATTAAGTAGCGGATCATTATTAGCTTGAGTGGATCATTAATTAATAGCTTTAAGCGGGATGATATTGAAATTTATGTGTCTTTTGTAATTCTGATGGTTAAAGCTCCTATATAGGTTGAACCATTTTCGTCAATGAAGGCAAGCTGAGTTTTATTCAGAAAATAAACGAGTTTTATCTCATCTATCTTAGTGAGAGTGATTCTCCTAAGTTCTTGAGTGATTCAAGAATCCATGAGTTTAATTAATCAAAGGTCCTTTATCCCTTTGCGTGTTTCAACTCTTAGGCTTATCTTCCATTCTTGGAAGTGTGATGTCTATCAATTTTCATTCCATCTTCTTTTATGTTTCCATTTTCTCGTTTTAAATAATTTCTCAAATTTCTTGCTTGTTAGCATTCCAACAACGATAGATCAGTCAAACGAATCGAACGCTGTGGATTCACATCATTTGGTATTCACAGCCTGGCCATCTAGATTTGGAATAGGAAAGGAAGTTTATTACACAAAGTGTTTAACCGAAGGCCATCCATGTTTAGTTGCATTCGATTACGGAAGCGAAAACAATGTTGTGAACCAAAGTTTGGTGGAGAAACTCCAGTTACCAGCAACCTTTCATCTGGATCAAGCATGGATCAAATTCAGTACATGGCAATGTGTGAAAGAAGTATTATGTGATATTGCTCCCATGGACTCTTGTCATCTTCTTTTGGGATGGGCATGGCTTCATTTTAAAACACTCCATCTTGATGAACGTTCCCTTTATTTGAGGCATGAGGGACATCAAAAGAAGTAGAAGTTTATGACACCAAGACAAGTCAGTAAGGATCAACGTAGGCTGAAGGAGAAAACAGAAAAAGAAAGAATAGAAAAAGAAGTAATAGAAACTGCAGAAGGAAGGGAAAATAAAGAAAAAGAAATGGAACTAGAGAGAGTTTATTCGTCAATGTTTTTTCTTCTACAGTTTGTGATGTCATTTTACAGGAACAAAAAGGATAAGCATGTGAAGGAAATACACGAACTTCCATGTTTGAAAAGGAAGCTTGTTCATAGTGCTTTATCATGCATTTGGCCCGTCGATAAGAAGCAAATTCGTCAAACACAACGCGTGGAATTATTTATTGTTACATATCAAGGTGGGGTACTGTTGCCAAGAAATGTTATCGACGGATTGCAACCATTGGAAAGTAACAAATATCAAGTTGAATTTGATCCTGGAAGAAGAGAGTTAGTTTCAACTTGTGAAAAAATAAAATTCCTTCACAAGATCGTAATAAAAACTTACTTTAAAACTAGTGTCTTAAGATTCGGGACAAATCTTCTCGAAGAAGGAGGGTATGATGTGAATTGCATATGGGTCAAATGGTGGATGACTAATGCGCCGTGTTGATGCAGTTTCTTTTATTTAAACAAGGGCCCAATGCTTTGTAAAATTGGCTGACCAAATTGTGTTTGTGCTTAACCAATTAATGGGCTTTAGTTTTGCTTTATCTTCAAGTTGAAATAAGGGTCCATATGCCAACTTAAGAACCAACCTTTGGAAGATCAAGAGGACCTTTGCTCAAAGTTTGTGGATGACTTTTGGTAGCCTTAAATTCAGTTACAATCAACCATTAAGTAGCGGATCATTATTAGCTTGAGTGGATCATTAATTAATAGCTTTAAGCGGGATGATATTGAAATTTATGTGTCTTTTGTAATTCTGATGGTTAAAGCTCCTATATAGGTTGAACCATTTTCGTCAATGAAGGCAAGCTGAGTTTTATTCAGAAAATAAACGAGTTTTATCTCATCTATCTTAGTGAGAGTGATTCTCCTAAGTTCTTGAGTGATTCAAGAATCCATGAGTTTAATTAATCAAAGGTCCTTTATCCCTTTGCGTGTTTCAACTCTTAGGCTTATCTTCCATTCTTGGAAGTGTGATGTCTATCAATTTTCATTCCATCTTCTTTTATGTTTCCATTTTCTCGTTTTAAATAATTTCTCAAATTTCTTGCTTGTTAGCATTCCAACAACGATAGATCAGTCAAACGAATCGAACGCTGTGGATTCACATCATTTGGTATTCACAGCCTGGCCATCTAGATTTGGAATAGGAAAGGAAGTTTATTACACAAAGTGTTTAACCGAAGGCCATCCATGTTTAGTTGCATTCGATTACGGAAGCGAAAACAATGTTGTGAACCAAAGTTTGGTGGAGAAACTCCAGTTACCAGCAACCTTTCATCTGGATCAAGCATGGATCAAATTCAGTACATGGCAATGTGTGAAAGAAGTATTATGTGATATTGCTCCCATGGACTCTTGTCATCTTCTTTTGGGATGGGCATGGCTTCATTTTAAAACACTCCATCTTGATGAACGTTCCCTTTATTTGAGGCATGAGGGACATCAAAAGAAGTAGAAGTTTATGACACCAAGACAAGTCAGTAAGGATCAACGTAGGCTGAAGGAGAAAACAGAAAAAGAAAGAATAGAAAAAGAAGTAATAGAAACTGCAGAAGGAAGGGAAAATAAAGAAAAAGAAATGGAACTAGAGAGAGTTTATTCGTCAATGTTTTTTCTTCTACAGTTTGTGATGTCATTTTACAGGAACAAAAAGGATAAGCATGTGAAGGAAATACACGAACTTCCATGTTTGAAAAGGAAGCTTGTTCATAGTGCTTTATCATGCATTTGGCCCGTCGATAAGAAGCAAATTCGTCAAACACAACGCGTGGAATTATTTATTGTTACATATCAAGGTGGGGTACTGTTGCCAAGAAATGTTATCGACGGATTGCAACCATTGGAAAGTAACAAATATCAAGTTGAATTTGATCCTGGAAGAAGAGAGTTAGTTTCAACTTGTGAAAAAATAAAATTCCTTCACAAGATCGTAATAAAAACTTACTTTAAAACTAGTGTCTTAAGATTCGGGACAAATCTTCTCGAAGAAGGAGGGTATGATGTGAATTGCATATGGGTCAAATGGTGGATGACTAATGCGCCGTGTTGATGCAGTTTCTTTTATTTAAACAAGGGCCCAATGCTTTGTAAAATTGGCTGACCAAATTGTGTTTGTGCTTAACCAATTAATGGGCTTTAGTTTTGCTTTATCTTCAAGTTGAAATAAGGGTCCATATGCCAACTTAAGAACCAACCTTTGGAAGATCAAGAGGACCTTTGCTCAAAGTTTGTGGATGACTTTTGGTAGCCTTAAATTCAGTTACAATCAACCATTAAGTAGCGGATCATTATTAGCTTGAGTGGATCATTAATTAATAGCTTTAAGCGGGATGATATTGAAATTTATGTGTCTTTTGTAATTCTGATGGTTAAAGCTCCTATATAGGTTGAACCATTTTCGTCAATGAAGGCAAGCTGAGTTTTATTCAGAAAATAAACGAGTTTTATCTCATCTATCTTAGTGAGAGTGATTCTCCTAAGTTCTTGAGTGATTCAAGAATCCATGAGTTTAATTAATCAAAGGTCCTTTATCCCTTTGCGTGTTTCAACTCTTAGGCTTATCTTCCATTCTTGGAAGTGTGATGTCTATCAATTTTCATTCCATCTTCTTTTATGTTTCCATTTTCTCGTTTTAAATAATTTCTCAAATTTCTTGCTTGTTAGCATTCCAACAACGATAGATCAGTCAAACGAATCGAACGCTGTGGATTCACATCATTTGGTATTCACAGCCTGGCCATCTAGATTTGGAATAGGAAAGGAAGTTTATTACACAAAGTGTTTAACCGAAGGCCATCCATGTTTAGTTGCATTCGATTACGGAAGCGAAAACAATGTTGTGAACCAAAGTTTGGTGGAGAAACTCCAGTTACCAGCAACCTTTCATCTGGATCAAGCATGGATCAAATTCAGTACATGGCAATGTGTGAAAGAAGTATTATGTGATATTGCTCCCATGGACTCTTGTCATCTTCTTTTGGGATGGGCATGGCTTCATTTTAAAACACTCCATCTTGATGAACGTTCCCTTTATTTGAGGCATGAGGGACATCAAAAGAAGTAGAAGTTTATGACACCAAGACAAGTCAGTAAGGATCAACGTAGGCTGAAGGAGAAAACAGAAAAAGAAAGAATAGAAAAAGAAGTAATAGAAACTGCAGAAGGAAGGGAAAATAAAGAAAAAGAAATGGAACTAGAGAGAGTTTATTCGTCAATGTTTTTTCTTCTACAGTTTGTGATGTCATTTTACAGGAACAAAAAGGATAAGCATGTGAAGGAAATACACGAACTTCCATGTTTGAAAAGGAAGCTTGTTCATAGTGCTTTATCATGCATTTGGCCAGTCGATAAGAAGCAAATTCGTCAAACACAACGCGTGGAATTATTTATTGTTACATATCAAGGTGGGGTACTGTTGCCAAGAAATGTTATCGACGGATTGCAACCATTGGAAAGTAACAAATATCAAGTTGAATTTGATCCTGGAAGAAGAGAGTTAGTTTCAACTTGTGAAAAAATAAAATTCCTTCACAAGATCGTAATAAAAACTTACTTTAAAACTAGTGTCTTAAGATTCGGGACAAATCTTCTCGAAGAAGGAGGGTATGATGTGAATTGCATATGGGTCAAATGGTGGATGACTAATGCGCCGTGTTGATGCAGTTTCTTTTATTTAAACAAGGGCCCAATGCTTTGTAAAATTGGCTGACCAAATTGTGTTTGTGCTTAACCAATTAATGGGCTTTAGTTTTGCTTTATCTTCAAGTTGAAATAAGGGTCCATATGCCAACTTAAGAACCAACCTTTGGAAGATCAAGAGGACCTTTGCTCAAAGTTTGTGGATGACTTTTGGTAGCCTTAAATTCAGTTACAATCAACCATTAAGTAGCGGATCATTATTAGCTTGAGTGGATCATTAATTAATAGCTTTAAGCGGGATGATATTGAAATTTATGTGTCTTTTGTAATTCTGATGGTTAAAGCTCCTATATAGGTTGAACCATTTTCGTCAATGAAGGCAAGCTGAGTTTTATTCAGAAAATAAACGAGTTTTATCTCATCTATCTTAGTGAGAGTGATTCTCCTAAGTTCTTGAGTGATTCAAGAATCCATGAGTTTAATTAATCAAAGGTCCTTTATCCCTTTGCGTGTTTCAACTCTTAGGCTTATCTTCCATTCTTGGAAGTGTGATGTCTATCAATTTTCATTCCATCTTCTTTTATGTTTCCATTTTCTCGTTTTAAATAATTTCTCAAATTTCTTGCTTGTTAGCATTCCAACAACGATAGATCAGTCAAACGAATCGAACGCTGTGGATTCACATCATTTGGTATTCACAGCCTGGCCATCTAGATTTGGAATAGGAAAGGAAGTTTATTACACAAAGTGTTTAACCGAAGGCCATCCATGTTTAGTTGCATTCGATTACGGAAGCGAAAACAATGTTGTGAACCAAAGTTTGGTGGAGAAACTCCAGTTACCAGCAACCTTTCATCTGGATCAAGCATGGATCAAATTCAGTACATGGCAATGTGTGAAAGAAGTATTATGTGATATTGCTCCCATGGACTCTTGTCATCTTCTTTTGGGATGGGCATGGCTTCATTTTAAAACACTCCATCTTGATGAACGTTCCCTTTATTTGAGGCATGAGGGACATCAAAAGAAGTAGAAGTTTATGACACCAAGACAAGTCAGTAAGGATCAACGTAGGCTGAAGGAGAAAACAGAAAAAGAAAGAATAGAAAAAGAAGTAATAGAAACTGCAGAAGGAAGGGAAAATAAAGAAAAAGAAATGGAACTAGAGAGAGTTTATTCGTCAATGTTTTTTCTTCTACAGTTTGTGATGTCATTTTACAGGAACAAAAAGGATAAGCATGTGAAGGAAATACACGAACTTCCATGTTTGAAAAGGAAGCTTGTTCATAGTGCTTTATCATGCATTTGGCCCGTCGATAAGAAGCAAATTCGTCAAACACAACGCGTGGAATTATTTATTGTTACATATCAAGGTGGGGTACTGTTGCCAAGAAATGTTATCGACGGATTGCAACCATTGGAAAGTAACAAATATCAAGTTGAATTTGATCCTGGAAGAAGAGAGTTAGTTTCAACTTGTGAAAAAATAAAATTCCTTCACAAGATCGTAATAAAAACTTACTTTAAAACTAGTGTCTTAAGATTCGGGACAAATCTTCTCGAAGAAGGAGGGTATGATGTGAATTGCATATGGGTCAAATGGTGGATGACTAATGCGCCGTGTTGATGCAGTTTCTTTTATTTAAACAAGGGCCCAATGCTTTGTAAAATTGGCTGACCAAATTGTGTTTGTGCTTAACCAATTAATGGGCTTTAGTTTTGCTTTATCTTCAAGTTGAAATAAGGGTCCATATGCCAACTTAAGAACCAACCTTTGGAAGATCAAGAGGACCTTTGCTCAAAGTTTGTGGATGACTTTTGGTAGCCTTAAATTCAGTTACAATCAACCATTAAGTAGCGGATCATTATTAGCTTGAGTGGATCATTAATTAATAGCTTTAAGCGGGATGATATTGAAATTTATGTGTCTTTTGTAATTCTGATGGTTAAAGCTCCTATATAGGTTGAACCATTTTCGTCAACGAAGGCAAGCTGAGTTTTATTCAGAAAATAAACGAGTTTTATCTCATCTATCTTAGTGAGAGTGATTCTCCTAAGTTCTTGAGTGATTCAAGAATCCATGAGTTTAATTAATCAAAGGTCCTTTATCCCTTTGCGTGTTTCAACTCTTAGGCTTATCTTCCATTCTTGGAAGTGTGATGTCTATCAATTTTCATTCCATCTTCTTTTATGTTTCCATTTTCTCGTTTTAAATAATTTCTCAAATTTCTTGCTTGTTAGCATTCCAACAACGATAGATCAGTCAAACGAATCGAACGCTGTGGATTCACATCATTTGGTATTCACAGCCTGGCCATCTAGATTTGGAATAGGAAAGGAAGTTTATTACACAAAGTGTTTAACCGAAGGCCATCCATGTTTAGTTGCATTCGATTACGGAAGCGAAAACAATGTTGTGAACCAAAGTTTGGTGGAGAAACTCCAGTTACCAGCAACCTTTCATCTGGATCAAGCATGGATCAAATTCAGTACATGGCAATGTGTGAAAGAAGTATTATGTGATATTGCTCCCATGGACTCTTGTCATCTTCTTTTGGGATGGGCATGGCTTCATTTTAAAACACTCCATCTTGATGAACGTTCCCTTTATTTGAGGCATGAGGGACATCAAAAGAAGTAGAAGTTTATGACACCAAGACAAGTCAGTAAGGATCAACGTAGGCTGAAGGAGAAAACAGAAAAAGAAAGAATAGAAAAAGAAGTAATAGAAACTGCAGAAGGAAGGGAAAATAAAGAAAAAGAAATGGAACTAGAGAGAGTTTATTCGTCAATGTTTTTTCTTCTACAGTTTGTGATGTCATTTTACAGGAACAAAAAGGATAAGCATGTGAAGGAAATACACGAACTTCCATGTTTGAAAAGGAAGCTTGTTCATAGTGCTTTATCATGCATTTGGCCCGTCGATAAGAAGCAAATTCGTCAAACACAACGCGTGGAATTATTTATTGTTACATATCAAGGTGGGGTACTGTTGCCAAGAAATGTTATCGACGGATTGCAACCATTGGAAAGTAACAAATATCAAGTTGAATTTGATCCTGGAAGAAGAGAGTTAGTTTCAACTTGTGAAAAAATAAAATTCCTTCACAAGATCGTAATAAAAACTTACTTTAAAACTAGTGTCTTAAGATTCGGGACAAATCTTCTCGAAGAAGGAGGGTATGATGTGAATTGCATATGGGTCAAATGGTGGATGACTAATGCGCCGTGTTGATGCAGTTTCTTTTATTTAAACAAGGGCCCAATGCTTTGTAAAATTGGCTGACCAAATTGTGTTTGTGCTTAACCAATTAATGGGCTTTAGTTTTGCTTTATCTTCAAGTTGAAATAAGGGTCCATATGCCAACTTAAGAACCAACCTTTGGAAGATCAAGAGGACCTTTGCTCAAAGTTTGTGGATGACTTTTGGTAGCCTTAAATTCAGTTACAATCAACCATTAAGTAGCGGATCATTATTAGCTTGAGTGGATCATTAATTAATAGCTTTAAGCGGGATGATATTGAAATTTATGTGTCTTTTGTAATTCTGATGGTTAAAGCTCCTATATAGGTTGAACCATTTTCGTCAACGAAGGCAAGCTGAGTTTTATTCAGAAAATAAACGAGTTTTATCTCATCTATCTTAGTGAGAGTGATTCTCCTAAGTTCTTGAGTGATTCAAGAATCCATGAGTTTAATTAATCAAAGGTCCTTTATCCCTTTGCGTGTTTCAACTCTTAGGCTTATCTTCCATTCTTGGAAGTGTGATGTCTATCAATTTTCATTCCATCTTCTTTTATGTTTCCATTTTCTCGTTTTAAATAATTTCTCAAATTTCTTGCTTGTTAGCATTCCAACAACGATAGATCAGTCAAACGAATCGAACGCTGTGGATTCACATCATTTGGTATTCACAGCCTGGCCATCTAGATTTGGAATAGGAAAGGAAGTTTATTACACAAAGTGTTTAACCGAAGGCCATCCATGTTTAGTTGCATTCGATTACGGAAGCGAAAACAATGTTGTGAACCAAAGTTTGGTGGAGAAACTCCAGTTACCAGCAACCTTTCATCTGGATCAAGCATGGATCAAATTCAGTACATGGCAATGTGTGAAAGAAGTATTATGTGATATTGCTCCCATGGACTCTTGTCATCTTCTTTTGGGATGGGCATGGCTTCATTTTAAAACACTCCATCTTGATGAACGTTCCCTTTATTTGAGGCATGAGGGACATCAAAAGAAGTAGAAGTTTATGACACCAAGACAAGTCAGTAAGGATCAACGTAGGCTGAAGGAGAAAACAGAAAAAGAAAGAATAGAAAAAGAAGTAATAGAAACTGCAGAAGGAAGGGAAAATAAAGAAAAAGAAATGGAACTAGAGAGAGTTTATTCGTCAATGTTTTTTCTTCTACAGTTTGTGATGTCATTTTACAGGAACAAAAAGGATAAGCATGTGAAGGAAATACACGAACTTCCATGTTTGAAAAGGAAGCTTGTTCATAGTGCTTTATCATGCATTTGGCCCGTCGATAAGAAGCACATTCGTCAAACACAACGCGTGGAATTATTTATTGTTACATATCAAGGTGGGGTACTGTTGCCAAGAAATGTTATCGACGGATTGCAACCATTGGAAAGTAACAAATATCAAGTTGAATTTGATCCTGGAAGAAGAGAGTTAGTTTCAACTTGTGAAAAAATAAAATTCCTTCACAAGATCGTAATGAAAACTTACTTTAAAACTAGTGTCTTAAGATTCGGGACAAATCTTCTCGAAGAAGGAGG
Source organism: Vigna unguiculata (assembly GCF_037176805.1). Lineage (NCBI taxonomy): Eukaryota > Viridiplantae > Streptophyta > Magnoliopsida > Fabales > Fabaceae > Vigna > Vigna unguiculata. Next base: position 22,946,417 of record NC_140802.1, read on the forward strand.
GTATGATGTGAATTGCATATGGGTCAAATGGTGGATGACTAATGCGCCGTGTTGATGCAGTTTCTTTTATTTAAACAAGGGCCCAATGCTTTGTAAAATTGGCTGACCAAATTGTGTTTGTGCTTAACCAATTAATGGGCTTTAGTTTTGCTTTATCTTCAAGTTGAAATAAGGGTCCATATGCCAACTTAAGAACCAACCTTTGGAAGATCAAGAGGACCTTTACTCAAAGTTTGTGGATGACTTTTGGTAGCCTTAAATTCAGTTACAATCAACCATTAAGTAGCGGATCATTATTAGCTTGAGTGGATCATTAATTAATAGCTTTAAGCGGGATGATATTGAAATTTATGTGTCTTTTGTAATTCTGATGGTTAAAGCTCCTATATAGGTTGAACCATTTTCGTCAACGAAGGCAAGCTGAGTTTTATTCAGAAAATAAACGAGTTTTATCTCATCTATCTTAGTGAGAGTGATTCTCCTAAGTTCTTGAGTGATTCAAGAATCCATGAGTTTAATTAATCAAAGGTCCTTTATCCCTTTGCGTGTTTCAACTCTTAGGCTTATCTTCCATTCTTGGAAGTGTGATGTCTATCAATTTTCATTCCATCTTCTTTTATGTTTCCATTTTCTCGTTTTAAATAATTTCTCAAATTTCTTGCTTGTTAGCATTCCAACAACGATAGATCAGTCAAACGAATCGAACGCTGTGGATTCACATCATTTGGTATTCACAGCCTGGCCATCTAGATTTGGAATAGGAAAGGAAGTTTATTACACAAAGTGTTTAACCGAAGGCCATCCATGTTTAGTTGCATTCGATTACGGAAGCGAAAACAATGTTGTGAACCAAAGTTTGGTGGAGAAACTCCAGTTACCAGCAACCTTTCATCTGGATCAAGCATGGATCAAATTCAGTACATGGCAATGTGTGAAAGAAGTATTATGTGATATTGCTCCCATGGACTCTTGTCATCTTCTTTTGGGATGGGCATGGCTTCATTTTAAAACACTCCATCTTGATGAACGTTCCCTTTATTTGAGGCATGAGGGACATCAAAAGAAGTAGAAGTTTATGACACCAAGACAAGTCAGTAAGGATCAACGTAGGCTGAAGGAGAAAACAGAAAAAGAAAGAATAGAAAAAGAAGTAATAGAAACTGCAGAAGGAAGGGAAAATAAAGAAAAAGAAATGGAACTAGAGAGAGTTTATTCGTCAATGTTTTTTCTTCTACAGTTTGTGATGTCATTTTACAGGAACAAAAAGGATAAGCATGTGAAGGAAATACACGAACTTCCATGTTTGAAAAGGAAGCTTGTTCATAGTGCTTTATCATGCATTTGGCCCGTCGATAAGAAGCAAATTCGTCAAACACAACGCGTGGAATTATTTATTGTTACATATCAAGGTGGGGTACTGTTGCCAAGAAATGTTATCGACGGATTGCAACCATTGGAAAGTAACAAATATCAAGTTGAATTTGATCCTGGAAGAAGAGAGTTAGTTTCAACTTGTGAAAAAATAAAATTCCTTCACAAGATCGTAATAAAAACTTACTTTAAAACTAGTGTCTTAAGATTCGGGACAAGTCTTCTCGAAGAAGGAGGGTATGATGTGAATTGCATATGGGTCAAATGGTGGATGACTAATGCGCCGTGTTGATGCAGTTTCTTTTATTTAAACAAGGGCCCAATGCTTTGTAAAATTGGCTGACCAAATTGTGTTTGTGCTTAACCAATTAATGGGCTTTAGTTTTGCTTTATCTTCAAGTTGAAATAAGGGTCCATATGCCAACTTAAGAACCAACCTTTGGAAGATCAAGAGGACCTTTGCTCAAAGTTTGTGGATGACTTTTGGTAGCCTTAAATTCAGTTACAATCAACCATTAAGTAGCGGATCATTATTAGCTTGAGTGGATCATTAATTAATAGCTTTAAGCGGGATGATATTGAAATTTATGTGTCTTTTGTAATTCTGATGGTTAAAGCTCCTATATAGGTTGAACCATTTTCGTCAACGAAGGCAAGCTGAGTTTTATTCAGAAAATAAACGAGTTTTATCTCATCTATCTTAGTGAGAGTGATTCTCCTAAGTTCTTGAGTGATTCAAGAATCCATGAGTTTAATTAATCAAAGGTCCTTTATCCCTTTGCGTGTTTCAACTCTTAGGCTTATCTTCCATTCTTGGAAGTGTGATGTCTATCAATTTTCATTCCATCTTCTTTTATGTTTCCATTTTCTCGTTTTAAATAATTTCTCAAATTTCTTGCTTGTTAGCATTCCAACAACGATAGATCAGTCAAACGAATCGAACGCTGTGGATTCACATCATTTGGTATTCACAGCCTGGCCATCTAGATTTGGAATAGGAAAGGAAGTTTATTACACAAAGTGTTTAACCGAAGGCCATCCATGTTTAGTTGCATTCGATTACGGAAGCGAAAACAATGTTGTGAACCAAAGTTTGGTGGAGAAACTCCAGTTACCAGCAACCTTTCATCTGGATCAAGCATGGATCAAATTCAGTACATGGCAATGTGTGAAAGAAGTATTATGTGATATTGCTCCCATGGACTCTTGTCATCTTCTTTTGGGATGGGCATGGCTTCATTTTAAAACACTCCATCTTGATGAACGTTCCCTTTATTTGAGGCATGAGGGACATCAAAAGAAGTAGAAGTTTATGACACCAAGACAAGTCAGTAAGGATCAACGTAGGCTGAAGGAGAAAACAGAAAAAGAAAGAATAGAAAAAGAAGTAATAGAAACTGCAGAAGGAAGGGAAAATAAAGAAAAAGAAATGGAACTAGAGAGAGTTTATTCGTCAATGTTTTTTCTTCTACAGTTTGTGATGTCATTTTACAGGAACAAAAAGGATAAGCATGTGAAGGAAATACACGAACTTCCATGTTTGAAAAGGAAGCTTGTTCATAGTGCTTTATCATGCATTTGGCCCGTCGATAAGAAGCAAATTCGTCAAACACAACGCGTGGAATTATTTATTGTTACATATCAAGGTGGGGTACTGTTGCCAAGAAATGTTATCGACGGATTGCAACCATTGGAAAGTAACAAATATCAAGTTGAATTTGATCCTGGAAGAAGAGAGTTAGTTTCAACTTGTGAAAAAATAAAATTCCTTCACAAGATCGTAATAAAAACTTACTTTAAAACTAGTGTCTTAAGATTCGGGACAAGTCTTCTCGAAGAAGGAGGGTATGATGTGAATTGCATATGGGTCAAATGGTGGATGACTAATGCGCCGTGTTGATGCAGTTTCTTTTATTTAAACAAGGGCCCAATGCTTTGTAAAATTGGCTGACCAAATTGTGTTTGTGCTTAACCAATTAATGGGCTTTAGTTTTGCTTTATCTTCAAGTTGAAATAAGGGTCCATATGCCAACTTAAGAACCAACCTTTGGAAGATCAAGAGGACCTTTGCTCAAAGTTTGTGGATGACTTTTGGTAGCCTTAAATTCAGTTACAATCAACCATTAAGTAGCGGATCATTATTAGCTTGAGTGGATCATTAATTAATAGCTTTAAGCGGGATGATATTGAAATTTATGTGTCTTTTGTAATTCTGATGGTTAAAGCTCCTATATAGGTTGAACCATTTTCGTCAATGAAGGCAAGCTGAGTTTTATTCAGAAAATAAACGAGTTTTATCTCATCTATCTTAGTGAGAGTGATTCTCCTAAGTTCTTGAGTGATTCAAGAATCCATGAGTTTAATTAATCAAAGGTCCTTTATCCCTTTGCGTGTTTCAACTCTTAGGCTTATCTTCCATTCTTGGAAGTGTGATGTCTATCAATTTTCATTCCATCTTCTTTTATGTTTCCATTTTCTCGTTTTAAATAATTTCTCAAATTTCTCGCTTGTTAGCATTCCAACAACGATAGATCAGTCAAACGAATCGAACGCTGTGGATTCACATCATTTGGTATTCACAGCCTGGCCATCTAGATTTGGAATAGGAAAGGAAGTTTATTACACAAAGTGTTTAACCGAAGGCCATCCATGTTTAGTTGCATTCGATTACGGAAGCGAAAACAATGTTGTGAACCAAAGTTTGGTGGAGAAACTCCAGTTACCAGCAACCTTTCATCTGGATCAAGCATGGATCAAATTCAGTACATGGCAATGTGTGAAAGAAGTATTATGTGATATTGCTCCCATGGACTCTTGTCATCTTCTTTTGGGATGGGCATGGCTTCATTTTAAAACACTCCATCTTGATGAACGTTCCCTTTATTTGAGGCATGAGGGACATCAAAAGAAGTAGAAGTTTATGACACCAAGACAAGTCAGTAAGGATCAACGTAGGCTGAAGGAGAAAACAGAAAAAGAAAGAATAGAAAAAGAAGTAATAGAAACTGCAGAAGGAAGGGAAAATAAAGAAAAAGAAATGGAACTAGAGAGAGTTTATTCGTCAATGTTTTTTCTTCTACAGTTTGTGATGTCATTTTACAGGAACAAAAAGGATAAGCATGTGAAGGAAATACACGAACTTCCATGTTTGAAAAGGAAGCTTGTTCATAGTGCTTTATCATGCATTTGGCCCGTCGATAAGAAGCAAATTCGTCAAACACAACGCGTGGAATTATTTATTGTTACATATCAAGGTGGGGTACTGTTGCCAAGAAATGTTATCGACGGATTGCAACCATTGGAAAGTAACAAATATCAAGTTGAATTTGATCCTGGAAGAAGAGAGTTAGTTTCAACTTGTGAAAAAATAAAATTCCTTCACAAGATCGTAATAAAAACTTACTTTAAAACTAGTGTCTTAAGATTCGGGACAAGTCTTCTCGAAGAAGGAGGGTATGATGTGAATTGCATATGGGTCAAATGGTGGATGACTAATGCGCCGTGTTGATGCAGTTTCTTTTATTTAAACAAGGGCCCAATGCTTTGTAAAATTGGCTGACCAAATTGTGTTTGTGCTTAACCAATTAATGGGCTTTAGTTTTGCTTTATCTTCAAGTTGAAATAAGGGTCCATATGCCAACTTAAGAACCAACCTTTGGAAGATCAAGAGGACCTTTGCTCAAAGTTTGTGGATGACTTTTGGTAGCCTTAAATTCAGTTACAATCAACCATTAAGTAGCGGATCATTATTAGCTTGAGTGGATCATTAATTAATAGCTTTAAGCGGGATGATATTGAAATTTATGTGTCTTTTGTAATTCTGATGGTTAAAGCTCCTATATAGGTTGAACCATTTTCGTCAATGAAGGCAAGCTGAGTTTTATTCAGAAAATAAACGAGTTTTATCTCATCTATCTTAGTGAGAGTGATTCTCCTAAGTTCTTGAGTGATTCAAGAATCCATGAGTTTAATTAATCAAAGGTCCTTTATCCCTTTGCGTGTTTCAACTCTTAGGCTTATCTTCCATTCTTGGAAGTGTGATGTCTATCAATTTTCATTCCATCTTCTTTTATGTTTCCATTTTCTCGTTTTAAATAATTTCTCAAATTTCTTGCTTGTTAGCATTCCAACAACGATAGATCAGTCAAACGAATCGAACGCTGTGGATTCACATCATTTGGTATTCACAGCCTGGCCATCTAGATTTGGAATAGGAAAGGAAGTTTATTACACAAAGTGTTTAACCGAAGGCCATCCATGTTTAGTTGCATTCGATTACGGAAGCGAAAACAATGTTGTGAACCAAAGTTTGGTGGAGAAACTCCAGTTACCAGCAACCTTTCATCTGGATCAAGCATGGATCAAATTCAGTACATGGCAATGTGTGAAAGAAGTATTATGTGATATTGCTCCCATGGACTCTTGTCATCTTCTTTTGGGATGGGCATGGCTTCATTTTAAAACACTCCATCTTGATGAACGTTCCCTTTATTTGAGGCATGAGGGACATCAAAAGAAGTAGAAGTTTATGACACCAAGACAAGTCAGTAAGGATCAACGTAGGCTGAAGGAGAAAACAGAAAAAGAAAGAATAGAAAAAGAAGTAATAGAAACTGCAGAAGGAAGGGAAAATAAAGAAAAAGAAATGGAACTAGAGAGAGTTTATTCGTCAATGTTTTTTCTTCTACAGTTTGTGATGTCATTTTACAGGAACAAAAAGGATAAGCATGTGAAGGAAATACACGAACTTCCATGTTTGAAAAGGAAGCTTGTTCATAGTGCTTTATCATGCATTTGGCCCGTCGATAAGAAGCAAATTCGTCAAACACAACGCGTGGAATTATTTATTGTTACATATCAAGGTGGGGTACTGTTGCCAAGAAATGTTATCGACGGATTGCAACCATTGGAAAGTAACAAATATCAAGTTGAATTTGATCCTGGAAGAAGAGAGTTAGTTTCAACTTGTGAAAAAATAAAATTCCTTCACAAGATCGTAATAAAAACTTACTTTAAAACTAGTGTCTTAAGATTCGGGACAAGTCTTCTCGAAGAAGGAGGGTATGATGTGAATTGCATATGGGTCAAATGGTGGATGACTAATGCGCCGTGTTGATGCAGTTTCTTTTATTTAAACAAGGGCCCAATGCTTTGTAAAATTGGCTGACCAAATTGTGTTTGTGCTTAACCAATTAATGGGCTTTAGTTTTGCTTTATCTTCAAGTTGAAATAAGGGTCCATATGCCAACTTAAGAACCAACCTTTGGAAGATCAAGAGGACCTTTGCTCAAAGTTTGTGGATGACTTTTGGTAGCCTTAAATTCAGTTACAATCAACCATTAAGTAGCGGATCATTATTAGCTTGAGTGGATCATTAATTAATAGCTTTAAGCGGGATGATATTGAAATTTATGTGTCTTTTGTAATTCTGATGGTTAAAGCTCCTATATAGGTTGAACCATTTTCGTCAATGAAGGCAAGCTGAGTTTTATTCAGAAAATAAACGAGTTTTATCTCATCTATCTTAGTGAGAGTGATTCTCCTAAGTTCTTGAGTGATTCAAGAATCCATGAGTTTAATTAATCAAAGGTCCTTTATCCCTTTGCGTGTTTCAACTCTTAGGCTTATCTTCCATTCTTGGAAGTGTGATGTCTATCAATTTTCATTCCATCTTCTTTTATGTTTCCATTTTCTCGTTTTAAATAATTTCTCAAATTTCTTGCTTGTTAGCATTCCAACAACGATAGATCAGTCAAACGAATCGAACGCTGTGGATTCACATCATTTGGTATTCACAGCCTGGCCATCTAGATTTGGAATAGGAAAGGAAGTTTATTACACAAAGTGTTTAACCGAAGGCCATCCATGTTTAGTTGCATTCGATTACGGAAGCGAAAACAATGTTGTGAACCAAAGTTTGGTGGAGAAACTCCAGTTACCAGCAACCTTTCATCTGGATCAAGCATGGATCAAATTCAGTACATGGCAATGTGTGAAAGAAGTATTATGTGATATTGCTCCCATGGACTCTTGTCATCTTCTTTTGGGATGGGCATGGCTTCATTTTAAAACACTCCATCTTGATGAACGTTCCCTTTATTTGAGGCATGAGGGACATCAAAAGAAGTAGAAGTTTATGACACCAAGACAAGTCAGTAAGGATCAACGTAGGCTGAAGGAGAAAACAGAAAAAGAAAGAATAGAAAAAGAAGTAATAGAAACTGCAGAAGGAAGGGAAAATAAAGAAAAAGAAATGGAACTAGAGAGAGTTTATTCGTCAATGTTTTTTCTTCTACAGTTTGTGATGTCATTTTACAGGAACAAAAAGGATAAGCATGTGAAGGAAATACACGAACTTCCATGTTTGAAAAGGAAGCTTGTTCATAGTGCTTTATCATGCATTTGGCCCGTCGATAAGAAGCAAATTCGTCAAACACAACGCGTGGAATTATTTATTGTTACATATCAAGGTGGGGTACTGTTGCCAAGAAATGTTATCGACGGATTGCAACCATTGGAAAGTAACAAATATCAAGTTGAATTTGATCCTGGAAGAAGAGAGTTAGTTTCAACTTGTGAAAAAATAAAATTCCTTCACAAGATCGTAATAAAAACTTACTTTAAAACTAGTGTCTTAAGATTCGGGACAAGTCTTCTCGAAGAAGGAGGGTATGATGTGAATTGCATATGGGTCAAATGGTGGATGACTAATGCGCCGTGTTGATGCAGTTTCTTTTATTTAAACAAGGGCCCAATGCTTTGTAAAATTGGCTGACCAAATTGTGTTTGTGCTTAACCAATTAATGGGCTTTAGTTTTGCTTTATCTTCAAGTTGAAATAAGGGTCCATATGCCAACTTAAGAACCAACCTTTGGAAGATCAAGAGGACCTTTGCTCAAAGTTTGTGGATGACTTTTGGTAGCCTTAAATTCAGTTACAATCAACCATTAAGTAGCGGATCATTATTAGCTTGAGTGGATCATTAATTAATAGCTTTAAGCGGGATGATATTGAAATTTATGTGTCTTTTGTAATTCTGATGGTTAAAGCTCCTATATAGGTTGAACCATTTTCGTCAATGAAGGCAAGCTGAGTTTTATTCAGAAAATAAACGAGTTTTATCTCATCTATCTTAGTGAGAGTGATTCTCCTAAGTTCTTGAGTGATTCAAGAATCCATGAGTTTAATTAATCAAAGGTCCTTTATCCCTTTGCGTGTTTCAACTCTTAGGCTTATCTTCCATTCTTGGAAGTGTGATGTCTATCAATTTTCATTCCATCTTCTTTTATGTTTCCATTTTCTCGTTTTAAATAATTTCTCAAATTTCTTGCTTGTTAGCATTCCAACAACGATAGATCAGTCAAACGAATCGAACGCTGTGGATTCACATCATTTGGTATTCACAGCCTGGCCATCTAGATTTGGAATAGGAAAGGAAGTTTATTACACAAAGTGTTTAACCGAAGGCCATCCATGTTTAGTTGCATTCGATTACGGAAGCGAAAACAATGTTGTGAACCAAAGTTTGGTGGAGAAACTCCAGTTACCAGCAACCTTTCATCTGGATCAAGCATGGATCAAATTCAGTACATGGCAATGTGTGAAAGAAGTATTATGTGATATTGCTCCCATGGACTCTTGTCATCTTCTTTTGGGATGGGCATGGCTTCATTTTAAAACACTCCATCTTGATGAACGTTCCCTTTATTTGAGGCATGAGGGACATCAAAAGAAGTAGAAGTTTATGACACCAAGACAAGTCAGTAAGGATCAACGTAGGCTGAAGGAGAAAACAGAAAAAGAAAGAATAGAAAAAGAAGTAATAGAAACTGCAGAAGGAAGGGAAAATAAAGAAAAAGAAATGGAACTAGAGAGAGTTTATTCGTCAATGTTTTTTCTTCTACAGTTTGTGATGTCATTTTACAGGAACAAAAAGGATAAGCATGTGAAGGAAATACACGAACTTCCATGTTTGAAAAGGAAGCTTGTTCATAGTGCTTTATCATGCATTTGGCCCGTCGATAAGAAGCAAATTCGTCAAACACAACGCGTGGAATTATTTATTGTTACATATCAAGGTGGGGTACTGTTGCCAAGAAATGTTATCGACGGATTGCAACCATTGGAAAGTAACAAATATCAAGTTGAATTTGATCCTGGAAGAAGAGAGTTAGTTTCAACTTGTGAAAAAATAAAATTCCTTCACAAGATCGTAATAAAAACTTACTTTAAAACTAGTGTCTTAAGATTCGGGACAAGTCTTCTCGAAGAAGGAGGGTATGATGTGAATTGCATATGGGTCAAATGGTGGATGACTAATGCGCCGTGTTGATGCAGTTTCTTTTATTTAAACAAGGGCCCAATGCTTTGTAAAATTGGCTGACCAAATTGTGTTTGTGCTTAACCAATTAATGGGCTTTAGTTTTGCTTTATCTTCAAGTTGAAATAAGGGTCCATATGCCAACTTAAGAACCAACCTTTGGAAGATCAAGAGGACCTTTGCTCAAAGTTTGTGGATGACTTTTGGTAGCCTTAAATTCAGTTACAATCAACCATTAAGTAGCGGATCATTATTAGCTTGAGTGGATCATTAATTAATAGCTTTAAGCGGGATGATATTGAAATTTATGTGTCTTTTGTAATTCTGATGGTTAAAGCTCCTATATAGGTTGAACCATTTTCGTCAATGAAGGCAAGCTGAGTTTTATTCAGAAAATAAACGAGTTTTATCTCATCTATCTTAGTGAGAGTGATTCTCCTAAGTTCTTGAGTGATTCAAGAATCCATGAGTTTAATTAATCAAAGGTCCTTTATCCCTTTGCGTGTTTCAACTCTTAGGCTTATCTTCCATTCTTGGAAGTGTGATGTCTATCAATTTTCATTCCATCTTCTTTTATGTTTCCATTTTCTCGTTTTAAATAATTTCTCAAATTTCTTGCTTGTTAGCATTCCAACAACGATAGATCAGTCAAACGAATCGAACGCTGTGGATTCACATCATTTGGTATTCACAGCCTGGCCATCTAGATTTGGAATAGGAAAGGAAGTTTATTACACAAAGTGTTTAACCGAAGGCCATCCATGTTTAGTTGCATTCGATTACGGAAGCGAAAACAATGTTGTGAACCAAAGTTTGGTGGAGAAACTCCAGTTACCAGCAACCTTTCATCTGGATCAAGCATGGATCAAATTCAGTACATGGCAATGTGTGAAAGAAGTATTATGTGATATTGCTCCCATGGACTCTTGTCATCTTCTTTTGGGATGGGCATGGCTTCATTTTAAAACACTCCATCTTGATGAACGTTCCCTTTATTTGAGGCATGAGGGACATCAAAAGAAGTAGAAGTTTATGACACCAAGACAAGTCAGTAAGGATCAACGTAGGCTGAAGGAGAAAACAGAAAAAGAAAGAATAGAAAAAGAAGTAATAGAAACTGCAGAAGGAAGGGAAAATAAAGAAAAAGAAATGGAACTAGAGAGAGTTTATTCGTCAATGTTTTTTCTTCTACAGTTTGTGATGTCATTTTACAGGAACAAAAAGGATAAGCATGTGAAGGAAATACACGAACTTCCATGTTTGAAAAGGAAGCTTGTTCATATTATCATGCATTTGGCCCGTCGATAAGAAGCAAATTCGTCAAACACAACGCGTGGAATTATTTATTGTTACATATCAAGGTGGGGTACTGTTGCCAAGAAATGTTATCGACGGATTGCAACCATTGGAAAGTAACAAATATCAAGTTGAATTTGATCCTGGAAGAAGAGAGTTAGTTTCAACTTGTGAAAAAATAAAATTCCTTCACAAGATCGTAATAAAAACTTACTTTAAAACTAGTGTCTTAAGATTCGGGACAAGTCTTCTCGAAGAAGGAGGGTATGATGTGAATTGCATATGGGTCAAATGGTGGATGACTAATGCGCCGTGTTGATGCAGTTTCTTTTATTTAAACAAGGGCCCAATGCTTTGTAAAATTGGCTGACCAAATTGTGTTTGTGCTTAACCAATTAATGGGCTTTAGTTTTGCTTTATCTTCAAGTTGAAATAAGGGTCCATATGCCAACTTAAGAACCAACCTTTGGAAGATCAAGAGGACCTTTGCTCAAAGTTTGTGGATGACTTTTGGTAGCCTTAAATTCAGTTACAATCAACCATTAAGTAGCGGATCATTATTAGCTTGAGTGGATCATTAATTAATAGCTTTAAGCGGGATGATATTGAAATTTATGTGTCTTTTGTAATTCTGATGGTTAAAGCTCCTATATAGGTTGAACCATTTTCGTCAATGAAGGCAAGCTGAGTTTTATTCAGAAAATAAACGAGTTTTATCTCATCTATCTTAGTGAGAGTGATTCTCCTAAGTTCTTGAGTGATTCAAGAATCCATGAGTTTAATTAATCAAAGGTCCTTTATCCCTTTGCGTGTTTCAACTCTTAGGCTTATCTTCCATTCTTGGAAGTGTGATGTCTATCAATTTTCATTCCATCTTCTTTTATGTTTCCATTTTCTCGTTTTAAATAATTTCTCAAATTTCTTGCTTGTTAGCATTCCAACAACGATAGATCAGTCAAACGAATCGAACGCTGTGGATTCACATCATTTGGTATTCACAGCCTGGCCATCTAGATTTGGAATAGGAAAGGAAGTTTATTACACAAAGTGTTTAACCGAAGGCCATCCATGTTTAGTTGCATTCGATTACGGAAGCGAAAACAATGTTGTGAACCAAAGTTTGGTGGAGAAACTCCAGTTACCAGCAACCTTTCATCTGGATCAAGCATGGATCAAATTCAGTACATGGCAATGTGTGAAAGAAGTATTATGTGATATTGCTCCCATGGACTCTTGTCATCTTCTTTTGGGATGGGCATGGCTTCATTTTAAAACACTCCATCTTGATGAACGTTCCCTTTATTTGAGGCATGAGGGACATCAAAAGAAGTAGAAGTTTATGACACCAAGACAAGTCAGTAAGGATCAACGTAGGCTGAAGGAGAAAACAGAAAAAGAAAGAATAGAAAAAGAAGTAATAGAAACTGCAGAAGGAAGGGAAAATAAAGAAAAAGAAATGGAACTAGAGAGAGTTTATTCGTCAATGTTTTTTCTTCTACAGTTTGTGATGTCATTTTACAGGAACAAAAAGGATAAGCATGTGAAGGAAATACACGAACTTCCATGTTTGAAAAGGAAGCTTGTTCATAGTGCTTTATCATGCATTTGGCCCGTCGATAAGAAGCAAATTCGTCAAACACAACGCGTGGAATTATTTATTGTTACATATCAAGGTGGGGTACTGTTGCCAAGAAATGTTATCGACGGATTGCAACCATTGGAAAGTAACAAATATCAAGTTGAATTTGATCCTGGAAGAAGAGAGTTAGTTTCAACTTGTGAAAAAATAAAATTCCTTCACAAGATCGTAATAAAAACTTACTTTAAAACTAGTGTCTTAAGATTCGGGACAAATCTTCTCGAAGAAGGAGGGTATGATGTGAATTGCATATGGGTCAAATGGTGGATGACTAATGCGCCGTGTTGATGCAGTTTCTTTTATTTAAACAAGGGCCCAATGCTTTGTAAAATTGGCTGACCAAATTGTGTTTGTGCTTAACCAATTAATGGGCTTTAGTTTTGCTTTATCTTCAAGTTGAAATAAGGGTCCATATGCCAACTTAAGAACCAACCTTTGGAAGATCAAGAGGACCTTTGCTCAAAGTTTGTGGATGACTTTTGGTAGCCTTAAATTCAGTTACAATCAACCATTAAGTAGCGGATCATTATTAGCTTGAGTGGATCATTAATTAATAGCTTTAAGCGGGATGATATTGAAATTTATGTGTCTTTTGTAATTCTGATGGTTAAAGCTCCTATATAGGTTGAACCATTTTCGTCAATGAAGGCAAGCTGAGTTTTATTCAGAAAATAAACGAGTTTTATCTCATCTATCTTAGTGAGAGTGATTCTCCTAAGTTCTTGAGTGATTCAAGAATCCATGAGTTTAATTAATCAAAGGTCCTTTATCCCTTTGCGTGTTTCAACTCTTAGGCTTATCTTCCATTCTTGGAAGTGTGATGTCTATCAATTTTCATTCCATCTTCTTTTATGTTTCCATTTTCTCGTTTTAAATAATTTCTCAAATTTCTTGCTTGTTAGCATTCCAACAACGATAGATCAGTCAAACGAATCGAACGCTGTGGATTCACATCATTTGGTATTCACAGCCTGGCCATCTAGATTTGGAATAGGAAAGGAAGTTTATTACACAAAGTGTTTAACCGAAGGCCATCCATGTTTAGTTGCATTCGATTACGGAAGCGAAAACAATGTTGTGAACCAAAGTTTGGTGGAGAAACTCCACTTACCAGCAACCTTTCATCTGGATCAAGCATGGATCAAATTCAGTACATGGCAATGTGTGAAAGAAGTATTATGTGATATTGCTCCCATGGACTCTTGTCATCTTCTTTTGGGATGGGCATGGCTTCATTTTAAAACACTCCATCTTGATGAACGTTCCCTTTATTTGAGGCATGAGGGACATCAAAAGAAGTAGAAGTTTATGACACCAAGACAAGTCAGTAAGGATCAACGTAGGCTGAAGGAGAAAACAGAAAAAGAAAGAATAGAAAAAGAAGTAATAGAAACTGCAGAAGGAAGGGAAAATAAAGAAAAAGAAATGGAACTAGAGAGAGTTTATTCGTCAATGTTTTTTCTTCTACAGTTTGTGATGTCATTTTACAGGAACAAAAAGGATAAGCATGTGAAGGAAATACACGAACTTCCATGTTTGAAAAGGAAGCTTGTTCATAGTGCTTTATCATGCATTTGGCCCGTCGATAAGAAGCAAATTCGTCAAACACAACGCGTGGAATTATTTATTGTTACATATCAAGGTGGGGTACTGTTGCCAAGAAATGTTATCGACGGATTGCAACCATTGGAAAGTAACAAATATCAAGTTGAATTTGATCCTGGAAGAAGAGAGTTAGTTTCAACTTGTGAAAAAATAAAATTCCTTCACAAGATCGTAATAAAAACTTACTTTAAAACTAGTGTCTTAAGATTCGGGACAAATCTTCTCGAAGAAGGAGGGTATGATGTGAATTGCATATGGGTCAAATGGTGGATGACTAATGCGCCGTGTTGATGCAGTTTCTTTTATTTAAACAAGGGCCCAATGCTTTGTAAAATTGGCTGACCAAATTGTGTTTGTGCTTAACCAATTAATGGGCTTTAGTTTTGCTTTATCTTCAAGTTGAAATAAGGGTCCATATGCCAACTTAAGAACCAACCTTTGGAAGATCAAGAGGACCTTTGCTCAAAGTTTGTGGATGACTTTTGGTAGCCTTAAATTCAGTTACAATCAACCATTAAGTAGCGGATCATTATTAGCTTGAGTGGATCATTAATTAATAGCTTTAAGCGGGATGATATTGAAATTTATGTGTCTTTTGTAATTCTGATGGTTAAAGCTCCTATATAGGTTGAACCATTTTCGTCAATGAAGGCAAGCTGAGTTTTATTCAGAAAATAAACGAGTTTTATCTCATCTATCTTAGTGAGAGTGATTCTCCTAAGTTCTTGAGTGATTCAAGAATCCATGAGTTTAATTAATCAAAGGTCCTTTATCCCTTTGCGTGTTTCAACTCTTAGGCTTATCTTCCATTCTTGGAAGTGTGATGTCTATCAATTTTCATTCCATCTTCTTTTATGTTTCCATTTTCTCGTTTTAAATAATTTCTCAAATTTCTTGCTTGTTAGCATTCCAACAACGATAGATCAGTCAAACGAATCGAACGCTGTGGATTCACATCATTTGGTATTCACAGCCTGGCCATCTAGATTTGGAATAGGAAAGGAAGTTTATTACACAAAGTGTTTAACCGAAGGCCATCCATGTTTAGTAGCATTCGATTACGGAAGCGAAAACAATGTTGTGAACCAAAGTTTGGTGGAGAAACTCCAGTTACCAGCAACCTTTCATCTGGATCAAGCATGGATCAAATTCAGTACATGGCAATGTGTGAAAGAAGTATTATGTGATATTGCTCCCATGGACTCTTGTCATCTTCTTTTGGGATGGGCATGGCTTCATTTTAAAACACTCCATCTTGATGAACGTTCCCTTTATTTGAGGCATGAGGGACATCAAAAGAAGTAGAAGTTTATGACACCAAGACAAGTCAGTAAGGATCAACGTAGGCTGAAGGAGAAAACAGAAAAAGAAAGAATAGAAAAAGAAGTAATAGAAACTGCAGAAGGAAGGGAAAATAAAGAAAAAGAAATGGAACTAGAGAGAGTTTATTCGTCAATGTTTTTTCTTCTACAGTTTGTGATGTCATTTTACAGGAACAAAAAGGATAAGCATGTGAAGGAAATACACGAACTTCCATGTTTGAAAAGGAAGCTTGTTCATAGTGCTTTATCATGCATTTGGCCCGTCGATAAGAAGCAAATTCGTCAAACACAACGCGTGGAATTATTTATTGTTACATATCAAGGTGGGGTACTGTTGCCAAGAAATGTTATCGACGGATTGCAACCATTGGAAAGTAACAAATATCAAGTTGAATTTGATCCTGGAAGAAGAGAGTTAGTTTCAACTTGTGAAAAAATAAAATTCCTTCACAAGATCGTAATAAAAACTTACTTTAAAACTAGTGTCTTAAGATTCGGGACAAATCTTCTCGAAGAAGGAGGGTATGATGTGAATTGCATATGGGTCAAATGGTGGATGACTAATGCGCCGTGTTGATGCAGTTTCTTTTATTTAAACAAGGGCCCAATGCTTTGTAAAATTGGCTGACCAAATTGTGTTTGTGCTTAACCAATTAATGGGCTTTAGTTTTGCTTTATCTTCAAGTTGAAATAAGGGTCCATATGCCAACTTAAGAACCAACCTTTGGAAGATCAAGAGGACCTTTGCTCAAAGTTTGTGGATGACTTTTGGTAGCCTTAAATTCAGTTACAATCAACCATTAAGTAGCGGATCATTATTAGCTTGAGTGGATCATTAATTAATAGCTTTAAGCGGGATGATATTGAAATTTATGTGTCTTTTGTAATTCTGATGGTTAAAGCTCCTATATAGGTTGAACCATTTTCGTCAATGAAGGCAAGCTGAGTTTTATTCAGAAAATAAACGAGTTTTATCTCATCTATCTTAGTGAGAGTGATTCTCCTAAGTTCTTGAGTGATTCAAGAATCCATGAGTTTAATTAATCAAAGGTCCTTTATCCCTTTGCGTGTTTCAACTCTTAGGCTTATCTTCCATTCTTGGAAGTGTGATGTCTATCAATTTTCATTCCATCTTCTTTTATGTTTCCATTTTCTCGTTTTAAATAATTTCTCAAATTTCTTGCTTGTTAGCATTCCAACAACGATAGATCAGTCAAACGAATCGAACGCTGTGGATTCACATCATTTGGTATTCACAGCCTGGCCATCTAGATTTGGAATAGGAAAGGAAGTTTATTACACAAAGTGTTTAACCGAAGGCCATCCATGTTTAGTAGCATTCGATTACGGAAGCGAAAACAATGTTGTGAACCAAAGTTTGGTGGAGAAACTCCAGTTACCAGCAACCTTTCATCTGGATCAAGCATGGATCAAATTCAGTACATGGCAATGTGTGAAAGAAGTATTATGTGATATTGCTCCCATGGACTCTTGTCATCTTCTTTTGGGATGGGCATGGCTTCATTTTAAAACACTCCATCTTGATGAACGTTCCCTTTATTTGAGGCATGAGGGACATCAAAAGAAGTAGAAGTTTATGACACCAAGACAAGTCAGTAAGGATCAACGTAGGCTGAAGGAGAAAACAGAAAAAGAAAGAATAGAAAAAGAAGTAATAGAAACTGCAGAAGGAAGGGAAAATAAAGAAAAAGAAATGGAACTAGAGAGAGTTTATTCGTCAATGTTTTTTCTTCTACAGTTTGTGATGTCATTTTACAGGAACAAAAAGGATAAGCATGTGAAGGAAATACACGAACTTCCATGTTTGAAAAGGAAGCTTGTTCATAGTGCTTTATCATGCATTTGGCCCGTCGATAAGAAGCAAATTCGTCAAACACAACGCGTGGAATTATTTATTGTTACATATCAAGGTGGGGTACTGTTGCCAAGAAATGTTATCGACGGATTGCAACCATTGGAAAGTAACAAATATCAAGTTGAATTTGATCCTGGAAGAAGAGAGTTAGTTTCAACTTGTGAAAAAATAAAATTCCTTCACAAGATCGTAATAAAAACTTACTTTAAAACTAGTGTCTTAAGATTCGGGACAAATCTTCTCGAAGAAGGAGGGTATGATGTGAATTGCATATGGGTCAAATGGTGGATGACTAATGCGCCGTGTTGATGCAGTTTCTTTTATTTAAACAAGGGCCCAATGCTTTGTAAAATTGGCTGACCAAATTGTGTTTGTGCTTAACCAATTAATGGGCTTTAGTTTTGCTTTATCTTCAAGTTGAAATAAGGGTCCATATGCCAACTTAAGAACCAACCTTTGGAAGATCAAGAGGACCTTTGCTCAAAGTTTGTGGATGACTTTTGGTAGCCTTAAATTCAGTTACAATCAACCATTAAGTAGCGGATCATTATTAGCTTGAGTGGATCATTAATTAATAGCTTTAAGCGGGATGATATTGAAATTTATGTGTCTTTTGTAATTCTGATGGTTAAAGCTCCTATATAGGTTGAACCATTTTCGTCAATGAAGGCAAGCTGAGTTTTATTCAGAAAATAAACGAGTTTTATCTCATCTATCTTAGTGAGAGTGATTCTCCTAAGTTCTTGAGTGATTCAAGAATCCATGAGTTTAATTAATCAAAGGTCCTTTATCCCTTTGCGTGTTTCAACTCTTAGGCTTATCTTCCATTCTTGGAAGTGTGATGTCTATCAATTTTCATTCCATCTTCTTTTATGTTTCCATTTTCTCGTTTTAAATAATTTCTCAAATTTCTTGCTTGTTAGCATTCCAACAACGATAGATCAGTCAAACGAATCGAACGCTGTGGATTCACATCATTTGGTATTCACAGCCTGGCCATCTAGATTTGGAATAGGAAAGGAAGTTTATTACACAAAGTGTTTAACCGAAGGCCATCCATGTTTAGTAGCATTCGATTACGGAAGCGAAAACAATGTTGTGAACCAAAGTTTGGTGGAGAAACTCCAGTTACCAGCAACCTTTCATCTGGATCAAGCATGGATCAAATTCAGTACATGGCAATGTGTGAAAGAAGTATTATGTGATATTGCTCCCATGGACTCTTGTCATCTTCTTTTGGGATGGGCATGGCTTCATTTTAAAACACTCCATCTTGATGAACGTTCCCTTTATTTGAGGCATGAGGGACATCAAAAGAAGTAGAAGTTTATGACACCAAGACAAGTCAGTAAGGATCAACGTAGGCTGAAGGAGAAAACAGAAAAAGAAAGAATAGAAAAAGAAGTAATAGAAACTGCAGAAGGAAGGGAAAATAAAGAAAAAGAAATGGAACTAGAGAGAGTTTATTCGTCAATGTTTTTTCTTCTACAGTTTGTGATGTCATTTTACAGGAACAAAAAGGATAAGCATGTGAAGGAAATACACGAACTTCCATGTTTGAAAAGGAAGCTTGTTCATAGTGCTTTATCATGCATTTGGCCCGTCGATAAGAAGCAAATTCGTCAAACACAACGCGTGGAATTATTTATTGTTACATATCAAGGTGGGGTACTGTTGCCAAGAAATGTTATCGACGGATTGCAACCATTGGAAAGTAACAAATATCAAGTTGAATTTGATCCTGGAAGAAGAGAGTTAGTTTCAACTTGTGAAAAAATAAAATTCCTTCACAAGATCGTAATAAAAACTTACTTTAAAACTAGTGTCTTAAGATTCGGGACAAATCTTCTCGAAGAAGGAGGGTATGATGTGAATTGCATATGGGTCAAATGGTGGATGACTAATGCGCCGTGTTGATGCAGTTTCTTTTATTTAAACAAGGGCCCAATGCTTTGTAAAATTGGCTGACCAAATTGTGTTTGTGCTTAACCAATTAATGGGCTTTAGTTTTGCTTTATCTTCATGTTGAAATAAGGGTCCATATGCCAACTTAAGAACCAACCTTTGGAAGATCAAGAGGACCTTTGCTCAAAGTTTGTGGATGACTTTTGGTAGCCTTAAATTCAGTTACAATCAACCATTAAGTAGCGGATCATTATTAGCTTGAGTGGATCATTAATTAATAGCTTTAAGCGGGATGATATTGAAATTTATGTGTCTTTTGTAATTCTGATGGTTAAAGCTCCTATATAGGTTGAACCATTTTCGTCAATGAAGGCAAGCTGAGTTTTATTCAGAAAATAAACGAGTTTTATCTCATCTATCTTAGTGAGAGTGATTCTCCTAAGTTCTTGAGTGATTCAAGAATCCATGAGTTTAATTAATCAAAGGTCCTTTATCCCTTTGCGTGTTTCAACTCTTAGGCTTATCTTCCATTCTTGGAAGTGTGATGTCTATCAATTTTCATTCCATCTTCTTTTATGTTTCCATTTTCTCGTTTTAAATAATTTCTCAAATTTCTTGCTTGTTAGCATTCCAACAACGATAGATCAGTCAAACGAATCGAACGCTGTGGATTCACATCATTTGGTATTCACAGCCTGGCCATCTAGATTTGGAATAGGAAAGGAAGTTTATTACACAAAGTGTTTAACCGAAGGCCATCCATGTTTAGTAGCATTCGATTACGGAAGCGAAAACAATGTTGTGAACCAAAGTTTGGTGGAGAAACTCCAGTTACCAGCAACCTTTCATCTGGATCAAGCATGGATCAAATTCAGTACATGGCAATGTGTGAAAGAAGTATTATGTGATATTGCTCCCATGGACTCTTGTCATCTTCTTTTGGGATGGGCATGGCTTCATTTTAAAACACTCCATCTTGATGAACGTTCCCTTTATTTGAGGCATGAGGGACATCAAAAGAAGTAGAAGTTTATGACACCAAGACAAGTCAGTAAGGATCAACGTAGGCTGAAGGAGAAAACAGAAAAAGAAAGAATAGAAAAAGAAGTAATAGAAACTGCAGAAGGAAGGGAAAATAAAGAAAAAGAAATGGAACTAGAGAGAGTTTATTCGTCAATGTTTTTTCTTCTACAGTTTGTGATGTCATTTTACAGGAACAAAAAGGATAAGCATGTGAAGGAAATACACGAACTTCCATGTTTGAAAAGGAAGCTTGTTCATAGTGCTTTATCATGCATTTGGCCCGTCGATAAGAAGCAAATTCGTCAAACACAACGCGTGGAATTATTTATTGTTACATATCAAGGTGGGGTACTGTTGCCAAGAAATGTTATCGACGGATTGCAACCATTGGAAAGTAACAAATATCAAGTTGAATTTGATCCTGGAAGAAGAGAGTTAGTTTCAACTTGTGAAAAAATAAAATTCCTTCA
This sequence comes from Vigna unguiculata, assembly GCF_037176805.1. Taxonomy (NCBI): domain Eukaryota; kingdom Viridiplantae; phylum Streptophyta; class Magnoliopsida; order Fabales; family Fabaceae; genus Vigna; species Vigna unguiculata. Next base: position 22,967,244 of record NC_140802.1, read on the forward strand.
CAAGATCGTAATAAAAACTTACTTTAAAACTAGTGTCTTAAGATTCGGGACAAATCTTCTCGAAGAAGGAGGGTATGATGTGAATTGCATATGGGTCAAATGGTGGATGACTAATGCGCCGTGTTGATGCAGTTTCTTTTATTTAAACAAGGGCCCAATGCTTTGTAAAATTGGCTGACCAAATTGTGTTTGTGCTTAACCAATTAATGGGCTTTAGTTTTGCTTTATCTTCATGTTGAAATAAGGGTCCATATGCCAACTTAAGAACCAACCTTTGGAAGATCAAGAGGACCTTTGCTCAAAGTTTGTGGATGACTTTTGGTAGCCTTAAATTCAGTTACAATCAACCATTAAGTAGCGGATCATTATTAGCTTGAGTGGATCATTAATTAATAGCTTTAAGCGGGATGATATTGAAATTTATGTGTCTTTTGTAATTCTGATGGTTAAAGCTCCTATATAGGTTGAACCATTTTCGTCAATGAAGGCAAGCTGAGTTTTATTCAGAAAATAAACGAGTTTTATCTCATCTATCTTAGTGAGAGTGATTCTCCTAAGTTCTTGAGTGATTCAAGAATCCATGAGTTTAATTAATCAAAGGTCCTTTATCCCTTTGCGTGTTTCAACTCTTAGGCTTATCTTCCATTCTTGGAAGTGTGATGTCTATCAATTTTCATTCCATCTTCTTTTATGTTTCCATTTTCTCGTTTTAAATAATTTCTCAAATTTCTTGCTTGTTAGCATTCCAACAACGATAGATCAGTCAAACGAATCGAACGCTGTGGATTCACATCATTTGGTATTCACAGCCTGGCCATCTAGATTTGGAATAGGAAAGGAAGTTTATTACACAAAGTGTTTAACCGAAGGCCATCCATGTTTAGTTGCATTCGATTACGGAAGCGAAAACAATGTTGTGAACCAAAGTTTGGTGGAGAAACTCCAGTTACCAGCAACCTTTCATCTGCATCAAGCATGGATCAAATTCAGTACATGGCAATGTGTGAAAGAAGTATTATGTGATATTGCTCCCATGGACTCTTGTCATCTTCTTTTGGGATGGGCATGGCTTCATTTTAAAAACTCCATCTTGATGAACGTTCCCTTTATTTGAGGCATGAGGGACATCAAAAGAAGTAGAAGTTTATGACACCAAGACAAGTCAGTAAGGATCAACGTAGGCTGAAGGAGAAAACAGAAAAAGAAAGAATAGAAAAAGAAGTAATAGAAACTGCAGAAGGAAGGGAAAATAAAGAAAAAGAAATGGAACTAGAGAGAGTTTATTCGTCAATGTTTTTTCTTCTACAGTTTGTGATGTCATTTTACAGGAACAAAAAGGATAAGCATGTGAAGGAAATACACGAACTTCCATGTTTGAAAAGGAAGCTTGTTCATAGTGCTTTATCATGCATTTGGCCCGTCGATAAGAAGCAAATTCGTCAAACACAACGCGTGGAATTATTTATTGTTACATATCAAGGTGGGGTACTGTTGCCAAGAAATGTTATCGACGGATTGCAACCATTGGAAAGTAACAAATATCAAGTTGAATTTGATCCTGGAAGAAGAGAGTTAGTTTCAACTTGTGAAAAAATAAAATTCCTTCACAAGATCGTAATAAAAACTTACTTTAAAACTAGTGTCTTAAGATTCGGGACAAATCTTCTCGAAGAAGGAGGGTATGATGTGAATTGCATATGGGTCAAATGGTGGATGACTAATGCGCCGTGTTGATGCAGTTTCTTTTATTTAAACAAGGGCCCAATGCTTTGTAAAATTGGCTGACCAAATTGTGTTTGTGCTTAACCAATTAATGGGCTTTAGTTTTGCTTTATCTTCATGTTGAAATAAGGGTCCATATGCCAACTTAAGAACCAACCTTTGGAAGATCAAGAGGACCTTTGCTCAAAGTTTGTGGATGACTTTTGGTAGCCTTAAATTCAGTTACAATCAACCATTAAGTAGCGGATCATTATTAGCTTGAGTGGATCATTAATTAATAGCTTTAAGCGGGATGATATTGAAATTTATGTGTCTTTTGTAATTCTGATGGTTAAAGCTCCTATATAGGTTGAACCATTTTCGTCAATGAAGGCAAGCTGAGTTTTATTCAGAAAATAAACGAGTTTTATCTCATCTATCTTAGTGAGAGTGATTCTCCTAAGTTCTTGAGTGATTCAAGAATCCATGAGTTTAATTAATCAAAGGTCCTTTATCCCTTTGCGTGTTTCAACTCTTAGGCTTATCTTCCATTCTTGGAAGTGTGATGTCTATCAATTTTCATTCCATCTTCTTTTATGTTTCCATTTTCTCGTTTTAAATAATTTCTCAAATTTCTTGCTTGTTAGCATTCCAACAACGATAGATCAGTCAAACGAATCGAACGCTGTGGATTCACATCATTTGGTATTCACAGCCTGGCCATCTAGATTTGGAATAGGAAAGGAAGTTTATTACACAAAGTGTTTAACCGAAGGCCATCCATGTTTAGTAGCATTCGATTACGGAAGCGAAAACAATGTTGTGAACCAAAGTTTGGTGGAGAAACTCCAGTTACCAGCAACCTTTCATCTGGATCAAGCATGGATCAAATTCAGTACATGGCAATGTGTGAAAGAAGTATTATGTGATATTGCTCCCATGGACTCTTGTCATCTTCTTTTGGGATGGGCATGGCTTCATTTTAAAACACTCCATCTTGATGAACGTTCCCTTTATTTGAGGCATGAGGGACATCAAAAGAAGTAGAAGTTTATGACACCAAGACAAGTCAGTAAGGATCAACGTAGGCTGAAGGAGAAAACAGAAAAAGAAAGAATAGAAAAAGAAGTAATAGAAACTGCAGAAGGAAGGGAAAATAAAGAAAAAGAAATGGAACTAGAGAGAGTTTATTCGTCAATGTTTTTTCTTCTACAGTTTGTGATGTCATTTTACAGGAACAAAAAGGATAAGCATGTGAAGGAAATACACGAACTTCCATGTTTGAAAAGGAAGCTTGTTCATAGTGCTTTATCATGCATTTGGCCCGTCGATAAGAAGCAAATTCGTCAAACACAACGCGTGGAATTATTTATTGTTACATATCAAGGTGGGGTACTGTTGCCAAGAAATGTTATCGACGGATTGCAACCATTGGAAAGTAACAAATATCAAGTTGAATTTGATCCTGGAAGAAGAGAGTTAGTTTCAACTTGTGAAAAAATAAAATTCCTTCACAAGATCGTAATAAAAACTTACTTTAAAACTAGTGTCTTAAGATTCGGGACAAATCTTCTCGAAGAAGGAGGGTATGATGTGAATTGCATATGGGTCAAATGGTGGATGACTAATGCGCCGTGTTGATGCAGTTTCTTTTATTTAAACAAGGGCCCAATGCTTTGTAAAATTGGCTGACCAAATTGTGTTTGTGCTTAACCAATTAATGGGCTTTAGTTTTGCTTTATCTTCATGTTGAAATAAGGGTCCATATGCCAACTTAAGAACCAACCTTTGGAAGATCAAGAGGACCTTTGCTCAAAGTTTGTGGATGACTTTTGGTAGCCTTAAATTCAGTTACAATCAACCATTAAGTAGCGGATCATTATTAGCTTGAGTGGATCATTAATTAATAGCTTTAAGCGGGATGATATTGAAATTTATGTGTCTTTTGTAATTCTGATGGTTAAAGCTCCTATATAGGTTGAACCATTTTCGTCAATGAAGGCAAGCTGAGTTTTATTCAGAAAATAAACGAGTTTTATCTCATCTATCTTAGTGAGAGTGATTCTCCTAAGTTCTTGAGTGATTCAAGAATCCATGAGTTTAATTAATCAAAGGTCCTTTATCCCTTTGCGTGTTTCAACTCTTAGGCTTATCTTCCATTCTTGGAAGTGTGATGTCTATCAATTTTCATTCCATCTTCTTTTATGTTTCCATTTTCTCGTTTTAAATAATTTCTCAAATTTCTTGCTTGTTAGCATTCCAACAACGATAGATCAGTCAAACGAATCGAACGCTGTGGATTCACATCATTTGGTATTCACAGCCTGGCCATCTAGATTTGGAATAGGAAAGGAAGTTTATTACACAAAGTGTTTAACCGAAGGCCATCCATGTTTAGTTGCATTCGATTACGGAAGCGAAAACAATGTTGTGAACCAAAGTTTGGTGGAGAAACTCCAGTTACCAGCAACCTTTCATCTGGATCAAGCATGGATCAAATTCAGTACATGGCAATGTGTGAAAGAAGTATTATGTGATATTGCTCCCATGGACTCTTGTCATCTTCTTTTGGGATGGGCATGGCTTCATTTTAAAACACTCCATCTTGATGAACGTTCCCTTTATTTGAGGCATGAGGGACATCAAAAGAAGTAGAAGTTTATGACACCAAGACAAGTCAGTAAGGATCAACGTAGGCTGAAGGAGAAAACAGAAAAAGAAAGAATAGAAAAAGAAGTAATAGAAACTGCAGAAGGAAGGGAAAATAAAGAAAAAGAAATGGAACTAGAGAGAGTTTATTCGTCAATGTTTTTTCTTCTACAGTTTGTGATGTCATTTTACAGGAACAAAAAGGATAAGCATGTGAAGGAAATACACGAACTTCCATGTTTGAAAAGGAAGCTTGTTCATAGTGCTTTATCATGCATTTGGCCCGTCGATAAGAAGCAAATTCGTCAAACACAACGCGTGGAATTATTTATTGTTACATATCAAGGTGGGGTACTGTTGCCAAGAAATGTTATCGACGGATTGCAACCATTGGAAAGTAACAAATATCAAGTTGAATTTGATCCTGGAAGAAGAGAGTTAGTTTCAACTTGTGAAAAAATAAAATTCCTTCACAAGATCGTAATAAAAACTTACTTTAAAACTAGTGTCTTAAGATTCGGGACAAATCTTCTCGAAGAAGGAGGGTATGATGTGAATTGCATATGGGTCAAATGGTGGATGACTAATGCGCCGTGTTGATGCAGTTTCTTTTATTTAAACAAGGGCCCAATGCTTTGTAAAATTGGCTGACCAAATTGTGTTTGTGCTTAACCAATTAATGGGCTTTAGTTTTGCTTTATCTTCAAGTTGAAATAAGGGTCCATATGCCAACTTAAGAACCAACCTTTGGAAGATCAAGAGGACCTTTGCTCAAAGTTTGTGGATGACTTTTGGTAGCCTTAAATTCAGTTACAATCAACCATTAAGTAGCGGATCATTATTAGCTTGAGTGGATCATTAATTAATAGCTTTAAGCGGGATGATATTGAAATTTATGTGTCTTTTGTAATTCTGATGGTTAAAGCTCCTATATAGGTTGAACCATTTTCGTCAATGAAGGCAAGCTGAGTTTTATTCAGAAAATAAACGAGTTTTATCTCATCTATCTTAGTGAGAGTGATTCTCCTAAGTTCTTGAGTGATTCAAGAATCCATGAGTTTAATTAATCAAAGGTCCTTTATCCCTTTGCGTGTTTCAACTCTTAGGCTTATCTTCCATTCTTGGAAGTGTGATGTCTATCAATTTTCATTCCATCTTCTTTTATGTTTCCATTTTCTCGTTTTAAATAATTTCTCAAATTTCTTGCTTGTTAGCATTCCAACAACGATAGATCAGTCAAACGAATCGAACGCTGTGGATTCACATCATTTGGTATTCACAGCCTGGCCATCTAGATTTGGAATAGGAAAGGAAGTTTATTACACAAAGTGTTTAACCGAAGGCCATCCATGTTTAGTTGCATTCGATTACGGAAGCGAAAACAATGTTGTGAACCAAAGTTTGGTGGAGAAACTCCAGTTACCAGCAACCTTTCATCTGGATCAAGCATGGATCAAATTCAGTACATGGCAATGTGTGAAAGAAGTATTATGTGATATTGCTCCCATGGACTCTTGTCATCTTCTTTTGGGATGGGCATGGCTTCATTTTAAAACACTCCATCTTGATGAACGTTCCCTTTATTTGAGGCATGAGGGACATCAAAAGAAGTAGAAGTTTATGACACCAAGACAAGTCAGTAAGGATCAACGTAGGCTGAAGGAGAAAACAGAAAAAGAAAGAATAGAAAAAGAAGTAATAGAAACTGCAGAAGGAAGGGAAAATAAAGAAAAAGAAATGGAACTAGAGAGAGTTTATTCGTCAATGTTTTTTCTTCTACAGTTTGTGATGTCATTTTACAGGAACAAAAAGGATAAGCATGTGAAGGAAATACACGAACTTCCATGTTTGAAAAGGAAGCTTGTTCATAGTGCTTTATCATGCATTTGGCCCGTCGATAAGAAGCAAATTCGTCAAACACAACGCGTGGAATTATTTATTGTTACATATCAAGGTGGGGTACTGTTGCCAAGAAATGTTATCGACGGATTGCAACCATTGGAAAGTAACAAATATCAAGTTGAATTTGATCCTGGAAGAAGAGAGTTAGTTTCAACTTGTGAAAAAATAAAATTCCTTCACAAGATCGTAATAAAAACTTACTTTAAAACTAGTGTCTTAAGATTCGGGACAAATCTTCTCGAAGAAGGAGGGTATGATGTGAATTGCATATGGGTCAAATGGTGGATGACTAATGCGCCGTGTTGATGCAGTTTCTTTTATTTAAACAAGGGCCCAATGCTTTGTAAAATTGGCTGACCAAATTGTGTTTGTGCTTAACCAATTAATGGGCTTTAGTTTTGCTTTATCTTCAAGTTGAAATAAGGGTCCATATGCCAACTTAAGAACCAACCTTTGGAAGATCAAGAGGACCTTTGCTCAAAGTTTGTGGATGACTTTTGGTAGCCTTAAATTCAGTTACAATCAACCATTAAGTAGCGGATCATTATTAGCTTGAGTGGATCATTAATTAATAGCTTTAAGCGGGATGATATTGAAATTTATGTGTCTTTTGTAATTCTGATGGTTAAAGCTCCTATATAGGTTGAACCATTTTCGTCAATGAAGGCAAGCTGAGTTTTATTCAGAAAATAAACGAGTTTTATCTCATCTATCTTAGTGAGAGTGATTCTCCTAAGTTCTTGAGTGATTCAAGAATCCATGAGTTTAATTAATCAAAGGTCCTTTATCCCTTTGCGTGTTTCAACTCTTAGGCTTATCTTCCATTCTTGGAAGTGTGATGTCTATCAATTTTCATTCCATCTTCTTTTATGTTTCCATTTTCTCGTTTTAAATAATTTCTCAAATTTCTTGCTTGTTAGCATTCCAACAACGATAGATCAGTCAAACGAATCGAACGCTGTGGATTCACATCATTTGGTATTCACAGCCTGGCCATCTAGATTTGGAATAGGAAAGGAAGTTTATTACACAAAGTGTTTAACCGAAGGCCATCCATGTTTAGTTGCATTCGATTACGGAAGCGAAAACAATGTTGTGAACCAAAGTTTGGTGGAGAAACTCCAGTTACCAGCAACCTTTCATCTGGATCAAGCATGGATCAAATTCAGTACATGGCAATGTGTGAAAGAAGTATTATGTGATATTGCTCCCATGGACTCTTGTCATCTTCTTTTGGGATGGGCATGGCTTCATTTTAAAACACTCCATCTTGATGAACGTTCCCTTTATTTGAGGCATGAGGGACATCAAAAGAAGTAGAAGTTTATGACACCAAGACAAGTCAGTAAGGATCAACGTAGGCTGAAGGAGAAAACAGAAAAAGAAAGAATAGAAAAAGAAGTAATAGAAACTGCAGAAGGAAGGGAAAATAAAGAAAAAGAAATGGAACTAGAGAGAGTTTATTCGTCAATGTTTTTTCTTCTACAGTTTGTGATGTCATTTTACAGGAACAAAAAGGATAAGCATGTGAAGGAAATACACGAACTTCCATGTTTGAAAAGGAAGCTTGTTCATAGTGCTTTATCATGCATTTGGCCCGTCGATAAGAAGCAAATTCGTCAAACACAACGCGTGGAATTATTTATTGTTACATATCAAGGTGGGGTACTGTTGCCAAGAAATGTTATCGACGGATTGCAACCATTGGAAAGTAACAAATATCAAGTTGAATTTGATCCTGGAAGAAGAGAGTTAGTTTCAACTTGTGAAAAAATAAAATTCCTTCACAAGATCGTAATAAAAACTTACTTTAAAACTAGTGTCTTAAGATTCGGGACAAATCTTCTCGAAGAAGGAGGGTATGATGTGAATTGCATATGGGTCAAATGGTGGATGACTAATGCGCCGTGTTGATGCAGTTTCTTTTATTTAAACAAGGGCCCAATGCTTTGTAAAATTGGCTGACCAAATTGTGTTTGTGCTTAACCAATTAATGGGCTTTAGTTTTGCTTTATCTTCAAGTTGAAATAAGGGTCCATATGCCAACTTAAGAACCAACCTTTGGAAGATCAAGAGGACCTTTGCTCAAAGTTTGTGGATGACTTTTGGTAGCCTTAAATTCAGTTACAATCAACCATTAAGTAGCGGATCATTATTAGCTTGAGTGGATCATTAATTAATAGCTTTAAGCGGGATGATATTGAAATTTATGTGTCTTTTGTAATTCTGATGGTTAAAGCTCCTATATAGGTTGAACCATTTTCGTCAATGAAGGCAAGCTGAGTTTTATTCAGAAAATAAACGAGTTTTATCTCATCTATCTTAGTGAGAGTGATTCTCCTAAGTTCTTGAGTGATTCAAGAATCCATGAGTTTAATTAATCAAAGGTCCTTTATCCCTTTGCGTGTTTCAACTCTTAGGCTTATCTTCCATTCTTGGAAGTGTGATGTCTATCAATTTTCATTCCATCTTCTTTTATGTTTCCATTTTCTCGTTTTAAATAATTTCTCAAATTTCTTGCTTGTTAGCATTCCAACAACGATAGATCAGTCAAACGAATCGAACGCTGTGGATTCACATCATTTGGTATTCACAGCCTGGCCATCTAGATTTGGAATAGGAAAGGAAGTTTATTACACAAAGTGTTTAACCGAAGGCCATCCATGTTTAGTTGCATTCGATTACGGAAGCGAAAACAATGTTGTGAACCAAAGTTTGGTGGAGAAACTCCAGTTACCAGCAACCTTTCATCTGGATCAAGCATGGATCAAATTCAGTACATGGCAATGTGTGAAAGAAGTATTATGTGATATTGCTCCCATGGACTCTTGTCATCTTCTTTTGGGATGGGCATGGCTTCATTTTAAAACACTCCATCTTGATGAACGTTCCCTTTATTTGAGGCATGAGGGACATCAAAAGAAGTAGAAGTTTATGACACCAAGACAAGTCAGTAAGGATCAACGTAGGCTGAAGGAGAAAACAGAAAAAGAAAGAATAGAAAAAGAAGTAATAGAAACTGCAGAAGGAAGGGAAAATAAAGAAAAAGAAATGGAACTAGAGAGAGTTTATTCGTCAATGTTTTTTCTTCTACAGTTTGTGATGTCATTTTACAGGAACAAAAAGGATAAGCATGTGAAGGAAATACACGAACTTCCATGTTTGAAAAGGAAGCTTGTTCATAGTGCTTTATCATGCATTTGGCCCGTCGATAAGAAGCAAATTCGTCAAACACAACGCGTGGAATTATTTATTGTTACATATCAAGGTGGGGTACTGTTGCCAAGAAATGTTATCGACGGATTGCAACCATTGGAAAGTAACAAATATCAAGTTGAATTTGATCCTGGAAGAAGAGAGTTAGTTTCAACTTGTGAAAAAATAAAATTCCTTCACAAGATCGTAATAAAAACTTACTTTAAAACTAGTGTCTTAAGATTCGGGACAAATCTTCTCGAAGAAGGAGGGTATGATGTGAATTGCATATGGGTCAAATGGTGGATGACTAATGCGCCGTGTTGATGCAGTTTCTTTTATTTAAACAAGGGCCCAATGCTTTGTAAAATTGGCTGACCAAATTGTGTTTGTGCTTAACCAATTAATGGGCTTTAGTTTTGCTTTATCTTCAAGTTGAAATAAGGGTCCATATGCCAACTTAAGAACCAACCTTTGGAAGATCAAGAGGACCTTTGCTCAAAGTTTGTGGATGACTTTTGGTAGCCTTAAATTCAGTTACAATCAACCATTAAGTAGCGGATCATTATTAGCTTGAGTGGATCATTAATTAATAGCTTTAAGCGGGATGATATTGAAATTTATGTGTCTTTTGTAATTCTGATGGTTAAAGCTCCTATATAGGTTGAACCATTTTCGTCAATGAAGGCAAGCTGAGTTTTATTCAGAAAATAAACGAGTTTTATCTCATCTATCTTAGTGAGAGTGATTCTCCTAAGTTCTTGAGTGATTCAAGAATCCATGAGTTTAATTAATCAAAGGTCCTTTATCCCTTTGCGTGTTTCAACTCTTAGGCTTATCTTCCATTCTTGGAAGTGTGATGTCTATCAATTTTCATTCCATCTTCTTTTATGTTTCCATTTTCTCGTTTTAAATAATTTCTCAAATTTCTTGCTTGTTAGCATTCCAACAACGATAGATCAGTCAAACGAATCGAACGCTGTGGATTCACATCATTTGGTATTCACAGCCTGGCCATCTAGATTTGGAATAGGAAAGGAAGTTTATTACACAAAGTGTTTAACCGAAGGCCATCCATGTTTAGTTGCATTCGATTACGGAAGCGAAAACAATGTTGTGAACCAAAGTTTGGTGGAGAAACTCCACTTACCAGCAACCTTTCATCTGGATCAAGCATGGATCAAATTCAGTACATGGCAATGTGTGAAAGAAGTATTATGTGATATTGCTCCCATGGACTCTTGTCATCTTCTTTTGGGATGGGCATGGCTTCATTTTAAAACACTCCATCTTGATGAACGTTCCCTTTATTTGAGGCATGAGGGACATCAAAAGAAGTAGAAGTTTATGACACCAAGACAAGTCAGTAAGGATCAACGTAGGCTGAAGGAGAAAACAGAAAAAGAAAGAATAGAAAAAGAAGTAATAGAAACTGCAGAAGGAAGGGAAAATAAAGAAAAAGAAATGGAACTAGAGAGAGTTTATTCGTCAATGTTTTTTCTTCTACAGTTTGTGATGTCATTTTACAGGAACAAAAAGGATAAGCATGTGAAGGAAATACACGAACTTCCATGTTTGAAAAGGAAGCTTGTTCATAGTGCTTTATCATGCATTTGGCCCGTCGATAAGAAGCAAATTCGTCAAACACAACGCGTGGAATTATTTATTGTTACATATCAAGGTGGGGTACTGTTGCCAAGAAATGTTATCGACGGATTGCAACCATTGGAAAGTAACAAATATCAAGTTGAATTTGATCCTGGAAGAAGAGAGTTAGTTTCAACTTGTGAAAAAATAAAATTCCTTCACAAGATCGTAATAAAAACTTACTTTAAAACTAGTGTCTTAAGATTCGGGACAAATCTTCTCGAAGAAGGAGGGTATGATGTGAATTGCATATGGGTCAAATGGTGGATGACTAATGCGCCGTGTTGATGCAGTTTCTTTTATTTAAACAAGGGCCCAATGCTTTGTAAAATTGGCTGACCAAATTGTGTTTGTGCTTAACCAATTAATGGGCTTTAGTTTTGCTTTATCTTCAAGTTGAAATAAGGGTCCATATGCCAACTTAAGAACCAACCTTTGGAAGATCAAGAGGACCTTTGCTCAAAGTTTGTGGATGACTTTTGGTAGCCTTAAATTCAGTTACAATCAACCATTAAGTAGCGGATCATTATTAGCTTGAGTGGATCATTAATTAATAGCTTTAAGCGGGATGATATTGAAATTTATGTGTCTTTTGTAATTCTGATGGTTAAAGCTCCTATATAGGTTGAACCATTTTCGTCAATGAAGGCAAGCTGAGTTTTATTCAGAAAATAAACGAGTTTTATCTCATCTATCTTAGTGAGAGTGATTCTCCTAAGTTCTTGAGTGATTCAAGAATCCATGAGTTTAATTAATCAAAGGTCCTTTATCCCTTTGCGTGTTTCAACTCTTAGGCTTATCTTCCATTCTTGGAAGTGTGATGTCTATCAATTTTCATTCCATCTTCTTTTATGTTTCCATTTTCTCGTTTTAAATAATTTCTCAAATTTCTTGCTTGTTAGCATTCCAACAACGATAGATCAGTCAAACGAATCGAACGCTGTGGATTCACATCATTTGGTATTCACAGCCTGGCCATCTAGATTTGGAATAGGAAAGGAAGTTTATTACACAAAGTGTTTAACCGAAGGCCATCCATGTTTAGTTGCATTCGATTACGGAAGCGAAAACAATGTTGTGAACCAAAGTTTGGTGGAGAAACTCCAGTTACCAGCAACCTTTCATCTGGATCAAGCATGGATCAAATTCAGTACATGGCAATGTGTGAAAGAAGTATTATGTGATATTGCTCCCATGGACTCTTGTCATCTTCTTTTGGGATGGGCATGGCTTCATTTTAAAACACTCCATCTTGATGAACGTTCCCTTTATTTGAGGCATGAGGGACATCAAAAGAAGTAGAAGTTTATGACACCAAGACAAGTCAGTAAGGATCAACGTAGGCTGAAGGAGAAAACAGAAAAAGAAAGAATAGAAAAAGAAGTAATAGAAACTGCAGAAGGAAGGGAAAATAAAGAAAAAGAAATGGAACTAGAGAGAGTTTATTCGTCAATGTTTTTTCTTCTACAGTTTGTGATGTCATTTTACAGGAACAAAAAGGATAAGCATGTGAAGGAAATACACGAACTTCCATGTTTGAAAAGGAAGCTTGTTCATAGTGCTTTATCATGCATTTGGCCCGTCGATAAGAAGCAAATTCGTCAAACACAACGCGTGGAATTATTTATTGTTACATATCAAGGTGGGGTACTGTTGCCAAGAAATGTTATCGACGGATTGCAACCATTGGAAAGTAACAAATATCAAGTTGAATTTGATCCTGGAAGAAGAGAGTTAGTTTCAACTTGTGAAAAAATAAAATTCCTTCACAAGATCGTAATAAAAACTTACTTTAAAACTAGTGTCTTAAGATTCGGGACAAATCTTCTCGAAGAAGGAGGGTATGATGTGAATTGCATATGGGTCAAATGGTGGATGACTAATGCGCCGTGTTGATGCAGTTTCTTTTATTTAAACAAGGGCCCAATGCTTTGTAAAATTGGCTGACCAAATTGTGTTTGTGCTTAACCAATTAATGGGCTTTAGTTTTGCTTTATCTTCAAGTTGAAATAAGGGTCCATATGCCAACTTAAGAACCAACCTTTGGAAGATCAAGAGGACCTTTGCTCAAAGTTTGTGGATGACTTTTGGTAGCCTTAAATTCAGTTACAATCAACCATTAAGTAGCGGATCATTATTAGCTTGAGTGGATCATTAATTAATAGCTTTAAGCGGGATGATATTGAAATTTATGTGTCTTTTGTAATTCTAATGGTTAAAGCTCCTATATAGGTTGAACCATTTTCGTCAATGAAGGCAAGCTGAGTTTTATTCAGAAAATAAACGAGTTTTATCTCATCTATCTTAGTGAGAGTGATTCTCCTAAGTTCTTGAGTGATTCAAGAATCCATGAGTTTAATTAATCAAAGGTCCTTTATCCCTTTGCGTGTTTCAACTCTTAGGCTTATCTTCCATTCTTGGAAGTGTGATGTCTATCAATTTTCATTCCATCTTCTTTTATGTTTCCATTTTCTCGTTTTAAATAATTTCTCAAATTTCTTGCTTGTTAGCATTCCAACAACGATAGATCAGTCAAACGAATCGAACGCTGTGGATTCACATCATTTGGTATTCACAGCCTGGCCATCTAGATTTGGAATAGGAAAGGAAGTTTATTACACAAAGTGTTTAACCGAAGGCCATCCATGTTTAGTTGCATTCGATTACGGAAGCGAAAACAATGTTGTGAACCAAAGTTTGGTGGAGAAACTCCACTTACCAGCAACCTTTCATCTGGATCAAGCATGGATCAAATTCAGTACATGGCAATGTGTGAAAGAAGTATTATGTGATATTGCTCCCATGGACTCTTGTCATCTTCTTTTGGGATGGGCATGGCTTCATTTTAAAACACTCCATCTTGATGAACGTTCCCTTTATTTGAGGCATGAGGGACATCAAAAGAAGTAGAAGTTTATGACACCAAGACAAGTCAGTAAGGATCAACGTAGGCTGAAGGAGAAAACAGAAAAAGAAAGAATAGAAAAAGAAGTAATAGAAACTGCAGAAGGAAGGGAAAATAAAGAAAAAGAAATGGAACTAGAGAGAGTTTATTCGTCAATGTTTTTTCTTCTACAGTTTGTGATGTCATTTTACAGGAACAAAAAGGATAAGCATGTGAAGGAAATACACGAACTTCCATGTTTGAAAAGGAAGCTTGTTCATAGTGCTTTATCATGCATTTGGCCCGTCGATAAGAAGCAAATTCGTCAAACACAACGCGTGGAATTATTTATTGTTACATATCAAGGTGGGGTACTGTTGCCAAGAAATGTTATCGACGGATTGCAACCATTGGAAAGTAACAAATATCAAGTTGAATTTGATCCTGGAAGAAGAGAGTTAGTTTCAACTTGTGAAAAAATAAAATTCCTTCACAAGATCGTAATAAAAACTTACTTTAAAACTAGTGTCTTAAGATTCGGGACAAATCTTCTCGAAGAAGGAGGGTATGATGTGAATTGCATATGGGTCAAATGGTGGATGACTAATGCGCCGTGTTGATGCAGTTTCTTTTATTTAAACAAGGGCCCAATGCTTTGTAAAATTGGCTGACCAAATTGTGTTTGTGCTTAACCAATTAATGGGCTTTAGTTTTGCTTTATCTTCAAGTTGAAATAAGGGTCCATATGCCAACTTAAGAACCAACCTTTGGAAGATCAAGAGGACCTTTGCTCAAAGTTTGTGGATGACTTTTGGTAGCCTTAAATTCAGTTACAATCAACCATTAAGTAGCGGATCATTATTAGCTTGAGTGGATCATTAATTAATAGCTTTAAGCGGGATGATATTGAAATTTATGTGTCTTTTGTAATTCTGATGGTTAAAGCTCCTATATAGGTTGAACCATTTTCGTCAATGAAGGCAAGCTGAGTTTTATTCAGAAAATAAACGAGTTTTATCTCATCTATCTTAGTGAGAGTGATTCTCCTAAGTTCTTGAGTGATTCAAGAATCCATGAGTTTAATTAATCAAAGGTCCTTTATCCCTTTGCGTGTTTCAACTCTTAGGCTTATCTTCCATTCTTGGAAGTGTGATGTCTATCAATTTTCATTCCATCTTCTTTTATGTTTCCATTTTCTCGTTTTAAATAATTTCTCAAATTTCTTGCTTGTTAGCATTCCAACAACGATAGATCAGTCAAACGAATCGAACGCTGTGGATTCACATCATTTGGTATTCACAGCCTGGCCATCTAGATTTGGAATAGGAAAGGAAGTTTATTACACAAAGTGTTTAACCGAAGGCCATCCATGTTTAGTTGCATTCGATTACGGAAGCGAAAACAATGTTGTGAACCAAAGTTTGGTGGAGAAACTCCAGTTACCAGCAACCTTTCATCTGGATCAAGCATGGATCAAATTCAGTACATGGCAATGTGTGAAAGAAGTATTATGTGATATTGCTCCCATGGACTCTTGTCATCTTCTTTTGGGATGGGCATGGCTTCATTTTAAAACACTCCATCTTGATGAACGTTCCCTTTATTTGAGGCATGAGGGACATCAAAAGAAGTAGAAGTTTATGACACCAAGACAAGTCAGTAAGGATCAACGTAGGCTGAAGGAGAAAACAGAAAAAGAAAGAATAGAAAAAGAAGTAATAGAAACTGCAGAAGGAAGGGAAAATAAAGAAAAAGAAATGGAACTAGAGAGAGTTTATTCGTCAATGTTTTTTCTTCTACAGTTTGTGATGTCATTTTACAGGAACAAAAAGGATAAGCATGTGAAGGAAATACACGAACTTCCATGTTTGAAAAGGAAGCTTGTTCATAGTGCTTTATCATGCATTTGGCCCGTCGATAAGAAGCAAATTCGTCAAACACAACGCGTGGAATTATTGATTGTTACATATCAAGGTGGGGTACTGTTGCCAAGAAATGTTATCGACGGATTGCAACCATTGGAAAGTAACAAATATCAAGTTGAATTTGATCCTGGAAGAAGAGAGTTAGTTTCAACTTGTGAAAAAATAAAATTCCTTCACAAGATCGTAATAAAAACTTACTTTAAAACTAGTGTCTTAAGATTCGGGACAAATCTTCTCGAAGAAGGAGGGTATGATGTGAATTGCATATGGGTCAAATGGTGGATGACTAATGCGCCGTGTTGATGCAGTTTCTTTTATTTAAACAAGGGCCCAATGCTTTGTAAAATTGGCTGACCAAATTGTGTTTGTGCTTAACCAATTAATGGGCTTTAGTTTTGCTTTATCTTCAAGTTGAAATAAGGGTCCATATGCCAACTTAAGAACCAACCTTTGGAAGATCAAGAGGACCTTTGCTCAAAGTTTGTGGATGACTTTTGGTAGCCTTAAATTCAGTTACAATCAACCATTAAGTAGCGGATCATTATTAGCTTGAGTGGATCATTAATTAATAGCTTTAAGCGGGATGATATTGAAATTTATGTGTCTTTTGTAATTCTGATGGTTAAAGCTCCTATATAGGTTGAACCATTTTCGTCAATGAAGGCAAGCTGAGTTTTATTCAGAAAATAAACGAGTTTTATCTCATCTATCTTAGTGAGAGTGATTCTCCTAAGTTCTTGAGTGATTCAAGAATCCATGAGTTTAATTAATCAAAGGTCCTTTATCCCTTTGCGTGTTTCAACTCTTAGGCTTATCTTCCATTCTTGGAAGTGTGATGTCTATCAATTTTCATTCCATCTTCTTTTATGTTTCCATTTTCTCGTTTTAAATAATTTCTCAAATTTCTTGCTTGTTAGCATTCCAACAACGATAGATCAGTCAAACGAATCGAACGCTGTGGATTCACATCATTTGGTATTCACAGCCTGGCCATCTAGATTTGGAATAGGAAAGGAAGTTTATTACACAAAGTGTTTAACCGAAGGCCATCCATGTTTAGTTGCATTCGATTACGGAAGCGAAAACAATGTTGTGAACCAAAGTTTGGTGGAGAAACTCCAGTTACCAGCAACCTTTCATCTGGATCAAGCATGGATCAAATTCAGTACATGGCAATGTGTGAAAGAAGTATTATGTGATATTGCTCCCATGGACTCTTGTCATCTTCTTTTGGGATGGGCATGGCTTCATTTTAAAACACTCCATCTTGATGAACGTTCCCTTTATTTGAGGCATGAGGGACATCAAAAGAAGTAGAAGTTTATGACACCAAGACAAGTCAGTAAGGATCAACGTAGGCTGAAGGAGAAAACAGAAAAAGAAAGAATAGAAAAAGAAGTAATAGAAACTGCAGAAGGAAGGGAAAATAAAGAAAAAGAAATGGAACTAGAGAGAGTTTATTCGTCAATGTTTTTTCTTCTACAGTTTGTGATGTCATTTTACAGGAACAAAAAGGATAAGCATGTGAAGGAAATACACGAACTTCCATGTTTGAAAAGGAAGCTTGTTCATAGTGCTTTATCATGCATTTGGCCCGTCGATAAGAAGCAAATTCGTCAAACACAACGCGTGGAATTATTGATTGTTACATATCAAGGTGGGGTACTGTTGCCAAGAAATGTTATCGACGGATTGCAACCATTGGAAAGTAACAAATATCAAGTTGAATTTGATCCTGGAAGAAGAGAGTTAGTTTCAACTTGTGAAAAAATAAAATTCCTTCACAAGATCGTAATAAAAACTTACTTTAAAACTAGTGTCTTAAGATTCGGGACAAATCTTCTCGAAGAAGGAGGGTATGATGTGAATTGCATATGGGTCAAATGGTGGATGACTAATGCGCCGTGTTGATGCAGTTTCTTTTATTTAAACAAGGGCCCAATGCTTTGTAAAATTGGCTGACCAAATTGTGTTTGTGCTTAACCAATTAATGGGCTTTAGTTTTGCTTTATCTTCAAGTTGAAATAAGGGTCCATATGCCAACTTAAGAACCAACCTTTGGAAGATCAAGAGGACCTTTGCTCAAAGTTTGTGGATGACTTTTGGTAGCCTTAAATTCAGTTACAATCAACCATTAAGTAGCGGATCATTATTAGCTTGAGTGGATCATTAATTAATAGCTTTAAGCGGGATGATATTGAAATTTATGTGTCTTTTGTAATTCTGATGGTTAAAGCTCCTATATAGGTTGAACCATTTTCGTCAATGAAGGCAAGCTGAGTTTTATTCAGAAAATAAACGAGTTTTATCTCATCTATCTTAGTGAGAGTGATTCTCCTAAGTTCTTGAGTGATTCAAGAATCCATGAGTTTAATTAATCAAAGGTCCTTTATCCCTTTGCGTGTTTCAACTCTTAGGCTTATCTTCCATTCTTGGAAGTGTGATGTCTATCAATTTTCATTCCATCTTCTTTTATGTTTCCATTTTCTCGTTTTAAATAATTTCTCAAATTTCTTGCTTGTTAGCATTCCAACAACGATAGATCAGTCAAACGAATCGAACGCTGTGGATTCACATCATTTGGTATTCACAGCCTGGCCATCTAGATTTGGAATAGGAAAGGAAGTTTATTACACAAAGTGTTTAACCGAAGGCCATCCATGTTTAGTTGCATTCGATTACGGAAGCGAAAACAATGTTGTGAACCAAAGTTTGGTGGAGAAACTCCAGTTACCAGCAACCTTTCATCTGGATCAAGCATGGATCAAATTCAGTACATGGCAATGTGTGAAAGAAGTATTATGTGATATTGCTCCCATGGACTCTTGTCATCTTCTTTTGGGATGGGCATGGCTTCATTTTAAAACACTCCATCTTGATGAACGTTCCCTTTATTTGAGGCATGAGGGACATCAAAAGAAGTAGAAGTTTATGACACCAAGACAAGTCAGTAAGGATCAACGTAGGCTGAAGGAGAAAACAGAAAAAGAAAGAATAGAAAAAGAAGTAATAGAAACTGCAGAAGGAAGGGAAAATAAAGAAAAAGAAATGGAACTAGAGAGAGTTTATTCGTCAATGTTTTTTCTTCTACAGTTTGTGATGTCATTTTACAGGAACAAAAAGGATAAGCATGTGAAGGAAATACACGAACTTCCATGTTTGAAAAGGAAGCTTGTTCATAGTGCTTTATCATGCATTTGGCCCGTCGATAAGAAGCAAATTCGTCAAACACAACGCGTGGAATTATTTATTGTTACATATCAAGGTGGGGTACTGTTGCCAAGAAATGTTATCGACGGATTGCAACCATTGGAAAGTAACAAATATCAAGTTGAATTTGATCCTGGAAGAAGAGAGTTAGTTTCAACTTGTGAAAAAATAAAATTCCTTCACAAGATCGTAATAAAAACTTACTTTAAAACTAGTGTCTTAAGATTCGGGACAAATCTTCTCGAAGAAGGAGGGTATGATGTGAATTGCATATGGGTCAAATGGTGGATGACTAATGCGCCGTGTTGATGCAGTTTCTTTTATTTAAACAAGGGCCCAATGCTTTGTAAAATTGGCTGACCAAATTGTGTTTGTGCTTAACCAATTAATGGGCTTTAGTTTTGCTTTATCTTCAAGTTGAAATAAGGGTCCATATGCCAACTTAAGAACCAACCTTTGGAAGATCAAGAGGACCTTTGCTCAAAGTTTGTGGATGACTTTTGGTAGCCTTAAATTCAGTTACAATCAACCATTAAGTAGCGGATCATTATTAGCTTGAGTGGATCATTAATTAATAGCTTTAAGCGGGATGATATTGAAATTTATGTGTCTTTTGTAATTCTGATGGTTAAAGCTCCTATATAGGTTGAACCATTTTCGTCAATGAAGGCAAGCTGAGTTTTATTCAGAAAATAAACGAGTTTTATCTCATCTATCTTAGTGAGAGTGATTCTCCTAAGTTCTTGAGTGATTCAAGAATCCATGAGTTTAATTAATCAAAGGTCCTTTATCCCTTTGCGTGTTTCAACTCTTAGGCTTATCTTCCATTCTTGGAAGTGTGATGTCTATCAATTTTCATTCCATCTTCTTTTATGTTTCCATTTTCTCGTTTTAAATAATTTCTCAAATTTCTTGCTTGTTAGCATTCCAACAACGATAGATCAGTCAAACGAATCGAACGCTGTGGATTCACATCATTTGGTATTCACAGCCTGGCCATCTAGATTTGGAATAGGAAAGGAAGTTTATTACACAAAGTGTTTAACCGAAGGCCATCCATGTTTAGTTGCATTCGATTACGGAAGCGAAAACAATGTTGTGAACCAAAGTTTGGTGGAGAAACTCCAGTTACCAGCAACCTTTCATCTGGATCAAGCATGGATCAAATTCAGTACATGGCAATGTGTGAAAGAAGTATTATGTGATATTGCTCCCATGGACTCTTGTCATCTTCTTTTGGGATGGGCATGGCTTCATTTTAAAACACTCCATCTTGATGAACGTTCCCTTTATTTGAGGCATGAGGGACATCAAAAGAAGTAGAAGTTTATGACACCAAGACAAGTCAGTAAGGATCAACGTAGGCTGAAGGAGAAAACAGAAAAAGAAAGAATAGAAAAAGAAGTAATAGAAACTGCAGAAGGAAGGGAAAATAAAGAAAAAGAAATGGAACTAGAGAGAGTTTATTCGTCAATGTTTTTTCTTCTACAGTTTGTGATGTCATTTTACAGGAACAAAAAGGATAAGCATGTGAAGGAAATACACGAACTTCCATGTTTGAAAAGGAAGCTTGTTCATAGTGCTTTATCATGCATTTGGCCCGTCGATAAGAAGCAAATTCGTCAAACACAACGCGTGGAATTATTTATTGTTACATATCAAGGTGGGGTACTGTTGCCAAGAAATGTTATCGACGGATTGCAACCATTGGAAAGTAACAAATATCAAGTTGAATTTGATCCTGGAAGAAGAGAGTTAGTTTCAACTTGTGAAAAAATAAAATTCCTTCACAAGATCGTAATAAAAACTTACTTTAAAACTAGTGTCTTAAGATTCGGGACAAATCTTCTCGAAGAAGGAGGGTATGATGTGAATTGCATATGGGTCAAATGGTGGATGACTAATGCGCCGTGTTGATGCAGTTTCTTTTATTTAAACAAGGGCCCAATGCTTTGTAAAATTGGCTGACCAAATTGTGTTTGTGCTTAACCAATTAATGGGCTTTAGTTTTGCTTTATCTTCAAGTTGAAATAAGGGTCCATATGCCAACTTAAGAACCAACCTTTGGAAGATCAAGAGGACCTTTGCTCAAAGTTTGTGGATGACTTTTGGTAGCCTTAAATTCAGTTACAATCAACCATTAAGTAGCGGATCATTATTAGCTTGAGTGGATCATTAATTAATAGCTTTAAGCGGGATGATATTGAAATTTATGTGTCTTTTGTAATTCTGATGGTTAAAGCTCCTATATAGGTTGAACCATTTTCGTCAATGAAGGCAAGCTGAGTTTTATTCAGAAAATAAACGAGTTTTATCTCATCTATCTTAGTGAGAGTGATTCTCCTAAGTTCTTGAGTGATTCAAGAATCCATGAGTTTAATTAATCAAAGGTCCTTTATCCCTTTGCGTGTTTCAACTCTTAGGCTTATCTTCCATTCTTGGAAGTGTGATGTCTATCAATTTTCATTCCATCTTCTTTTATGTTTCCATTTTCTCGTTTTAAATAATTTCTCAAATTTCTTGCTTGTTAGCATTCCAACAACGATAGATCAGTCAAACGAATCGAACGCTGTGGATTCACATCATTTGGTATTCACAGCCTGGCCATCTAGATTTGGAATAGGAAAGGAAGTTTATTACACAAAGTGTTTAACCGAAGGCCATCCATGTTTAGTTGCATTCGATTACGGAAGCGAAAACAATGTTGTGAACCAAAGTTTGGTGGAGAAACTCCAGTTACCAGCAACCTTTCATCTGGATCAAGCATGGATCAAATTCAGTACATGGCAATGTGTGAAAGAAGTATTATGTGATATTGCTCCCATGGACTCTTGTCATCTTCTTTTGGGATGGGCATGGCTTCATTTTAAAACACTCCATCTTGATGAACGTTCCCTTTATTTGAGGCATGAGGGACATCAAAAGAAGTAGAAGTTTATGACACCAAGACAAGTCAGTAAGGATCAACGTAGGCTGAAGGAGAAAACAGAAAAAGAAAGAATAGAAAAAGAAGTAATAGAAACTGCAGAAGGAAGGGAAAATAAAGAAAAAGAAATGGAACTAGAGAGAGTTTATTCGTCAATGTTTTTTCTTCTACAGTTTGTGATGTCATTTTACAGGAACAAAAAGGATAAGCATGTGAAGGAAATACACGAACTTCCATGTTTGAAAAGGAAGCTTGTTCATAGTGCTTTATCATGCATTTGGCCCGTCGATAAGAAGCAAATTCGTCAAACACAACGCGTGGAATTATTTATTGTTACATATCAAGGTGGGGTACTGTTGCCAAGAAATGTTATCGACGGATTGCAACCATTGGAAAGTAACAAATATCAAGTTGAATTTGATCCTGGAAGAAGAGAGTTAGTTTCAACTTGTGAAAAAATAAAATTCCTTCACAAGATCGTAATAAAAACTTACTTTAAAACTAGTGTCTTAAGATTCGGGACAAATCTTCTCGAAGAAGGAGGGTATGATGTGAATTGCATATGGGTCAAATGGTGGATGACTAATGCGCCGTGTTGATGCAGTTTCTTTTATTTAAACAAGGGCCCAATGCTTTGTAAAATTGGCTGACCAAATTGTGTTTGTGCTTAACCAATTAATGGGCTTTAGTTTTGCTTTATCTTCAAGTTGAAATAAGGGTCCATATGCCAACTTAAGAACCAACCTTTGGAAGATCAAGAGGACCTTTGCTCAAAGTTTGTGGATGACTTTTGGTAGCCTTAAATTCAGTTACAATCAACCATTAAGTAGCGGATCATTATTAGCTTGAGTGGATCATTAATTAATAGCTTTAAGCGGGATGATATTGAAATTTATGTGTCTTTTGTAATTCTGATGGTTAAAGCTCCTATATAGGTTGAACCATTTTCGTCAATGAAGGCAAGCTGAGTTTTATTCAGAAAATAAACGAGTTTTATCTCATCTATCTTAGTGAGAGTGATTCTCCTAAGTTCTTGAGTGATTCAAGAATCCATGAGTTTAATTAATCAAAGGTCCTTTATCCCTTTGCGTGTTTCAACTCTTAGGCTTATCTTCCATTCTTGGAAGTGTGATGTCTATCAATTTTCATTCCATCTTCTTTTATGTTTCCATTTTCTCGTTTTAAATAATTTCTCAAATTTCTTGCTTGTTAGCATTCCAACAACGATAGATCAGTCAAACGAATCGAACGCTGTGGATTCACATCATTTGGTATTCACAGCCTGGCCATCTAGATTTGGAATAGGAAAGGAAGTTTATTACACAAAGTGTTTAACCGAAGGCCATCCATGTTTAGTTGCATTCGATTACGGAAGCGAAAACAATGTTGTGAACCAAAGTTTGGTGGAGAAACTCCAGTTACCAGCAACCTTTCATCTGGATCAAGCATGGATCAAATTCAGTACATGGCAATGTGTGAAAGAAGTATTATGTGATATTGCTCCCATGGACTCTTGTCATCTTCTTTTGGGATGGGCATGGCTTCATTTTAAAACACTCCATCTTGATGAACGTTCCCTTTATTTGAGGCATGAGGGACATCAAAAGAAGTAGAAGTTTATGACACCAAGACAAGTCAGTAAGGATCAACGTAGGCTGAAGGAGAAAACAGAAAAAGAAAGAATAGAAAAAGAAGTAATAGAAACTGCAGAAGGAAGGGAAAATAAAGAAAAAGAAATGGAACTAGAGAGAGTTTATTCGTCAATGTTTTTTCTTCTACAGTTTGTGATGTCATTTTACAGGAACAAAAAGGATAAGCATGTGAAGGAAATACACGAACTTCCATGTTTGAAAAGGAAGCTTGTTCATAGTGCTTTATCATGCATTTGGCCCGTCGATAAGAAGCAAATTCGTCAAACACAACGCGTGGAATTATTTATTGTTACATATCAAGGTGGGGTACTGTTGCCAAGAAATGTTATCGACGGATTGCAACCATTGGAAAGTAACAAATATCAAGTTGAATTTGATCCTGGAAGAAGAGAGTTAGTTTCAACTTGTGAAAAAATAAAATTCCTTCACAAGATCGTAATAAAAACTTACTTTAAAACTAGTGTCTTAAGATTCGGGACAAATCTTCTCGAAGAAGGAGGGTATGATGTGAATTGCATATGGGTCAAATGGTGGATGACTAATGCGCCGTGTTGATGCAGTTTCTTTTATTTAAACAAGGGCCCAATGCTTTGTAAAATTGGCTGACCAAATTGTGTTTGTGCTTAACCAATTAATGGGCTTTAGTTTTGCTTTATCTTCAAGTTGAAATAAGGGTCCATATGCCAACTTAAGAACCAACCTTTGGAAGATCAAGAGGACCTTTGCTCAAAGTTTGTGGATGACTTTTGGTAGCCTTAAATTCAGTTACAATCAACCATTAAGTAGCGGATCATTATTAGCTTGAGTGGATCATTAATTAATAGCTTTAAGCGGGATGATATTGAAATTTATGTGTCTTTTGTAATTCTGATGGTTAAAGCTCCTATATAGGTTGAACCATTTTCGTCAATGAAGGCAAGCTGAGTTTTATTCAGAAAATAAACGAGTTTTATCTCATCTATCTTAGTGAGAGTGATTCTCCTAAGTTCTTGAGTGATTCAAGAATCCATGAGTTTAATTAATCAAAGGTCCTTTATCCCTTTGCGTGTTTCAACTCTTAGGCTTATCTTCCATTCTTGGAAGTGTGATGTCTATCAATTTTCATTCCATCTTCTTTTATGTTTCCATTTTCTCGTTTTAAATAATTTCTCAAATTTCTTGCTTGTTAGCATTCCAACAACGATAGATCAGTCAAACGAATCGAACGCTGTGGATTCACATCATTTGGTATTCACAGCCTGGCCATCTAGATTTGGAATAGGAAAGGAAGTTTATTACACAAAGTGTTTAACCGAAGGCCATCCATGTTTAGTTGCATTCGATTACGGAAGCGAAAACAATGTTGTGAACCAAAGTTTGGTGGAGAAACTCCAGTTACCAGCAACCTTTCATCTGGATCAAGCATGGATCAAATTCAGTACATGGCAATGTGTGAAAGAAGTATTATGTGATATTGCTCCCATGGACTCTTGTCATCTTCTTTTGGGATGGGCATGGCTTCATTTTAAAACACTCCATCTTGATGAACGTTCCCTTTATTTGAGGCATGAGGGACATCAAAAGAAGTAGAAGTTTATGACACCAAGACAAGTCAGTAAGGATCAACGTAGGCTGAAGGAGAAAACAGAAAAAGAAAGAATAGAAAAAGAAGTAATAGAAACTGCAGAAGGAAGGGAAAATAAAGAAAAAGAAATGGAACTAGAGAGAGTTTATTCGTCAATGTTTTTTCTTCTACAGTTTGTGATGTCATTTTACAGGAACAAAAAGGATAAGCATGTGAAGGAAATACACGAACTTCCATGTTTAAAAAGGAAGCTTGTTCATAGTGCTTTATCATGCATTTGGCCCGTCGATAAGAAGCAAATTCGTCAAACACAACGCGTGGAATTATTTATTGTTACATATCAAGGTGGGGTACTGTTGCCAAGAAATGTTATCGACGGATTGCAACCATTGGAAAGTAACAAATATCAAGTTGAATTTGATCCTGGAAGAAGAGAGTTAGTTTCAACTTGTGAAAAAATAAAATTCCTTCACAAGATCGTAATAAAAACTTACTTTAAAACTAGTGTCTTAAGATTCGGGACAAATCTTCTCGAAGAAGGAGGGTATGATGTGAATTGCATATGGGTCAAATGGTGGATGACTAATGCGCCGTGTTGATGCAGTTTCTTTTATTTAAACAAGGGCCCAATGCTTTGTAAAATTGGCTGACCAAATTGTGTTTGTGCTTAACCAATTAATGGGCTTTAGTTTTGCTTTATCTTCAAGTTGAAATAAGGGTCCATATGCCAACTTAAGAACCAACCTTTGGAAGATCAAGAGGACCTTTGCTCAAAGTTTGTGGATGACTTTTGGTAGCCTTAAATTCAGTTACAATCAACCATTAAGTAGCGGATCATTATTAGCTTGAGTGGATCATTAATTAATAGCTTTAAGCGGGATGATATTGAAATTTATGTGTCTTTTGTAATTCTGATGGTTAAAGCTCCTATATAGGTTGAACCATTTTCGTCAATGAAGGCAAGCTGAGTTTTATTCAGAAAATAAACGAGTTTTATCTCATCTATCTTAGTGAGAGTGATTCTCCTAAGTTCTTGAGTGATTCAAGAATCCATGAGTTTAATTAATCAAAGGTCCTTTATCCCTTTGCGTGTTTCAACTCTTAGGCTTATCTTCCATTCTTGGAAGTGTGATGTCTATCAATTTTCATTCCATCTTCTTTTATGTTTCCATTTTCTCGTTTTAAATAATTTCTCAAATTTCTTGCTTGTTAGCATTCCAACAACGATAGATCAGTCAAACGAATCGAACGCTGTGGATTCACATCATTTGGTATTCACAGCCTGGCCATCTAGATTTGGAATAGGAAAGGAAGTTTATTACACAAAGTGTTTAACCGAAGGCCATCCATGTTTAGTTGCATTCGATTACGGAAGCGAAAACAATGTTGTGAACCAAAGTTTGGTGGAGAAACTCCAGTTACCAGCAACCTTTCATCTGGATCAAGCATGGATCAAATTCAGTACATGGCAATGTGTGAAAGAAGTATTATGTGATATTGCTCCCATGGACTCTTGTCATCTTCTTTTGGGATGGGCATGGCTTCATTTTAAAACACTCCATCTTGATGAACGTTCCCTTTATTTGAGGCATGAGGGACATCAAAAGAAGTAGAAGTTTATGACACCAAGACAAGTCAGTAAGGATCAACGTAGGCTGAAGGAGAAAACAGAAAAAGAAAGAATAGAAAAAGAAGTAATAGAAACTGCAGAAGGAAGGGAAAATAAAGAAAAAGAAATGGAACTAGAGAGAGTTTATTCGTCAATGTTTTTTCTTCTACAGTTTGTGATGTCATTTTACAGGAACAAAAAGGATAAGCATGTGAAGGAAATACACGAACTTCCATGTTTGAAAAGGAAGCTTGTTCATAGTGCTTTATCATGCATTTGGCCCGTCGATAAGAAGCAAATTCGTCAAACACAACGCGTGGAATTATTTATTGTTACATATCAAGGTGGGGTACTGTTGCCAAGAAATGTTATCGACGGATTGCAACCATTGGAAAGTAACAAATATCAAGTTGAATTTGATCCTGGAAGAAGAGAGTTAGTTTCAACTTGTGAAAAAATAAAATTCCTTCACAAGATCGTAATAAAAACTTACTTTAAAACTAGTGTCTTAAGATTCGGGACAAATCTTCTCGAAGAAGGAGGGTATGATGTGAATTGCATATGGGTCAAATGGTGGATGACTAATGCGCCGTGTTGATGCAGTTTCTTTTATTTAAACAAGGGCCCAATGCTTTGTAAAATTGGCTGACCAAATTGTGTTTGTGCTTAACCAATTAATGGGCTTTAGTTTTGCTTTATCTTCAAGTTGAAATAAGGGTCCATATGCCAACTTAAGAACCAACCTTTGGAAGATCAAGAGGACCTTTGCTCAAAGTTTGTGGATGACTTTTGGTAGCCTTAAATTCAGTTACAATCAACCATTAAGTAGCGGATCATTATTAGCTTGAGTGGATCATTAATTAATAGCTTTAAGCGGGATGATATTGAAATTTATGTGTCTTTTGTAATTCTGATGGTTAAAGCTCCTATATAGGTTGAACCATTTTCGTCAATGAAGGCAAGCTGAGTTTTATTCAGAAAATAAACGAGTTTTATCTCATCTATCTTAGTGAGAGTGATTCTCCTAAGTTCTTGAGTGATTCAAGAATCCATGAGTTTAATTAATCAAAGGTCCTTTATCCCTTTGCGTGTTTCAACTCTTAGGCTTATCTTCCATTCTTGGAAGTGTGATGTCTATCAATTTTCATTCCATCTTCTTTTATGTTTCCATTTTCTCGTTTTAAATAATTTCTCAAATTTCTTGCTTGTTAGCATTCCAACAACGATAGATCAGTCAAACGAATCGAACGCTGTGGATTCACATCATTTGGTATTCACAGCCTGGCCATCTAGATTTGGAATAGGAAAGGAAGTTTATTACACAAAGTGTTTAACCGAAGGCCATCCATGTTTAGTTGCATTCGATTACGGAAGCGAAAACAATGTTGTGAACCAAAGTTTGGTGGAGAAACTCCAGTTACCAGCAACCTTTCATCTGGATCAAGCATGGATCAAATTCAGTACATGGCAATGTGTGAAAGAAGTATTATGTGATATTGCTCCCATGGACTCTTGTCATCTTCTTTTGGGATGGGCATGGCTTCATTTTAAAACACTCCATCTTGATGAACGTTCCCTTTATTTGAGGCATGAGGGACATCAAAAGAAGTAGAAGTTTATGACACCAAGACAAGTCAGTAAGGATCAACGTAGGCTGAAGGAGAAAACAGAAAAAGAAAGAATAGAAAAAGAAGTAATAGAAACTGCAGAAGGAAGGGAAAATAAAGAAAAAGAAATGGAACTAGAGAGAGTTTATTCGTCAATGTTTTTTCTTCTACAGTTTGTGATGTCATTTTACAGGAACAAAAAGGATAAGCATGTGAAGGAAATACACGAACTTCCATGTTTGAAAAGGAAGCTTGTTCATAGTGCTTTATCATGCATTTGGCCCGTCGATAAGAAGCAAATTCGTCAAACACAACGCGTGGAATTATTTATTGTTACATATCAAGGTGGGGTACTGTTGCCAAGAAATGTTATCGACGGATTGCAACCATTGGAAAGTAACAAATATCAAGTTGAATTTGATCCTGGAAGAAGAGAGTTAGTTTCAACTTGTGAAAAAATAAAATTCCTTCACAAGATCGTAATAAAAACTTACTTTAAAACTAGTGTCTTAAGATTCGGGACAAATCTTCTCGAAGAAGGAGGGTATGATGTGAATTGCATATGGGTCAAATGGTGGATGACTAATGCGCCGTGTTGATGCAGTTTCTTTTATTTAAACAAGGGCCCAATGCTTTGTAAAATTGGCTGACCAAATTGTGTTTGTGCTTAACCAATTAATGGGCTTTAGTTTTGCTTTATCTTCAAGTTGAAATAAGGGTCCATATGCCAACTTAAGAACCAACCTTTGGAAGATCAAGAGGACCTTTGCTCAAAGTTTGTGGATGACTTTTGGTAGCCTTAAATTCAGTTACAATCAACCATTAAGTAGCGGATCATTATTAGCTTGAGTGGATCATTAATTAATAGCTTTAAGCGGGATGATATTGAAATTTATGTGTCTTTTGTAATTCTGATGGTTAAAGCTCCTATATAGGTTGAACCATTTTCGTCAATGAAGGCAAGCTGAGTTTTATTCAGAAAATAAACGAGTTTTATCTCATCTATCTTAGTGAGAGTGATTCTCCTAAGTTCTTGAGTGATTCAAGAATCCATGAGTTTAATTAATCAAAGGTCCTTTATCCCTTTGCGTGTTTCAACTCTTAGGCTTATCTTCCATTCTTGGAAGTGTGATGTCTATCAATTTTCATTCCATCTTCTTTTATGTTTCCATTTTCTCGTTTTAAATAATTTCTCAAATTTCTTGCTTGTTAGCATTCCAACAACGATAGATCAGTCAAACGAATCGAACGCTGTGGATTCACATCATTTGGTATTCACAGCCTGGCCATCTAGATTTGGAATAGGAAAGGAAGTTTATTACACAAAGTGTTTAACCGAAGGCCATCCATGTTTAGTTGCATTCGATTACGGAAGCGAAAACAATGTTGTGAACCAAAGTTTGGTGGAGAAACTCCAGTTACCAGCAACCTTTCATCTGGATCAAGCATGGATCAAATTCAGTACATGGCAATGTGTGAAAGAAGTATTATGTGATATTGCTCCCATGGACTCTTGTCATCTTCTTTTGGGATGGGCATGGCTTCATTTTAAAACACTCCATCTTGATGAACGTTCCCTTTATTTGAGGCATGAGGGACATCAAAAGAAGTAGAAGTTTATGACACCAAGACAAGTCAGTAAGGATCAACGTAGGCTGAAGGAGAAAACAGAAAAAGAAAGAATAGAAAGAGAAGTGATAGAAACTGCAGAAGGAAGGGAAAATAAAGAAAAAGAAATGGAACTAGAGAGAGTTTATTCGTCAATGTTTTTTCTTCTACAGTTTGTGATGTCATTTTACAGGAACAAAAAGGATAAGCATGTGAAGGAAATACACGAACTTCCATGTTTGAAAAGGAAGCTTGTTCATAGTGCTTTATCATGCATTTGGCCCGTCGATAAGAAGCAAATTCGTCAAACACAACGCGTGGAATTATTTATTGTTACATATCAAGGTGGGGTACTGTTGCCAAGAAATGTTATCGACGGATTGCAACCATTGGAAAGTAACAAATATCAAGTTGAATTTGATCCTGGAAGAAGAGAGTTAGTTTCAACTTGTGAAAAAATAAAATTCCTTCACAAGATCGTAATAAAAACTTACTTTAAAACTAGTGTCTTAAGATTCGGGACAAATCTTCTCGAAGAAGGAGGGTATGATGTGAATTGCATATGGGTCAAATGGTGGATGACTAATGCGCCGTGTTGATGCAGTTTCTTTTATTTAAACAAGGGCCCAATGCTTTGTAAAATTGGCTGACCAAATTGTGTTTGTGCTTAACCAATTAATGGGCTTTAGTTTTGCTTTATCTTCAAGTTGAAATAAGGGTCCATATGCCAACTTAAGAACCAACCTTTGGAAGATCAAGAGGACCTTTGCTCAAAGTTTGTGGATGACTTTTGGTAGCCTTAAATTCAGTTACAATCAACCATTAAGTAGCGGATCATTATTAGCTTGAGTGGATCATTAATTAATAGCTTTAAGCGGGATGATATTGAAATTTATGTGTCTTTTGTAATTCTGATGGTTAAAGCTCCTATATAGGTTGAACCATTTTCGTCAATGAAGGCAAGCTGAGTTTTATTCAGAAAATAAACGAGTTTTATCTCATCTATCTTAGTGAGAGTGATTCTCCTAAGTTCTTGAGTGATTCAAGAATCCATGAGTTTAATTAATCAAAGGTCCTTTATCCCTTTGCGTGTTTCAACTCTTAGGCTTATCTTCCATTCTTGGAAGTGTGATGTCTATCAATTTTCATTCCATCTTCTTTTATGTTTCCATTTTCTCGTTTTAAATAATTTCTCAAATTTCTTGCTTGTTAGCATTCCAACAACGATAGATCAGTCAAACGAATCGAACGCTGTGGATTCACATCATTTGGTATTCACAGCCTGGCCATCTAGATTTGGAATAGGAAAGGAAGTTTATTACACAAAGTGTTTAACCGAAGGCCATCCATGTTTAGTTGCATTCGATTACGGAAGCGAAAACAATGTTGTGAACCAAAGTTTGGTGGAGAAACTCCAGTTACCAGCAACCTTTCATCTGGATCAAGCATGGATCAAATTCAGTACATGGCAATGTGTGAAAGAAGTATTATGTGATATTGCTCCCATGGACTCTTGTCATCTTCTTTTGGGATGGGCATGGCTTCATTTTAAAACACTCCATCTTGATGAACGTTCCCTTTATTTGAGGCATGAGGGACATCAAAAGAAGTAGAAGTTTATGACACCAAGACAAGTCAGTAAGGATCAACGTAGGCTGAAGGAGAAAACAGAAAAAGAAAGAATAGAAAGAGAAGTGATAGAAACTGCAGAAGGAAGGGAAAATAAAGAAAAAGAAATGGAACTAGAGAGAGTTTATTCGTCAATGTTTTTTCTTCTACAGTTTGTGATGTCATTTTACAGGAACAAAAAGGATAAGCATGTGAAGGAAATACACGAACTTCCATGTTTGAAAAGGAAGCTTGTTCATAGTGCTTTATCATGCATTTGGCCCGTCGATAAGAAGCAAATTCGTCAAACACAACGCGTGGAATTATTTATTGTTACATATCAAGGTGGGGTACTGTTGCCAAGAAATGTTATCGACGGATTGCAACCATTGGAAAGTAACAAATATCAAGTTGAATTTGATCCTGGAAGAAGAGAGTTAGTTTCAACTTGTGAAAAAATAAAATTCCTTCACAAGATCGTAATAAAAACTTACTTTAAAACTAGTGTCTTAAGATTCGGGACAAATCTTCTCGAAGAAGGAGGGTATGATGTGAATTGCATATGGGTCAAATGGTGGATGACTAATGCGCCGTGTTGATGCAGTTTCTTTTATTTAAACAAGGGCCCAATGCTTTGTAAAATTGGCTGACCAAATTGTGTTTGTGCTTAACCAATTAATGGGCTTTAGTTTTGCTTTATCTTCAAGTTGAAATAAGGGTCCATATGCCAACTTAAGAACCAACCTTTGGAAGATCAAGAGGACCTTTGCTCAAAGTTTGTGGATGACTTTTGGTAGCCTTAAATTCAGTTACAATCAACCATTAAGTAGCGGATCATTATTAGCTTGAGTGGATCATTAATTAATAGCTTTAAGCGGGATGATATTGAAATTTATGTGTCTTTTGTAATTCTGATGGTTAAAGCTCCTATATAGGTTGAACCATTTTCGTCAATGAAGGCAAGCTGAGTTTTATTCAGAAAATAAACGAGTTTTATCTCATCTATCTTAGTGAGAGTGATTCTCCTAAGTTCTTGAGTGATTCAAGAATCCATGAGTTTAATTAATCAAAGGTCCTTTATCCCTTTGCGTGTTTCAACTCTTAGGCTTATCTTCCATTCTTGGAAGTGTGATGTCTATCAATTTTCATTCCATCTTCTTTTATGTTTCCATTTTCTCGTTTTAAATAATTTCTCAAATTTCTTGCTTGTTAGCATTCCAACAACGATAGATCAGTCAAACGAATCGAACGCTGTGGATTCACATCATTTGGTATTCACAGCCTGGCCATCTAGATTTGGAATAGGAAAGGAAGTTTATTACACAAAGTGTTTAACCGAAGGCCATCCATGTTTAGTTGCATTCGATTACGGAAGCGAAAACAATGTTGTGAACCAAAGTTTGGTGGAGAAACTCCAGTTACCAGCAACCTTTCATCTGGATCAAGCATGGATCAAATTCAGTACATGGCAATGTGTGAAAGAAGTATTATGTGATATTGCTCCCATGGACTCTTGTCATCTTCTTTTGGGATGGGCATGGCTTCATTTTAAAACACTCCATCTTGATGAACGTTCCCTTTATTTGAGGCATGAGGGACATCAAAAGAAGTAGAAGTTTATGACACCAAGACAAGTCAGTAAGGATCAACGTAGGCTGAAGGAGAAAACAGAAAAAGAAAGAATAGAAAGAGAAGTGATAGAAACTGCAGAAGGAAGGGAAAATAAAGAAAAAGAAATGGAACTAGAGAGAGTTTATTCGTCAATGTTTTTTCTTCTACAGTTTGTGATGTCATTTTACAGGAACAAAAAGGATAAGCATGTGAAGGAAATACACGAACTTCCATGTTTGAAAAGGAAGCTTGTTCATAGTGCTTTATCATGCATTTGGCCCGTCGATAAGAAGCAAATTCGTCAAACACAACGCGTGGAATTATTTATTGTTACATATCAAGGTGGGGTACTGTTGCCAAGAAATGTTATCGACGGATTGCAACCATTGGAAAGTAACAAATATCAAGTTGAATTTGATCCTGGAAGAAGAGAGTTAGTTTCAACTTGTGAAAAAATAAAATTCCTTCACAAGATCGTAATAAAAACTTACTTTAAAACTAGTGTCTTAAGATTCGGGACAAATCTTCTCGAAGAAGGAGGGTATGATGTGAATTGCATATGGGTCAAATGGTGGATGACTAATGCGCCGTGTTGATGCAGTTTCTTTTATTTAAACAAGGGCCCAATGCTTTGTAAAATTGGCTGACCAAATTGTGTTTGTGCTTAACCAATTAATGGGCTTTAGTTTTGCTTTATCTTCAAGTTGAAATAAGGGTCCATATGCCAACTTAAGAACCAACCTTTGGAAGATCAAGAGGACCTTTGCTCAAAGTTTGTGGATGACTTTTGGTAGCCTTAAATTCAGTTACAATCAACCATTAAGTAGCGGATCATTATTAGCTTGAGTGGATCATTAATTAATAGCTTTAAGCGGGATGATATTGAAATTTATGTGTCTTTTGTAATTCTGATGGTTAAAGCTCCTATATAGGTTGAACCATTTTCGTCAATGAAGGCAAGCTGAGTTTTATTCAGAAAATAAACGAGTTTTATCTCATCTATCTTAGTGAGAGTGATTCTCCTAAGTTCTTGAGTGATTCAAGAATCCATGAGTTTAATTAATCAAAGGTCCTTTATCCCTTTGCGTGTTTCAACTCTTAGGCTTATCTTCCATTCTTGGAAGTGTGATGTCTATCAATTTTCATTCCATCTTCTTTTATGTTTCCATTTTCTCGTTTTAAATAATTTCTCAAATTTCTTGCTTGTTAGCATTCCAACAACGATAGATCAGTCAAACGAATCGAACGCTGTGGATTCACATCATTTGGTATTCACAGCCTGGCCATCTAGATTTGGAATAGGAAAGGAAGTTTATTACACAAAGTGTTTAACCGAAGGCCATCCATGTTTAGTTGCATTCGATTACGGAAGCGAAAACAATGTTGTGAACCAAAGTTTGGTGGAGAAACTCCAGTTACCAGCAACCTTTCATCTCGATCAAGCATGGATCAAATTCAGTACATTGCAATGTGTGAAAGAGGTATTATGTGATATTGCTCCCATGGACTCTTGTCATCTTCTCTTGGGATGGGCATGACTTCATTTTAAAACACTCCATCTTGATGAACGTTTCCTTTATTTGAGGAATGAGGGACATCAAAAGAAGTAGAAGTTTATGACACCAAGACAAGTCAGTAAGGATCAACGTAGGCTGAAGGAGAAAACAGAAAAAGAAAGAATAGAAAAAGAAGAAATAGAAACTGCAGAAGGAAGGGAAAATAAAGAAAAAGAAATGGAACTATAGAGAGTTTATTCGTCAATGTTTTTTCCTCTACAGTTTGTGATGTCATTTTACAGGAACAAAAGGATAAGCATGTGAAGGAAATACACGAACTTCCATGTTTGAAAAGGAAGCTTGTTCATAGTGCTTTATCATGCATTTGGTCCGTCGATAAGAAGCAAATTCGTCAAACACAACGCGTGGAATTATTTATTGTTACATATCAAGGTGGGGTACTGTTGCCAAGAAATGTTATCGACGGATTGCAACCATTGGAAAGTAACAAATATCAAGTTGAATTTGATCCTGGAAGAAGAGAGTTAGTTTCAACTTGTGAAAAAATAAAATTCCTTCACAAGATCGTAATAAAAACTTACTTTAAAACTAGTGTCTTAAGATTCGGGACAAATCTTCTCGAAGAAGGAGGGTATGATGTGAATTGCATATGGGTCAAATGGTGGATGACTAATGCGCCGTGTTGATGCAGTTTCTTTTATTTAAACAAGGGCCCAATGCTTTGTAAAATTGGCTGACCAAATTGTGTTTGTGCTTAACCAATTAATGGGCTTTAGTTTTGCTTTATCTTCAAGTTGAAATAAGGGTCCATATGCCAACTTAAGAACCAACCTTTGGAAGATCAAGAGGACCTTTGCTCAAAGTTTGTGGATGACTTTTGGTAGCCTTAAATTCAGTTACAATCAACCATTAAGTAGCGGATCATTATTAGCTTGAGTGGATCATTAATTAATAGCTTTAAGCGGGATGATATTGAAATTTATGTGTCTTTTGTAATTCTGATGGTTAAAGCTCCTATATAGGTTGAACCATTTTCATCAATGAAGGCAAGCTGAGTTTTATTCAGAAAATAAACGAGTTTTATCTCATCTATCTTAGTGAGAATGATTATCCTAAGTTCTTGAGTGCTTCAAGAATCCATTAGTTTAATTAATCAAAGGTCCTTTATCCCTTTGTGTGTTTCAACTCTTAGGCTTATCTTCCGTTCTTGGAAGTGTGATGTCTATCAATTTTCATTCCATCTTCTTTTATGTTTCCATTTTCTCGTTTTAAATAATTTCTCAAATTTCTTGCTTGTTAGCATTCCAACAACGATAGATCAGTCAAACGAATCGAACGCTGTGGATTCACATCATTTGGTATTGACAGCCTGACCATCTAGATTTGGAATAGGAAAGGAAGTTTATTACACAAAGTGTTTAACCGAAGGCCATCCATGTTTAGTTGCATTCGATTACGGAAGCGAAAACAATGTTGTGAACCAAAGTTTGGTGGAGAAACTCCAGTTACCAGCAACCTTTCATCTCGATCAAGCATGGATCAAATTCAGTACATTGCAATGTGTGAAAGAGGTATTATGTGATATTGCTCCCATGGACTCTTGTCATCTTCTCTTGGGATGGGCATGACTTCATTTTAAAACACTCCATCTTGATGAACGTTTCCTTTATTTGAGGCATGAGGGACATCAAAAGAAGTAGAAGTTTATGACACCAAGACAAGTCAGTAAGGATCAACGTAGGCTGAAGGAGAAAACAGAAAAAGAAAGAATAGAAAAAGAAGAAATAGAAACTGCAGAAGGAAGGGAAAATAAAGAAAAAGAAATGGAACTAGAGAGAGTTTATTCGTCAATGTTTTTTCCTCTACAGTTTGTGATGTCATTTTACAGGAACAAAAGGATAAGCATGTGAAGGAAATACACGAACTTCCATGTTTGAAAAGGAAGCTTGTTCATAGTGCTTTATCATGCATTTGGTCCGTCGATAAGAAGCAAATTCGTCAAACACAACGCGTGGAATTATTTATTGTTACATATCAAGGTGGGGTACTGTTGCCAAGAAATGTTATCGACGGATTGCAACCATTGGAAAGTAACAAATATCAAGTTGAATTTGATCCTGGAAGAAGAGAGTTAGTTTCAACTTGTGAAAAAATAAAATTCCTTCACAAGATCGTAATAAAAACTTACTTTAAAACTAGTGTCTTAAGATTCGGGACAAATCTTCTCGAAGAAGGAGGGTATGATGTGAATTGCATATGGGTCAAATGGTGGATGACTAATGCGCCGTGTTGATGCAGTTTCTTTTATTTAAACAAGGGCCCAATGCTTTGTAAAATTGGCTGACCAAATTGTGTTTGTGCTTAACCAATTAATGGGCTTTAGTTTTGCTTTATCTTCAAGTTGAAATAAGGGTCCATATGCCAACTTAAGAACCAACCTTTGGAAGATCAAGAGGACCTTTGCTCAAAGTTTGTGGATGACTTTTGGTAGCCTTAAATTCAGTTACAATCAACCATTAAGTAGCGGATCATTATTAGCTTGAGTGGATCATTAATTAATAGCTTTAAGCGGGATGATATTGAAATTTATGTGTCTTTTGTAATTCTGATGGTTAAAGCTCCTATATAGGTTGAACCATTTTCATCAATGAAGGCAAGCTGAGTTTTATTCAGAAAATAAACGAGTTTTATCTCATCTATCTTAGTGAGAATGATTATCCTAAGTTCTTGAGTGCTTCAAGAATCCATTAGTTTAATTAATCAAAGGTCCTTTATCCCTTTGTGTGTTTCAACTCTTAGGCTTATCTTCCGTTCTTGGAAGTGTGATGTCTATCAATTTTCATTCCATCTTCTTTTATGTTTCCATTTTCTCGTTTTAAATAATTTCTCCAATTTCTTGCTTGTTAGCATTCCAACAACGATAGATCAGTCAAACAAATCGAACGCTGTGGATTCACATCATTTGGTATTGACAGCCTGGCCATCTAGATTTGGAATAGGAAAGGAAGTTTATTACACGAAGTGTTTAACCGAAGGCCATCCATGTTTAGTTGCATTCGATTACGGAAGCGAAAACAATGTTGTGAACCAAAGTTTGGTGGAGAAACTCCAGTTACCAGCAACCTTTCATCTCGATCAAGCATGGATCAAATTCAGTACATTGCAATGTGTGAAAGAGGTATTATGTGATATTGCTCCCATGGACTCTTGTCATCTTCTCTTGGGATGGGCATGACTTCATTTTAAAACACTCCATCTTGATGAACGTTTCCTTTATTTGAGGAATGAGGGACATCAAAAGAAGTAGAAGTTTATGACACCAAGACAAGTCAGTAAGGATCAACGTAGGCTGAAGGAGAAAACAGAAAAAGAAAGAATAGAAAAAGAAGAAATAGAAACTGCAGAAGGAAGGGAAAATAAAGAAAAAGAAATGGAACTATAGAGAGTTTATTCGTCAATGTTTTTTCCTCTACAGTTTGTGATGTCATTTTACAGGAACAAAAGGATAAGCATGTGAAGGAAATACACGAACTTCCATGTTTGAAAAGGAAGCTTGTTCATAGTGCTTTATCATGCATTTGGTCCGTCGATAAGAAGCAAATTCGTCAAACACAACGCGTGGAATTATTTATTGTTACATATCAAGGTGGGGTACTGTTGCCAAGAAATGTTATCGACGGATTGCAACCATTGGAAAGTAACAAATATCAAGTTGAATTTGATCCTGGAAGAAGAGAGTTAGTTTCAACTTGTGAAAAAATAAAATTCCTTCACAAGATCGTAATAAAAACTTACTTTAAAACTAGTGTCTTAAGA
Source organism: Vigna unguiculata (assembly GCF_037176805.1). NCBI lineage: Eukaryota > Viridiplantae > Streptophyta > Magnoliopsida > Fabales > Fabaceae > Vigna > Vigna unguiculata. The sequence goes on from NC_140802.1 coordinate 23,005,875, forward strand.
TTCGGGACAAATCTTCTCGAAGAAGGAGGGTATGATGTGAATTGCATATGGGTCAAATGGTGGATGACTAATGCGCCGTGTTGATGCAGTTTCTTTTATTTAAACAAGGGCCCAATGCTTTGTAAAATTGGCTGACCAAATTGTGTTTGTGCTTAACCAATTAATGGGCTTTAGTTTTGCTTTATCTTCAAGTTGAAATAAGGGTCCATATGCCAACTTAAGAACCAACCTTTGGAAGATCAAGAGGACCTTTGCTCAAAGTTTGTGGATGACTTTTGGTAGCCTTAAATTCAGTTACAATCAACCATTAAGTAGCGGATCATTATTAGCTTGAGTGGATCATTAATTAATAGCTTTAAGCGGGATGATATTGAAATTTATGTGTCTTTTGTAATTCTGATGGTTAAAGCTCCTATATAGGTTGAACCATTTTCATCAATGAAGGCAAGCTGAGTTTTATTCAGAAAATAAACGAGTTTTATCTCATCTATCTTAGTGAGAATGATTATCCTAAGTTCTTGAGTGCTTCAAGAATCCATTAGTTTAATTAATCAAAGGTCCTTTATCCCTTTGTGTGTTTCAACTCTTAGGCTTATCTTCCGTTCTTGGAAGTGTGATGTCTATCAATTTTCATTCCATCTTCTTTTATGTTTCCATTTTCTCGTTTTAAATAATTTCTCAAATTTCTTGCTTGTTAGCATTCCAACAACGATAGATCAGTCAAACGAATCGAACGCTGTGGATTCACATCATTTGGTATTGACAGCCTGACCATCTAGATTTGGAATAGGAAAGGAAGTTTATTACACAAAGTGTTTAACCGAAGGCCATCCATGTTTAGTTGCATTCGATTACGGAAGCGAAAACAATGTTGTGAACCAAAGTTTGGTGGAGAAACTCCAGTTACCAGCAACCTTTCATCTCGATCAAGCATGGATCAAATTCAGTACATTGCAATGTGTGAAAGAGGTATTATGTGATATTGCTCCCATGGACTCTTGTCATCTTCTCTTGGGATGGGCATGACTTCATTTTAAAACACTCCATCTTGATGAACGTTTCCTTTATTTGAGGCATGAGGGACATCAAAAGAAGTAGAAGTTTATGACACCAAGACAAGTCAGTAAGGATCAACGTAGGCTGAAGGAGAAAACAGAAAAAGAAAGAATAGAAAAAGAAGAAATAGAAACTGCAGAAGGAAGGGAAAATAAAGAAAAAGAAATGGAACTAGAGAGAGTTTATTCGTCAATGTTTTTTCCTCTACAGTTTGTGATGTCATTTTACAGGAACAAAAGGATAAGCATGTGAAGGAAATACACGAACTTCCATGTTTGAAAAGGAAGCTTGTTCATAGTGCTTTATCATGCATTTGGTCCGTCGATAAGAAGCAAATTCGTCAAACACAACGCGTGGAATTATTTATTGTTACATATCAAGGTGGGGTACTGTTGCCAAGAAATGTTATCGACGGATTGCAACCATTGGAAAGTAACAAATATCAAGTTGAATTTGATCCTGGAAGAAGAGAGTTAGTTTCAACTTGTGAAAAAATAAAATTCCTTCACAAGATCGTAATAAAAACTTACTTTAAAACTAGTGTCTTAAGATTCGGGACAAATCTTCTCGAAGAAGGAGGGTATGATGTGAATTGCATATGGGTCAAATGGTGGATGACTAATGCGCCGTGTTGATGCAGTTTCTTTTATTTAAACAAGGGCCCAATGCTTTGTAAAATTGGCTGACCAAATTGTGTTTGTGCTTAACCAATTAATGGGCTTTAGTTTTGCTTTATCTTCAAGTTGAAATAAGGGTCCATATGCCAACTTAAGAACCAACCTTTGGAAGATCAAGAGGACCTTTGCTCAAAGTTTGTGGATGACTTTTGGTAGCCTTAAATTCAGTTACAATCAACCATTAAGTAGCGGATCATTATTAGCTTGAGTGGATCATTAATTAATAGCTTTAAGCGGGATGATATTGAAATTTATGTGTCTTTTGTAATTCTGATGGTTAAAGCTCCTATATAGGTTGAACCATTTTCATCAATGAAGGCAAGCTGAGTTTTATTCAGAAAATAAACGAGTTTTATCTCATCTATCTTAGTGAGAATGATTATCCTAAGTTCTTGAGTGATTCAAGAATCCATTAGTTTAATTAATCAAAGGTCCTTTATCCCTTTGTGTGTTTCAACTCTTAGGCTTATCTTCCGTTCTTGGAAGTATGATGTCTATCAATTTTCATTCCATCTTCTTTTATGTTTCCATTTTCTCGTTTTAAATAATTTCTCCAATTTCTTGCTTGTTAGCATTCCAACAACGATAGATCAGTCAAACGAATCGAACGCTGTGGATTCACATCATTTGGTATTGACAGCCTGACCATCTAGATTTGGAATAGGAAAGGAAGTTTATTACACAAAGTGTTTAACCGAAGGCCATCCATGTTTAGTTGCATTCGATTACGGAAGCGAAAACAATGTTGTGAACCAAAGTTTGGTGGAGAAACTCCAGTTACCAGCAACCTTTCATCTCGATCAAGCATGGATCAAATTCAGTACATTGCAATGTGTGAAAGAGGTATTATGTGATATTGCTCCCATGGACTCTTGTCATCTTCTCTTGGGATGGGCATGACTTCATTTTAAAACACTCCATCTTGATGAACGTTTCCTTTAAATGAGGCATGAGGGACATCAAAAGAAGTAGAAGTTTATGACACCAAGACAAGTCAGTAAGGATCAACGTAGGCTGAAGGAGAAAACAGAAAAAGAAAGAATAGAAAAAGAAGAAATAGAAACTGCAGAAGGAAGGGAAAATAAAGAAAAAGAAATGGAACTAGAGAGAGTTTATTCGTCAATGTTTTTTCCTCTACAGTTTGTGATGTCATTTTACAGGAACAAAAGGATAAGCATGTGAAGGAAATACACGAACTTCCATGTTTGAAAAGGAAGCTTGTTCATAGTGCTTTATCATGCATTTGGTCCGTCGATAAGAAGCAAATTCGTCAAACACAACGCGTGGAATTATTTATTGTTACATATCAAGGTGGGGTACTGTTGCCAAGAAATGTTATCGACGGATTGCAACCATTGGAAAGTAACAAATATCAAGTTGAATTTGATCCTGGAAGAAGAGAGTTAGTTTCAACTTGTGAAAAAATAAAATTCCTTCACAAGATCGTAATAAAAACTTACTTTAAAACTAGTGTCTTAAGATTCGGGACAAATCTTCTCGAAGAAGGAGGGTATGATGTGAATTGCATATGGGTCAAATGGTGGATGACTAATGCGCCGTGTTGATGCAGTTTCTTTTATTTAAACAAGGGCCCAATGCTTTGTAAAATTGGCTGACCAAATTGTGTTTGTGCTTAACCAATTAATGGGCTTTAGTTTTGCTTTATCTTCAAGTTGAAATAAGGGTCCATATGCCAACTTAAGAACCAACCTTTGGAAGATCAAGAGGACCTTTGCTCAAAGTTTGTGGATGACTTTTGGTAGCCTTAAATTCAGTTACAATCAACCATTAAGTAGCGGATCATTATTAGCTTGAGTGGATCATTAATTAATAGCTTTAAGCGGGATGATATTGAAATTTATGTGTCTTTTGTAATTCTGATGGTTAAAGCTCCTATATAGGTTGAACCATTTTCATCAATGAAGGCAAGCTGAGTTTTATTCAGAAAATAAACGAGTTTTATCTCATCTATCTTAGTGAGAATGATTATCCTAAGTTCTTGAGTGATTCAAGAATCCATTAGTTTAATTAATCAAAGGTCCTTTATCCCTTTGTGTGTTTCAACTCTTAGGCTTATCTTCCGTTCTTGGAAGTGTGATGTCTATCAATTTTCATTCCATCTTCTTTTATGTTTCCATTTTCTCGTTTTAAATAATTTCTCCAATTTCTTGCTTGTTAGCATTCCAACAACGATAGATCAGTCAAACGAATCGAACGCTGTGGATGCACATCATTTGGTATTGACAGCCTGACCATCTAGATTTGGAATAGGAAAGGAAGTTTATTACACAAAGTGTTTAACCGAAGGCCATCCATGTTTAGTTGCATTCGATTACGGAAGCGAAAACAATGTTGTGAACCAAAGTTTGGTGGAGAAACTCCAGTTACCAGCAACCTTTCATCTCGATCAAGCATGGATCAAATTCAGTACATTGCAATGTGTGAAAGAGGTATTATGTGATATTGCTCCCATGGACTCTTGTCATCTTCTCTTGGGATGGGCATGACTTCATTTTAAAACACTCCATCTTGATGAACGTTTCCTTTATTTGAGGCATGAGGGACATCAAAAGAAGTAGAAGTTTATGACACCAAGACAAGTCAGTAAGGATCAACGTAGGCTGAAGGAGAAAACAGAAAAAGAAAGAATAGAAAAAGAAGAAATAGAAACTGCAGAAGGAAGGGAAAATAAAGAAAAAGAAATGGAACTAGAGAGAGTTTATTCGTCAATGTTTTTTCCTCTACAGTTTGTGATGTCATTTTACAGGAACAAAAGGATAAGCATGTGAAGGAAATACACGAACTTCCATGTTTGAAAAGGAAGCTTGTTCATAGTGCTTTATCATGCATTTGGTCCGTCGATAAGAAGCAAATTCGTCAAACACAACGCGTGGAATTATTTATTGTTACATATCAAGGTGGGGTACTGTTGCCAAGAAATGTTATCGACGGATTGCAACCATTGGAAAGTAACAAATATCAAGTTGAATTTGATCCTGGAAGAAGAGAGTTAGTTTCAACTTGTGAAAAAATAAAATTCCTTCACAAGATCGTAATAAAAACTTACTTTAAAACTAGTGTCTTAAGATTCGGGACAAATCTTCTCGAAGAAGGAGGGTATGATGTGAATTGCATATGGGTCAAATGGTGGATGACTAATGCGCCGTGTTGATGCAGTTTCTTTTATTTAAACAAGGGCCCAATGCTTTGTAAAATTGGCTGACCAAATTGTGTTTGTGCTTAACCAATTAATGGGCTTTAGTTTTGCTTTATCTTCAAGTTGAAATAAGGGTCCATATGCCAACTTAAGAACCAACCTTTGGAAGATCAAGAGGACCTTTGCTCAAAGTTTGTGGATGACTTTTGGTAGCCTTAAATTCAGTTACAATCAACCATTAAGTAGCGGATCATTATTAGCTTGAGTGGATCATTAATTAATAGCTTTAAGCGGGATGATATTGAAATTTATGTGTCTTTTGTAATTCTGATGGTTAAAGCTCCTATATAGGTTGAACCATTTTCATCAATGAAGGCAAGCTGAGTTTTATTCAGAAAATAAACGAGTTTTATCTCATCTATCTTAGTGAGAATGATTATCCTAAGTTCTTGAGTGATTCAAGAATCCATTAGTTTAATTAATCAAAGGTCCTTTATCCCTTTGTGTGTTTCAACTCTTAGGCTTATCTTCCGTTCTTGGAAGTGTGATGTCTATCAATTTCCATTCCATCTTCTTTTATGTTTCCATTTTCTCGTTTTAAATAATTTCTCCAATTTCTTGCTTGTTAGCATTCCAACAACGATAGATCAGTCAAACGAATCGAACGCTGTGGATGCACATCATTTGGTATTGACAGCCTGACCATCTAGATTTGGAATAGGAAAGGAAGTTTATTACACAAAGTGTTTAACCGAAGGCCATCCATGTTTAGTTGCATTCGATTACGGAAGCGAAAACAATGTTGTGAACCAAAGTTTGGTGGAGAAACTCCAGTTACCAGCAACCTTTCATCTCGATCAAGCATGGATCAAATTCAGTACATTGCAATGTGTGAAAGAGGTATTATGTGATATTGCTCCCATGGACTCTTGTCATCTTCTCTTGGGATGGGCATGACTTCATTTTAAAACACTCCATCTTGATGAACGTTTCCTTTAAATGAGGCATGAGGGACATCAAAAGAAGTAGAAGTTTATGACACCAAGACAAGTCAGTAAGGATCAACGTAGGCTGAAGGAGAAAACAGAAAAAGAAAGAATAGAAAAAGAAGAAATAGAAACTGCAGAAGGAAGGGAAAATAAAGAAAAAGAAATGGAACTAGAGAGAGTTTATTCGTCAATGTTTTTTCCTCTACAGTTTGTGATGTCATTTTACAGGAACAAAAGGATAAGCATGTGAAGGAAATACACGAACTTCCATGTTTGAAAAGGAAGCTTGTTCATAGTGCTTTATCATGCATTTGGTCCGTCGATAAGAAGCAAATTCGTCAAACACAACGCGTGGAATTATTTATTGTTACATATCAAGGTGGGGTACTGTTGCCAAGAAATGTTATCGACGGATTGCAACCATTGGAAAGTAACAAATATCAAGTTGAATTTGATCCTGGAAGAAGAGAGTTAGTTTCAACTTGTGAAAAAATAAAATTCCTTCACAAGATCGTAATAAAAACTTACTTTAAAACTAGTGTCTTAAGATTCGGGACAAATCTTCTCGAAGAAGGAGGGTATGATGTGAATTGCATATGGGTCAAATGGTGGATGACTAATGCGCCGTGTTGATGCAGTTTCTTTTATTTAAACAAGGGCCCAATGCTTTGTAAAATTGGCTGACCAAATTGTGTTTGTGCTTAACCAATTAATGGGCTTTAGTTTTGCTTTATCTTCAAGTTGAAATAAGGGTCCATATGCCAACTTAAGAACCAACCTTTGGAAGATCAAGAGGACCTTTGCTCAAAGTTTGTGGATGACTTTTGGTAGCCTTAAATTCAGTTACAATCAACCATTAAGTAGCGGATCATTATTAGCTTGAGTGGATCATTAATTAATAGCTTTAAGCGGGATGATATTGAAATTTATGTGTCTTTTGTAATTCTGATGGTTAAAGCTCCTATATAGGTTGAACCATTTTCATCAATGAAGGCAAGCTGAGTTTTATTCAGAAAATAAACGAGTTTTATCTCATCTATCTTAGTGAGAATGATTATCCTAAGTTCTTGAGTGATTCAAGAATCCATTAGTTTAATTAATCAAAGGTCCTTTATCCCTTTGTGTGTTTCAACTCTTAGGCTTATCTTCCGTTCTTGGAAGTGTGATGTCTATCAATTTTCATTCCATCTTCTTTTATGTTTCCATTTTCTCGTTTTAAATAATTTCTCCAATTTCTTGCTTGTTAGCATTCCAACAACGATAGATCAGTCAAACGAATCGAACGCTGTGGATGCACATCATTTGGTATTGACAGCCTGACCATCTAGATTTGGAATAGGAAAGGAAGTTTATTACACAAAGTGTTTAACCGAAGGCCATCCATGTTTAGTTGCATTCGATTACGGAAGCGAAAACAATGTTGTGAACCAAAGTTTGGTGGAGAAACTCCAGTTACCAGCAACCTTTCATCTCGATCAAGCATGGATCAAATTCAGTACATTGCAATGTGTGAAAGAGGTATTATGTGATATTGCTCCCATGGACTCTTGTCATCTTCTCTTGGGATGGGCATGACTTCATTTTAAAACACTCCATCTTGATGAACGTTTCCTTTAAATGAGGCATGAGGGACATCAAAAGAAGTAGAAGTTTATGACACCAAGACAAGTCAGTAAGGATCAACGTAGGCTGAAGGAGAAAACAGAAAAAGAAAGAATAGAAAAAGAAGAAATAGAAACTGCAGAAGGAAGGGAAAATAAAGAAAAAGAAATGGAACTAGAGAGAGTTTATTCGTCAATGTTTTTTCCTCTACAGTTTGTGATGTCATTTTACAGGAACAAAAGGATAAGCATGTGAAGGAAATACACGAACTTCCATGTTTGAAAAGGAAGCTTGTTCATAGTGCTTTATCATGCATTTGGTCCGTCGATAAGAAGCAAATTCGTCAAACACAACGCGTGGAATTATTTATTGTTACATATCAAGGTGGGGTACTGTTGCCAAGAAATGTTATCGACGGATTGCAACCATTGGAAAGTAACAAATATCAAGTTGAATTTGATCCTGGAAGAAGAGAGTTAGTTTCAACTTGTGAAAAAATAAAATTCCTTCACAAGATCGTAATAAAAACTTACTTTAAAACTAGTGTCTTAAGATTCGGGACAAATCTTCTCGAAGAAGGAGGGTATGATGTGAATTGCATATGGGTCAAATGGTGGATGACTAATGCGCCGTGTTGATGCAGTTTCTTTTATTTAAACAAGGGCCCAATGCTTTGTAAAATTGGCTGACCAAATTGTGTTTGTGCTTAACCAATTAATGGGCTTTAGTTTTGCTTTATCTTCAAGTTGAAATAAGGGTCCATATGCCAACTTAAGAACCAACCTTTGGAAGATCAAGAGGACCTTTGCTCAAAGTTTGTGGATGACTTTTGGTAGCCTTAAATTCAGTTACAATCAACCATTAAGTAGCGGATCATTATTAGCTTGAGTGGATCATTAATTAATAGCTTTAAGCGGGATGATATTGAAATTTATGTGTCTTTTGTAATTCTGATGGTTAAAGCTCCTATATAGGTTGAACCATTTTCATCAATGAAGGCAAGCTGAGTTTTATTCAGAAAATAAACGAGTTTTATCTCATCTATCTTAGTGAGAATGATTATCCTAAGTTCTTGAGTGATTCAAGAATCCATTAGTTTAATTAATCAAAGGTCCTTTATCCCTTTGTGTGTTTCAACTCTTAGGCTTATCTTCCGTTCTTGGAAGTGTGATGTCTATCAATTTTCATTCCATCTTCTTTTATGTTTCCATTTTCTCGTTTTAAATAATTTCTCCAATTTCTTGCTTGTTAGCATTCCAACAACGATAGATCAGTCAAACGAATCGAACGCTGTGGATTCACATCATTTGGTATTGACAGCCTGACCATCTAGATTTGGAATAGGAAAGGAAGTTTATTACACAAAGTGTTTAACCGAAGGCCATCCATGTTTAGTTGCATTCGATTACGGAAGCGAAAACAATGTTGTGAACCAAAGTTTGGTGGAGAAACTCCAGTTACCAGCAACCTTTCATCTCGATCAAGCATGGATCAAATTCAGTACATTGCAATGTGTGAAAGAGGTATTATGTGATATTGCTCCCATGGACTCTTGTCATCTTCTCTTGGGATGGGCATGACTTCATTTTAAAACACTCCATCTTGATGAACGTTTCCTTTATTTGAGGCATGAGGGACATCAAAAGAAGTAGAAGTTTATGACACCAAGACAAGTCAGTAAGGATCAACGTAGGCTGAAGGAGAAAACAGAAAAAGAAAGAATAGAAAAAGAAGAAATAGAAACTGCAGAAGGAAGGGAAAATAAAGAAAAAGAAATGGAACTAGAGAGAGTTTATTCGTCAATGTTTTTTCCTCTACAGTTTGTGATGTCATTTTACAGGAACAAAAGGATAAGCATGTGAAGGAAATACACGAACTTCCATGTTTGAAAAGGAAGCTTGTTCATAGTGCTTTATCATGCATTTGGTCCGTCGATAAGAAGCAAATTCGTCAAACACAACGCGTGGAATTATTTATTGTTACATATCAAGGTGGGGTACTGTTGCCAAGAAATGTTATCGACGGATTGCAACCATTGGAAAGTAACAAATATCAAGTTGAATTTGATCCTGGAAGAAGAGAGTTAGTTTCAACTTGTGAAAAAATAAAATTCCTTCACAAGATCGTAATAAAAACTTACTTTAAAACTAGTGTCTTAAGATTCGGGACAAATCTTCTCGAAGAAGGAGGGTATGATGTGAATTGCATATGGGTCAAATGGTGGATGACTAATGCGCCGTGTTGATGCAGTTTCTTTTATTTAAACAAGGGCCCAATGCTTTGTAAAATTGGCTGACCAAATTGTGTTTGTGCTTAACCAATTAATGGGCTTTAGTTTTGCTTTATCTTCAAGTTGAAATAAGGGTCCATATGCCAACTTAAGAACCAACCTTTGGAAGATCAAGAGGACCTTTGCTCAAAGTTTGTGGATGACTTTTGGTAGCCTTAAATTCAGTTACAATCAACCATTAAGTAGCGGATCATTATTAGCTTGAGTGGATCATTAATTAATAGCTTTAAGCGGGATGATATTGAAATTTATGTGTCTTTTGTAATTCTGATGGTTAAAGCTCCTATATAGGTTGAACCATTTTCATCAATGAAGGCAAGCTGAGTTTTATTCAGAAAATAAACGAGTTTTATCTCATCTATCTTAGTGAGAATGATTATCCTAAGTTCTTGAGTGATTCAAGAATCCATTAGTTTAATTAATCAAAGGTCCTTTATCCCTTTGTGTGTTTCAACTCTTAGGCTTATCTTCCGTTCTTGGAAGTGTGATGTCTATCAATTTTCATTCCATCTTCTTTTATGTTTCCATTTTCTCGTTTTAAATAATTTCTCCAATTTCTTGCTTGTTAGCATTCCAACAACGATAGATCAGTCAAACGAATCGAACGCTGTGGATTCACATCATTTGGTATTGACAGCCTGACCATCTAGATTTGGAATAGGAAAGGAAGTTTATTACACAAAGTGTTTAACCGAAGGCCATCCATGTTTAGTTGCATTCGATTACGGAAGCGAAAACAATGTTGTGAACCAAAGTTTGGTGGAGAAACTCCAGTTACCAGCAACCTTTCATCTCGATCAAGCATGGATCAAATTCAGTACATTGCAATGTGTGAAAGAGGTATTATGTGATATTGCTCCCATGGACTCTTGTCATCTTCTCTTGGGATGGGCATGACTTCATTTTAAAACACTCCATCTTGATGAACGTTTCCTTTATTTGAGGCATGAGGGACATCAAAAGAAGTAGAAGTTTATGACACCAAGACAAGTCAGTAAGGATCAACGTAGGCTGAAGGAGAAAACAGAAAAAGAAAGAATAGAAAAAGAAGAAATAGAAACTGCAGAAGGAAGGGAAAATAAAGAAAAAGAAATGGAACTAGAGAGAGTTTATTCGTCAATGTTTTTTCCTCTACAGTTTGTGATGTCATTTTACAGGAACAAAAGGATAAGCATGTGAAGGAAATACACGAACTTCCATGTTTGAAAAGGAAGCTTGTTCATAGTGCTTTATCATGCATTTGGTCCGTCGATAAGAAGCAAATTCGTCAAACACAACGCGTGGAATTATTTATTGTTACATATCAAGGTGGGGTACTGTTGCCAAGAAATGTTATCGACGGATTGCAACTAGTGTCTTAAGATTCGGGACAAATCTTCTCGAAGAAGGAGGGTATGATGTGAATTGCATATGGGTCAAATGGTGGATGACTAATGCGCCGTGTTGATGCAGTTTCTTTTATTTAAACAAGGGCCCAATGCTTTGTAAAATTGGCTGACCAAATTGTGTTTGTGCTTAACCAATTAATGGGCTTTAGTTTTGCTTTATCTTCAAGTTGAAATAAGGGTCCATATGCCAACTTAAGAACCAACCTTTGGAAGATCAAGAGGACCTTTGCTCAAAGTTTGTGGATGACTTTTGGTAGCCTTAAATTCAGTTACAATCAACCATTAAGTAGCGGATCATTATTAGCTTGAGTGGATCATTAATTAATAGCTTTAAGCGGGATGATATTGAAATTTATGTGTCTTTTGTAATTCTGATGGTTAAAGCTCCTATATAGGTTGAACCATTTTCATCAATGAAGGCAAGCTGAGTTTTATTCAGAAAATAAACGAGTTTTATCTCATCTATCTTAGTGAGAATGATTATCCTAAGTTCTTGAGTGATTCAAGAATCCATTAGTTTAATTAATCAAAGGTCCTTTATCCCTTTGTGTGTTTCAACTCTTAGGCTTATCTTCCGTTCTTGGAAGTGTGATGTCTATCAATTTTCATTCCATCTTCTTTTATGTTTCCATTTTCTCGTTTTAAATAATTTCTCCAATTTCTTGCTTGTTAGCATTCCAACAACGATAGATCAGTCAAACGAATCGAACGCTGTGGATTCACATCATTTGGTATTGACAGCCTGACCATCTAGATTTGGAATAGGAAAGGAAGTTTATTACACAAAGTGTTTAACCGAAGGCCATCCATGTTTAGTTGCATTCGATTACGGAAGCGAAAACAATGTTGTGAACCAAAGTTTGGTGGAGAAACTCCAGTTACCAGCAACCTTTCATCTCGATCAAGCATGGATCAAATTCAGTACATTGCAATGTGTGAAAGAGGTATTATGTGATATTGCTCCCATGGACTCTTGTCATCTTCTCTTGGGATGGGCATGACTTCATTTTAAAACACTCCATCTTGATGAACGTTTCCTTTATTTGAGGCATGAGGGACATCAAAAGAAGTAGAAGTTTATGACACCAAGACAAGTCAGTAAGGATCAACGTAGGCTGAAGGAGAAAACAGAAAAAGAAAGAATAGAAAAAGAAGAAATAGAAACTGCAGAAGGAAGGGAAAATAAAGAAAAAGAAATGGAACTAGAGAGAGTTTATTCGTCAATGTTTTTTCCTCTACAGTTTGTGATGTCATTTTACAGGAACAAAAGGATAAGCATGTGAAGGAAATACACGAACTTCCATGTTTGAAAAGGAAGCTTGTTCATAGTGCTTTATCATGCATTTGGTCCGTCGATAAGAAGCAAATTCGTCAAACACAACGCGTGGAATTATTTATTGTTACATATCAAGGTGGGGTACTGTTGCCAAGAAATGTTATCGACGGATTGCAACCATTGGAAAGTAACAAATATCAAGTTGAATTTGATCCTGGAAGAAGAGAGTTAGTTTCAACTTGTGAAAAAATAAAATTCCTTCACAAGATCGTAATAAAAACTTACTTTAAAACTAGTGTCTTAAGATTCGGGACAAATCTTCTCGAAGAAGGAGGGTATGATGTGAATTGCATATGGGTCAAATGGTGGATGACTAATGCGCCGTGTTGATGCAGTTTCTTTTATTTAAACAAGGGCCCAATGCTTTGTAAAATTGGCTGACCAAATTGTGTTTGTGCTTAACCAATTAATGGGCTTTAGTTTTGCTTTATCTTCAAGTTGAAATAAGGGTCCATATGCCAACTTAAGAACCAACCTTTGGAAGATCAAGAGGACCTTTGCTCAAAGTTTGTGGATGACTTTTGGTAGCCTTAAATTCAGTTACAATCAACCATTAAGTAGCGGATCATTATTAGCTTGAGTGGATCATTAATTAATAGCTTTAACCGGGATGATATTGAAATTTATGTGTCTTTTGTAATTCTGATGGTTAAAGCTCCTATATAGGTTGAACCATTTTCATCAATGAAGGCAAGCTGAGTTTTATTCAGAAAATAAACGAGTTTTATCTCATCTATCTTAGTGAGAATGATTATCCTAAGTTCTTGAGTGATTCAAGAATCCATTAGTTTAATTAATCAAAGGTCCTTTATCCCTTTGTGTGTTTCAACTCTTAGGCTTATCTTCCGTTCTTGGAAGTGTGATGTCTATCAATTTTCATTCCATCTTCTTTTATGTTTCCATTTTCTCGTTTTAAATAATTTCTCCAATTTCTTGCTTGTTAGCATTCCAACAACGATAGATCAGTCAAACGAATCGAACGCTGTGGATTCACATCATTTGGTATTGACAGCCTGACCATCTAGATTTGGAATAGGAAAGGAAGTTTATTACACAAAGTGTTTAACCGAAGGCCATCCATGTTTAGTTGCATTCGATTACGGAAGCGAAAACAATGTTGTGAACCAAAGTTTGGTGGAGAAACTCCAGTTACCAGCAACCTTTCATCTCGATCAAGCATGGATCAAATTCAGTACATTGCAATGTGTGAAAGAGGTATTATGTGATATTGCTCCCATGGACTCTTGTCATCTTCTCTTGGGATGGGCATGACTTCATTTTAAAACACTCCATCTTGATGAACGTTTCCTTTATTTGAGGCATGAGGGACATCAAAAGAAGTAGAAGTTTATGACACCAAGACAAGTCAGTAAGGATCAACGTAGGCTGAAGGAGAAAACAGAAAAAGAAAGAATAGAAAAAGAAGAAATAGAAACTGCAGAAGGAAGGGAAAATAAAGAAAAAGAAATGGAACTAGAGAGAGTTTATTCGTCAATGTTTTTTCCTCTACAGTTTGTGATGTCATTTTACAGGAACAAAAGGATAAGCATGTGAAGGAAATACACGAACTTCCATGTTTGAAAAGGAAGCTTGTTCATAGTGCTTTATCATGCATTTGGTCCGTCGATAAGAAGCAAATTCGTCAAACACAACGCGTGGAATTATTTATTGTTACATATCAAGGTGGGGTACTGTTGCCAAGAAATGTTATCGACGGATTGCAACCATTGGAAAGTAACAAATATCAAGTTGAATTTGATCCTGGAAGAAGAGAGTTAGTTTCAACTTGTGAAAAAATAAAATTCCTTCACAAGATCGTAATAAAAACTTACTTTAAAACTAGTGTCTTAAGATTCGGGACAAATCTTCTCGAAGAAGGAGGGTATGATGTGAATTGCATATGGGTCAAATGGTGGATGACTAATGCGCCGTGTTGATGCAGTTTCTTTTATTTAAACAAGGGCCCAATGCTTTGTAAAATTGGCTGACCAAATTGTGTTTGTGCTTAACCAATTAATGGGCTTTAGTTTTGCTTTATCTTCAAGTTGAAATAAGGGTCCATATGCCAACTTAAGAACCAACCTTTGGAAGATCAAGAGGACCTTTGCTCAAAGTTTGTGGATGACTTTTGGTAGCCTTAAATTCAGTTACAATCAACCATTAAGTAGCGGATCATTATTAGCTTGAGTGGATCATTAATTAATAGCTTTAAGCGGGATGATATTGAAATTTATGTGTCTTTTGTAATTCTGATGGTTAAAGCTCCTATATAGGTTGAACCATTTTCATCAATGAAGGCAAGCTGAGTTTTATTCAGAAAATAAACGAGTTTTATCTCATCTATCTTAGTGAGAATGATTATCCTAAGTTCTTGAGTGATTCAAGAATCCATTAGTTTAATTAATCAAAGGTCCTTTATCCCTTTGTGTGTTTCAACTCTTAGGCTTATCTTCCGTTCTTGGAAGTGTGATGTCTATCAATTTTCATTCCATCTTCTTTTATGTTTCCATTTTCTCGTTTTAAATAATTTCTCCAATTTCTTGCTTGTTAGCATTCCAACAACGATAGATCAGTCAAACGAATCGAACGCTGTGGATTCACATCATTTGGTATTGACAGCCTGACCATCTAGATTTGGAATAGGAAAGGAAGTTTATTACACAAAGTGTTTAACCGAAGGCCATCCATGTTTAGTTGCATTCGATTACGGAAGCGAAAACAATGTTGTGAACCAAAGTTTGGTGGAGAAACTCCAGTTACCAGCAACCTTTCATCTCGATCAAGCATGGATCAAATTCAGTACATTGCAATGTGTGAAAGAGGTATTATGTGATATTGCTCCCATGGACTCTTGTCATCTTCTCTTGGGATGGGCATGACTTCATTTTAAAACACTCCATCTTGATGAACGTTTCCTTTATTTGAGGCATGAGGGACATCAAAAGAAGTAGAAGTTTATGACACCAAGACAAGTCAGTAAGGATCAACGTAGGCTGAAGGAGAAAACAGAAAAAGAAAGAATAGAAAAAGAAGAAATAGAAACTGCAGAAGGAAGGGAAAATAAAGAAAAAGAAATGGAACTAGAGAGAGTTTATTCGTCAATGGTTTTTCCTCTACAGTTTGTGATGTCATTTTACAGGAACAAAAGGATAAGCATGTGAAGGAAATACACGAACTTCCATGTTTGAAAAGGAAGCTTGTTCATAGTGCTTTATCATGCATTTGGTCCGTCGATAAGAAGCAAATTCGTCAAACACAACGCGTGGAATTATTTATTGTTACATATCAAGGTGGGGTACTGTTGCCAAGAAATGTTATCGACGGATTGCAACCATTGGAAAGTAACAAATATCAAGTTGAATTTGATCCTGGAAGAAGAGAGTTAGTTTCAACTTGTGAAAAAATAAAATTCCTTCACAAGATCGTAATAAAAACTTACTTTAAAACTAGTGTCTTAAGATTCGGGACAAATCTTCTCGAAGAAGGAGGGTATGATGTGAATTGCATATGGGTCAAATGGTGGATGACTAATGCGCCGTGTTGATGCAGTTTCTTTTATTTAAACAAGGGCCCAATGCTTTGTAAAATTGGCTGACCAAATTGTGTTTGTGCTTAACCAATTAATGGGCTTTAGTTTTGCTTTATCTTCAAGTTGAAATAAGGGTCCATATGCCAACTTAAGAACCAACCTTTGGAAGATCAAGAGGACCTTTGCTCAAAGTTTGTGGATGACTTTTGGTAGCCTTAAATTCAGTTACAATCAACCATTAAGTAGCGGATCATTATTAGCTTGAGTGGATCATTAATTAATAGCTTTAAGCGGGATGATATTGAAATTTATGTGTCTTTTGTAATTCTGATGGTTAAAGCTCCTATATAGGTTGAACCATTTTCATCAATGAAGGCAAGCTGAGTTTTATTCAGAAAATAAACGAGTTTTATCTCATCTATCTTAGTGAGAATGATTATCCTAAGTTCTTGAGTGATTCAAGAATCCATTAGTTTAATTAATCAAAGGTCCTTTATCCCTTTGTGTGTTTCAACTCTTAGGCTTATCTTCCGTTCTTGGAAGTGTGATGTCTATCAATTTTCATTCCATCTTCTTTTATGTTTCCATTTTCTCGTTTTAAATAATTTCTCCAATTTCTTGCTTGTTAGCATTCCAACAACGATAGATCAGTCAAACGAATCGAACGCTGTGGATTCACATCATTTGGTATTGACAGCCTGACCATCTAGATTTGGAATAGGAAAGGAAGTTTATTACACAAAGTGTTTAACCGAAGGCCATCCATGTTTAGTTGCATTCGATTACGGAAGCGAAAACAATGTTGTGAACCAAAGTTTGGTGGAGAAACTCCAGTTACCAGCAACCTTTCATCTCGATCAAGCATGGATCAAATTCAGTACATTGCAATGTGTGAAAGAGGTATTATGTGATATTGCTCCCATGGACTCTTGTCATCTTCTCTTGGGATGGGCATGACTTCATTTTAAAACACTCCATCTTGATGAACGTTTCCTTTATTTGAGGCATGAGGGACATCAAAAGAAGTAGAAGTTTATGACACCAAGACAAGTCAGTAAGGATCAACGTAGGCTGAAGGAGAAAACAGAAAAAGAAAGAATAGAAAAAGAAGAAATAGAAACTGCAGAAGGAAGGGAAAATAAAGAAAAAGAAATGGAACTAGAGAGAGTTTATTCGTCAATGTTTTTTCCTCTACAGTTTGTGATGTCATTTTACAGGAACAAAAGGATAAGCATGTGAAGGAAATACACGAACTTCCATGTTTGAAAAGGAAGCTTGTTCATAGTGCTTTATCATGCATTTGGTCCGTCGATAAGAAGCAAATTCGTCAAACACAACGCGTGGAATTATTTATTGTTACATATCAAGGTGGGGTACTGTTGCCAAGAAATGTTATCGACGGATTGCAACCATTGGAAAGTAACAAATATCAAGTTGAATTTGATCCTGGAAGAAGAGAGTTAGTTTCAACTTGTGAAAAAATAAAATTCCTTCACAAGATCGTAATAAAAACTTACTTTAAAACTAGTGTCTTAAGATTCGGGACAAATCTTCTCGAAGAAGGAGGGTATGATGTGAATTGCATATGGGTCAAATGGTGGATGACTAATGCGCCGTGTTGATGCAGTTTCTTTTATTTAAACAAGGGCCCAATGCTTTGTAAAATTGGCTGACCAAATTGTGTTTGTGCTTAACCAATTAATGGGCTTTAGTTTTGCTTTATCTTCAAGTTGAAATAAGGGTCCATATGCCAACTTAAGAACCAACCTTTGGAAGATCAAGAGGACCTTTGCTCAAAGTTTGTGGATGACTTTTGGTAGCCTTAAATTCAGTTACAATCAACCATTAAGTAGCGGATCATTATTAGCTTGAGTGGATCATTAATTAATAGCTTTAAGCGGGATGATATTGAAATTTATGTGTCTTTTGTAATTCTGATGGTTAAAGCTCCTATATAGGTTGAACCATTTTCATCAATGAAGGCAAGCTGAGTTTTATTCAGAAAATAAACGAGTTTTATCTCATCTATCTTAGTGAGAATGATTATCCTAAGTTCTTGAGTGATTCAAGAATCCATTAGTTTAATTAATCAAAGGTCCTTTATCCCTTTGTGTGTTTCAACTCTTAGGCTTATCTTCCGTTCTTGGAAGTGTGATGTCTATCAATTTTCATTCCATCTTCTTTTATGTTTCCATTTTCTCGTTTTAAATAATTTCTCCAATTTCTTGCTTGTTAGCATTCCAACAACGATAGATCAGTCAAACGAATCGAACGCTGTGGATTCACATCATTTGGTATTGACAGCCTGACCATCTAGATTTGGAATAGGAAAGGAAGTTTATTACACAAAGTGTTTAACCGAAGGCCATCCATGTTTAGTTGCATTCGATTACGGAAGCGAAAACAATGTTGTGAACCAAAGTTTGGTGGAGAAACTCCAGTTACCAGCAACCTTTCATCTCGATCAAGCATGGATCAAATTCAGTACATTGCAATGTGTGAAAGAGGTATTATGTGATATTGCTCCCATGGACTCTTGTCATCTTCTCTTGGGATGGGCATGACTTCATTTTAAAACACTCCATCTTGATGAACGTTTCCTTTATTTGAGGCATGAGGGACATCAAAAGAAGTAGAAGTTTATGACACCAAGACAAGTCAGTAAGGATCAACGTAGGCTGAAGGAGAAAACAGAAAAAGAAAGAATAGAAAAAGAAGAAATAGAAACTGCAGAAGGAAGGGAAAATAAAGAAAAAGAAATGGAACTAGAGAGAGTTTATTCGTCAATGGTTTTTCCTCTACAGTTTGTGATGTCATTTTACAGGAACAAAAGGATAAGCATGTGAAGGAAATACACGAACTTCCATGTTTGAAAAGGAAGCTTGTTCATAGTGCTTTATCATGCATTTGGTCCGTCGATAAGAAGCAAATTCGTCAAACACAACGCGTGGAATTATTTATTGTTACATATCAAGGTGGGGTACTGTTGCCAAGAAATGTTATCGACGGATTGCAACCATTGGAAAGTAACAAATATCAAGTTGAATTTGATCCTGGAAGAAGAGAGTTAGTTTCAACTTGTGAAAAAATAAAATTCCTTCACAAGATCATAATAAAAACTTACTTTAAAACTAGTGTCTTAAGATTCGGGACAAATCTTCTCGAAGAAGGAGGGTATGATGTGAATTGCATATGGGTCAAATGGTGGATGACTAATGCGCCGTGTTGATGCAGTTTCTTTTATTTAAACAAGGGCCCAATGCTTTGTAAAATTGGCTGACCAAATTGTGTTTGTGCTTAACCAATTAATGGGCTTTAGTTTTGCTTTATCTTCAAGTTGAAATAAGGGTCCATATGCCAACTTAAGAACCAACCTTTGGAAGATCAAGAGGACCTTTGCTCAAAGTTTGTGGATGACTTTTGGTAGCCTTAAATTCAGTTACAATCAACCATTAAGTAGCGGATCATTATTAGCTTGAGTGGATCATTAATTAATAGCTTTAAGCGGGATGATATTGAAATTTATGTGTCTTTTGTAATTCTGATGGTTAAAGCTCCTATATAGGTTGAACCATTTTCATCAATGAAGGCAAGCTGAGTTTTATTCAGAAAATAAACGAGTTTTATCTCATCTATCTTAGTGAGAATGATTATCCTAAGTTCTTGAGTGATTCAAGAATCCATTAGTTTAATTAATCAAAGGTCCTTTATCCCTTTGTGTGTTTCAACTCTTAGGCTTATCTTCCGTTCTTGGAAGTGTGATGTCTATCAATTTTCATTCCATCTTCTTTTATGTTTCCATTTTCTCGTTTTAAATAATTTCTCCAATTTCTTGCTTGTTAGCATTCCAACAACGATAGATCAGTCAAACGAATCGAACGCTGTGGATTCACATCATTTGGTATTGACAGCCTGACCATCTAGATTTGGAATAGGAAAGGAAGTTTATTACACAAAGTGTTTAACCGAAGGCCATCCATGTTTAGTTGCATTCGATTACGGAAGCGAAAACAATGTTGTGAACCAAAGTTTGGTGGAGAAACTCCAGTTACCAGCAACCTTTCATCTCGATCAAGCATGGATCAAATTCAGTACATTGCAATGTGTGAAAGAGGTATTATGTGATATTGCTCCCATGGACTCTTGTCATCTTCTCTTGGGATGGGCATGACTTCATTTTAAAACACTCCATCTTGATGAACGTTTCCTTTATTTGAGGCATGAGGGACATCAAAAGAAGTAGAAGTTTATGACACCAAGACAAGTCAGTAAGGATCAACGTAGGCTGAAGGAGAAAACAGAAAAAGAAAGAATAGAAAAAGAAGAAATAGAAACTGCAGAAGGAAGGGAAAATAAAGAAAAAGAAATGGAACTAGAGAGAGTTTATTCGTCAATGTTTTTTCCTCTACAGTTTGTGATGTCATTTTACAGGAACAAAAGGATAAGCATGTGAAGGAAATACACGAACTTCCATGTTTGAAAAGGAAGCTTGTTCATAGTGCTTTATCATGCATTTGGTCCGTCGATAAGAAGCAAATTCGTCAAACACAACGCGTGGAATTATTTATTGTTACATATCAAGGTGGGGTACTGTTGCCAAGAAATGTTATCGACGGATTGCAACCATTGGAAAGTAACAAATATCAAGTTGAATTTGATCCTGGAAGAAGAGAGTTAGTTTCAACTTGTGAAAAAATAAAATTCCTTCACAAGATCGTAATAAAAACTTACTTTAAAACTAGTGTCTTAAGATTCGGGACAAATCTTCTCGAAGAAGGAGGGTATGATGTGAATTGCATATGGGTCAAATGGTGGATGACTAATGCGCCGTGTTGATGCAGTTTCTTTTATTTAAACAAGGGCCCAATGCTTTGTAAAATTGGCTGACCAAATTGTGTTTGTGCTTAACCAATTAATGGGCTTTAGTTTTGCTTTATCTTCAAGTTGAAATAAGGGTCCATATGCCAACTTAAGAACCAACCTTTGGAAGATCAAGAGGACCTTTGCTCAAAGTTTGTGGATGACTTTTGGTAGCCTTAAATTCAGTTACAATCAACCATTAAGTAGCGGATCATTATTAGCTTGAGTGGATCATTAATTAATAGCTTTAAGCGGGATGATATTGAAATTTATGTGTCTTTTGTAATTCTGATGGTTAAAGCTCCTATATAGGTTGAACCATTTTCATCAATGAAGGCAAGCTGAGTTTTATTCAGAAAATAAACGAGTTTTATCTCATCTATCTTAGTGAGAATGATTATCCTAAGTTCTTGAGTGATTCAAGAATCCATTAGTTTAATTAATCAAAGGTCCTTTATCCCTTTGTGTGTTTCAACTCTTAGGCTTATCTTCCGTTCTTGGAAGTGTGATGTCTATCAATTTTCATTCCATCTTCTTTTATGTTTCCATTTTCTCGTTTTAAATAATTTCTCCAATTTCTTGCTTGTTAGCATTCCAACAACGATAGATCAGTCAAACGAATCGAACGCTGTGGATTCACATCATTTGGTATTGACAGCCTGACCATCTAGATTTGGAATAGGAAAGGAAGTTTATTACACAAAGTGTTTAACCGAAGGCCATCCATGTTTAGTTGCATTCGATTACGGAAGCGAAAACAATGTTGTGAACCAAAGTTTGGTGGAGAAACTCCAGTTACCAGCAACCTTTCATCTCGATCAAGCATGGATCAAATTCAGTACATTGCAATGTGTGAAAGAGGTATTATGTGATATTGCTCCCATGGACTCTTGTCATCTTCTCTTGGGATGGGCATGACTTCATTTTAAAACACTCCATCTTGATGAACGTTTCCTTTATTTGAGGCATGAGGGACATCAAAAGAAGTAGAAGTTTATGACACCAAGACAAGTCAGTAAGGATCAACGTAGGCTGAAGGAGAAAACAGAAAAAGAAAGAATAGAAAAAGAAGAAATAGAAACTGCAGAAGGAAGGGAAAATAAAGAAAAAGAAATGGAACTAGAGAGAGTTTATTCGTCAATGGTTTTTCCTCTACAGTTTGTGATGTCATTTTACAGGAACAAAAGGATAAGCATGTGAAGGAAATACACGAACTTCCATGTTTGAAAAGGAAGCTTGTTCATAGTGCTTTATCATGCATTTGGTCCGTCGATAAGAAGCAAATTCGTCAAACACAACGCGTGGAATTATTTATTGTTACATATCAAGGTGGGGTACTGTTGCCAAGAAATGTTATCGACGGATTGCAACCATTGGAAAGTAACAAATATCAAGTTGAATTTGATCCTGGAAGAAGAGAGTTAGTTTCAACTTGTGAAAAAATAAAATTCCTTCACAAGATCGTAATAAAAACTTACTTTAAAACTAGTGTCTTAAGATTCGGGACAAATCTTCTCGAAGAAGGAGGGTATGATGTGAATTGCATATGGGTCAAATGGTGGATGACTAATGCGCCGTGTTGATGCAGTTTCTTTTATTTAAACAAGGGCCCAATGCTTTGTAAAATTGGCTGACCAAATTGTGTTTGTGCTTAACCAATTAATGGGCTTTAGTTTTGCTTTATCTTCAAGTTGAAATAAGGGTCCATATGCCAACTTAAGAACCAACCTTTGGAAGATCAAGAGGACCTTTGCTCAAAGTTTGTGGATGACTTTTGGTAGCCTTAAATTCAGTTACAATCAACCATTAAGTAGCGGATCATTATTAGCTTGAGTGGATCATTAATTAATAGCTTTAAGCGGGATGATATTGAAATTTATGTGTCTTTTGTAATTCTGATGGTTAAAGCTCCTATATAGGTTGAACCATTTTCATCAATGAAGGCAAGCTGAGTTTTATTCAGAAAATAAACGAGTTTTATCTCATCTATCTTAGTGAGAATGATTATCCTAAGTTCTTGAGTGATTCAAGAATCCATTAGTTTAATTAATCAAAGGTCCTTTATCCCTTTGTGTGTTTCAACTCTTAGGCTTATCTTCCGTTCTTGGAAGTGTGATGTCTATCAATTTTCATTCCATCTTCTTTTATGTTTCCATTTTCTCGTTTTAAATAATTTCTCCAATTTCTTGCTTGTTAGCATTCCAACAACGATAGATCAGTCAAACGAATCGAACGCTGTGGATTCACATCATTTGGTATTCACAGCCTGACCATCTAGATTTGGAATAGGAAAGGAAGTTTATTACACAAAGTGTTTAACCGAAGGCCATCCATGTTTAGTTGCATTCGATTACGGAAGCGAAAACAATGTTGTGAACCAAAGTTTGGTGGAGAAACTCCAGTTACCAGCAACCTTTCATCTCGATCAAGCATGGATCAAATTCAGTACATTGCAATGTGTGAAAGAGGTATTATGTGATATTGCTCCCATGGACTCTTGTCATCTTCTCTTGGGATGGGCATGACTTCATTTTAAAACACTCCATCTTGATGAACGTTTCCTTTATTTGAGGCATGAGGGACATCAAAAGAAGTAGAAGTTTATGACACCAAGACAAGTCAGTAAGGATCAACGTAGGCTGAAGGAGAAAACAGAAAAAGAAAGAATAGAAAAAGAAGAAATAGAAACTGCAGAAGGAAGGGAAAATAAAGAAAAAGAAATGGAACTAGAGAGAGTTTATTCGTCAATGTTTTTTCCTCTACAGTTTGTGATGTCATTTTACAGGAACAAAAGGATAAGCATGTGAAGGAAATACACGAACTTCCATGTTTGAAAAGGAAGCTTGTTCATAGTGCTTTATCATGCATTTGGTCCGTCGATAAGAAGCAAATTCGTCAAACACAACGCGTGGAATTATTTATTGTTACATATCAAGGTGGGGTACTGTTGCCAAGAAATGTTATCGACGGATTGCAACCATTGGAAAGTAACAAATATCAAGTTGAATTTGATCCTGGAAGAAGAGAGTTAGTTTCAACTTGTGAAAAAATAAAATTCCTTCACAAGATCGTAATAAAAACTTACTTTAAAACTAGTGTCTTAAGATTCGGGACAAATCTTCTCGAAGAAGGAGGGTATGATGTGAATTGCATATGGGTCAAATGGTGGATGACTAATGCGCCGTGTTGATGCAGTTTCTTTTATTTAAACAAGGGCCCAATGCTTTGTAAAATTGGCTGACCAAATTGTGTTTGTGCTTAACCAATTAATGGGCTTTAGTTTTGCTTTATCTTCAAGTTGAAATAAGGGTCCATATGCCAACTTAAGAACCAACCTTTGGAAGATCAAGAGGACCTTTGCTCAAAGTTTGTGGATGACTTTTGGTAGCCTTAAATTCAGTTACAATCAACCATTAAGTAGCGGATCATTATTAGCTTGAGTGGATCATTAATTAATAGCTTTAAGCGGGATGATATTGAAATTTATGTGTCTTTTGTAATTCTGATGGTTAAAGCTCCTATATAGGTTGAACCATTTTCATCAATGAAGGCAAGCTGAGTTTTATTCAGAAAATAAACGAGTTTTATCTCATCTATCTTAGTGAGAATGATTATCCTAAGTTCTTGAGTGATTCAAGAATCCATTAGTTTAATTAATCAAAGGTCCTTTATCCCTTTGTGTGTTTCAACTCTTAGGCTTATCTTCCGTTCTTGGAAGTGTGATGTCTATCAATTTTCATTCCATCTTCTTTTATGTTTCCATTTTCTCGTTTTAAATAATTTCTCCAATTTCTTGCTTGTTAGCATTCCAACAACGATAGATCAGTCAAACGAATCGAACGCTGTGGATTCACATCATTTGGTATTCACAGCCTGACCATCTAGATTTGGAATAGGAAAGGAAGTTTATTACACAAAGTGTTTAACCGAAGGCCATCCATGTTTAGTTGCATTCGATTACGGAAGCGAAAACAATGTTGTGAACCAAAGTTTGGTGGAGAAACTCCAGTTACCAGCAACCATTCATCTGGATCAAGCATGGATCAAATTCAGTACATTGCAATGTGTGAAAGAGGTATTATGTGATATTGCTCCCATGTACTCTTGTCATCTTCTTTTGGGGTGGGCATGGCTTCTTTTTAAAACACTCCATCTTGATGAACGTTCCTTTTATTTGAGGCATGAGGGACATCAAAAGAAGTAGAAGTTTATGACACCAAGACAAGTCAGTAAGGATCAACGTAGGCTGAAGGAGAAAACAGAAAAAGAAAGAATAGAAAAAGAAGTAATAGAAACTGCAGAAGGAAGGGAAAATAAAGAAAAAGAAATGGAACTAGAGAGAGTTTATTCGTCAATGTTTTTTCTTCTACAGTTTGTGATGTCATTTTACAGGAACAAAAGGATAAGCATGTGAAGGAAATACACGAAATTCCATGTTTGAAAAGGAAGCTTGTTCATAGTGCTTTATCATGCATTTGGTCCTTCGATAAGAAGCAAATTCGTCAAACACAACGCATGGAATTATTTATTGTTACATATCAAGGTGGGGTACTGTTGCCAAGAAATGTTATCGACGGATTGCAACCATTGGAAAGTAACAAATATCAAGTTGAATTTGATCCTGCAAGAAGGGAATTAGTTTCAACTTGTGAAAAGATAAAATTCCTTCACAAGATCGTAATAAAAACTTACTTTAAAACTAGTGTCTTAAGATTCGGGACAAATCTTCTCGAAGAAGGAGGGTATGATGTGAATTGCATATGGGTCAAATGGAGGATGAGTAATGCGCCGTGTTGATGCAGTTTCTTTTATTTAAACAAGGGTCCAATGCTTTGTAAAATTGGCTGACCAAATTGTGTTTGTGCTTAACCAATTAATGGGCTTTAGTTTTGCTTTATCTTCAAGTTGAAATAAGGGTCCATATGCCAACTTAAGAACCAACCTTTGGAAGATCAAGAGGACCTTTGCTCAAAGTTTGTGGATGACTTTTGGTAGCCTTAAATTCAGTTACAATCAACCATTAAGTAGCGGATCATTATTAGCTTGAGTGGATCATTAATTAATAGCTTTAAGCGGGATGATATTGAAATTTATGTGTCTTTTGTAATTCTCATGGTTAAAGCTCCTATTTAAGTTGAACCATTTTCATCAATGAAGGCAAGCTGAGTTTTATTCAGAAAATAAACGAGTTTTATCTCGTCTATCTTAGTGAGAGTGATTCTCCTAAGTTCTTGAGTGATTCAAGAATCCATGAGTTTAATTAATCAAAGGTCCTTTATCCCTTTGTGTGTTTCAACTCTTAGGCTTATCTTCCATTCTTGGAAGTGTGATGTCTATCAATTTTCATTCCATCTTCTTTTATGTTTCCATTTTCTCGTTTTAAATAATTTCTCAAATTTCTTGCTTGTTAGCATTCCAACAACGATAGATCAGTCAAACGAATCGAACGCTGTGGATTCACATCATTTGGTATTCACAGCCTGGCCATCTAGATTTGGAATAGGAAAGGAAGTTTATTACACAAAGTGTTTAACCGAAGGCCATCCATGTTTAGTTGCATTCGATTACGGAAGCGAAAACAATGTTGTGAACCAAAGTTTGGTGGAGAAACTCCAGTTACCAGCAACCTTTCATCTGGATCAAGCATGGATCAAATTCAGTACAATGCAATGTGTGAAAGAGGTATTATGTGATATTGCTCCCATGTACTCTTGTCATCTTCTTTTGGGATGGGCATGGCTTCATTTTAAAACACTCCATCTTGATGAACGTTCCTTTTATTTGAGGCATGAAGGACATCAAAAGAAGTAGAAGTTTATGACACCAAGACAAGTCAGTAAGGATCAACGTAGGCTGAAGGAGAAAACAGAAAAAGAAAGAATAGAAAAAGAAGTAATAGAAACTGCAGAAGGAAGGGAAAATAAAGAAAAAGAAATGGAACTAGAGAGAGTTTATTCGTCAATGTTTTATCTTCTACAGTTTGTGATGTTATTTTACAGGAACAAAAGGATAAGCATGTGAAGGAAATACACGAACTTCCATGTTTGAAAAGGAAGCTTGTTCATAGTGCTTTATCATGCATTTGGTCCGTCGATAAGAAGCAAATTCGTCAAACACAACGCATGGAATTATTTATTGTTACATATCAAGGTGGGGTACTGTTGCCAAGAAATGTTATCGACGGATTGCAACCATTGGAAAGTAACAAATATCAAGTTGAATTTGATCCTGGAAGAAGATGATGAAGGACCGTCTCGGATTTGGGGAGGAATTCATCTAGAACGAAAATGGGTATGAACCCTAAAACGAAAAGGGGGAAAAATGGAGGACGTCGATTGGGGGTTTTTGCGGAACGGAAGGAAATCACGCCACTTGGAGGAGATTCCAAGATAAGTGAGGAAGATCCGCCACTTTGAATCGGAGATTCAAAGATAAGGATCGGTGGTTCTGAGGACAACCTCGAGCCTTGAGAGAAAACTCACTGTTTCATAAAACTCAAATCTGCCTACAAATGTGTCTCACAAGGGCTTATATACTATGGGCCGAAACACAAAAAGGCCCAACATAACTTAAGGTCCGAAAAAGCCCAAACAAAAACATTACAAAATATATATATATAAAAGAGTTCCTATTCTACGATCTGAAGCTAATTTGAGATCTCTCTGAAGATCCTGGACATGATTCCATCATCTATTTTCTAATCCCTTGACGGTCCCGAACCACGCCTCCATCATTGCCTCCGGGTTGGAGAAAATTCGACCTCGAATTTTAGCGCTTCATTACCTACAAACAAACACACAAACATAAGTGTTGAGAAGCATACAAAACCAGAATAGTCTAAAAACAGAAATAAAATGTTATCTAAAAAAAGATGAGATTGGGATCATGGGAGAGGCCAATTTGTTATTATCGAGGTGCTAAAAGATTGTCCTCCAGGATCAAAGATAAACCTGCAGAACATGTCAACGAGTTTAACCACAAGTATACTATTCACTATGGAACAAAAAGGAGAACAACCCATAATAATCAGAATAGAAAAAGAGTGTCCCTGAAATCCTTCAGGATTTTCATGATAGGCCAAACACACAATCAGATGATTAAAGGCAGGTTCATGTTTGGCCCATGTTGTTGTTGCCTTTTCTATAATCTTTTCCTCACCCCATTGCTTATGCCATTGTTCCTTAATGTACAAGTCTTCCCTAGGCATTAAGACAAAAAGAGATGGGTTAGTAAGTGTTCCCAATGAAAATGCAATATCATGATGTGAATGGGAGCAACAATTTAATGCATTATCATCCCCCTTTAAGGATTTCATCTCAACCATGCATGTTAGGGGTGTGAGGAGAGACTCCTTCTCGTGTTTTTCGCTTTGTTCGTCTTCTTCCTTTTCTCTTTGCTCTTTCTCTTCTCGCTTCTCTAGCTCTTTCTCTTGTTTGGCTTTTTCCCACATTTTCTTTAGTACTCTTTTTGCATTTTCTCTCTCCCTCTGTGCTTGTTGTCCTTGTTTGACTTCGAGCTTTTTCCTAACACTCCTTTTCACCTCTTTTAAGTATACAATGTAATCTTGGAGTTCCTGAAGAGTCATGTACTTGGCGTTCCAATTAGGACATTGATAATTTTCGTGTCCATAACCTTCACACTTGGTGCACCTAATAACACTTGTTTTGTCTTTTGGCAATGATCGTCTATCTTCATGGTTCTCCCTTCTAAGATTCCCAAGTTTGCTATTCAACCTGATAATTCTAGACACAATGAAGTTGATATCTTCTATCAAGGTCGAACGTGTATGGAACATTCTAGAGTGCTCAGAATTCCTAATTCCTGCAGGGAAAGAGAGAAAACAAGAACTAACACAAAACACAGTAAGTGGTTAGCAAAAGGAATATGGGTAAAATTCTCAAATGGGTCTCACCACTCCTTACGTGTTTACACTCAATGCCACTCGTGTTTCCCTCTCAAAGTGTATTCACTCGCTCTCAAGTTCCTGTTCAGTTCTTCAAAGAACCTCCAATCAACCCATCAAGAATTCAACATCAAAGTGAAAGATGTAACGGATCTAAGCTCAACTCAGGAGGCCAAGGAAAGAAAGTCTAAGACAAAACCAAGGAAATTTGGAGACAAACTAAAAAGCACCAAAATCAAGAAATGGCTAAACCAAAAGGAGTAAATATGTGACAAAACTAGATTATGACAACGAGAAAAGCACTTTGAAAGACAAGAGTAATCTAAACAGTGTATTTAGAATTACTACTAGAAATATGAAACAAAATACTCAAGCTAAAATGTGATGATTAATTCAGACTCCCAGAAACGGTACTTCCAACAATTTAGCTCAAGGTACATTGCCCCACAACACAAGAAACAAAGGAAAAGCAAACTCAAAGGAATATGATAGACAAAAGACTCAAACAAAGTGAAGGTGAACAAATAATGACTCTAAATGGCAAGACTAGGCAAACCAAAATGTGAGAGTGCACTAGAAATAGAACATGAAAATGCTACAGGGACCACATTGCATTAATCCACGTTCATTGACTTAACATTGAACCACAAAGGGACCATGCTGCATCGCTAGCCTATTTCACGTGCCAATCAAAGAAAAACCGCAAGGACTAGATACTCAAGTGAAATTTCTGCACCAAAAGGACGAAGCCACACTGCTGCATAATTCACGGACTCTTTGTATCGTTTCACTACTGCTGCTGCAGTTGGTCCAAACTATTTTAGCACTTCTAACTCCAATTTCACTTTGTTGTCCCAACTTTGGATAAATGAAAGTGGTTGCTGCCAAATGAAAGTCCTACAGCAAAATTTTAAGACTGGACTTGTTGTTTCACCAAGTTGCTTCCTACACTACCACCAAGTCAGAAACGGTGCTGCACCACACAACCTCAAAAAGGCAAAGGCCAATTGCTAAAAAAAATTCTCGCTGCACCAACTCAAATTGCTATCAAGTGAAGTAGAGAAACCAGATTTAAGCACCAATTTTCCTTGTTCGTGGACGACGTGCTGGGCTGCTTAGAAAAAAATAATTCACTACACTTGCTGCACCGAAACAGGATTGAAGGCTGCTGCACCAAATTTAATTCCACCGAATGGACCACAAGCATATGTGGCTGGCACCGAATAAAGTTGTTGTCCAAACCAGCTATTTGGCATTTGATTTTAGCATCCAGCCTTGGAATTCAAACAACTTATGTGGCAGATTCAAAGAGGCATCTACTGCACCAAAAACTTGCCAAATTGCCCCGTTTCAACAAAACTAATGAACCAAGATGCACCAGACTGTTGCCACTATCGCGCTTCAAATTTGGCACCGAGTGGACCAAGGTGTCAGAGTACCACAATTCACCGATTGGCTTGATGCACGCTGCAGCCAATTGAAGCCTTCATGACGTTGCTGCCACAAGTTGGTTCTCACTGCTGCCACTTGATGGGCCAATCACGAGACAACAAAACCACTGCCAAATTGGAAGGATTATCTGCACCAACTGCACCCTTCAAAAACGGTCTTGTGGTTGGTACCGCTGGCCCAAACAGCCACTGAAACAAATACAAGCTCTGCAGCTTTTAATTCATCAAATTCAGCCAAGGGCCCACGCCTGCACCAAACCGCTTCCACAGACATAAGCTGGAACGTGAAATATAGTTTAAGCGGCACCCCAATTCTCACTTGCTGCCTAATGTAGTTGCAGCACTGAATTTTTAGCAAGCACACTGCTCATTGACTATTCTTAGTTTGCTGCACCGAAAGACACTTATGCTGGCTGTCACCGCTTCAAGCAAATATGGTTGCTGCTTCAAAAATCTCCAGCCACCACCCTTAATTCCCCATTGTAAGTGGCAATTAAACCCAAATTGCACTAGAAAGATTATTTGATGGCTGCCACGCCTACGAGAAAATCAGCTGCTTCCAGAACGTGCCAAAAGGTCGTGGACATCAAGCATTAAAACATCAGAACTAAACCAAAAGGGTCGAACCCTTTAATTCCAAATGCCACTAATTCAAACAATAACATCGCTTTAACAACAATTACACTTAAACCTGCACTTTGCACAAACAAATCTCAGTGAAACAATTTCTCGAACATATGGGCGACACCCAACCAACCAGACTAAATCAAGTGTAGCATGAAACAAGTTTATTCTCGAGCATTACAGTCTCAAACATGATGCTGGGAAGACCAAAAGAAAGTAAGCACCAAGCATGTTAGTTGTGGGAGTTTTGTCAAGTTTGCTAATCAACGCTTCACGTGGAAATAGAATCATTCCCTTGTGCCCACACTCCTCTTGATGCTCCAACATGCAGCGACCACAAAAAAACATTAAAAAAATGCTTCCAGACCAAAAGCGAAGCTCCAATGTATACAACAAAACAATGGTTGATTCGACGTTTGAAATTTCACACGAAGGGTACGACCAGGAAACCACAACAGATGATGAATGAGAACAACACGAAGAACGATGACAAAACCCCAAAGATGAACGAGAGTTGCGAACAAACTAGAAATTCTGAAACCAATCTTGAAAGAACAACTAACATAGCTCTGATTACCAGATGATGAAGGACCGTCTCGGATTTGGGGAGGAATTCATCTAGAACGAAAATGGGTATGAACCCTAAAACGAAAAGGGGGAAAAATGGAGGACGTCGATTGGGGGTTTTTGCGGAACGGAAGGAAATCACGCCACTTGGAGGAGATTCCAAGATAAGTGAGGAAGATCCGCCACTTTGAATCGGAGATTCAAAGATAAGGATCGGTGGTTCTGAGGACAACCTCGAGACTTGAGAGAAAACTCACTGTTTCATAAAACTCAAATTTGCCTACAAATGTGTCTCACAAGGGCTTATATACTATGGGCCGAAACACAAAAAGGCCCAACATAACTTAAGGTCCGAAAAAGCCAAAACAAAAACATTACAAAATATATATATAAAAGAGTTCCTATTCTACGATCTGAAACTAATTTAAGATCTCTCTGAAGATCCTGGACATGATTACATCATCTATTTTCTAATCCCTTGACGGTCCCGAACCACACCTCCATCAAGAAGGGAATTAGTTTCAACTTGTGAAAAGATAAAATTCCTTCACAAGATCGTAATAAAAACTTACTTTAAAACTAGTGTCTTAAGATTCGGGAAAAATCTTCTCGAAGAAGGAGGGTATGATGTGAATTGCATATGGGTCAAATGGAGGATAACTAATGCGCCGTGTTGATGCAGTTTCTTTTATTTAAACAAGGGCCCAATGCTTTGTAAAATTGGCTGACCAAATTGTGTTTGTGCTTAACCAATTAATGGGCTTTAGTTTTGCTTTATCTTCAAGTTGAAATAAGGATCCATATGCCAACTTAAGAACCAACCTTTGGAAGATCAAGAGGACCTTTGCTCAAAGTTTGTGGATGACTTTTGGTAGCCTTAAATTCAGTTACAATCAACCATTAAGTAGCGGATCATTATTAGCTTGAGTGGATCATTAATTAATAGCTTTAAGCGGGATGATATTGAAATTTATGTGTCTTTTGTAATTCTGATGGTTAAAGTTCCTATATAAGTTGAACCATTTTCATCAATGAAGGCAAGCTGAGTTTTATTCAGAAAATAAACGAGTTTTATCTCGTCTATCTTAGTGAGAGTGATTCTCCTAAGTTCTTGAGTGATTCAAGAATCCATGAGTTTAATTAATCAAAGGTCCTTTATCCCTGTGTGTGTTTCAACTCTTAGGCTTATCTTCCATTCTTGGAAGTGTGATGTCTATCAATTTTCATTCCATCTTCTTTTATGTTTCCATTTTCTCGTTTTAAATAATTTCTCAAATTTCTTGCTTGTTAGCATTCCAACAACGATAGATCAGTCAAACGAATCGAGCGCTGTGGATTCACATCATTTGGTATTCACAGCCTGGCCATCTAGATTTGGAATAGGAAAGGAAGTTTATTACACAAAGTGTTTAACCGAAGGCCATCCATATTTAGTTGCATTCGATTACGGAAGCGAAAACAATGTTGTGAACCAAAGTTTGGTGGAGAAACTCCAGTTACCAGCAACCTTTCATCTGGATCAAGCATGGATCAAATTCAGTACATTGCAATGTGTGAAAGAGGTATTATGTGATATTGCTCCCATGTACTCTTGTCATCTTCTTTTGGGGTGGGCATGGCTTCTTTTTAAAACACTCCATCTTGATGAACGTTCCCTTTATTTGAGGCATGAGGGACATCAAAAGAAGTAGAAGTTTATGACACCAAGACAAGTCAGTAAGGATCAACGTAGGCTGAAGGAGAAAACAGAAAAACAAAGAATAGAAAAAGAAGTAATAGAAACTACAGAAGGAAGGGAAAATAAAGAAAAAGAAATGGAACTAGAGAGAGTTTATTCGTCAATGTTTTTTCTTCTACAGTTTGTGATGTCATTTTACAGGAACAAAAGGATAAGCATATGAAGGAAATACACAAACTTCCATGTTTGAAAAGGAAGCTTGTTCATAGTGCTTTATCATGCATTTGGTCCGTCGATAAGAAGCAAATTCGTCAAACACAACGCATGGAATTATTTATTGTTACACATCAAGGTGGGGTACTGTTGCCAAGAAATGTTATCGACGGATTGCAACCGTTGGAAAGTAACAAATATCAAGTTGAATTTGATCTTGGAAGAAGAGAATTAGTTTCAACTTGTGAAAAGATAAAATTCCTTCACAAGATCGTAATAAAAACTTACTTTAAAACTAGTGTCTTAAGATTCGGGACAAATCTTCTCGAAGAAGGAGGGTATGATGTGAATTGCATATGGGTCAAATGGAGGATGACTAGTGCGCCGTGTTGATGCAGTTTCTTTTATTGAAACAAGGGCCCAATGCTTTGTAAAATTGGCTGACCAAATTATGTTTGTGCTTAACCAATTAATGGGCTTTAGTTTTGCTTTATCTTCAAGTTGAAATAAGGGTCCATATGCCAACTTAAGAACCAACCTTTGGAAGATCAAGAGGACCTTTGCTCAAAGTTTGTGGATGACTTTTGGTAGCCTTAAATTCAGTTACAATCAACCATTAAGTAGCGGATCATTATTAGCTTGAGTGGATCATTAATTAATAGCTTTAAGCGGGATGATATTGGAATTTATGTGTCTTTTGTAATTCTGATGGTTAAAGCTCATATATAAGTTGAACCGTTTTCATCAATGAAGGCAAGCTGAGTTTTATTCAGAAAATAAACGAGTTTTATCTCGTCTATCTTAGTGAGAGTGATTCTCCTAAGTTCTTGAGTGATTCAAGAATCCATGAGTTTAATTAATCAAAGGTCCTTTATCCCTTTGTGTGTTTCAACTCTTAGGCTTATCTTCCATTCTTGGAAGTGTGATGTCTATCAATTTTCATTCCATCTTCTTTTATGTTTCCATTTTCTCGTTTTAAATAATTTCTCAAATTTCTTGCTTGTTAGCATTCCAACAACGATAGATCAGTCAAACGAATAGAACGCTGTGGATTCACATCATTTGGTATTCACAGCCTGGCCATCTAGATTTGGAATAGGAAAGGAAGTTTATTACACAAAGTGTTTAACCAAAGGCCATCCATGTTTAGTTGCATTCGATTACGGAAGCGAAAACAATGTTGTGAACCAAAGTTTGGTGGAGAAACTCCACTTACCAGCACCCTTTCATCTGGATCAAGCATGGATCAAATTCAGTACATGGCAATGTGTGAAAGAAGTATTATGTGATATTGCTCCCATGGACTCTTGTCATCTTCTTTTGGGATGGGCATGGCTTCATTTTAAAACACTCCATCTTGATGAACGTTCCCTTTATTTGAGGCATGAGGGACATCAAAAGAAGTAGAAGTTTATGATACCAAGACAAGTCAGTAAGGATCAACGTAGGCTGAAGGAGAAAACAGAAAAACAAAGAATAGAAAAAGAAGTAATAGAAACTGCAGAAGGAAGGGAAAATAAAGAAAAAGAAATGGAACTAGAGAGAGTTTATTCGTCAATGTTTTTTCTTCTACAGTTTGTGATGTCATTTTACAGGAACAAAAGGATAAGCATGTGAAGGAAATACACGAACTTCCATGTTTGAAAAGAAAGCTTGTTCATAGTGCTTTATCATGCATTTGGTCCGTCGATAAGAAGCAAATTCGTCAAACACAACGCATGGAATTATTTATTGTTACACATCAAGGTGGGGTACTGTTGCCAAGAAATGTTATCGACGGATTGCAACCATTGGAAAGTAACAAATATCAAGTTGAATATGATCCTGGAAGAAGAGAATTAGTTTCAACTTGTGAAAAGATAAAATTCCTTCACAAGATCGTAATAAAAACTTACTTTAAAACTAGTGTCTTAAGATTCAGGACAAATCTTCTCGAAGAAGGAGGGTATGATGTGAATTGCATATGGGTCAAATGGAGGATGACTAATGCGCAGTGTTAATGCAGTTTCTTTTATTTAAACAAGGGCCCAATGCTTTGTAAAATTGGCTGACCAAATTGTGTTTGTGCTTAACCAATTAATTGGCGTTAGTTTTGCTTTATCTTCAAGTTGAAATAAGGGTCCATATGCCAACTTAAGAACCAACCTTTGGAAGATCAAGAGGACCTTTGCTCAAAGTTTGTGGATGACTTTTGGTAGCCTTAAATTCAGTTACAATCAACCATTAAGTAGCGGATCATTACTAGCTTGAGTGGATCATTAATTAATAGCTTTAAGCGGGATGATATTGAAATTTATGTGTCTTTTGTAATTCTGATGGTTAAAGCTCCTATATAAGTTGAACCATTTTCATCAATGAAGGCAAGCTGAGTTTTATTCAGAAAATAAACGAGTTTTATCTCGTCTATCTTAGTGAGAGTGATTCTCCTAAGTTCTTGAGTGATTCAAGAATCCATGAGTTTAATTAATCAAAGGTCCTTTATCCCTTTGTGTGTTTCAACTCTTAGGCTTATCTTCCATTCTTGGAAGTGTGATGTCTATCAATTTTTATTCCATCTTCTTTTATGTTTCCATTTTCTCGTTTTAAATAATTTCTCAAATTTCTTGCTTGTTAGCATTCCAACAACGATAGATCAGTCAAACGAATCGAACGCTGTGGATTCACATCATTTGGTATTCACAGCCTGGCCATCTAGATTTGGAATAGGAAAGGAAGTTTATTACACAAAGTGTTTAACCGAAGGCCATCCATGTTTAGTTGCATTCGATTACGGAAGCGAAAACAATGTTGTGAACCAAAGTTTGGTGGAGAAACTCCAGTTACCAGCAACCTTTCATCTGGATCAAGCATGGATCAAATTCAGTACATTGCAATGTGTGAAAGAGGTATTATGTGATATTACTCCCATGTACTCTTGTCATCTTCTTTTGGGGTGGGCATGACTTCTTTTTAAAACACTCCATCTTGATGAACGTTCCCTTTATTTGAGGCATGAGGGACATCAAAAGAAGTAGAAGTTTATGACACCAAGACAAGTCAGTAAGGATCAACGTAGGCTGAAGGAGAAAACAGAAAAACAAAGAATAGAAAAAGAAGTAATAGAAACTACAGAAGGAAGGGAAAATAAAGAAAAAGAAATGGAACTAGAGAGAGTTTATTCGTCAATGTTTTTTCTTCTACAGTTTGTGATGTCATTTTACAGGAACAAAAGGATAAGCATATGAAGGAAATACACGAACTTCCATGTTTGAAAAGGAAGCTTGTTCATAGTGCTTTATCATGCATTTGGTCCGTCGATAAGAAGCAAATTCGTCAAACACAACGCATGGAATTATTTATTGTTACACATCAAGGTGGGGTACTGTTGCCAAGAAATGTTATCGACGGATTACAACCGTTGGGAAGTAACAAATATCAAGTTGAATTTGATCTTGGAAGAAGAGAATTAGTTTCAACTTGTGAAAAGATAAAATTCCTTCACAAGATCGTAATAAAAACTTACTTTAAAACTAGTGTCTTAAGATTCGGGACAAATCTTCTCGAAGAAGGAGGGTATGATGTGAATTGCATATGGGTCAAATGGAGGATGACTAGTGCGCCGTGTTGATGCAGTTTCTTTTATTTAAACAAGGGCCCAATGCTTTGTAAAATTGGCTGACCAAATTGTGTTTGTGCTTAACCAATTAATGGGCTTTAGTTTTGCTTTATCTTCAAGTTGAAATAAGGGTCCATATGCCAACTTAAGAACCAACCTTTGGAAGATCAAGAGTACCTTTGCTCAAAGTTTGTGGATGACTTTTGGTAGCCTTAAATTCAGTTACAATCAACCATTAAGTAGCGGATCATTATTAGCTTGAGTGGATCATTAATTAATAGCTTTAAGCGGGATGATATTGGAATTTATGTGTCTTTTGTAATTCTGATGGTTAAAGCTCATATATAAGTTGAACCGTTTTCATCAATGAAGGCAAGCTGAGTTTTATTCAGAAAATAAACGAGTTTTATCTCGTCTATCTTAGTGAGAGTGATTCTCCTAAGTTCTTGAGTGATTCAAGAATCCATGAGTTTAATTAATCAAAGGTCCTTTATCCCTTTGTGTGTTTCAACTCTTAGGCTTATCTTCCATTCTTGGAAGTGTGATGTCTATCAATTTTCATTCCATCTTCTTTTATGTTTCCATTTTCTCGTTTTAAATAATTTCTCAAATTTCTTGCTTGTTAGCATTCCAACAACGATAGATCAGTCAAACGAATAGAACGCTGTGGATTCACATCATTTGGTATTCACAGCCTGGCCATCTAGATTTGGAATAGGAAAGGAAGTTTATTACACAAAGTGTTTAACCGAAGGCCATCCATGTTTAGTTGCATTCGATTACGGAAGCGAAAACAATGTTGTGAACCAAAGTTTGGTGGAGAAACTCCACTTACCAGCAACCTTTCATCTGGTTCAAGCATGGATCAAATTCAGTACATGGCAATGTGTGAAAGAAGTATTATGTGATATTGCTCCCATGGACTCTTGTCATCTTCTTTTGGGATGGGCATGGCTTCATTTTAAAACACTCCATCTTGATGAACGTTCCCTTTATTTGAGGCATGAGGGACATCAAAAGAAGTAGAAGTTTATGACACAAAGACAAGTCAGTAAGGATCAACGTAGGCTGAACGAGAAAACAGAAAAAGAAAGAATAGAAACTGCAGAACGAAGGGAAAATAAAGCAAAAGAAATGGAACTACAGAAAGTTTATTCGTCAATGTATTTTCTTCTACAGTTTGTGATGTCATTTTACAGGAACAAAAGGATAAGCATGTGAAGGAAATACACGAATTTCCATGTTTGAAAAGGAAGCTTGTTCATAGTGCTTTATCATGCATTTGGTCCGTCGATAAGAAGCTAATTCGTCAAACACAACGCATGGAATTATTTATTGTTACATATCAAGGTGGGGTACTGTTGTGAAGAAATGTTATCGACGGATTGCAACCATTAGAAAGTAACAAATATCAAGTTGAATTTGATCCTGGAAGAAGAGAATTAGTTTCAACTTGCAAAAAAATAAAATTCCTTCACAAGATCATAATAAAAACTTACTTTAAAACTAGTGTCTTAAGATTCGGGACAAATCTTCTCGAAGAAGGAGGGTATGATGTGAATTGCATATGGGTCAAATGGAGGATGACTAATGCGCCGTGTTGATGCAGTTTCTTTTATTTAAACAAGGGCCCAATGATTTGTAAAATTGGCTGACCAAATTGTGTTTGTGCTTAACCAATTAATGGGCTTTAGTTTTGCTTTATCTTCAAGTTGAAATAAGGGTCCATATGCCAACCTAAGAACCAACCTTTGGAAGATCAAGAGGACCTTTGCTCAAAGTTTGTGGATGACTTTTGGTAGCCTTAAATTCAGTTACAATCAACCATTAAGTAGCGGGTCATTATTAGCTTGAGTGGATCATTAATTAATAGCTTTAAGCGGGATGATATTGGAATTTATGTGTCTTTTGTGATTCTGATGGTTGAAGCTCCTATATAAGTTGAACCATTTTCATCAATGAAGTCAAGCTGAGTTTTATTCAGAAAATAAACGAGTTTTATCTCATCTATCTTAGTGAGAGTGATTCTCCTAAGTTCTTGAGTGATTCAAGAATCCATGAGTTTAATCAACGGTCCTTTATCCCTCTGTGTGTTTCAACTCTTAGGCTTATTTTCCATTCTTGGAAGTGTGATGTCTATCAATTTCCGTTCCATCTTCTTTTATGCTTCCATTTTCTCGTTTTAAATAATTTCTCAAATTTCTTGCTTGTTAGCATTGCAACAATGATAGATCAGTCAAACGAATCGAACGCTGTGGATTCACATCATTTGGTATTCACAGCCTGGCCATCTAGACCTGGAATAGGAAAGGAAGTTTATTATACAAAGTGTTTAACCGAAGGTCATCCATGTTTAGTTGCAATCGATTACGGAAGCGAAAACAATGTTGTGAGCTAAAGATTGGTGCAGAAACTCCAGTTACCAGCAACCTTTCATCTGGATCAAGCATGGATCAAATTCAGTACATGGCATTCTGTGAAAGAAGTATTATGTGATATTGCTCCCATGGACTCTTGTCATCTTCTTTTGGGATGGGCATGGCTTCATTTTAAAACACTCCATCTTGATGAACGTTCCCTTTATTTGAGGCATGAGGGACATCAAAGGAAGTAGAAGTTTATGACACCAAGACAAGTCAGTAAGGATCAACGTAGGCTGAAGGAGAAAACAGAAAAAGAAGTAATAGAAACTGCAGAACGAAAGGAAAATAAAGAAAAAGAAATGGAACTACAGAAAGTTTATTCGTCAATGTATTTTCTTCTATAGTTTGTGATGTCATTTTACAGGAACAAAAGGATAAGCATGTGAAGGAAATACACGAATTTCCATGTTTGAAAAGGAAACTTGTTCATAGTGCTTTATCATGCATTTGGTCCGTCGATAAGAAGCTAATTCGTCAAACACAACGCATGGAATTATTTATTGTTACATATCAAGGTGGGGTACCGTTGTCAAGAAATGTTATCGGCGGATTGCAACCATTGGAAAGTAACAAATATCAAGTTGAATTTGATCCTGGAAGAGGAGAATTAGTTTCAACTTGCGAAAAAATAAAATTCCTTCACAAGATCATAATAAAAACTTACTTTAAAACTAGTGTCTTAAGATTCCGGACAAATCTTCTCGAAGAAGGAGGGTATGATGTGAATCGCATATGGGTCAAATGCAGGATGAATAATGCGCAGTGTTAATGCAGTTTCTTTTATTTAAACAAGGGCCCAATGCTTTGTAAAATTGGCTGACCAAATTGTGTTTGTGCTTAACCAATTAATGGGCTTTAGTTTTGCTTTATCTTCAAGTTGAAATAAGGGTCCATATGCCAACCTAAGAACCAACCTTTGGAAGATCAAGAGGACCTTTGCTCAAAGTTTGTGGATGACTTTTGGTAGCCTTAAATTTAGTTACAATCAACCATTAAGTAGCGGATCATTATTAGCTTGAGTGGATCATTAATTAATAGCTTTAAGCGGGATGATATTGGAATTTATGTGTCTTTTGTGATTCTGATGGTTGAAGCTCCTATATAAGTTGAACCATTTTCATCAATGAAGGCAAGCTGATTTTATTCAGAAAATAAACGAGTTTTATCTCATCTATCTTAGTGAGAGTGATTCTCCTAAGTTCTTGAGTGATTCAAGAATCCATGAGTTTCATCAAAGGTCCTTTATCCCTCTGTGTGTTTCAACTCTTAGGCTTATCTTCCATTCTTGGAAGTGTGATGTCTATCAATTTCCGTTCCATCTTCTTTTATGCTTCCATTTTCTCGTTTTAAATAATTTCTCAAATTTCTTGCTTGTTAGCATTGCAACTATGATAGATCAGTCAAACGAATCGAACGCTGTCGATTCACATCATTTGGTATTCACAGCCTGGCCATCTAGACCTGGAATATGAAAGGAAGTTTATTATACAAAGTGTTTAACCGAAGGCCATCCATGTTTAGTTGCAATCGATTACGGAAGCGAAAACAATGTTGTGAGCCAAAGATTGGTGGAGAAACTCCAGTTACCAGCAACCTTTCATCTGGATCAAGCATGGATCAAATTCAGTATATGGCATTGTGTGAAAGAAGTATTATGTGATATTGCTCCCATGGGCTCTCGTCATCTTCTTTTGGGATGGGCATGGCTTCATTTTAAAACACTCCATCTTGATGAACGTTCCCTTTATTTGAGGCATGAGGGACATCAAAAGAAGTAGAAGTTTATGACACCAAGACAAGTCAGTAAGGATCAACGTAGGCTGAAGGAGAAAACAGAAAAAGAAAGAATAGAAAAAGAAGTAATAGAAACTGCAGAAGGAAGGGAAAATAAAGAAAAAGAAATGGAACTAGAGAGAGTTTATTCGTCAATGTTTTTTCTTCTACAGTTTGTGATGTCATTTTACAGGAACA
This sequence comes from Vigna unguiculata, assembly GCF_037176805.1. Taxonomy (NCBI): domain Eukaryota; kingdom Viridiplantae; phylum Streptophyta; class Magnoliopsida; order Fabales; family Fabaceae; genus Vigna; species Vigna unguiculata. The sequence goes on from NC_140802.1 coordinate 23,047,184, forward strand.
AAAGGATAAGCATGTGAAGGAAATACACGAACTTCCATGTTTGAAAAGGAAGCTTGTTCATAGTGCTTTATCATGCATTTGGTCCGTCGATAAGAAGCAAATTCGTCAAACACAACGCATGGAATTATTTATTGTTACATATCAAGGTGGGGTACTGTTGCCAAGAAATGTTATCGACGGATTGCAACCATTGGAAAGTAACAAATATCAAGTTGAATTTGATCCTGGAAGAAGAGAATTAGTTTCAACTTGTGAAAAAATAAAATTCCTTCACAAGATCGTAATAAAAACTTACTTTAAAACTAGTGTCTTAAGATTCGGGACAAATCTTCTCGAAGAAGGAGGGTATGATGTGAATTGCATATGGGTCAAATGGAGGATGACTACTGCGCCGTGTTGATGCAGTTTCTTTTATTTAAACAAGGGCCCAATGCTTTGTAAAATTGGCTGACCAAATTGTGTTTGTGCTTAACCAATTAATGGGCTTTAGTTTTGCTTTATCTTCAAGTTGAAATAAGGGTCCATATGCCAACCTAAGAACCAACCTTTGGAAGATCAAGAGGACCTTTGCTCAAAGTTTGTGGATGACTTTTGGTAGCCTTAAATTTAGTTACAATCAACCATTAAGTAGCGGATCATTATTAGCTTGAGTGGATCATTAATTAATAGCTTTAAGCGGGATGATATTGGAATTTATGTGTCTTTTGTGATTCTGATGGTTGAAGCTCCTATATAAGTTGAACCATTTTCATCAATGAAGGCAAGCTGATTTTATTCAGAAAATAAACGAGTTTTATCTCATCTATCTTAGTGAGAGTGATTCTCCTAAGTTCTTGAGTGATTCAAGAATCCATGAGTTTCATCAAAGGTCCTTTATCCCTCTGTGTGTTTCAACTCTTAGGCTTATCTTCCATTCTTGGAAGTGTGATGTCTATCAATTTCCGTTCCATCTTCTTTTATGCTTCCATTTTCTCGTTTTAAATAATTTCTCAAATTTCTTGCTTGTTAGCATTGCAACTATGATAGATCAGTCAAACGAATCGAACGCTGTCGATTCACATCATTTGGTATTCACAGCCTGGCCATCTAGACCTGGAATATGAAAGGAAGTTTATTATACAAAGTGTTTAACCGAAGGCCATCCATGTTTAGTTGCAATCGATTACGGAAGCGAAAACAATGTTGTGAGCCAAAGATTGGTGGAGAAACTCCAGTTACCAGCAACCTTTCATCTGGATCAAGCATGGATCAAATTCAGTATATGGCATTGTGTGAAAGAAGTATTATGTGATATTGCTCCCATGGGCTCTCGTCATCTTCTTTTGGGATGGGCATGGCTTCATTTTAAAACACTCCATCTTGATGAACGTTCCCTTTATTTGAGGCATGAGGGACATCAAAAGAAGTAGAAGTTTATGACACCAAGACAAGTCAGTAAGGATCAACGTAGGCTGAAGGAGAAAACAGAAAAAGAAAGAATAGAAAAAGAAGTAATAGAAACTGCAGAAGGAAGGGAAAATAAAGAAAAAGAAATGGAACTAGAGAGAGTTTATTCGTCAATGTTTTTTCTTCTACAGTTTGTGATGTCATTTTACAGGAACAAAAGGATAAGCATGTGAAGGAAATACACGAACTTCCATGTTTGAAAAGGAAGCTTGTTCATAGTGCTTTATCATGCATTTGGTCCGTCGATAAGAAGCAAATTCGTCAAACACAACGCATGGAATTATTTATTGTTACATATCAAGGTGGGGTACTGTTGCCAAGAAATGTTATCGACGGATTGCAACCATTGGAAAGTAACAAATATCAAGTTGAATTTGATCCTGGAAGAAGAGAATTAGTTTCAACTTGTGAAAAAATAAAATTCCTTCACAAGATCGTAATAAAAACTTACTTTAAAACTAGTGTCTTAAGATTCGGGACAAATCTTCTCGAAGAAGGAGGGTATGATGTGAATTGCATATGGGTCAAATGGAGGATGACTACTGCGCCGTGTTGATGCAGTTTCTTTTATTTAAACAAGGGCCCAATGCTTTGTAAAATTGGCTGACCAAATTGTGTTTGTGCTTAACCAATTAATGGGCTTTAGTTTTGCTTTATCTTCAAGTTGAAATAAGGGTCCATATGCCAACCTAAGAACCAACCTTTGGAAGATCAAGAGGACCTTTGCTCAAAGTTTGTGGATGACTTTTGGTAGCCTTAAATTCAGTTACAATCAACCATTAAGTAGCGGATCGTTATTAGCTTGAGTGGATCATTAATTAATAGCTTTAAGCGGGATGATATTGAAATTTATGTGTCTTTTGTAATTCTGATGGTTAAAGCTCCTATATAAGTTGAACCATTTTCATCAATGAAGGCAAGCTGAGTTTTATTCAGAAAATAAACGAGTTTTATCTCATCTATCTTAGTGAGAGTGATTCTCCTAAGTTCTTGAGTGATTCAAGAATCCATGAGTTTCATCAAAGGTCCTTTATCCCTCTGTGTGTTTCAACTCTTAGGCTTATCTTCCATTCTTGGAAGTGTGATGTCTATCAATTTCCGTTCCATCTTCTTTTATGTTTCCATTTTCTCGTTTTAAATAATTTCTCAAATTTCTTGCTTGTTAGCATTCCAACAATGATAGATCAGTCAAACGAATCGAACGCTGTCGATTCACATCATTTGGTATTCACAGCCTGGCCATCTAGACCTGGAATAGGAAAGGAAGTTTATTATACAAAGTGTTTAACCGAAGGCCATCCATGTTTAGTTGCATTCGATTACGGAAGCGAAAACAATGTTGTGAGCCAAAGATTGGCGGAGAAACTCCAGTTACCAGCAACCTTTCATCTGGATCAAGCATTGATCAAATTCAGTACATGGCAATGTGTGAAAGAAGTATTATGTGATATTGCTCCCATGGGCTCTCGTCATCTTCTTTTGGGATGGGCATGGCTTCATTTTAAAACACTCCATCTTGATGAACGTTCCCTTTATTTGAGGCATGAGGGACATCAAAGGAAGTAGAAGTTTATGACACCAAGACAAGTCAGTAAGGATCAACGTAGGCTGAAGGAGAAAATAGAAAAAGAAAGAATAGAAAAAGAAGTAATAGAAACTGCAGAAGGAAGGGAAAATAAAGAAAAAGAAATGGAACTAGAGAAAGTTTATTCGTCAATGTATTTTCTTCTACAGTTTGTGATGTCATTTTACAGGAACAAAAGGATAAGCATGTGAAGGAAATACACGAACTTCCATGTTTGAAAAGGAAGCTTGTTCATAGTGCTTTATCATGCATTTGGTCCGTCGATCAGAAGCAAATTCGTCAAACACAACGCATGGAATTATTTATTGTTACATATCAAGGTGGGGTACCGTTGTCAAGAAATGTTATCGACGGATGACAACCATTGGAAAGTAACAAATATCAAGTTGAATTTGATCCTGGAAGAAGAGAATTAGTTTCAACTTGCGAAAAAATAAAATTCCTTCACAAGATCATAATAAAAACTTACTTTAAAACTAGTGTCTTAAGATTCGGGACAAATCTTCTCGAAGAAGGAGGGTATGATGTGAATTGCATATGGGTCAAATGGAGGATGACTAGTGCGCCGTGTGGATGCGGTTTCTTTTATTTAAACAAGGGCCCAATGCTTTGTAAAATTGGCTGACCAAATTGTGTTTGTGCTTAACCAATTAATGGGCTTTAGTTTTGCTTTATCTTCAAGTTGAAATAAGGGTCCATATGCCAACCTAAGAACCAACCTTTGGAAGATCAAGAGGACCTTTGCTCAAAGTTTGTGGATGACTTTTGGTAGCCTTAAATTCAGTTACAATCAACCATTAAGTAGCGGATCGTTATTAGCTTGAGTGGATCATTAATTAATAGCTTTAAGCGGGATGATATTGAAATTTATGTGTCTTTTGTAATTCTGATGGTTAAAGCTCCTATATAAGTTGAACCATTTTCATCAATGAAGGCAAGCTGAGTTTTATTCAGAAAATAAACGAGTTTTATCTCATCTATCTTAGTGAGAGTGATTCTCCTAAGTTCTTGAGTGATTCAAGAATCCATGAGTTTCATCAAAGGTCCTTTATCCCTCTGTGTGTTTCAACTCTTAGGCTTATCTTCCATTCTTGGAAGTGTGATGTAAATCAATTTCCGTTCCATCTTCTTTTATGTTTCCATTTTCTCGTTTTAAATAATTACTCAAATTTCTTGCTTGTTAGCATTCCAACAATGATAGATCAGTCAAACGAATCGAACGCTGTGGATTCACATCATTTGGTATTCACAGCCAAGCCATCAAGACCTGGAATAGGAAAGGAAGTTTATTATACAAAGTGTTTAACCGAAGGCCATCCATGTTTAGTTGCATTCGATTACGGAAGCGAAAACAATGTTGTGAGCCAAAGATTGGTGGAGAAACTCCAGTTACCAGCAACCTTTCATCTGGATCAAGCATGGATCAAATTCAGTACATGGCAATGTGTGAAAAAAGTATTATGTGATATTGCTCCCATGGACTCTCGTCATCTTCTTTTGGGATGGGCATGGCTTCATTTTAAAACACTCCATCTTGATGAACGTTCCCTTTATTTGAGGCGTGAGGGACATCAAAGGAAGTAGAAGTTTATGACACCAAGACAAGTCAGTAAGGATCAACGTAGGCTGAAGGAGAAAACAGAAAAAGAAAGAATAGAAAAAGAAGTAATAGAAACTGCAGAAGGAAGGGAAAATAAAGAAGAAGAAATGGAACTAGAGAAAGTTTATTCGTCAATGTATTTTCTTCTACAGTTTGTGATGTCATTTTACAGGAACAAAAGGATAAGCATGTGAAGGAAATACACGAACTTCCATGTTTGAAAAGGAAGCTTGTTCATAGTGTTTTATCATGCATTTGGTCCGTCGATAAGAAGCGAATTCGTCAAACACAACGCATGGAATTATTTATTGTTACATATCAAGGTGGGGTACCGTTGTCAAGAAATGTTATCGACGGATTGCAACCATTGGAAAGTAACAAATATCAAGTTGAATTTGATCCTGGAAGAAGAGAATTAGTTTCAACTTGTGAAAAAATAAAATTCCTTCACAAGATCGTAATAAAAACTTACTTTAAAACTAGTGTCTTAAGATTCGGGACAAATCTTCTCGAAGAAGGAGGGTATGATGTGAATTGCATATGGGTCAAATGGAGGATGACTAATGCGCCGTGTTGATGCAGTTTCTTTTATTTAAACAAGGGCCCAATGCTTTGTAAAATTGGCTGACCAAATTGTGTTTGTGCTTAACCAATTAATGGGCTTTAGTTTTGCTTTATCTTCAAGTTGAAATAAGGGTCCATATGCCAACCTAAGAACCAACCTTTGGAAGATCAAGAGGACCTTTGCTCAAAGTTTGTGGATGACTTTTGGTAGCCTTAAATTCAGTTACAATCAACCATTAAGTAGCGGATCGTTATTAGCTTGAGTGGATCATTAGTTAATAGCTTTAAGCGGGATGATATTGAAATTTATGTGTCTTTTGTAATTCTGATGGTTAAAGCTCCTATATAAGTTGAACCATTTTCATCAATGAAGGCAAGCTGAGTTTTATTCAGAAAATAAACGAGTTTTATCTCATCTATCTTAGTGAGAGTGATTCTCCTAAGTTCTTGAGTGATTCAAGAATCCATGAGTTTCATCAAAGGTCCTTTATCCCTCTGTGTGTTTCAACTCTTAGGCTTATCTTCCATTCTTGGAAGTGTGATGTCTATCAATTTCCGTTCCATCTTCTTTTATGTTTCCATTTTCTCGTTTTAAATAACTTCTCAAATTTCTTGCTTGTTAGCATTCCAACAATGATAGATCAGTCAAACGAATCGAACGCTGCGGATTCACATCATTTGGTATTCACAGCCTGGCCATCTAGACCTGGAATAGGAAAGGAAGTTTATTATACAAAGTGTTTAACCGAAGGCCATCCATGTTTAGTTGCATTCGATTACGGAAGCGAAAACAATGTTGTGAGCCAAAGATTGGTGGAGAAACTCCAATTACCAGCAACCTTTCATCTGGATCAAGCATGGATCAAATTCAGTACATGGCAATGTGTGAAAGAAGTATTATGTGATATTGCTCCCATGGACTCTCGTCATCTTCTTTTGGGATGGGCATGGCTTCATTTTAAAACACTCCATCTTGATGAACGTTCCCTTTATTTGAGGCATGAGGGACATCAAAGGAAGTAGAAGTTTATGACACAAAGACAAGTCAGTAAGGATCAACGTAGGCTGAAGGAGAAAACAGAAAAAGAAAGAATAGAAAAAGAAGTAATAGAAACTGCAGAAGGAAGGGAAAATAAAGAAGAAGAAATGGAACTAGAGAAAGTTTATTCGTCAATGTATTTTCTTCTACAGTTTGTGATGTCATTTTACAGGAACAAAAGGATAAGCATGTGAAGGAAATACACGAACTTCCATGTTTGAAAAGGAAGCTTGTTCATAGTGTTTTATCATGCATTTGGTCCGTCGATAAGAAGCGAATTCGTCAAACACAACGCATGGAATTATTTATTGTTACATATCAAGGTGGGGTACCGTTGTGAAGAAATGTTATCGACGGATTGCAACCATTGGAAAGTAACAAATATCAAGTTGAATTTGATCTTGGAAGAAGAGAATTAGTTTCAACTTGCGAAAAAATAAAATTCCTTCACAAGATCATAATAAAAACTTACTTCAAAACTAGTGTCTTAAGATTCCGGACAAATCTTCTCGAAGAAGGAGGGTATGATGTGAATTGCATATGGGTCAAATGGAGGATGACTAATGCGCCGTGTCGATGCAATTTCTTTTATTTAAACAAGGGCCCAATGCTTTGTAAAATTGGCTGACCAAATTGTGTTTGTGCTTAACCAATTAATGGGCTTTAGTTTTGCTTTATCTTCATGTTGAAATAAGGGTCCATATGCCAACCTAAGAACCAACCTTTGGAAGATCAAGAGGACCTTTGCTCAAAGTTTGTGGATGACTTTTGGTAGCCTTAAATTCAGTTACAATCAACCATTAAGTAGCGGATCGTTATTAGCTTGAGTGGATCATTAGTTAATAGCTTTAAGCGGGAAGATATTGAAATTTATGTGTCTTTTGTAATTCTGATGGTTAAAGCTCCTATATAAGTTGAACCATTTTCATCAATGAAGGCAAGCTGAGTTTTATTCAGAAAATAAACGAGTTTTATCTCATCTATCTTAGTGAGAGTGATTCTCCTAAGTTCTTGAGTGATTCAAGAATCCATGAGTTTCATCAAAGGTCCTTTATCCCTCTGTGTGTTTCAACTCTTAGGCTTATCTTCCATTCTTGGAAGTGTGATGTCTATCAATTTTCGTTCCATCTTCTTTTATGTTTCCATTTTCTCGTTTTAAATAATTTCTCAAATTTCTTGCTTGTTAGCATTCCAACAATGATAGATCAGTCAAACGAATCGAACGCTGTGGATTCACATCATTTGGTATTCACAGCCTGGCCATCTAGACCTGGAATAGGAAAGGAAGTTTATTATACAAAGTGTTTAACCGAAGGTCATCCATGTTTAGTTGCATTCGATTACGGAAGCGAAAACAATGTTGTGAGCCAAAGATTGGTGGAGAAACTCCAGTTACCAGCAACCTTTCATCTGGATCAAGCATGGATCAAATTCAGTACATGGCAATGTGTGAAAGAAGTATTATGTGATATTGCTCCCATTGACTCTCGTCATCTTCTTTTGGGATGGGCATGGCTTCATTTTAAAACACTCCATCTTGATGAACGTTCCCTTTATTTGAGGCATGAGGGACATAAAAGGAAGTACAAGTTTATGACACCAAGACAAGTCAGTAAGGATCAACGTAGGCCGAAGGAGAAAACAGAAAAAGAAAGAATAGAAAATGAAGTAATAGAAACTGTAGAAGGAAGGGAAAATAAAGAAAAAGAAATGGAACTAGAGAAAGTTTATTCGTCAATGTATTTTCTTCTATAGTTTGTGATGTCATTTTACAGGAACAAAAGAATAAGCATGTGAAGGAAATACACGAACTTCCATGTTTGAAAAGGAAGCTTGTTCATAGTGCTTTATCATGCATTTGGTCCGTCGATAAGAAGCAAATCCGTCAAACACAACGCATGGAATTATTTATTGTTACATATCAAGGTGGGGTACCGTTGTCAAGAAATGTTATCGACGGATTGCAACCATTGGAAAGTAACAAATATCAAGTTGAATTTGATCCTGGAAGAAGAGAATTAGTTTCAACTTGCGAAAAAATAAAATTCCTTCACAAGATCATAATAAAAACTTACTTTAAAACTAGTGTCTTAAGATTCGGGACAAATCTTCTCGAAGAAGGAGGGTATGATGTGAATTGCATATGGGTCAAATGGAGGATGACTAATGCGCCGTGTCGATGCGGTTTCTTTTATTTAAACAAGGGCCCACTGCTTTGTAAAATCGGCTGACCAAATTGTGTTTGTGTTTAACCAATTAATGGGCTTTAGTTTTGCTTTATCTTCAAGTTGAAATAAGGTTCCATATGCCAACCTAAGAACCAACCTTTGGAAGATCAAGAGGACCTTTGCTCAAAGTTTGTGGATGACTTTTGGTAGCCTTAAATTCAGTTACAATCAACCATTAAGTAGCGGATCGTTATTAGCTTGAGTGGATCATTAATTAATAGCTTTAAGCGGGATGATATTGAAATTTATGTGTCTTTTGTAATTCTGATGGTTAAAGCTCCTATATAAGTTGAACCATTTTCATCAATGAAGGCAAGCTGAGTTTTATTCAGAAAATAAACGAGTTTTATCTCATCTATCTTAGTGAGAGTGATTCTCCTAAGTTCTTCAGTGATTCAAGAATCCATGAGTTTAATTAAAGGTACTTTATCCCTTTGTGTGTTTCAACTCTTAGGCTTATCTTCCATTCTTGGAAGTGTGATGTCTATCACTTTTCCGTTCCATCTTCTTTTATGTTTCCATTTTCTCGTTTTAAATAATTTCTCAAATTTCTTGCTTGTTAGCATTCCAACAATGATAGAACAGTCAAACGAATCGAACGTTGTGGATTCACATCATTCGGTATTCAGAGCCTGGCCATCTAGATTTGGAATAGAAAAGGAAGTTTATTATACAAAGTGTTTAACCGCAGGCCATCCATGTTTAGTTGCATTCGATTACGGAAGCGAAAACAATGTTGTGAACCAAAGTTTGGTGGAGAAACTCCAGTTACCAGCAACCTTTCATCTGGATCAAGCATGGATCAAATTCAGTACATGGCAATGTGTGAAAGAAGTATTATGTGATGTTGCTCCCATGGACTCTTGTCATCTTCTTTTGGGATGGGCATGGCTTCGTTTTAAAACACTCCATCTTGATCAACGTTCCCTTCATTTAAGGCATCAGGGACATCAAAAGAGGTGGAAATTTATGACACCAAGACAAGTCAGTAAGGATCAACGTAGGCTGAAGGAGAAAACAGAAAAAGAAAGAATAGAAAGAAGTAATATAAACTGCAGAAGGAATGGGAAATAAAGAAAAAGAAATGGAACTAGAGAAAGTTTATTCGTCAATGTTTTTTCTTCCACAGTTTGTGATGTCATTTTACAGGAACAAAAGGATAAGCATGTGAATGAAACACACCAACTTTCATGTTTATAAAGGAAGCTTGTTCATAGTGCTTTATCATGCATTTGGTCCGTCGATAAGAAGCAAATTCGTCAAACACAACGCATGGAATTATTTATTGTTACATATCTAGGTGGGGTACTGTTGCCAAGAAATGTTATCGACGGATTGCAACCATTGGAAAGTAACAAATATCAAGTTGAATTTGATCCTGGAAGAAGAGAATTAGTTTCAACTTGCGAAAAAATAAAAGTCCTTCACAAGATCATAATAAACTTACATTAAAACTAGTGTCTTAAGATTCGGGACAAATCTTCTCGAAGAAGGAGGCTATGGTGTGAATTGCATATGGGTCAAATGGAGGATGACTAATGCGCCGTGTTGATGCAGTTTCTTTTATTTAAATAAGGGCCCAATGCTTTGTAAATTCGGCTGACCAAATTGTGTTTGTGTTTAACCAATTAATGGGCTTTAGTTTTGCTTTATCTTCAAGTTGAAATAAGGGTCCATAAGCCAACTTAAGAACCAACCTTTGGAAGATCAAGAGGACCTTTGCACAAAGTTTGTGGATGACTTTTGGTAGCCTTAAATTCAGTTACAATCAACCATTAAGTAGCGGATCGTTATTAGCTTGAGTGGATCATTAATTAATAGCTTTAAGCGGGATGATATTGAAATTTATGTGTCTTTTGTAATTCTGATGGTTAAAGCTCCTATATAAGTTGAACCATTTTCATCAATGAAGGCAAGTTGAGTTTTATTCAGAAAATAAACGAGTTTTATCTCATCTATCTTAGTGAGAGTGATTCTCCAAAGTTCTTCAGTGATTCAAGAATCCATGAGTTTAATCAAAGGTCCTTTATCTCTTTGTGTGTTTCAACTCTTAGGATTATCTTCCATTCTTGGAAGTGTGATGTCTATCAATTTCCGTTCCATCTTCTTTTATGTTTCCATTTTCTCGTTTTAAATAATTTCTCCAAATTTCTTGCTTGTTAGCATTCCAACAATGATAGATCAGTCAAACGAATCGAACCCTGTGGATTCACATCATTCGGTATTCAGAGCCTGGCTATCTAGATTTGGAATAGGAAAGGAAGTTTATTATACAAAGTGTTTAACCGAAGGCCATCCATGTTTAGTTGCATTCGATTACGGAAGCGAAAACAATGTTGTGAGCCAAAGATTGGTGGAGAAACAACAGTTACCAGCAACCTTTCATCTGGATCAAGCATGGATCAAATTCAGTACATGGCAATGTGCGAAGGAAGTATTATGTGATATTGCTCCCATGGACTCTTGTCATCTTCTTTTGGGATGGGCATGGCTTCGTTTTAAAACACTCCATCTTAATGAACGTTCCCTTTATTTGAGGCATGAGGGACATCAAAAGAAGTAGAAATTTATGACACCAAGACAAGTCAGTAAGGATCAATGTAGGCTGGAGGAGAAAACAGAAAAAGAAGGAATAGAAAGAAGTAATATAAACTGCAGAAGGAAGGGAAAATAAAGAAAAAGAAATGGAACTTGAGAAAGTTTATTCGTCAATGTTTTTTATTCTACAGTTTGTGATGTCATTTTACAGGAACAAAAGGATAAGCATGTGAATGAAACACACCAACTTCCATGTTTAAAAAGGAAGCTTGTTCATAGTGCTTTATCATGCATTTGGTCCGTCGATAAGAAGCAAATTCGTCGAACACAACGCATGGAATTATTTATTGTTACATATCAAGGTGGGGTACTGTTGCCAAGAAATGTTATCGACGGATTGCAACCATTGGAAAGCAACAAATATCAAGTTGAATTTGATCCTGGAAGAAGATAATTAGTTTCAACTTGCGAAAAAATAGAAGTCCTTCACAAGATCATAATAAACTTACATTAAAACTAGTGTCTTAAGTTTCGGGACAAATCTTCTCGAAGAAGGAGGGTATGATGTGAATTGCATATGGGTCAAATGGAGGATGTCTAATGCGCCGTGTTGATGCAGCTTATTTTATTTAAATAAGGGCCCAATGCTTTGTAAATTCGGCTGACCAAATTATGTTTGTGTTTAACCAATTAATGGGCTTTAGTTTTGCTTTATCTTCAAGTTGAAACAAGGGTCCATATGCCAACTTAAGAACCAAGCTTTGGAAGATCAAGAGGACCTTTGCTCAAAGTTTGTGGATGACTTTTGGTAGCCTTAAATTCAGTTACAATCAACCATTAAGTAGCGGATCGTTATTAGCTTGAGTGGATCATTAATTAATAGCTTTAAGCGGGATGATATTGAAATTTATGTGTCTTTTGTAATTCTGATGGTTAAAGCTCCTATATAAGTTGAACCATTTTCATCAATGAAGGCAAGTTGAGTTTTATTCAGAAAATAAACGAGTTTTATCTCATCTATCTTAGTGAGAGTGATTCTCCAAAGTTCTTCAGTGATTCAAGAATCCATGAGTTTAATCAAAGGTCCTTTATCCCTTTGTGTGTTTTAACTCTTAGGCTTATCTTCCATTCTTGGAAGTGTGATGTCTATCAATTTCCTTTCCATCTTCTTTTATGTTTCTATTTTCTCGTTTTAAACAATTTCTCAAATTTCTTGCTTGTTAGCGTGGCAACAATGATAGATCAGTCAAACGAATCGAACCCTGTGGATTCACATCATTTGGTATTCAGATCCTGGCTATCTAGATTTGGAACAGGAAAGGAAGTTTATTATACAAAGTGTTTAACCGAAGGCCATCCATGTTTAGTTGCATTCGATTACGGAAGCAAAAACAATGTCGTGAGCCAAAGATTGGTGGAGAAACAACAGTTACCTGCAACCTTTCATCTGGATCAAGCATGGATCAAATTCAGTACATGGCAATGTGCGAAGGAAGTATTATGTGATATTGCTCCCATGGACTCTTGTCATCTTCTTTTGGGATGGGCATGGCTTCGTTTTAAAACGCTCCATCTTGATGAACGTTCCCTTTATTTAAGGCATGAGGGACATCAAAAGAAGTAGAAATTTATGACACCAAGACAAGTCAGTAAGGATCAACGTTGGCTGAAGGAGAAAACAAAAAAAGAAAGAATAGAAAGAAGTAATATAAACTGTAGAAGGAAGGGAAAATAAAGAAAAAGAAATGGAACTAGAGAAAGTTTATTCGTCAATGTTTTTTCTTCTACAGTTTGTGATGTCATTTTACAGGAACAAAAGGATAAGCATGTGAATGAAACACACCAACTTCCATGTTTAAAAAGGAAGCTTGTTCATAGTGCTTTATCATGCATTTGGTCCGTCGATAAGAAGCAAATTCGTCAAACACAATGCATGGAATTATTTATCGTTACATATCAAGGTGGGGTACTGTTGCCAAGAAATGTTATCGACGGATTGCAACCGTTGGAAAGTAACAAATATCAAGTTGAATTTGATCCTGGAAGAAGAGAATTAGTTTCAACTTGTGAAAAAATAAAAGTCCTTCACAAGATCATAATAAACTTACATTAAAACTAGTGTCTTAAGATTCGGGACAAATCTTCTCGAAGAAGGAGGGTATGATGTGAATTGCATATGGGTCAAATGGAGGATGACTAATGCGCCGTGTTGACGCAGTTTCTTTTATTTAAATAAGGGCCCAATGCTTTGTAAATTCGGCTTACCAAATTGTGTTTGTGTTTAACCAATTAATGGGCTTTAGTTTTGCTTTATCTTCAAGTTGAAATAAGGGTCCATATGCCAACTTAAGAACCAACCTTTGGAAGATCAAGATGACCTTTGCTCAAAGTTTGTGGATGACTTTTGGTAGCCTTAAATTCAGTTACTATCAACCATTAAGTAGCGGATCGTTATTAGCTTGAGTGGATCATTAATTAATAGCTTTAAGCGGGATGATATTGAAATTTATGTGTCTTTTGTAATTCTGATGGTTAAAGCTGCTATATAAGTTGAAACATTTTCATCAATGAAGGCAAGTTGAGTTTTACTCAGAAAATAAACGAGTTTTATCTCATCTATCTTAGTGAGAGTGATTCTCCAAAGTTCTTCAGTGATTCAAGAATCCATGAGTTTAATCAAAGGTCCTTTATCCCTTTGTGTGTTCCAACCCTTAGGCTTATCTTCCATTCTTGGAAGTGTGATGTCTATCAATTTCCTTTCCATCTTCTTTTATGTTTCTATTTTCTCGTTTTAAACAATTTCACAAATTTCTTGCTTGTTAGCGTGCCAACAATGATAGATCAGTCAAACGAATCGAACCCTGTGGATTCACATCATTTGGTATTCAGATCCTGGCTATCTAGATTTGGAACAGGAAAGGAAATTTATTATACAAAGTGTTTAACCGATGGCCATCCATGTTTAGTTGCATTCTATTAAGGAAGTTAAAACAATGTTGTGAGCCAAAGATTGGCAAAGAAACTCCAGTTACCAGCAACCTTTCATCTGGATCAAGCATGGATCAAATTCAGTACATGGCAATGTGTGAAAGAAGTATTATGTGATATTGCTCCCATGGACTCTCGTCATCTTCTTTTGGGATGGGCATGGCTTCGTTTTAAAACACTCCATCTTGATCAACGTTCCCTTCATTTAAGGCATCAGGGACATCAAAAGAGGTGGAAATTTATGACACCAAGACAAGTCAGTAAGGATCAACGTAGGCTGAAGGAGAAAACAGAAAAAGAAAGAATAGAAAGAAGTAATATAAACTGCAGAAGGAAGGGAAAATAAAGAAAAAGAAATGGAACTAGAGAAAGTTTATTCGTCAATGTTTTTTCTTCCACAGTTTGTGATGTCATTTTACAGGAACAAAAGGATAAGCATGTGAATGAAACACACCAACTTCCATGTTTAAAAAGGAAGCTTGTTCATAGTTCTTTATCATGCATTTGGTCCGTCGATCAGAAGCAAATTCGTCAAACACAACGCATGGAATTATTTATTGTTACATATCAAGATGGGGTACTGTTGCCAAGAAATGTTATCGACGGATTGCAACCATTGGAAAGTAACAAATATCAAGTTGAATTTGATCCTGGAAGAAGAGAATTAGTTTCAACTTGCGAAAAAATAAAAGTCCTTCACAAGATCATAATAAACTTACATTAAAACTAGTGTCTTAAGATTCGGGACAAATCTTCTCGAAGAAGGAGGCTATGGTGTGAATTGCATATGGGTCAAATGGAGGATGACTAATGCGCCGTGTTGATGCAGTTTCTTTTATTTAAATAAGGGCCCAATGCTTTGTAAAATTGGCTGACCAAATTGTGTTTGTGCTTAACCAATTAATGGGCTTTAGTTTTGCTTTATCTTCAAGTTGAAATAAGGGTCCATATGCCAACTTAAGAACCAACCTTTGGAAGATCAAGAGGACCTTTGCTCAAAGTTTGTGGATGACTTTTCGTAGCCTTAAATTAAGTTACAATCAACCATTAGTAGCGGATCGTTATTAGCTTGAGTGGATCATTAATTAATAGCTTTAAGATGGATGATATTGAAATTTATGTGTCTTTTGTAATTCTGATGGTTAAAGCTCCTATATAAGTTGAACCATTTTCATCAATGAAGGGAAGCTGAGTTTTATTCAGAAAATAAACGAGTTTTATCTCATCTATCTTAGTGAGAGTGATTCTCCTAAGTTCTTCAGTGATTCAAGAATCCATGAGTTTAATTAAAGGTCCTTTATCCCTTTGTGTGTTTCAACTCTTAGGCTTATCTTCCATTCTTGGAAGTGTGATGTCTATCACTTTTCCGTTCCATCTTCTTTTATGTTTCCATTTTCTCGTTTTAAATAATTTCTCAAATTTCTTGCTTGTTAGCATTCCAACAATGATAGATCAGTCAAACGAATCGAACGTTGTGGATTCACATCATTTGGTATTCAGAGCCTGGCCATCTAGATTTGGAATAGAAAAGGAAGTTTATTATACAAAGTGTTTAACCGAAGGCCATCCATGTTTAGTTGCATTCGATTACGGAAGTGAAAACAATGTTGTGAACCAAAGTTTGGTGGAGAAACTCCAGTTACCAGCAACCTTTCATCTGGATCAAGCATGGATCAAATTCAGTACATGGCAATGTGTGAAAGAAGTATTATGTGATGTTGCTCCCATGGACTCTTGTCATCTTCTTTTGGGATGGGCATGGCTTCGTTTTAAAACACTCCATCTTGATCAACGTTCCCTTCATTTAAGGCATCAGGGACATCAAAAGAGGTGGAAATTTATGACACCAAGACAAGTCAGTAAGGATAAACGTAGGCTGAAGGAGAAAACAGAAAAAGAAAGAATAGAAAGAAGTAATATAAACTGCAGAAGGAAGGGAAAATAAAGAAAAAGAAATGGAACTAGAGAAAGTTTATTCGTCAATGTTTTTTCTTCCACAGTTTGTGATGTCATTTTACAGGAACAAAAGGATAAGCATGTGAATGAAACACACCAACTTCCATGTTTAAAAAGGAAGCTTGTTCATAGTTCTTTATCATGCATTTGGTCCGTCGATAAGAAGCAAATTCGTCAAACACAACGCATGGAATTATTTATTGTTACATATCAAGATGGGGTACTGTTGCCAAGAAATGTTATCGACGGATTGCAACCATTGGAAAGTAACAAATATCAAGTTGAATTTGATCCTGGAAGAAGAGAATTAGTATCAACTTGCGAAAAAATAAAAGTCCTTCACAAGATCATAATAAACTTACATTAAAACTAGTGTCTTAAGATTCGGGACAAATCTTCTCGAAGAAGGAGGCTATGGTGTGAATTGCATATGGGTCAAATGGAGGATGACTAATGCGCCGTGTTGATGCAGTTTCTTTTATTTAAATAAGGGCCCAATGCTTTGTAAAATTGGCTAACCAAATTGTGTTTGTGCTTAACCAATTAATGGGCTTTAGTTTTGCTTTATCTTCAAGTTGAAATAAGGGTCCATATGCCAACTTAAGAACCAACCTTTGGAAGATCAAGAGGACCTTTGCTCAAAGTTTGTGGATGACTTTTGGTAGCCTTAAATTAAGTTACAATCAACCATTAGTAGCGGATCGTTATTAGCTTGAGTGGATCATTAATTAATAGCTTTAAGATGGATGATATTGAAATTTATGTGTCTTTTGTAATTCTGATGGTTAAAGCTCCTATATAAGTTGAACCATTTTCATCAATGAAGGGAAGCTGAGTTTTATTCAGAAAATAAACGAGTTTTATCTCATCTATCTTAGTGAGAGTGATTCTCCTAAGTTCTTCAGTGATTCAAGAATCCATGAGTTTAATTAAAGGTCCTTTATCCCTTTGTGTGTTTCAACTCTTAGGCTTATCTTCCATTCTTGGAAGTGTGATGTCTATCACTTTTCCGTTCCATCTTCTTTTATGTTTCCATTTTCTCGTTTTAAATAATTTCTCAAATTTCTTGCTTGTTAGCATTCCAACAATGATAGATCAGTCAAACGAATCGAACGTTGTGGATTCACATCATTTGGTATTCAGAGCCTGGCCATCTAGATTTGGAATAGAAAAGGAAGTTTATTATACAAAGTGTTTAACCGAAGGCCATCCATGTTTAGTTGCATTCGATTACGGAAGTGAAAACAATGTTGTGAACCAAAGTTTGGTGGAGAAACTCCAGTTACCAGCAACCTTTCATCTGGATCAAGCATGGATCAAATTCAGTACATGGCAATGTGTGAAAGAAGTATTATGTGATGTTGCTCCCATGGACTCTTGTCATCTTCTTTTGGGATGGGCATGGCTTCGTTTTAAAACACTCCATCTTGATCAACGTTCCCTTCATTTAAGGCATCAGGGACATCAAAAGAGGTGGAAATTTATGACACCAAGACAAGTCAGTAAGGATCAACGTAGGCTGAAGGAGAAAACAGAAAAAGAAAGAATAGAAAGAAGTAATATAAACTGCAGAAGGAAGGGAAAATAAAGAAAAAGAAATGGAACTAGAGAAAGTTTATTCGTCAATGTTTTTTCTTCCACAGTTTGTGATGTCATTTTACAGGAACAAAAGGATAAGCATGTGAATGAAACACACCAACTTCCATGTTTAAAAAGGAAGCTTGTTCATAGTGCTTTATCATGCATTTGGTCCGTTCGATAAGAAGCAAATTCGTCAAACACAACGCATGGAATTATTTATTGTTACATATCAAGGTGGGGTACTGTTGCCAAGAAATGTTATCGACGGATTGCAACCATTGGAAAGTAACAAATATCAAGTTGAATTTGATCCTGGAAGAAGAGAATTAGTATCAACTTGCGAAAAAATAAAAGTCCTTCACAAGATCATAATAAACTTACATTAAAACTAGTGTCTTAAGATTCGGGACAAATCTTCTCGAAGAAGGAGGCTATGGTGTGAATTGCATATGGGTCAAATGGAGGATGACTAATGCGCCGTGTTGATGCAGTTTCTTTTATTTAAATAAGGGCCCAATGCTTTGTAAAATTGGCTGACCAAATTGTGTTTGTGCTTAACCAATTAATGGGCTTTAGTTTTGCTTTATCTTCAAGTTGAAATAAGGGTCCATATGCCAACTTAAGAACCAACCTTTGGAAGATCAAGAGGACCTTTGCTCAAAGTTTGTGGATGACTTTTGGTAGCCTTAAATTAAGTTACAATCAACCATTAGTAGCGGATCGTTATTAGCTTGAGTGGATCATTAATTAATAGCTTTAAGATGGATGATATTGAAATTTATGTGTCTTTTGTAATTCTGATGGTTAAAGCTCCTATATAAGTTGAACCATTTTCATCAATGAAGGGAAGCTGAGTTTTATTCAGAAAATAAACGAGTTTTATCTCATCTATCTTAGTGAGAGTGATTCTCCTAAGTTCTTCAGTGATTCAAGAATCCATGAGTTTAATTAAAGGTCCTTTATCCCTTTGTGTGTTTCAACTCTTAGGCTTATCTTCCATTCTTGGAAGTGTGATGTCTATCACTTTTCCGTTCCATCTTCTTTTATGTTTCCATTTTCTCGTTTTAAATAATTTCTCAAATTTCTTGCTTGTTAGCATTCCAACAATGATAGATCAGTCAAACGAATCGAACGTTGTGGATTCACATCATTTGGTATTCAGAGCCTGGCCATCTAGATTTGGAATAGAAAAGGAAGTTTATTATACAAAGTGTTTAACCGAAGGCCATCCATGTTTAGTTGCATTCGATTACGGAAGTGAAAACAATGTTGTGAACCAAAGTTTGGTGGAGAAACTCCAGTTACCAGCAACCTTTCATCTGGATCAAGCATGGATCAAATTCAGTACATGGCAATGTGTGAAAGAAGTATTATGTGATGTTGCTCCCATGGACTCTTGTCATCTTCTTTTGGGATGGGCATGGCTTCGTTTTAAAACACTCCATCTTGATCAACGTTCCCTTCATTTAAGGCATCAGGGACATCAAAAGAGGTGGAAATTTATGACACCAAGACAAGTCAGTAAGGATCAACGTAGGCTGAAGGAGAAAACAGAAAAAGAAAGAATAGAAAGAAGTAATATAAACTGCAGAAGGAAGGGAAAATAAAGAAAAAGAAATGGAACTAGAGAAAGTTTATTCGTCAATGTTTTTTCTTCCACAGTTTGTGATGTCATTTTACAGGAACAAAAGGATAAGCATGTGAATGAAACACACCAACTTCCATGTTTAAAAAGGAAGCTTGTTCATAGTGCTTTATCATGCATTTGGTCCGTTCGATAAGAAGCAAATTCGTCAAACACAACGCATGGAATTATTTATTGTTACATATCAAGGTGGGGTACTGTTGCCAAGAAATGTTATCGACGGATTGCAACCATTGGAAAGTAACAAATATCAAGTTGAATTTGATCCTGGAAGAAGAGAATTAGTTTCAACTTGCGAAAAAATAAAAGTCCTTCACAAGATCATAATAAACTTACATTAAAACTAGTGTCTTAAGATTCGGGACAAATCTTCTCGAAGAAGGAGGCTATGGTGTGAATTGCATATGGGTCAAATGGAGGATGACTAATGCGCCGTGTTGATGCAGTTTCTTTTATTTAAATAAGGGCCCAATGCTTTGTAAATTCGGCTGACCAAATTGTGTTTGTGTTTAACCAATTAATGGGCTTTAGTTTTGCTTTATCTTCAAGTTGAAATAAGGGTCCATAAGCCAACTTAAGAACCAACCTTTGGAAGATCAAGAGGACCTTTGCACAAAGTTTGTGGATGACTTTTGGTAGCCTTAAATTCAGTTACAATCAACCATTAAGTAGCGGATTGTTATTAGCTTGAGTGGATCATTAATTAATAGCTTTAAGCGGGATGATATTGAAATTTATGTGTCTTTTGTAATTCTGATGGTTAAAGCTCCTATATAAGTTGAACCATTTTCATCAATGAAGGCAAGTTGAGTTTTATTCAGAAAATAAACGAGTTTTATCTCATCTATCTTAGTGAGAGTGATTCTCCAAAGTTCTTCAGTGATTCAAGAATCCATGAGTTTAATCAAAGGTCCTTTATCTCTTTGAGTGTTTCAACTCTTAGGCTTGTCTTCCATTCTTGGAAGTGTGATGTCTATCAATTTCCGTTCCATCTTCTTTTATGTTTCCATTTTCTCGTTTTAAATAATTTCTCAAAATTTCTTTTCTTGTTAGCATTCCAACAATGATAGATCAGTCAAACAAATCGAACGTTGTGGATTCACATCATTTGGTATTCACAGCCTGGCCATCTAGACCTGGAATAGGAAAGGAAGTTTATTATACAAAGTGTTTATCCGAAGGCCATCCATGTTTAGTTGCATTCGATTAAGGAAGCGAAAACAATGTTGTGAGCCAAAGATTGGTGGAGAAACTCCAGTTACCAGCAACCTTTCATCTGGATCAAGCATGGATCAAATTCAGTACATGGCAATGTGTGAAAGAAGTATTATGTGATATTGCTCCCATGGACTCTCGTCATCTTCTTTTGGGATGGGCATGGCTTCATTTTAAAACACTCCATCTTGATGAACGTTCCCTTTATTTGAGGCATGAGGGACATCAAAGGAAGTAGAAGTTTATGACACCAAGACAAGTCAGTAAGGATCAACGTAGGCTGAAGGAGAAAACAGAAAAAGAAAGAATAGAAAAAGAAGTAATAGAAACTGCAGAAGGAAGGGAAAATAAAGAAAAAGAAATGGAACTAGAGAAAGTTTATTCGTCAATGTATTTTCTTCTACAGTTTGTGATGTCATTTTACAGGAACAAAAGGATAAGCATATGAAGGAAATACACGAACTTGCATGTTTGAAAAGGAAGCTTGTTCGTAGTGCTTTATCATGCATTTGGTCCGTCGATAAGCAGAAAATTCGTCGAACACAACGCATGGAATTATTTATTGTTACATATCAAGGTGGGGTACTGTTGCCAAGAAATGTTATCGACGGATTGCAACCATTGGAAAGCAACAAATATCAAGTTGAATTTGATCCTGGAAGAAGAGAATTAGTTTCAACTTGCGAAAAAAGAAAAGTCCTTCACAAGATCATAATAAACTTACATTAAAACTAGTGTCTTAAGATTCGGGACAAATCTTCTCGAAGAAGGAGGCTATGGTGTGAATTGCATATGGGTCAAATGGAGGATGACTAATGCGCCGTGTTGATGCAGTTTCTTTTATTTAAATAAGGGCCCAATGCTTTGTAAATTCGGCTGACCAAATTGTGTTTGTGTTTAACCAATTAATGGGCTTTAGTTTTGCTTTATCTTCAAGTTGAAATAAGGGTCCATAAGCCAACTTAAGAACCAACCTTTGGAAGATCAAGAGGACCTTTGCACAAAGTTTGTGGATGACTTTTGGTAGCCTTAAATTCAGTTACAATCAACCATTAAGTAGCGGATTGTTATTAGCTTCAGTGGATCATTAATTAATAGCTTTAAGCGGGATGATATTGAAATTTATGTGTCTTTTGTAATTCTGATGGTTAAAGCTCCTATATAAGTTGAACCATTTTCATCAATGAAGGCAAGTTGAGTTTTATTCAGAAAATAAACGAGTTTTATCTCATCTATCTTAGTGAGAGTGATTCTCCAAAATTCTTCAGTGATTCAAGAATCCATGAGTTTAATCAAAGGTCCTTTATCTCTTTGTGTGTTTCAACTCTTAGGCTTGTCTTCCATTCTTGGAAGTGTGATGTCTATCAATTTCCGTTCCATCTTCTTTTATGTTTCCATTTTCTCGTTTTAAATAGTTTCTCAAAATTTCTTGCTTGTTAGCATTCCAACAATGATAGATCAGTCAAACAAATCGAACGTTGTGGATTCACATCATTTGGTATTCAGAGTCCGGCCATCCAGATTTGGAACAGGAAAGGAAGTTTATTATACAAAGTGTTTAACCGAAGGCCATCCATGTTTAGTTGCATTCGATTACGGAAGCAAAAACAATGTCGTGAGCCAAAGATTGGTGGAGAAACAACAGTTACCAGCAACCTTTCATCTGGATCAAGCATGGATCAAATTCAGTACATGGCAATGTGCGAAGGAAGTATTATGTGATATTGCTCCCATGGACTCTTGTCATCTTCTTTTGGGATGGGCATAGCTTCGTTTTAAAACGCTCCATCTTGATGAACGTTCCCTTTATTTGAGGCATGAGGGACATCAAAGGAAGTAGAAGTTTATGACACCAAGACAAGTCAGTAAGGATCAACGTAGGCTGAAGGAGAAAACAGAAAAAGAAAGAATAGAAAAAGAAGTAATAGAAACTGCAGAAGGAAGGGAAAATAAAGAAAAAGAAATGGAACTAGAGAAAGTTTATTCGTCAATGTATTTTCTTCTACAGTTTGTGATGTCATTTTACAGGAACAAAAGGATAAGCATATGAAGGAAATACACGAACTTGCATGTTTGAAAAGGAAGCTTGTTCGTAGTGCTTTATCATGCATTTGGTCCGTCGATAAGCAGAAAATTCGTCGAACACAACGCATGGAATTATTTATTGTTACATATCAAGGTGGGGTACTGTTGCCAAGAAATGTTATCGACGGATGGCAACCATTGGAAAGCAACAAATATCAAGTTGAATTTGATCCTGGAAGAAGAGAATTAGTTTCAACTTGCGAAAAAAGAAAAGTCCTTCACAAGATCATAATAAACTTACATTAAAACTAGTGTCTTAAGATTCGGGACAAATCTTCTCGAAGAAGGAGGCTATGGTGTGAATTGCATATGGGTCAAATGGAGGATGACTAATGCGCCGTGTTGATGCAGTTTCTTTTATTTAAATAAGGGCCCAATGCTTTGTAAATTCGGCTGACCAAATTGTGTTTGTGTTTAACCAATTAATGGGCTTTAGTTTTGCTTTATCTTCAAGTTGAAATAAGGGTCCATAAGCCAACTTAAGAACCAACCTTTGGAAGATCAAGAGGACCTTTGCACAAAGTTTGTGGATGACTTTTGGTAGCCTTAAATTCAGTTACAATCAACCATTAAGTAGCGGATTGTTATTAGCTTCAGTGGATCATTAATTAATAGCTTTAAGCGGGATGATATTGAAATTTATGTGTCTTTTGTAATTCTGATGGTTAAAGCTCCTATATAAGTTGAACCATTTTCATCAATGAAGGCAAGTTGAGTTTTATTCAGAAAATAAACGAGTTTTATCTCATCTATCTTAGTGAGAGTGATTCTCCAAAATTCTTCAGTGATTCAAGAATCCATGAGTTTAATCAAAGGTCCTTTATCTCTTTGTGTGTTTCAACTCTTAGGCTTGTCTTCCATTCTTGGAAGTGTGATGTCTATCAATTTCCGTTCCATCTTCTTTTATGTTTCCATTTTCTCGTTTTAAATAGTTTCTCAAAATTTCTTGCTTGTTAGCATTCCAACAATGATAGATCAGTCAAACAAATCGACCGTTGTGGATTCACATCATTTGGTATTCAGAGTCCGGCCATCCAGATTTGGAACAGGAAAGGAAGTTTATTATACAAAGTGTTTAACCGAAGGCCATCCATGTTTAGTTGCATTCGATTACGGAAGCAAAAACAATGTCGTGAGCCAAAGATTGGTGGAGAAACAACAGTTACCAGCAACCTTTCATCTGGATCAAGCATGGATCAAATTCAGTACATGGCAATGTGCGAAGGAAGTATTATGTGATATTGCTCCCATGGACTCTTGTCATCTTCTTTTGGGATGGGCATAGCTTCGTTTTAAAACGCTCCATCTTGATGAACGTTCCCTTTATTTGAGGCATGAGGGACATCAAAGGAAGTAGAAGTTTATGACACCAAGACAAGTCAGTAAGGATCAACGTAGGCTGAAGGAGAAAACAGAAAAAGAAAGAATAGAAAAAGAAGTAATAGAAACTGCAGAAGGAAGGGAAAATAAAGAAAAAGAAATGGAACTAGAGAAAGTTTATTCGTCAATGTATTTTCTTCTACAGTTTGTGATGTCATTTTACAGGAACAAAAGGATAAGCATATGAAGGAAATACACGAACTTGCATGTTTGAAAAGGAAGCTTGTTCGTAGTGCTTTATCATGCATTTGGTCCGTCGATAAGCAGAAAATTCGTCGAACACAACGCATGGAATTATTTATTGTTACATATCAAGGTGGGGTACTGTTGCCAAGAAATGTTATCGACGGATTGCAACCATTGGAAAGCAACAAATATCAAGTTGAATTTGATCCTGGAAGAAGAGAATTAGTTTCAACTTGCGAAAAAAGAAAAGTCCTTCACAAGATCATAATAAACTTACATTAAAACTAGTGTCTTAAGATTCGGGACAAATCTTCTCGAAGAAGGAGGCTATGGTGTGAATTGCATATGGGTCAAATGGAGGATGACTAATGCGCCGTGTTGATGCAGTTTCTTTTATTTAAATAAGGGCCCAATGCTTTGTAAATTCGGCTGACCAAATTGTGTTTGTGTTTAACCAATTAATGGGCTTTAGTTTTGCTTTATCTTCAAGTTGAAATAAGGGTCCATAAGCCAACTTAAGAACCAACCTTTGGAAGATCAAGAGGACCTTTGCACAAAGTTTGTGGATGACTTTTGGTAGCCTTAAATTCAGTTACAATAAACCATTAAGTAGCGGATTGTTATTAGCTTCAGTGGATCATTAATTAATAGCTTTAAGCGGGATGATATTGAAATTTATGTGTCTTTTGTAATTCTGATGGTTAAAGCTCCTATATAAGTTGAACCATTTTCATCAATGAAGGCAAGTTGAGTTTTATTCAGAAAATAAACGAGTTTTATCTCATCTATCTTAGTGAGAGTGATTCTCCAAAATTCTTCAGTGATTCAAGAATCCATGAGTTTAATCAAAGGTCCTTTATCTCTTTGTGTGTTTCAACTCTTAGGCTTGTCTTCCATTCTTGGAAGTGTGATGTCTATCAATTTCCGTTCCATCTTCTTTTATGTTTCCATTTTCTCGTTTTAAATAGTTTCTCAAAATTTCTTGCTTGTTAGCATTCCAACAATGATAGATCAGTCAAACAAATCGAACGTTGTGGATTCACATCATTTGGTATTCAGAGTCCGGCCATCCAGATTTGGAACAGGAAAGGAAGTTTATTATACAAAGTGTTTAACCGAAGGCCATCCATGTTTAGTTGCATTCGATTACGGAAGCAAAAACAATGTCGTGAGCCAAAGATTGGTGGAGAAACAACAGTTACCAGCAACCTTTCATCTGGATCAAGCATGGATCAAATTCAGTACATGGCAATGTGCGAAGGAAGTATTATGTGATATTGCTCCCATGGACTCTTGTCATCTTCTTTTGGGATGGGCATAGCTTCGTTTTAAAACGCTCCATCTTGATGAACGTTCCCTTTATTTGAGGCATGAGGGACATCAAAGGAAGTAGAAGTTTATGACACCAAGACAAGTCAGTAAGGATCAACGTAGGCTGAAGGAGAAAACAGAAAAAGAAAGAATAGAAAAAGAAGTAATAGAAACTGCAGAAGGAAGGGAAAATAAAGAAAAAGAAATGGAACTAGAGAAAGTTTATTCGTCAATGTATTTTCTTCTACAGTTTGTGATGTCATTTTACAGGAACAAAAGGATAAGCATATGAAGGAAATACACGAACTTGCATGTTTGAAAAGGAAGCTTGTTCGTAGTGCTTTATCATGCATTTGGTCCGTCGATAAGCAGAAAATTCGTCGAACACAACGCATGGAATTATTTATTGTTACATATCAAGGTGGGGTACTGTTGCCAAGAAATGTTATCGACGGATTGCAACCATTGGAAAGCAACAAATATCAAGTTGAATTTGATCCTGGAAGAAGAGAATTAGTTTCAACTTGCGAAAAAAGAAAAGTCCTTCACAAGATCATAATAAACTTACATTAAAACTAGTGTCTTAAGATTCGGGACAAATCTTCTCGAAGAAGGAGGGTATGATGTGAATTGCATATGGGTCAAATGGAGGATGGCTAATGCGCCGTGTTGACGCAGTTTCTTTTATTTAAATAAGGGCCCAATGCTTTGTAAATTCGGCTTACCAAATTGTGTTTGTGTTTAACCAATTAATGGGTTTAGTTTTGCTTTATCTTCAAGTTGAAATAAGGGTCCATATGCCAACTTAAGAACCAACCTTTGGAAGATCAACAGGACCTTTGCTCAAAGTTTGTGGATGACTTTTGGTAGCCTTAAATTCAGTTACAATCAACCATTAAGTAGCGGATCGTTATTAGCTTGAGTGGATCATTAATTAATAGCTTTAAGCGGGATGATATTGAAATTTATGTGTCTTTTGTAATTCTGATGGTTAAAGCTCCTATATAAGTTGAACCATTTTCATCAATGAAGGCAAGTTGAGTTTATTCAGAAAATAAACGAGTTTTATCTCATCTATGTTAGTGAAAGTGATTCTCCTAAGTTCTTCAGTGATTCAAGAATCCATGAGTTTAATCAAAGGTCCTTTATCCCTTTGTGTGTTTCAACTCTTAGGCTTCTCTTCCATTCTTGGAAGTGTGATGTCTATCAATTTCCGTTCCATCTTCTTTTATGTTTCCATTTTCTCGTTTTAAATAATTTCTCAAAATTTCTTGCTTGTTAGCATTCCAACAATGATAGACCAGTCAAACGAATCGAACCCTGTGGATTCACATCATTTGGTATTCAGAACCTGGCTATCTAGATTTGGAATAGGAAAGGAAGTTTATTATACAAAGTGTTTAACCGAAGGCCATCCATGTTTAGTTGCATTCGATTACGGAAGCGAAAACAATGTTGTGAGCCAAAGATTGGTGGAGAAACAACAGTTACCATCAACCTTTCATCTGGATCAAGCATGGATCAAATTCAGTACATGGCAATGTGCGAAGGAAGTATTATGTGATATTGCTCCCATGGACTCTTGTCATCTTCTTTTAGGATGGGCATGGCTTCGTTTTAAAACACTCCATCTTCATGAACGTTCCCTTTATTTGAGGCATGAGGGACATCAAAAGAAGTAGAAATTTATGACACCAAGACAAGTCAGTAAGGATCAACGTAGGCTGAAGGAGAAAACAGAAAAAGAAAGAATAGAAAGAAGTAATATAAACTGCAGAAGGAAGGGAAAATAAAGAAAAAGAAATGGAAC
This sequence comes from Vigna unguiculata, assembly GCF_037176805.1. Taxonomy (NCBI): domain Eukaryota; kingdom Viridiplantae; phylum Streptophyta; class Magnoliopsida; order Fabales; family Fabaceae; genus Vigna; species Vigna unguiculata. Next base: position 23,074,341 of record NC_140802.1, read on the forward strand.
TGGAGAAAGTTTATTCGTCAATGTTTTTTCTTCTACAGTTGGTGATGTCATTTTACAGGAACAAAAGGATAAGCATGTGAATGAAACACACCAACTTCCATGTTTAAAAAGGAAGCTTGTTCATAGTGCTTTATTATGCATTTGGTCCGTCGATAAAAAGCAAATTCGTCAAACACAATGCATGGAATTATTTATTGTTACATATCAAGGTGGGTACTGTTGCCAAGAAATGTTATCGACGGATTGCAACCGTTGGAAAGAATCAAATATCAAGTTGAATTTGATCCTGGAAGAAGAGAATTAGTTTCAACTTGTGAAAAAATAAAATTCCTTCACAAGATCATAATAAACTTACATTAAAACTAGTGTCTTAAGATTCGGGACAAATCTTCTCGAAGAAGGAGGGTATGATGTGAATTGCATATGGGTCAAATGGAGGATGACTAATGCGCCGTGTTGACGCAGTTTCTTTTATTTAAATAAGGGCCCAATGCTTTGTAAATTCGGCTTACCAAATTGTGTTTGTGTTTAACCAATTAATGGGCTTTAGTTTTGCTTGATCTTCAAGTTGAAATAAGGGTCCATATGCCAACTTAAGAACCAACCTTTGGAAGATCAAGAGGACCTTTGCTCAAAGTTTGTGGATGACTTTTCGTAGCCTTAAATTCAGTTACAATCAACCATTAAGTAGCGGATCGTTATTAGCTTGAGTGGATCATTAATTAATAGCTTTAAGCGGGATGATATTGAAATTTATGTGTCTTTTGTAATTCTGATGGTTAAAGCTCCTATATAAGTTGAACCATTTTCATCAATGAAGGCAAGTTGAGTTTATTCAGAAAATAAACGAGTTTTATCTCATCTATGTTAGTGAAAGTGATTCTCCTAAGTTCTTCAGTGATTCAAGAATCCATGAGTTTAATCAAAGGTCCTTTATCCCTTTGTGTGTTTCAACTCTTAGGCTTCTCTTCCATTCTTGGAAGTGTGATGTCTATCAATTTCCGTTCCATCTTCTTTTATGTTTCCATGTTCTCGTTTTAAATAATTTCTCAAAATTTCTTGCTTGTTAGCATTCCAACAATGATAGACCAGTCAAACGAATCGAACCCTGTGGATTCACATCATTTGGTATTCAGAACCTGGCTATCTAGATTTTGAATAGGAAAGGAAGTTTATTATACAAAGTGTTTAACCGAAGGCCATCCATGTTTAGTTGCATTCGATTACGGAAGCAAAAACAATGTTGTGAGCCAAAGATTGGTGGAGAAACAACATTTACCAACAACCTTTCATCTGGATCAAGCATGGATCAAATTCAGTACATGGCAATGTGCGAAGGAAGTATTATGTGATATTGCTCCCATGGACTCTTGTCATCTTCTTTTAGGATGGGCATGGCTTCATTTTAAAACACTCCATCTTAATGAACGTTCCCTTTATTTGAGGCATGAGGGACATCAAAAGAAGTAGAAATTTATGACACCAAGACAAGTCAGTAAGGATCAACGTAGGCTGAAGGAGAAAACAGAAAAAGAAAGAATAGAAAGAAGTAATATAAACTGCAGAAGCAAGGGAAAATAAAGAAAAAGAAATGGAACTAGAGAAAGTTTATTCGTCAATATTTTTTGTTCTACAGTTGGTGATGTCATTTTACAGGAACAAAAGGATAAGCATGTGAATGAAACACACCAACTTCCATGTTTAAAAAGGAAGCTTGTTCATAGTGCTTTATCATGCATTTGGTCCGTTCGATAAGAAGCAAATTCGTCAAACACAACGCATGGAATTATTTATTGTTACATATCAAGGTGGGGTACTGTTGCCAAGAAATGTTATCGACGGATTGCAACCATTGGAAAGTAACAAATATCAAGTTGAATTTGATCCTGGAAGAAGAGAATTAGTTTCAACTTGCGAAAAAATAAAAGTCCTTCACAAGATCATAATAAACTTACATTAAAACTAGTGTCTTAAGATTCGGGACAAATCTTCTCGAAGAAGGAGGCTATGGTGTGAATTGCATATGGGTCAAATGGAGGATGACTAATGCGCCGTGTTGATGCAGTTTCTTTTATTTAAATAAGGGCCCAATGCTTTGTAAATTCGGCTGACCAAATTGTGTTTGTGTTTAACCAATTAATGGGCTTTAGTTTTGCTTTATCTTCAAGTTGAAATAAGGGTCCATAAGCCAACTTAAGAACCAACCTTTGGAAGATCAAGAGGACCTTTGCACAAAGTTTGTGGATGACTTTTGGTAGCCTTAAATTCAGTTACAATCAACCATTAAGTAGCGGATCGTTATTAGCTTGAGTGGATCATTAATTAATAGCTTTAAGCGGGATGATATTGAAATTTATGTGTCTTTTGTAATTCTGATGGTTAAAGATCCTATATAAGTTGAACCATTTTCATCAATGAAGGCAAGTTGAGTTTTATTCAGAAAATAAACGAGTTTTATCTCATCTTTCTTAGTGAGAGTGATTCTCCTAAGTTCTTCAGTGATTCATGAATCCATGAGTTTAATCAAAGGTCCTTTATCCCTTTGTGTGTTTCAACTCTTAGGCTTGTCTTGCATTCTTGGAAGTGTGATGTCTATCAATTTCCGTTCCATCTTCTTTTATGTTTCCATTTTCTCGTTTTAAATAATTTCTCAAAATTTCTTGCTTGTTAGCATTCCAACAATGATAGATCAGTCAAACGAATCGAACCCTGTGGATTCACATATTTGGTATTTAGAGCCTGGCTATCTAGATTTGGAATAGGAAAGGAAGTTTATTATACAAAGTGTTTAACCGAAGGCCATCCATGTTTGGTTGCATTCGATTACGGAAGCAAAAACAATGTTGTGAGCCAAAGATTGGTGGAGAAACAACAGTTACCAACAACCTTTCATCTGGATCAAGCATGGATCAAATTCAGTACACGGCAATGTGCGAAGGAAGTATTATGTGATATTGCTCCCATGGACTCTTGTCATCTTCTTTTGGGATGGGCATGGCTTCGTTTTAAAACACTCCATCTTAATGAACGTTCCCTTTATTTGAGGCATGAGGGACATCAAAAGAAGTAGAAATTTATGACACCAAGACAAGTCAGTAAGGATCAACGTAGGCTGAAGGAGAAAATAGAAAAAGAAAGAATAGAAAGAAGTAATATAAACTGCAGAAGGAAGGGAAAATAAAGAAAAAGAAATGGAACTAGAGAAAGTTTATTCGTCAATGTTTTTTCTTCTACAGTTGGTGATGTCATTTTACAGGAACAAAAGGATAAGCATGTGAATGAAACACACCAACTTCCATGTTTAAAAAGGAAGCTTGTTCATAGTGCTTTATTATGCATTTGGTCCGTCGATAAGAAGCAAATTCGTCAAACACAATGCATGGAATTATTTATTGTTACATATCAAGGTGGGGTACTCTTGCCACGATATGTTATCGACGGATTGCAACCATTGGAAAGTAACAAATATCAAGTTGAATTTGATTCTGGTAGAAGAGAATTAGTTTCAACTTGTGAAAAAATAAAAGTCCTTCACAAGATCATAATAAACTTACATTAAAACTAGTGTCTTAAGATTCGGGACAAATCTTCTCGAAGAAGGAGGGTATGATGTGAATTGCATATGGGTCAAATGGAGGATGACTAATGCGCCGTGTTGACGCAGTTTCTTTTATTTAAATAAGGGCCCAATGCTTTGTAAATTCGGCTGACCAAATTGTGTTTGTGTTTAACCAATTAATGGGCTTTAGTTTTGCTTTATCTTCAAGTTGAAATAAGGGTCCATAAGCCAACTTAAGAACCAACCTTTGGAAGATCAAGAGGACCTTTGCACAAAGTTTGTGGATGACTTTTGGTAGCCTTAAATTCAGTTACAATCAACCATTAAGTAGCGGATTGTTATTAGCTTCAGTGGATCATTAATTAATAGCTTTAAGCGGGATGATATTGAAATTTATGTGTCTTTTGTAATTCTGATGGTTAAAGATCCTATATAAGTTGAACCATTTTCATCAATGAAGGCAAGTTGAGTTTTATTCAGAAAATAAACGAGTTTTATCTCATCTATGTTAGTGAAAGTGATTCTCCTAAGTACTTCAGTGATTCATGAATCCATGAGTTTAATCAAAGGTGCTTTATCCCTTTGTGTGTTTCAACTCTTAGGCTTGTCTTCCATTCTTGGAAGTGTGATGTCTATCAATTTCCGTTCCATCTTCTTTTATGTTTCCATTTTCTCGTTTTAAATAATTTCTCAAAATTTCTTGCTTGTTAGCATTCCAACAATGATAGATCAGTCAAACGAATCGAACCCTGTGGATTCACATATTTGGTATTCAGAGCCTGGCTATCTAGATTTGGAATGGGAAAGGAAGTTTATTATACAAAGTGTTTAACCGAAGGCTATCCATGTTTGGTTGCATTCGATTACGGAAGCAAAAACAATGTTGTGAGCCAAAGATTGGTGGAGAAACAACAGTTACCAGCAACCTTTCATCTGGATCAAGCATGGATCAAATTCAGTACATGGCAATGTGCGAAGGAAGTATTATGTGATATTGCTCCCATGGACTCTTGTCATCTTCTTTTGGGATGGGCATGGCTTCGTTTTAAAACACTCCATCTTAATGAACGTTCCCTTTATTTGAGGCATGAGGGACATCAAAAGAAGTAGAAATTTATGACACCAAGACAAGTCAGTAAGGATCAACGTAGGCTGAACGAGAAAACAGAAAAAGAAAGAATAGAAAGAAGTAATATAAACTGCAGAAGGAAGGGAAAATAAAGAAAAAGAAATGGAACTAGAGAAAGTTTATTCGTCAATGTTTTTTCTTCTACAGTTGGTGATGTCATTTTACAGGAACAAAAGGATAAGCATGTGAATGAAACACACCAACTTCCATGTTTAAAAAGGAAGCATGTTCATAGTGCTTTATTATGCATTTGGTCCGTCGATAAGAAGCAAATTCGTCAAACACAATGCATGGAATTATTTATTGTTACATATCAAGGTGGGGTACTCTTGCCATGATATGTTATCGACGGATTGCAACCGTTGGAAAGTAACAAATATCAAGTTGAATTTGATTCTGGAAGAAGAGAATTAGTTTCAACTTGTGAAAAAATAAAAGTCCTTCACAAGATCATAATAAACTTACATTAAAACTAGTGTCTTAAGATTCGGGACAAATCTTCTCGAAGAAGGAGGGTATGATGTGAATTGCATATGAGTCAAATGGAGGATGACTAATGCGCCGTGTTGACGCAGTTTCTTTTATTTAAATAAGGGCCCAATGCTTTGTAAATTCGGCTGACCAAATTGTGTTTGTGTTTAACCAATTAATGGGCTTTAGTTTTGCTTTATCTTCAAGTTGAAATAAGGGTCCATATGCCAACTTAAGAACCAACCTTTGGAAGATCAAGAGGACCTTTGCTCAAAGTTTGTGGATGACTTTTGGTAGCCTTAAATTCAGTTACAATCAACCATTAAGTAGAGGATCGTTATTAGCTTGAGTGGATCATTAATTAATAGCTTTAAGCGGGATGATATTGAAATTTATGTGTCTTTTGTAATTCTGATGGTTAAAGATCCTATATAAGTTGAACCATTTTCGTCAATGAAGGCAAGTTGAGTTTTATTCAGAAAATAAACGAGTTTTATCTCATCTATGTTAGTGAAAGTGATTCTCCTAAGTTCTTCAGTGATTCAAGAATCCATGAGTTTAATCAAAGGTCCTTTATCCCTTTGTGTGTTTCAACTCTTAGGCTTGTCTTCCATTCTTGGAAGTGTGATGTCTATCAATTTCCGTTCCATCTTCTTTTATGTTTCCATTTTCTCGTTTTAAATAATTTCTCAAAATTTCTTGCTTGTTAGCATTCCAACAATGATAGATCAGTCAAACGAATCGAACCCTGTGGATTCACATATTTGGTATTCAGAGCCTGGCTATCTAGATTTGGAATAGGAAAGGAAGTTTATTATACAAAGTGTTTAACCGAAGGCCATCCATGTTTGGTTGCATTCGATTACGGAAGCAAAAACAATGTTGTGAGCCAAAGATTGGTGGAGAAACAACAGTTACCAACAACCTTTCATCTGGATCAAGCATGGATCAAATTCAGTACATGGCAATGTGCGAAGGAAGTATTATGTGATATTGCTCCCATGGACTCTTGTCATCTTCTTTTGGGATGGGCATGGCTTCGTTTTAAAACACTCCATCTTAATGAATGTTCCCTTTATTTGAGGCATGAGGGACATCAAAAGAAGTAGAAATTTATGACACCAAGACAAGTCAGTAAGGATCAACGTAGGCTGAAGGAGAAAACAGAAAAAGAAAGAATAGAAAGAAGTAATATAAACTGCAGAAGGAAGGGAAAATAAAGAAAAAGAAATGGAACTAGAGAAAGTTTATTCGTCAATGTTTTTTCTTCTACAGTTGGTGATGTCATTTTACAGGAACAAAAGGATAAGCATGTGAATGAAACACACCAACTTCCATGTTTAAAAAGGAAGCTTGTTCATAGTGCTTTATTATGCATTTGGTCCGTCGATAAGAAGCAAATTCGTCAAACACAATGCATGGAATTATTTATTGTTACATATCAAGGTGGAGTACTCTTGCCATGATATGTTATCGACGGATTGCAACCGTTGGGAAGTAACAAATATCAAGTTGAATTTGATTCTGGAAGAAGAGAATTAGTTTCAACTTGTGAAAAAATAAAAGTCCTTCACAAGATCATAATAAACTTACATTAAAACTAGTGTCTTAAGATTCGGGACAAATCTTCTCGAAGAAGGAGGGTATGATGTGAATTGCATATGGGTCAAATGGAGGATGACTAATGCGCCGTGTTGACGCAGTTTCTTTTATTTAAATAAGGGCCCAATGCTTTGTAAATTCGGCTGACCAAATTGTGTTTGTTTTTAACCAATTAATGGGCTTTAGTTTTGCTTTATCTTCAAGTTGAAATAAGGGTCCATATGCCAACTTAAGAACCAACCTTTGGAAGATCAAGAGGACCTTTGCTCAAAGTTTGTGGATGACTTTTGGTAGCCTTAAATTCAGTTACAATCAACCATTAAGTAGAGGATCGTTATTAGCTTGAGTGGATCATTAATTAATAGCTTTAAGCGGGATGATATTGAAATTTATGTGTCTTTTGTAATTCTGATGGTTAAAGATCCTATATAAGTTGAACCATTTTCGTCAATGAAGGCAAGTTGAGTTTTATTCAGAAAATAAACGAGTTTTATCTCATCTATGTTAGTGAAAGTGATTCTCCTAAGTTCTTCAGTGATTCAAGAATCCATGAGTTTAATCAAAGGTCCTTTATCCCTTTGTGTGTTTCAACTCTTAGGCTTATCTTCCATTCTTGGAAGTGTGATGTCTATCAATTTCCGTTCCATCTTCTTTTATGTTTCCATTTTCTCGTTTTAAATAATTTCTCAAAATTTCTTGCTTGTTAGCATTCCAACAATGATAGATCAGTCAAACGAATCGAACCCTGTGGATTCACATATTTGGTATTCAGAGCCTGGCTATCTAGATTTGGAATAGGAAAGGAAGTTTATTATACAAAGTGTTTAACCGAAGGCCATCCATGTTTGGTTGCATTCGATTACGGAAGCAAAAACAATGTTGTGAGCCAAAGATTGGTGGAGAAACAACAGTTACCTACAACCTTTCATCTGGATCAAGCATGGATCAAATTCAGTATATGGCAATGTGCGAAGGAAGTATTATGTGATATTGCTCCCATGGACTCTTGTCATCTTCTTTTGGGATGGGCATGGCTTCGTTTTAAAACACTCCATCTTAATGAACGTTCCCTTTATTTGAGGCATGAGGGACATCAAAAGAAGTAGAAATTTATGACACCAAGACAAGTCAGTAAGGATTAACGTAGGCTGAAGGAGAAAACAAAAAAAGAAAGAATAGAAAGAAGTAATATAAACTGCATAAGGAAGGGAAAATAAAGAAAAAGAAATGCAACTAGAGAAAGTTTATTCGTCAATGTTTTTTCTTCTACAGTTTGTGATGTCATTTTACAGAAACAAAAGGATAAGCATGTGAATGAAACACACCAACTTCCATGTTTAAAAAGGAAGCTTGTTCATAGTGCTTTATTATGCATTTGGTCCGTCGATAAGAAGCAAATTCGTCAAACACAATGCATGGAATTATTTATTGTTACATATCAAGGTGGGTACTGTTGCCAAGAAATGTTATCGACAGATTGCAACCGTTGGAAAGTAACAAATATCAAGTTGAATTTGATCCTGGAAGAAGAGAATTTGTTTCAACTTGTGAAAAAATAAAAGTCCTTCACAAGATCATAATAAACTTACATTAAAACTAGTGTCTTAAGATTCGGGACAAATCTTCTCGAAGAAGGAGGGTATGATGTGAATTGCATATGGGTAAAATGGAGGATGACTAATGCGCCGTGTTGACGCAGTTTCTTTTATTTAAATAAGGGCCCAATGCTTTGTAAATTCGGCTGACCAAATTGTGTTTGTGTTTAACCAATTAATGGGCTTTAGTTTTGCTTTATCTTCAAGTTGAAATAAGGGTCCATATGCCAACTTAAGAACCAACCTTTGGAAGATCAAGAGGACCTTTGCTCAAAGTTTGTGGATGACTTTTGGTAGCCTTAAATTCAGTTACAATCAACCATTAAGTAGAGGATCGTTATTAGCTTGAGTGGATCATTAATTAATAGCTTTAAGCGGGATGATATTGAAATTTATGTGTCTTTTGTAATTCTGATGGTTAAAGATCCTATATAAGTTGAACCATTTTCGTCAATGAAGGCAAGTTGAGTTTTATTCAGAAAATAAACGAGTTTTATCTCATCTATGTTAGTGAAAGTGATTCTCCTAAGTTCTTCAGTGATTCAAGAATCCATGAGTTTAATCAAAGGTCCTTTATCCCTTTGTGTGTTTCAACTCTTAGGCTTCTCTTCCATTCTTGGAAGTGTGATGTCTATCAATTTTCGTTCCATCTTCTTTTATGTTTCCATTTTCTCGTTTTAAATAATTTCTCAAAATTTCTTGCTTGTTAGCATTCCAACAACGATAGATCAGTCAAACGAATCGAACCCTGTGGATTCACATATTTGGTATTCAGAGCCTGGCTATCTAGATTTGGAATAGGAAAGGAAGTTTATTATACAAAGTGTTTAACCGAAGGCCATCCATGTTTGGTTGCATTCGATTACGGAAGCAAAAACAATGTTGTGAGCCAAAGATTGGTGGAGAAACAACAGTTACCAACAACCTTTCATCTGGATCAAGCATGGATCAAATTCAGTACATGGCAATGTGCGAAGGAAGTATTATGTGATATTGCTCCCATGGACTCTTGTCATCTTCTTTTGGGATGGGCATGGCTTCGTTTTAAAACACTCCATCTTAATGAACGTTCCCTTTATTTGAGGCATGAGGGACATCAAAAGAAGTAGAAATTTATGACACCAAGACAAGTCAGTAAGGATTAACGTAGGCTGAAGGAGAAAACAGAAAAAGAAAGAATAGAAAGAAGTAATATAAACTGCATAAGGAAGGGAAAATAAAGAAAAAGAAATGCAACTAGAGAAAGTTTATTCGTCAATGTTTTTTCTTCTACAGTTTGTGATGTCATTTTACAGGAACAAAAGGATAAGCATGTGAATGAAACACACCAACTTCCATGTTTAAAAAGGAAGCTTGTTCATAGTGTTTTATTATGCATTTGGTCCGTCGATAAGAAGCAAATTCGTCAAACACAATGCATGGAATTATTTATTGTTACATATCAACGTGGGGTACTGTTGCCAAGAAATGTTATCGACAGATTGCAACCGTTGGAAAGTAACAAATATCAAGTTGAATTTGATCCTGGAAGAAGAGAATTTGTTTCAACTTGCGAAAAAATAAAAGTCCTTCACAAGATCATAATAAACTTACATTAAAACTAGTGTCTTAAGATTCGGGACAAATCTTCTCGAAGAAGGAGGGTATGATGTGAATTGCATATGGGTAAAATGGAGGATGACTAATGCGCCGTGTTGACGCAGTTTCTTTTATTTAAATAAGGGCCCAATGCTTTGTAAATTCGGCTGACCAAATTGTGTTTGTGTTTAACCAATTAATGGGCTTTAGTTTTGCTTTATCTTCAAGTTGAAATAAGGGTCCATATGCCAACTTAAGAACCAACCTTTGGAAGATCAAGAGGACCTTTGCTCAAAGTTTGTGGATGACTTTTGGTAGCCTTAAATTCAGTTACAATCAACCATTAAGTAGAGGATCGTTGTTAGCTTGAGTGGATCATTAATTAATAGCTTTAAGCGGGATGATATTGAAATTTATGTGTCTTTTGTAATTCTGATGGTTAAAGATCCTATATAAGTTGAACCATTTTCGTCAATGAAGGCAAGTTGAGTTTTATTCAGAAAATAAACGAGTTTTATCTCATCTATGTTAGTGAAAGTGATTCTCCTAAGTTCTTCAGTGATTCAAGAATCCATGAGTTTAATCAAAGGTCCTTTATCCCTTTGTGTGTTTCAACTCTTAGGCTTCTCTTCCATTCTTGGAAGTGTGATGTCTATCAATTTTCGTTCCATCTTCTTTTATGTTTCCATTTTCTCGTTTTAAATAATTTCTCAAAATTTCTTGCTTGTTAGCATTCCAACAACGATAGATCAGTCAAACGAATCGAACCCTGTGGATTCACATATTTGGTATTCAGAGCCTGGCTATCTAGATTTGGAATAGGAAAGGAAGTTTATTATACAAAGTGTTTAACCGAAGGCCATCCATGTTTGGTTGCATTCGATTACGGAAGCAAAAACAATGTTGTGAGCCAAAGATTGGTGGAGAAACAACAGTTACCAACAACCTTTCATCTGGATCAAGCATGGATCAAATTCAGTACATGGCAATGTGCGAAGGAAGTATTATGTGATATTGCTCCCATGGACTCTTGTCATCTTCTTTTGGGATGGGCATGGCTTCGTTTTAAAACACTCCATCTTAATGAACGTTCCCTTTATTTGAGGCATGAGGGACATCAAAAGAAGTAGAAATTTATGACACCAAGACAAGTCAGTAAGGATTAACGTAGGCTGAAGGAGAAAACAGAAAAAGAAAGAATAGAAAGAAGTAATATAAACTGCATAAGGAAGGGAAAATAAAGAAAAAGAAATGCAACTAGAGAAAGTTTATTCGTCAATGTTTTTTCTTCTACAGTTTGTGATGTCATTTTACAGGAACAAAAGGATAAGCATGTGAATGAAACACACCAACTTCCATGTTTAAAAAGGAAGCTTGTTCATAGTGTTTTATTATGCATTTGGTCCGTCGATAAGAAGCAAATTCGTCAAACACAATGCATGGAATTATTTATTGTTACATATCAACGTGGGGTACTGTTGCCAAGAAATGTTATCGACAGATTGCAACCGTTGGAAAGTAACAAATATCAAGTTGAATTTGATCCTGGAAGAAGAGAATTTGTTTCAACTTGCGAAAAAATAAAAGTCCTTCACAAGATCATAATAAACTTACATTAAAACTAGTGTCTTAAGATTCGGGACAAATCTTCTCGAAGAAGGAGGGTATGATGTGAATTGCATATGGGTAAAATGGAGGATGACTAATGCGCCGTGTTGACGCAGTTTCTTTTATTTAAATAAGGGCCCAATGCTTTGTAAATTCGGCTGACCAAATTGTGTTTGTGTTTAACCAATTAATGGGCTTTAGTTTTGCTTTATCTTCAAGTTGAAATAAGGGTCCATATGCCAACTTAAGAACCAACCTTTGGAAGATCAAGAGAACCTTTGCTCAAAGTTTGTGGATGACTTTTGGTAGCCTTAAATTCAGTTACAATCAACCATTAAGTAGAGGATCGTTATTAGCTTGAGTGGATCATTAATTAATAGCTTTAAGCGGGATGATATTGAAATTTATGTGTCTTTTGTAATTCTGATGGTTAAAGATCCTATATAAGTTGAACCATTTTCGTCAATGAAGGCAAGTTGAGTTTTATTCAGAAAATAAACGAGTTTTATCTCATCTATGTTAGTGAAAGTGATTCTCCTAAGTTCTTCAGTGATTCAAGAATCCATGAGTTTAATCAAAGGTCCTTTATCCCTTTGTGTGTTTCAACTCTTAGGCTTCTCTTCCATTCTTGGAAGTGTGATGTCTATCAATTTTCGTTCCATCTTCTTTTATGTTTCCATTTTCTCGTTTTAAATAATTTCTCAAAATTTCTTGCTTGTTAGCATTCCAACAACGATAGATCAGTCAAACGAATCGAACCCTGTGGATTCACATATTTGGTATTCAGAGCCTGGCTATCTAGATTTGGAATAGGAAAGGAAGTTTATTATACAAAGTGTTTAACCGAAGGCCATCCATGTTTGGTTGCATTCGATTACGGAAGCAAAAACAATGTTGTGAGCCAAAGATTGGTGGAGAAACAACAGTTACCAACAACCTTTCATCTGGATCAAGCATGGATCAAATTCAGTACATGGCAATGTGCGAAGAAAGTATTTATTGATATTGCTCCCATGGACTCTTGTCATCTTCTTTTGGGATGGGCATGCCTTCGTTTTAAAACACTCCATCTTAATGAACGTTCCCTTTATTTGAGGCATGAGGGACATCAAAAGAAGTAGAAATTTATGACACCAAGACAAGTCAGTAAGGATTAACGTAGGCTGAAGGAGAAAACAGAAAAAGAAAGAATAGAAAGAAGTAATATAAACTGCATAAGGAAGGGAAAATAAAGAAAAAGAAATGCAACTAGAGAAAGTTTATTCGTCAATGTTTTTTCTTCTACAGTTTGTGATGTCATTTTACAGGAACAAAAGGATAAGCATGTGAATGAAACACGCCAACTTCCATGTTTAAAAAGGAAGCTTGTTCATAGTGTTTTATTATGCATTTGGTCCGTCGATAAGAAGCAAATTCGTCAAACACAATGCATGGAATTATTTATTGTTACATATCAACGTGGGGTACTGTTGCCAAGAAATGTTATCGACAGATTGCAACCGTTGGAAAGTAACAAATATCAAGTTGAATTTGATCCTGGAAGAAGAGAATTTGTTTCAACTTGCGAAAAAATAAAAGTCCTTCACAAGATCATAATAAACTTACATTAAAACTAGTGTCTTAAGATTCGGGACAAATCTTCTCGAAGAAGGAGGGTATGATGTGAATTGCATATGGGTAAAATGGAGGATGACTAATGCGCCGTGTTGACGCAGTTTCTTTTATTTAAATAAGGGCCCAATGCTCTTTAAATTCGGCTGACCAAATTGTGTTTGTGTTTAACCAATTAATGGGCTTTAGTTTTGCTTTATCTTCAAGTTGAAATAAGGGTCCATATGCCAACTTAAGAACCAACCTTTGGAAGATCAAGAGGACCTTTGCTCAAAGTTTGTGGATGACTTTTGGTAGCCTTAAATTCAGTTACAATCAACCATTAAGTAGAGGATCGTTGTTAGCTTGAGTGGATCACTAATTAATAGCTTTAAGCGGGATGATATTGAAATTTATGTGTCTTTTGTAATTCTGATGGTTAAAGATCCTATATAAGTTGAACCATTTTCGTCAATGAAGGCAAGTTGAGTTTTATTCAGAAAATAAACGAGTTTTATCTCATCTATGTTAGTGAAAGTGATTCTCCTAAGTTCTTCAGTGATTCAAGAATCCATGAGTTTAATCAAAGGTCCTTTATCCCTTTGTGTGTTTCAACTCTTAGGCTTCTCTTCCATTCTTGGAAGTGTGATGTCTATCAATTTTCGTTCCATCTTCTTTTATGTTTCCATTTTCTCGTTTTAAATAATTTCTCAAAATTTCTTGCTTGTTAGCATTCCAACAACGATAGATCAGTCAAACGAATCGAACCCTGTGGATTCACATATTTGGTATTCAGAGCCTGGCTATCTAGATTTGGAATAGGAAAGGAAGTTTATTATACAAAGTGTTTAACCGAAGGCCATCCATGTTTGGTTGCATTCGATTACGGAAGCAAAAACAATGTTGTGAGCCAAAGATTGGTGGAGAAACAACAGTTACCAACAACCTTTCATCTGGATCAAGCATGGATCAAATTCAGTACATGGCAATGTGCGAAGGAAGTATTATGTGATATTGCTCCCATGGACTCTTGTCATCTTCTTTTGGGATGGGCATGGCTTCGTTTTAAAACACTCCATCTTAATGAACGTTCCCTTTATTTGAGGCATGAGGGACATCAAAAGAAGTAGAAATTTATGACACCAAGACAAGTCAGTAAGGATTAACGTAGGCTGAAGGAGAAAACAGAAAAAGAAAGAATAGAAAGAAGTAATATAAACTGCATAAGGAAGGGAAAATAAAGAAAAAGAAATGCAACTAGAGAAAGTTTATTCGTCAATGTTTTTTCTTCTACAGTTTGTGATGTCATTTTACAGGAACAAAAGGATAAGCATGTGAATGAAACACACCAACTTCCATGTTTAAAAAGGAAGCTTGTTCATAGTGTTTTATTATGCATTTGGTCCGTCGATAAGAAGCAAATTCGTCAAACACAATGCATGGAATTATTTATTGTTACATATCAACGTGGGGTACTGTTGCCAAGAAATGTTATCGACAGATTGCAACCGTTGGAAAGTAACAAATATCAAGTTGAATTTGATCCTGGAAGAAGAGAATTTGTTTCAACTTGCGAAAAAATAAAAGTCCTTCACAAGATCATAATAAACTTACATTAAAACTAGTGTCTTAAGATTCGGGACAAATCTTCTCGAAGAAGGAGGGTATGATGTGAATTGCATATGGGTAAAATGGAGGATGACTAATGCGCCGTGTTGACGCAGTTTCTTTTATTTAAATAAGGGCCCAATGCTTTGTAAATTCGGCTGACCAAATTGTGTTTGTGTTTAACCAATTAATGGGCTTTAGTTTTGCTTTATCTTCAAGTTGAAATAAGGGTCCATATGCCAACTTAAGAACCAACCTTTGGAAGATCAAGGGGACCTTTGCTCAAAGTTTGTGGATGACTTTTGGTAGCCTTAAATTCAGTTACAATCAACCATTAAGTAGAGGATCGTTATTAGCTTGAGTGGATCATTAATTAATAGCTTTAAGCGGGATGATATTGAAATTTATGTGTCTTTTGTAATTCTGATGGTTAAAGATCCTATATATGTTGAACCATTTTCGTCAATGAAGGCAAGTTGAGTTTTATTCAGAAAATAAACGAGTTTTATCTCATCTATGTTAGTGAAAGTGATTCTCCTAAGTTCTTCAGTGATTCAAGAATCCATGAGTTT
This sequence comes from Vigna unguiculata, assembly GCF_037176805.1. Lineage (NCBI taxonomy): Eukaryota > Viridiplantae > Streptophyta > Magnoliopsida > Fabales > Fabaceae > Vigna > Vigna unguiculata. Next base: position 23,089,653 of record NC_140802.1, read on the forward strand.
AATCAAAGGTCCTTTATCCCTTTGTGTGTTTCAACTCTTAGGCTTCTCTTCCATTCTTGGAAGTGTGATGTCTATCAATTTCCGTTCCATCTTCTTTTATGTTTCCATTTTCTCGTTTTAAATAATTTCTCAAAATTTCTTGCTTGTTAGCATTCCAACAATGATAGATCAGTCAAATGAATCGAACCCTGTGGATTCACATATTTGGTATTCAGAGCCTGGCTATCTAGATTTGGAATAGGAAAGGAAGTTTATTATACAAAGTGTTTAACCGAAGGCCATCCATGTTTGGTTGCATTCGATTACGGAAGCAAAAACAATGTTGTGAGCCAAAGATTGGTGGAGAAACAACAGTTACCAACAACCTTTCATCTGGATCAAGCATGGATCAAATTCAGTACATGGCAATGTGCGAAGGAAGTATTATGTGATATTGCTCCCATGGACTCTTGTCATCTTCTTTTGGGATGGGCATGGCTTCGTTTTAAAACACTCCATCTTAATGAACGTTCCCTTTATTTGAGGCATGAGGGACATCAAAAGAAGTAGAAATTTATGACACCAAGACAAGTCAGTAAGGATTAACGTAGGCTGAAGGAGAAAACAGAAAAAGAAAGAATAGAAAGAAGTAATATAAACTGCATAAGGAAGGGAAAATAAAGAAAAAGAAATGCAACTAGAGAAAGTTTATTCGTCAATGTTTTTTCTTCTACAGTTTGTGATGTCATTTTACAGGAACAAAAGGATAAGCATGTGAATGAAACACACCAACTTCCAAGTTTAAAAAGGAAGCTTGTTCATAGTGTTTTATTATGCATTTGGTCCGTCGATAAGAAGCAAATTCGTCAAACACAATGCATGGAATTATTTATTGTTACATATCAACGTGGGGTACTGTTGCCAAGAAATGTTATCGACAGATTGCAACCGTTGGAAAGTAACAAATATCAAGTTGAATTTGATCCTGGAAGAAGAGAATTTGTTTCAACTTGCGAAAAAATAAAAGTCCTTCACAAGATCATAATAAACTTACATTAAAACTAGTGTCTTAAGATTCGGGACAAATCTTCTCGAAGAAGGAGGGTATGATGTGAATTGCATATGGGTAAAATGGAGGATGACTAATGCGCCGTGTTGACGCAGTTTCTTTTATTTAAATAAGGGCCCAATGCTTTGTAAATTCGGCTGACCAAATTGTGTTTGTGTTTAACCAATTAATGGGCTTTAGTTTTGCTTTATCTTCAAGTTGAAATAAGGGTCCATATGCCAACTTAAGAACCAACCTTTGGAAGATCAAGAGGACCTTTGCTCAAAGTTTGTGGATGACTTTTGGTAGCCTTAAATTCAGTTACAATCAACCATTAAGTAGAGGATCGTTATTAGCTTGAGTGGATCATTAATTAATAGCTTTAAGTGGGATGATATTGAAATTTATGTGTCTTTTGTAATTCTGATGGTTAAAGATCCTATATAAGTTGAACCATTTTCGTCAATGAAGGCAAGTTGAGTTTTATTCAGAAAATAAACGAGTTTTATCTCATCTATGTTAGTGAAAGTGATTCTCCTAAGTTCTTCAGTGATTCAAGAATCCATGACTTTAATCAAAGGTCCTTTATCCCTTTGTGTGTTTCAACTCTTAGGCTTCTCTTCCATTCTTGGAAGTGTGATGTCTATCAATTTCCGTTCCATCTTCTTTTATGTTTCCATTTTCTCGTTTTAAATAATTTCTCAAAATTTCTTGCTTGTTAGCATTCCAACAATGATAGATCAGTCAAATGAATCGAACCCTGTGGATTCACATATTTGGTATTCAGAGCCTGGCTATCTAGATTTGGAATAGGAAAGGAAGTTTATTATACAAAGTGTTTAACCGAAGGCCATCCATGTTTGGTTGCATTCGATTACGGAAGCAAAAACAATGTTGTGAGCCAAAGATTGGTGGAGAAACAACAGTTACCAACAACCTTTCATCTGGATCAAGCATGGATCAAATTCTGTACATGGCATTGTGCGAAGGAAGTATTATGTGATATTGCTCCCATGGACTCTTGTCATCTTCTTTTGGGATGGGCATGGCTTCGTTTTAAAACACTCCATCTTAATGAACGTTCCCTTTATTTGAGGCATGAGGGACATCAAAAGAAGTAGAAATTTATGACACCAAGACAAGTCAGTAAGGATTAACGTAGGCTGAAGGAGAAAACAGAAAAAGAAAGAATAGAAAGAAGTAATATAAACTGCATAAGGAAGGGAAAATAAAGAAAAAGAAATGCAACTAGAGAAAGTTTATTCGTCAATGTTTTTTCTTCTACAGTTTGTGATGTCATTTTACAGGAACAAAAGGATAAGCATGTGAATGAAACACACCAACTTCCATGTTTAAAAAGGAAGCTTGTTCATAGTGCTTTATTATGCATTTGGTCCGTCGATAAGAAGCAAATTCGTCAAACACAATGCATGGAATTATTTATTGTTACATATCAAGGTGGGGTACTGTTGCCAAGAAATGTTATCGACAGATTGCAACCGTTGGAAAGTAACAAATATCAAGTTGAATTTGATCCTGGAAGAAGAGAATTTGTTTCAACTTGTGAAAAAATAAAAGTCCTTCACAAGATCATAATAAACTTACATTAAAACTAGTGTCTTAAGATTCGGGACAAATCTTCTCGAAGAAGGAGGGTATGATGTGAATTGCATATGGGTAAAATGGAGGATGACTAATGCGCCATGTTGACGCAATTTCTTTTATTTAAATAAGGGCCCAATGCTTTGTAAATTCGGCTGACCCAATTGTGTTTGTGTTTAACCAATTAATGGGCTTTAGTTTTGCTTTATCTTCAAGTTGAAATAAGGGTCCATATGCCAACTTAAGAACCAACCTTTGGAAGATCAAGAGGACCTTTGCTCAAAGTTTGTGGATGACTTTTGGTAGCCTTAAATTCAGTTACAATCAACCATTAAGTAGAGGATCGTTATTAGCTTGAGTGGATCATTAATTAATAGCTTTAAGCGGGATGATATTGAAATTTATGTGTCTTTTGTAATTCTGATGGTTAAAGATCCTATATAAGTTGAACCATTTTCATCAATGAAGGCAAGTTGAGTTTTATTCAGAAAATAAACGAGTTTTATCTCATCTATGTTAGTGAAAGTGATTCTCCTAAGTTCTTCAGTGATTCAAGAATCCATGAGTTTAATCAAAGGTCCTTTATCCCTTTGTGTGTTTCAACTCTTAGGCTTCTCTTCCATTCTTGGAAGTGTGATGTCTATCAATTTCCGTTCCATCTTCTTTTATGTTTCCATTTTCTCGTTTTAAATAATTTCTCAAAATTTCTTGCTTGTTAGCATTCCAACAATGATAGATCAGTCAAACGAATCGAACCCTGTGGATTCACATATTTGGTATTCAGAGCCTGGCTATCTAGATTTGGAATAGGAAAGGAAGTTTATTATACAAAGTGTTTAACCGAAGGCCATCCATGTTTGGTTGCATTCGATTACGGAAGCAAAAACAATGTTGTGAGCCAAAGATTGGTGGAGAAACAACAGTTACCAACAACCTTTCATCTGGATCAAGCATGGATCAAATTCAGTACATGGCAATGTGCGAAGGAAGTATTATGTGATATTGCTCCCATGGACTCTTGTCATCTTCTTTTGGGATGGGCATGGCTTCGTTTTAAAACACTCTATCTTAATGAACGTTCCCTTTATTTGAGGCATGAGGGACATCAAAAGAAGTAGAAATTTATGACACCAAGACAAGTCAGTAAGGATTAACGTAGGCTGAAGGAGAAAACAGTTAAAGAAAGAATAGAAAGAAGTAATATAAACTGCATAAGGAAGGGAAAATAAAGAAAAAGAAATGCAACTAGAGAAAGTTTATTCGTCAATGTTTTTTCTTCTACAGTTTGTGATGTCATTTTACAGGAACAAAAGGATAAGCATGTGAATGAAACACACCAACTTCCATGTTTAAAAAGGAAGCTTGTTCATAGTGCTTTATTATGCATTTGGTCCGTCGATAAGAAGCAAATTCGTCAAACACAATGCATGGAATTATTTATTGTTACATATCAAGGTGGGGTACTGTTGCCAAGAAATTTTATCGACAGATTGCAACCGTTGGAAAGTAACAAATATCAAGTTGAATTTGATCCTGGAAGAAGAGAATTTGTTTCAACTTGTGAAAAAATAATAGTCCTTCACAAGATCATAATAAACATACATTAAAACTAGTGTCTTAAGATTCGGGACAAATCTTCTCGAAGAAGGAGGGTATGATGTGAATTGCATATGGGTAAAATGGAGGATGACTAATGCGCCGTGTTGACGCAGTTTCTTTTATTTAAATAAGGGCCCAATGCTTTGTAAATTCGGCTGACCCAATTGTGTTTGTGTTTAACCAATTAATGGGCTTTAGTTTTGCTTTATCTTCAAGTTGAAATAAGGGTCCATATGCCAACTTAAGAACCAACCTTTGGAAGATCAAGAGGACCTTTGCTCAAAGTTTGTGGATGACTTTTGGTAGCCTTAAATTCAGTTACAATCAACCATTAAGTAGAGGATCGTTATTAGCTTGAGTGGATCATTAATTAATAGCTTTAAGCGGGATGATATTGAAATTTATGTGTCTTTTGTAATTCTGATGGTTAAAGATCCTATATAAGTTGAACCATTTTCATCAATGAAGGCAAGTTGAGTTTTATTCAGAAAATAAACGAGTTTTATCTCATCTATGTTAGTGAAAGTGATTCTCCTAAGTTCTTCAGTGATTCAAGAATCCATGAGTTTAATCAAAGGTCCTTTATCCCTTTGTGTGTTTCAACTCTTAGGCTTCTCTTCCATTCTTGGAAGTGTGATGTCTATCAATTTCCGTTCCATCTTCTTTTATGTTTCCATTTTCTCGTTTTAAATAATTTCTCAAAATTTCTTGCTTGTTAGCATTCCAACAATGATAGATCAGTCAAACGAATCGAACCCTGTGGATTCACATATTTGGTATTCAGAGCCTGGCTATCTAGATTTGGAATAGGAAAGGAAGTTTATTATACAAAGTGTTTAACCGAAGGCCATCCATGTTTGGTTGCATTCGATTACGGAAGGAAAAACAATGTTGTGAGCCAAAGATTGGTGGAGAAACAACAGTTACCAACAACCTTTCATCTGGATCAAGCATGGATCAAATTCAGTACATGGCAATGTGCGAAGGAAGTATTATGTGATATTGCTCCCATGGACTCTTGTCATCTTCTTTTGGGATGGGCATGGCTTCGTTTTAAAACACTCTATCTTAATGAACGTTCCCTTTATTTGAGGCATGAGGGACATCAAAAGAAGTAGAAATTTATGACACCAAGACAAGTCAGTAAGGATTAACGTAGGCTGAAGGAGAAAACAGTTAAAGAAAGAATAGAAAGAAGTAATATAAACTGCATAAGGAAGGGAAAATAAAGAAAAAGAAATGCAACTAGAGAAAGTTTATTCGTCAATGTTTTTTCTTCTACAGTTTGTGATGTCATTTTACAAGAACAAAAGGATAAGCATGTGAATGAAACACACCAACTTCCATGTTTAAAAAGGAAGCTTGTTCATAGTGCTTTATTATGCATTTGGTCCGTCGATAAGAAGCAAATTCGTCAAACACAATGCATGGAATTATTTATTGTTACATATCAAGGTGGGGTACTGTTGCCAAGAAATTTTATCGACAGATTGCAACCGTTGGAAAGTAACAAATATCAAGTTGAATTTGATCCTGGAAGAAGAGAATTTGTTTCAACTTGTGAAAAAATAATAGTCCTTCACAAGATCATAATAAACATACATTAAAACTAGTGTCTTAAGATTCGGGACAAATCTTCTCGAAGAAGGAGGGTATGATGTGAATTGCATATGGGTAAAATGGAGGATGACTAATGCGCCGTGTTGACGCAGTTTCTTTTATTTAAATAAGGGCCCAATGCTTTGTAAATTCGGCTGACCCAATTGTGTTTGTGTTTAACCAATTAATGGGCTTTAGTTTTGCTTTATCTTCAAGTTGAAATAAGGGTCCATATGCCAACTTAAGAACCAACCTTTGGAAGATCAAGAGGACCTTTGCTCAAAGTTTGTGGATGACTTTTGGTAGCCTTAAATTCAGTTACAATCAACCATTAAGTAGAGGATCGTTATTAGCTTGAGTGGATCATTAATTAATAGCTTTAAGCGGGATGATATTGAAATTTATGTGTCTTTTGTAATTCTGATGGTTAAAGATCCTATATAAGTTGAACCATTTTCATCAATGAAGGCAAGTTGAGTTTTATTCAGAAAATAAACGAGTTTTATCTCATCTATGTTAGTGAAAGTGATTCTCCTAAGTTCTTCAGTGATTCAAGAATCCATGAGTTTAATCAAAGGTCCTTTATCCCTTTGTGTGTTTCAACTCTTAGGCTTCTCTTCCATTCTTGGAAGTGTGATGTCTATCAATTTCCGTTCCATCTTCTTTTATGTTTCCATTTTCTCGTTTTAAATAATTTCTCAAAATTTCTTGCTTGTTAGCATTCCAACAATGATAGATCAGTCAAACGAATCGAACCCTGTGGATTCACATATTTGGTATTCAGAGCCTGGCTATCTAGATTTGGAATAGGAAAGGAAGTTTATTATACAAAGTGTTTAACCGAAGGCCATCCATGTTTGGTTGCATTCGATTACGGAAGGAAAAACAATGTTGTGAGCCAAAGATTGGTGGAGAAACAACAGTTACCAACAACCTTTCATCTGGATCAAGCATGGATCAAATTCAGTACATGGCAATGTGCGAAGGAAGTATTATGTGATATTGCTCCCATGGACTCTTGTCATCTTCTTTTGGGATGGGCATGGCTTCGTTTTAAAACACTCTATCTTAATGAACGTTCCCTTTATTTGAGGCATGAGGGACATCAAAAGAAGTAGAAATTTATGACACCAAGACAAGTCAGTAAGGATTAACGTAGGCTGAAGGAGAAAACAGTTAAAGAAAGAATAGAAAGAAGTAATATAAACTGCATAAGGAAGGGAAAATAAAGAAAAAGAAATGCAACTAGAGAAAGTTTATTCGTCAATGTTTTTTCTTCTACAGTTTGTGATGTCATTTTACAGGAACAAAAGGATAAGCATGTGAATGAAACACACCAACTTCCATGTTTAAAAAGGAAGCTTGTTCATAGTGCTTTATTATGCATTTGGTCCGTCGATAAGAAGCAAATTCGTCAAACACAATGCATGGAATTATTTATTGTTACATATCAAGGTGGGGTACTGTTGCCAAGAAATTTTATCGACAGATTGCAACCGTTGGAAAGTAACAAATATCAAGTTGAATTTGATCCTGGAAGAAGAGAATTTGTTTCAACTTGTGAAAAAATAATAGTCCTTCACAAGATCATAATAAACATACATTAAAACTAGTGTCTTAAGATTCGGGACAAATCTTCTCGAAGAAGGAGGGTATGATGTGAATTGCATATGGGTAAAATGGAGGATGACTAATGCGCCGTGTTGACGCAGTTTCTTTTATTTAAATAAGGGCCCAATGCTTTGTAAATTCGGCTGACCCAATTGTGTTTGTGTTTAACCAATTAATGGGCTTTAGTTTTGCTTTATCTTCAAGTTGAAATAAGGGTCCATATGCCAACTTAAGAACCAACCTTTGGAAGATCAAGAGGACCTTTGCTCAAAGTTTGTGGATGACTTTTGGTAGCCTTAAATTCAGTTACAATCAACCATTAAGTAGAGGATCGTTATTAGCTTGAGTGGATCATTAATTAATAGCTTTAAGCGGGATGATATTGAAATTTATGTGTCTTTTGTAATTCTGATGGTTAAAGATCCTATATAAGTTGAACCATTTTCATCAATGAAGGCAAGTTGAGTTTTATTCAGAAAATAAACGAGTTTTATCTCATCTATGTTAGTGAAAGTGATTCTCCTAAGTTCTTCAGTGATTCAAGAATCCATGAGTTTAATCAAAGGTCCTTTATCCCTTTGTGTGTTTCAACTCTTAGGCTTCTCTTCCATTCTTGGAAGTGTGATGTCTATCAATTTCCGTTCCATCTTCTTTTATGTTTCCATTTTCTCGTTTTAAATAATTTCTCAAAATTTCTTGCTTGTTAGCATTCCAACAATGATAGATCAGTCAAACGAATCGAACCCTGTGGATTCACATATTTGGTATTCAGAGCCTGGCTATCTAGATTTGGAATAGGAAAGGAAGTTTATTATACAAAGTGTTTAACCGAAGGCCATCCATGTTTGGTTGCATTCGATTACGGAAGCAAAAACAATGTTGTGAGCCAAAGATTGGTGGAGAAACAACAGTTACCAACAACCTTTCATCTGGATCAAGCATGGATCAAATTCAGTACATGGCAATGTGCGAAGGAAGTATTATGTGATATTGCTCCCATGGACTCTTGTCATCTTCTTTTGGGATGGGCATGGCTTCGTTTTAAAACACTTCATCTTAATGAACGTTCCCTTTATTTGAGGCATGAGGGACATCAAAAGAAGTAGAAATTTATGACACCAAGACAAGTCAGTAAGGATTAACGTAGGCTGAAGGAGAAAACAGAAAAAGAAAGAATAGAAAGAAGTAATATAAACTGCATAAGGAAGGGAAAATAAAGAAAAAGAAATGCAACTAGAGAAAGTTTATTCGTCAATGTTTTTTCTTCTACAGTTTGTGATGTCATTTTACAGGAACAAAAGGATAAGCATGTGAATGAAACACACCAACTTCCAAGTTTAAAAAGGAAGCTTGTTCATAGTGTTTTATTATGCATTTGGTCCGTCGATAAGAAGCAAATTCGTCAAACACAATGCATGGAATTATTTATTGTTACATATCAACGTGGGGTACTGTTGCCAAGAAATGTTATCGACAGATTGCAACCGTTGGAAAGTAACAAATATCAAGTTGAATTTGATCCTGGAAGAAGAGAATTTGTTTCAACTTGCGAAAAAATAAAAGTCCTTCACAAGATCATAATAAACTTACATTAAAACTAGTGTCTTAAGATTCGGGACAAATCTTCTCGAAGAAGGAGGGTATGATGTGAATTGCATATGGGTAAAATGGAGGATGACTAATGCGCCGTGTTGACGCAGTTTCTTTTATTTAAATAAGGGCCCAATGCTTTGTAAATTCGGCTGACCAAATTGTGTTTGTGTTTAACCAATTAATGGGCTTTAGTTTTGCTTTATCTTCAAGTTGAAATAAGGGTCCATATGCCAACTTAAGAACCAACCTTTGGAAGATCAAGAGGACCTTTGCTCAAAGTTTGTGGATGACTTTTGGTAGCCTTAAATTCAGTTACAATCAACCATTAAGTAGAGGATCGTTATTAGCTTGAGTGGATCATTAATTAATAGCTTTAAGCGGGATGATATTGAAATTTATGTGTCTTTTGTAATTCTGATGGTTAAAGATCCTATATAAGTTGAACCATTTTCATCAATGAAGGCAAGTTGAGTTTTATTCAGAAAATAAACGAGTTTTATCTCATCTATGTTAGTGAAAGTGATTCTCCTAAGTTCTTCAGTGATTCAAGAATCCATGAGTTTAATCAAAGGTCCTTTATCCCTTTGTGTGTTTCAACTCTTAGGCTTCTCTTCCATTCTTGGAAGTGTGATGTCTATCAATTTCCGTTCCATCTTCTTTTATGTTTCCATTTTCTCGTTTTAAATAATTTCTCAAAATTTCTTGCTTGTTAGCATTCCAACAATGATAGATCAGTCAAACGAATCGAACCCTGTAGATTCACATATTTGGTATTCAGAGCCTGGCTATCTAGATTTGGAATAGGAAAGGAAGTTTATTTTACAAAGTGTTTAACCGAAGGCCATCCATGTTTGGTTGCATTCGATTACGGAAGCAAAAACAATGTTGTGAGCCAAAGATTGGTGGAGAAACAACAGTTACCAACAACCTTTCATCTGGATCAAGCATGGATCAAATTCAGTACATGGCAATGTGCGAAGGAAGTATTATGTGATATTGCTCCCATGGACTCTTGTCATCTTCTTTTGGGATGGGCATGGCTTCGTTTTAAAACACTCCATCTTAATGAACGTTCCCTTTATTTGAGGCATGAGGGACATCAAAAGAAGTAGAAATTTATGACACCAAGACAAGTCAGTAAGGATTAACGTAGGCTGAAGGAGAAAACAGTTAAAGAAAGAATAGAAAGAAGTAATATAAACTGCATAAGGAAGGGAAAATAAAGAAAAAGAAATGCAACTAGAGAAAGTTTATTCGTCAATGTTTTTTCTTCTACAGTTTGTGATGTCGTTTTATAGGAACAAAAGGATAAGCATGTGAATGAAACACACCAACTTCCATGTTTAAAAAGGAAGCTTGTTCATAGTGCTTTATTATGCATTTGGTCCGTCGATAAGAAGCAAATTCGTCAAACACAATGCATGGAATTATTTATTGTTACATATCAAGGTGGGGTACTGTTGCCAAGAAATTTTATCGACAGATTGCAACCGTTGGAAAGTAACAAATATCAAGTTGAATTTGATCCTGGAAGAAGAGAGTTAGTTTCAACTTGTGAAAAAATAAAATTCCTTCACAAGATCGTAATAAAAACTTACTTTAAAACTAGTGTCTTAAGATTCGGGACAAATCTTCTCGAAGAAGGAGGGTATGATGTGAATTGCATATGGGTCAAATGGTGGATGACTAATGCGCCGTGTTGATGCAGTTTCTTTTATTTAAACAAGGGCCCAATGCTTTGTAAAATTGGCTGACCAAATTGTGTTTGTGTTTAACCAATTAATGGGCTTTAGTTTTGCTTTATCTTCAAGTTGAAATAAGGGTCCATATGCCAACTTAAGAACCAACCTTTGGAAGATCAAGAGGACCTTTGCTCAAAGTTTGTGGATGACTTTTGGTAGCCTTAAATTCAGTTACAATCAACCATTAAGTAGAGGATCGTTATTAGCTTGAGTGGATCATTAATTAATAGCTTTAAGCGGGATGATATTGAAATTTATGTGTCTTTTGTAATTCTGATGGTTAAAGATCCTATATAAGTTGAACCATTTTCATCAATGAAGGCAAGTTGAGTTTTATTCAGAAAATAAACGAGTTTTATCTCATCTATGTTAGTGAAAGTGATTCTCCTAAGTTCTTCAGTGATTCAAGAATCCATGAGTTTAATCAAAGGTCCTTTATCCCTTTGTGTGTTTCAACTCTTAGGCTTCTCTTCCATTCTTGGAAGTGTGATGTCTATCAATTTTCGTTCCATCTTTTTTTATGTTTCCATTTTCTCGTTTTAAATAATTTCTCAAAATTTCTTGCTTGTTAGCATTCCAACAATGATAGATCAGTCAAACGAATCGAACCCTGTGGATTCACATATTTGGTATTCAGAGCCTGGCTATCTAGATTTGGAATAGGAAAGGAAGTTTATTATACAAAGTGTTTAACCGAAGGCCATCCATGTTTGGTTGCATTCGATTACGGAAGCAAAAACAATGTTGTGAGCCAAAGATTGGTGGAGAAACAACAGTTACCAACAACCTTTCATCTGGATCAAGCATGGATCAAATTCAGTACATGGCAATGTGCGAAGGAAGTATTATGTGATATTGCTCCCATGGACTCTTGTCATCTTCTTTTGGGATGGGCATGGCTTCGTTTTAAAACACTCCATCTTAATGAACGTTCCCTTTATTTGAGGCATGAGGGACATCAAAAGAAGTAGAAATTTATGACACCAAGACAAGTCAGTAAGGATTAACATAGGCTGAAGGAGAAAACAGTTAAAGAAAGAATAGAAAGAAGTAATATAAACTGCATAAGGAAGGGAAAATAAAGAAAAAGAAATGCAACTAGAGAAAGTTTATTCGTCAATGTTTTTTCTTCTACAGTTTGTGATGTCATTTTACAGGAACAAAAGGATAAGCATGTGCATGAAACACACCAACTTCCATGTTTAAAAAGGAAGCTTGTTCATAGTGCTTTATGATGCATTTGGTCCGTCGATAAGAAGCAAATTCGTCAAACACAATGCATGGAATTATTTATTGTTACATATCAAGGTGGGGTACTGTTGCCAAGAAATTTTATCAACAGATTGCAACCGTTGGAAAGTAACAAATATCAAGTTGAATTTGATCCTGGAAGAAGAGAATTTGTTTCAACTTGTGAAAAAATAAAAGTCCTTCACAAGATCATAATAAACTTACATTAAAACTAGTGTCTTAAGATTCGGGACAAATCTTCTCGAAGAAGGAGGGTATGATGTGAATTGCATATGGGTCAAATGGAGGATGACTAATGCGCCGTGTTGACGCAGTTTCTTTTATTTAAATGAGGGCCGAATGCTTTGTAAATTCGGCTGACCAAATTGTGTTTGTGTTTAACCAATTAATGGGCTTTAGTTTTGCTTTATCTTCAAGTTGAAATAAGGGTCCATATGCCAACTTAAGAACCAACCTTTGGAAGATCAAGAGGACCTTTGCTCAAAGTTTGTGGATGACTTTTGGTAGCCTTAAATTCAGTTACAATCAACCATTAAGTAGAGGATCGTTATTAGCTTGAGTGGATCATTAATTAATAGCTTTAAGCGGGATGATATTGAAATTTATGTGTCTTTTGTAATTCTGATGGTTAAAGATCCTATATAAGTTGAACCATTTTCATCAATGAAGGCAAGTTGAGTTTTATTCAGAAAATAAACGAGTTTTATCTCATCTATGTTAGTGAAAGTGATTCTCCTAAGTTCTTCAGTGATTCAAGAATCCATGAGTTTAATCAAAGGTCCTTTATCCCTTTGTGTGTTTCAACTCTTAGGCTTCTCTTCCATTCTTGGAAGTGTGATGTCTATCAATTTCCGTTCCATCTTCTTTTATGTTTCCATTTTCTCGTTTTAAATAATTTCTCAAAATTTCTTGCTTGTTAGCATTCCAACAATGATAGATCAGTCAAACGAATCGAACCCTGTGGATTCACATATTTGGTATTCAGAGCCTGGCTATCTAGATTTGGAATAGGAAAGGAAGTTTATTATACAAAGTGTTTAACCGAAGGCCATCCATGTTTGGTTGCATTCGATTACGGAAGCAAAAACAATGTTGTGAGCCAAAGATTGGTGGAGAAACAACAGTTACCAACAACCTTTCATCTGGATCAAGCATGGATCAAATTCAGTACATGGCAATGTGCGAAGGAAGTATTATGTGATATTGCTCCCATGGACTCTTGTCATCTTCTTTTGGGATGGGCATGGCTTCGTTTTAAAACACTCCATCTTAATGAACGTTCCCTTTATTTGAGGCATGAGGGACATCAAAAGAAGTAGAAATTTATGACACCAAGACAAGTCAGTAAGGATTAACATAGGCTGAAGGAGAAAACAGTTAAAGAAAGAATAGAAAGAAGTAATATAAACTGCATAAGGAAGGGAAAATAAAGAAAAAGAAATGCAACTAGAGAAAGTTTATTCGTCAATGTTTTTTCTTCTACAGTTTGTGATGTCATTTTACAGGAACAAAAGGATAAGCATGTGAATGAAACACACCAACTTCCATGTTTAAAAAGGAAGCTTGTTCATAGTGCTTTATGATGCATTTGGTCCGTCGATAAGAAGCAAATTCGTCAAACACAATGCATGGAATTATTTATTGTTACATATCAAGGTGGGGTACTGTTGCCAAGAAATTTTATCAACAGATTGCAACCGTTGGAAAGTAACAAATATCAAGTTGAATTTGATCCTGGAAGAAGAGAATTTGTTTCAACTTGTGAAAAAATAAAAGTCCTTCACAAGATCATAATAAACTTACATTAAAACTAGTGTCTTAAGATTCGGGACAAATCTTCTCGAAGAAGGAGGGTATGATGTGAATTGCATATGGGTCAAATGGAGGATGACTAATGCGCCGTGTTGACGCAGTTTCTTTTATTTAAATGAGGGCCGAATGCTTTGTAAATTCGGCTGACCAAATTGTGTTTGTGTTTAACCAATTAATGGGCTTTAGTTTTGCTTTATCTTCAAGTTGAAATAAGGGTCCATATGCCAACTTAAGAACCAACCTTTGGAAGATCAAGAGGACCTTTGCTCAAAGTTTGTGGATGACTTTTGGTAGCCTTAAATTCAGTTACAATCAACCATTAAGTAGAGGATCGTTATTAGCTTGAGTGGATCATTAATTAATAGCTTTAAGCGGGATGATATTGAAATTTATGTGTCTTTTGTAATTCTGATGGTTAAAGATCCTATATAAGTTGAACCATTTTCATCAATGAAGGCAAGTTGAGTTTTATTCAGAAAATAAACGAGTTTTATCTCATCTATGTTAGTGAAAGTGATTCTCCTAAGTTCTTCAGTGATTCAAGAATCCATGAGTTTAATCAAAGGTCCTTTATCCCTTTGTGTGTTTCAACTCTTAGGCTTCTCTTCCATTCTTGGAAGTGTGATGTCTATCAATTTCCGTTCCATCTTCTTTTATGTTTCCATTTTCTCGTTTTAAATAATTTCTCAAAATTTCTTGCTTGTTAGCATTCCAACAATGATAGATCAGTCAAACGAATCGAACCCTGTGGATTCACATATTTGGTATTCAGAGCCTGGCTATCTAGATTTGGAATAGGAAAGGAAGTTTATTATACAAAGTGTTTAACCGAAGGCCATCCATGTTTGGTTGCATTCGATTACGGAAGCAAAAACAATGTTGTGAGCCAAAGATTGGTGGAGAAACAACAGTTACCAACAACCTTTCATCTGGATCAAGCATGGATCAAATTCAGTACATGGCAATGTGCGAAGGAAGTATTATGTGATATTGCTCCCATGGACTCTTGTCATCTTCTTTTGGGATGGGCATGGCTTCGTTTTAAAACACTCCATCTTAATGAACGTTCCCTTTATTTGAGGCATGAGGGACATCAAAAGAAGTAGAAATTTATGACACCAAGACAAGTCAGTAAGGATTAACGTAGGCTGAAGGAGAAAACAGTTAAAGAAAGAATAGAAAGAAGTAATATAAACTGCATAAGGAAGGGAAAATAAAGAAAAAGAAATGCAACTAGAGAAAGTTTATTCGTCAATGTTTTTTCTTCTACAGTTTGTGATGTCATTTTACAGGAACAAAAGGATAAGCATGTGAATGAAACACACCAACTTCCATGTTTAAAAAGGAAGCTTGTTCATAGTGCTTTATGATGCATTTGGTCCGTCGATAAGAAGCAAATTCGTCAAACACAATGCATGGAATTATTTATTGTTACATATCAAGGTGGGGTACTGTTGCCAAGAAATTTTATCGACAGATTGCAACCGTTGGAAAGTAACAAATATCAAGTTGAATTTGATCCTGGAAGAAGAGAATTTGTTTCAACTTGTGAAAAAATAAAAGTCCTTCACAAGATCATAATAAACTTACATTAAAACTAGTGTCTTAAGATTCGGGACAAATCTTCTCGAAGAAGGAGGGTATGATGTGAATTGCATATGGGTCAAATGGAGGATGACTAATGCGCCGTGTTGACGCAGTTTCTTTTATTTAAATGAGGGCCGAATGCTTTGTAAATTCGGCTGACCAAATTGTGTTTGTGTTTAACCAATTAATGGGCTTTAGTTTTGCTTTATCTTCAAGTTGAAATAAGGGTCCATATGCCAACTTAAGAACCAACCTTTGGAAGATCAAGAGGACCTTTGCTCAAAGTTTGTGGATGACTTTTGGTAGCCTTAAATTCAGTTACAATCAACCATTAAGTAGAGGATCGTTATTAGCTTGAGTGGATCATTAATTAATAGCTTTAAGCGGGATGATATTGAAATTTATGTGTCTTTTGTAATTCTGATGGTTAAAGATCCTATATAAGTTGAACCATTTTCATCAATGAAGGCAAGTTGAGTTTTATTCAGAAAATAAACGAGTTTTATCTCATCTATGTTAGTGAAAGTGATTCTCCTAAGTTCTTCAGTGATTCAAGAATGCATGAGTTTAATCAAAGGTCCTTTATCCCTTTGTGTGTTTCAACTCTTAGGCTTCTCTTCCATTCTTGGAAGTGTGATGTCTATCAATTTCCGTTCCATCTTCTTTTATGTTTCCATTTTCTCGTTTTAAATAATTTCTCAAAATTTCTTGCTTGTTAGCATTCCAACAATGATAGATCAGTCAAACGAATCGAACCCTGTGGATTCACATATTTGGTATTCAGAGCCTGGCTATCTAGATTTGGAATAGGAAAGGAAGTTTATTATACAAAGTGTTTAACCGAAGGCCATCCATGTTTGGTTGCATTCGATTACGGAAGCAAAAACAATGTTGTGAGCCAAAGATTGGTGGAGAAACAACAGTTACCAACAACCTTTCATCTAGATCAAGCATGGATCAAATTCAGTACATGGCAATGTGCGAAGGAAGTATTATGTGATATTGCTCCCATGGACTCTTGTCATCTTCTTTTGGGATGGGCATGGCTTCGTTTTAAAACACTCCATCTTAATGAACGTTCCCTTTATTTGAGGCATGAGGGACATCAAAGGAAGTAGAAGTTTATGACACCAAGACAAGTCAGTAAGGATCAACGTAGGCTGAAGGAGAAAACAGAAAAAGAAAGAATAGAAAAAGAAGTAATAGAAACTGCAAAAGGAAGGGAAAATAAAGAAAAAGAAATGGAACTAGAGAAAGTTTATTCGTCAATGTATTTTCTTCTACAGTTTGTGATGTCATTTTACAAGAACAAAAGGATAAGCATGTGAACGAAATACACGAACTTCCATGTTTGAAAAGGAAGCTTGTTCATAGTGCTTTATCATGCATTTGGTCCGTCGATAAGAAGCAAATTCGTCAAATACAACGCATGCAATTATTTATTGTTACATATCAAGGTGGGGTAATGTTGTCAAGAAATGTTATCGACGGATTGCAACCATTGGAAAGTAACAAATATCAAGTTGAATTTGATCCTGGAAGAAGAGAATTAGTTTCAACTTGCGAAAAAATAAAATTCCTTCACAAGATCATAATAAAAGCTTACTTTAAAACTAGTGTCTTAAGATTCGGGACAAATCTTCTCGAAGAAGGAGGGTATGATGTGAATTGCATATGGGTCAAATGGAGGATGACTAATGCGCCGTGTTGATGCAGTTTCTTTTATTTAAACAAGGGCCCAATGCTTTGTAAAATTGGCTGACCACATTGTGTTTGTGCTTAACCAATTAATGGGCTTTAGTTTTGCTTTATCTTCAAGTTGAAATAAGCGTCCATATGCCAACCTAAGAACCAACCTTTGGAAGATCAAGAGGACCTTTGCTCAAAGTTTGTGGATGACTTTTGGTAGCCTTAAATTCAGTTACAATCAACCATTAAGTAGCGGATCATTATTAGCTTGAGTGGATCATTAATTAATAGCTTTAAGCGGGATGATATTGAAATTTATGTGTCTTTTGTAATTCTGATGGTTAAAGCTCCTATATAAGTTGAACCATTTTCATCAATGAAGGCAAGCTGAGTTTTATTCAGAAAATAAACGAGTTTTATCTCATCTATCTTAGTGAGAGTGATTCTCCTAAGTTCTTGAGTGATTCAAGAATCCATGAGTTTAATCAAAGGTCCTTTATCCCTATGTGTGTTTCAACTCTTAGGCTTATCTTCCATTCTTGGAAGTGTGATGTCTATCAATTTCCGTTCCATCTTCTTTTATGTTTCCATTTTCTCGTTTTAAATAATTTCTCAAATTTCTTGCTTGTTAGCATTCCAACAATGATAGATCAGTCAAACGAATCGAACGCTGTGGATTCACATCATTTGGTATTCACAGCCTGGCCATCTATACCTGGAATAGGAAAGGAAGTTTATTATACAAAGTGTTTAACCGAAGGCCATCCATGTTTAGTTGCATTCGATTACGGAAGCGAAAACAATGTTGTGAGCCAAAGATTGGTGGAGAAACTCCAGTTACCGGCAACCTTTCATCTGGATCAAGCATGGATCAAATTCAGTACATGGCAATGTGTGAAAGAAGTATTATGTGATATTGCTACCATGGACTCTCGTCATCTTCTTTTGGGATGGGCATGGCTTCATTTTAAAACACTCCATCTTGATGAACGTTCCCTTTATTTGAGGCATGAGGGACATCAAAGGAAGTAGAAGTTTATGACACCAAGACAAGTCAGTAAGGATCAACGTAGGCTGAAGGAGAAAACAGAAAAAGAAAGAATAGAAAAAGAAGTAATAGAAACTGCAGAAGGAAGGGAAAATAAAGAAAAAGAAATGGAACTAGAGAAAGTTTATTCGTCAATGTATTTTCTTCTACAGTTTGTGATGTCATTTTACAAGAACAAAAGGATAAGCATGTGAACGAAATACACGAACTTCCATGTTTGAAAAGGAAGCTTGTTCATAGTGCTTTATCATGCATTTGGTCCGTCGATAAGAAGCAAATTCGTCAAATACAACGCATGCAATTATTTATTGTTACATATCAAGGTGGGGTAATGTTGTCAAGAAATGTTATCGACGGATTGCAACCATTGGAAAGTAACAAATATCAAGTTGAATTTGATCCTGGAAGAAGAGAATTAGTTTCAACTTGCAAAAAAATAAAATTCCTTCACAAGATCATAATAAAAGCTTACTTTAAAACTAGTGTCTTAAGATTCGGGACAAATCTTCTCGAAGAAGGAGGGTATGATGTGAATTGCATATGGGTCAAATGGAGGATGACTAATGCGCCGTGTTGATGCAGTTTCTTTTATTTAAACAAGGGCCCAATGCTTTGTAAAATTGGCTGACCACATTGTGTTTGTGCTTAACCAATTAATGGGCTTTAGTTTTGCTTTATCTTCAAGTTGAAATAAGCGTCCATATGCCAACCTAAGAACCAACCTTTGGAAGATCAAGAGGACCTTTGCTCAAAGTTTGTGGATGACTTTTGGTAGCCTTAAATTCAGTTACAATCAACCATTAAGTAGCGGATCATTATTAGCTTGAGTGGATCATTAATTAATAGCTTTAAGCGGGATGATATTGAAATTTATGTGTCTTTTGTAATTCTGATGGTTAAAGCTCCTATATAAGTTGAACCATTTTCATCAATGAAGGCAAGCTGAGTTTTATTCAGAAAATAAACGAGTTTTATCTCATCTATCTTAGTGAGAGTGATTCTCCTAAGTTCTTGAGTGATTCAAGAATCCATGAGTTTAATCAAAGGTCCTTTATCCCTATGTGTGTTTCAACTCTTAGGCTTATCTTCCATTCTTGGAAGTGTGATGTCTATCAATTTCCGTTCCATCTTCTTTTATGTTTCCATTTTCTCGTTTTAAATAATTTCTCAAATTTCTTGCTTGTTAGCATTCCAACAATGATAGATCAGTCAAACGAATCGAACGCTGTGGATTCACATCATTTGGTATTCACAGCCTGGCCATCTATACCTGGAATAGGAAAGGAAGTTTATTATACAAAGTGTTTAACCGAAGGCCATCCATGTTTAGTTGCATTCGATTACGGAAGCGAAAACAATGTTGTGAGCCAAAGATTGGTGGAGAAACTCCAGTTACCGGCAACCTTTCATCTGGCCTAAGCATGGATCAAATTCAGTACATGGCAATGTGTGAAAGAAGTATTATGTGATAGTGCTACCATGGACTCTCGTCATCTTCTTTTGGGATGGGCATGGCTTCATTTTAAAATACTCCATCTTGATGAACGTTCCCTTTATTTGAGGCATGAGGGACATCAAAGGAAGTAGAAGTTTATGACACCAAGACAAGTTAGTAAGGATCAACGTAGGCTGAAGGAGAAAACAGAAAAAGAAAGAATAGAAAAAGAAGTAATAGAAACTGCAGAAGGAAGGGAAAATAAAGAAAAAGAAATGGAACTAGAGAAAGTTTATTCGTCAATGTATTTTCTTCTACAGTTTGTGATGTCATTTTACAGGAACAAAAGGATAAGCATGTGAAGGAAATACACGAACTTCCATGTTTGAAAAGGAAGCTTCTTTATAGTGCTTTATCATGCATTTGGTCCGACGATAAGAAGCAAATTCGTCAAACACAACGCATGGAATTATTTATTGTTACATATCAAGGTGGGGTACCGTTGTCAAGAAATGTTATCGACGGATTGCAACCATTGGAAAGTAACAAATATCAAGTTGAATTTGATCCTGGAAGAAGAGAATTAGTTTCAACTTGCGAAAAAATAAAATTCCTTCCCAAGATCATAATAAAAACTTACTTTAAAACTAGTGTCTTAAGATTCGGGACAAATCTTCTCGAAGAAGGAGGGTATGATGTGAATTGCATATGGGTCAAATGGAGGATGACTAATGCGCCGTGTTGATGCAGTTTCTTTTATTTAAACAAGGGCCCAATGCTTTGTAAAATTGGCTGACCACATTGTGTTTGTGCTTAACCAATTAATGGGCTTTAGTTTTGCTTTATCTTCAAGTTGAAATAAGCGTCCATATGCCAACCTAAGAACCAACCTTTGGAAGATCAAGAGGACCTTTGCTCAAAGTTTGTGGATGACTTTTGGTAGCCTTAAATTCAGTTACAATCAACCATTAAGTAGCGGATCATTATTAGCTTGAGTGGATCATTAATTAATAGCTTTAAGCGGGATGATATTGAAATTTATGTGTCTTTTGTAATTCTGATGGTTAAAGCTCCTATATAAGTTGAACCATTTTCATCAATGAAGGCAAGCTGAGTTTTATTCAGAAAATAAACGAGTTTTATCTCATCTATCTTAGTGAGAGTGATTCTCCTAAGTTCTTGAGTGACTCAAGAATCCATGAGTTTAATCAAAGGTCCTTTATCCCTCTGTGTGTTTCAACTCTTAGGCTTATCTTCCATTCTTGGAAGTGTGATGTCTATCAATTTCCGTTCCATCTTCTTTTATGTTTCCATTTTCTCGTTTTAAATAATTTCTCAAATTTCTTACTTGTTAGCATTCCAACAATGATAGATCAGTCAAACGAATCGAACGCTGTGGATTCACATCACTTGGTATTCACAGCCTGGCCATCTAGACCTAGAATAGGAAAGGAAGTTTATTATACAAAGTGTTTAACCGAAGGCCATCCATGTTTAGTTGCATTCGATTACGGAAGCGAAAACAATGTTGTGAACCAAAGATTGGTGGAGAAACTCCAGTTACCGGCAACCTTTCATCTGGCCCAAGCATGGATCAAATTCAGTACATGGCAATGTGTGAAAGAAGTATTATGTGATAGTGCTACCATGGACTCTCGTCATCTTCTTTTGGGATGGGCATGGCTTCATTTTAAAACACTCCATCTTGATGAACGTTCCCTTTATTTGAGGCATGAGGGACATCAAAGGAAGTAGAAGTTTATGACACCAAGACAAGTCAATAAGGATCAACGTAGGCTGAAGGAGAAAACAGAAAAAGAAAGAATAGAAAAAGAAGTAATAGAAACTGCAGAAGGAAGGGAAAATAAAGAAAAAGAAATGGAACTAGAGAAAGTTTATTCGTCAATGTATTTTCTTCTACAGTTTGTGATGTCATTTTACAGGAACAAAAGGATAAGCATGTGAACGAAATACACGAACTTCCATGTTTGAAAAGGAAGCTTGTTCATAGTGCTTTATCATGCATTTGGTCCGTCGATAAGAAGCAAATTCGTCAAACACAACGCATGGAATTATTTATTGTTACATATCAAGGTGGGGTACCGTTGTCAAGAAATGTTATCGACGGATTGCAACCATTGGAAAGTAACAAATATCAAGTTGAATTTGATCCTGGAAGAAGAGAATTAGTTTCAACTTGCGAAAAAATAAAATTCCTTCACAAGATCATAATGAAAACTTACTTTAAAACTAGTGTCTTAAGATTCGGGACAAATCTTCTCGAAGAAGGAGGGTATGATGTGAATTGCTTATGGGTCAAATGGAGGATGACTAATGCGCCGTGTTGATCAGCTTCTTTTATTTAAACAAGGGCCCAATGCTTTGTAAAATTGGCTGACCACATTGTGTTTGTGCTTAACCAATTAATGGGCTTTAGTTTTGCTTTATCTTCAAGTTGAAATAAGCGTCCATATGCCAACCTAAGAACCAACCTTTGGAAGATCAAGAGGACCTTTGCTCAAAGTTTGTGGATGACTTTTGGTAGCCTTAAATTCAGTTACAATCAACCATTAAGTAGCGGATCATTATTAGCTTGAGTGGATCATTAATTAATAGCTTTAAGCGGGATGATATTGAAATTTATGTGTCTTTTGTAATTCTGATGGTTAAAGCTCCTATATAAGTTGAACCATTTTCATCAATGAAGGCAAGCTGAGTTTTATTCAGAAAATAAACGAGTTTTATCTCATCTATCTTAGTGAGAGTGATTCTCCTAAGTTCTTGAGTGACTCAAGAATCCATGAGTTTAATCAAAGGTCCTTTATCCCTCTGTGTGTTTCAACTCTTAGGCTTATCTTCCATTCTTGGAAGTGTGATGTCTATCAATTTCCGTTCCATCTTCTTTTATGTTTCCATTTTCTCGTTTTAAATAATTTCTCAAATTTCTTACTTGTTAGCATTCCAACAATGATAGATCAGTCAAACGAATCGAACGCTGTGGATTCACATCATTTGGTATTCACAGCCTGGCCATCTAGACCTAGAATAGGAAAGGAAGTTTATTATACAAAGTGTTTAACCGAAGGCCATCCATGTTTAGTTGCATTCGATTACGGAAGCGAAAACAATGTTGTGTGCCAAAGATTGGTGGAGAAACTCCAGTTACCGACAACCTTTCATCTGGCCCAAGCATGGATCAAATTCAGTACATGGCAATGTGTGAAAGAAGTATTATGTGATAGTGCTACCATGGACTCTCGTCATCTTCTTTTGGGATGGGCATGGCTTCATTTTAAAACACTCCATCTTGATGAACGTTCCCTTTATTTGAGGCATGAGGGACATCAAAGGAAGTAGAAGTTTATGACACCAAGACAAGTCAGTAAGGATCAACGTAGGCTGAAGGAGAAAACAGAAAAAGAAAGAATAGAAAAAGAAGTAATAGAAACTGCAGAAGGAAGGGAAAATAAAGAAAAAGAAATGGAACTAGAGAAAGTTTATTCGTCAATGTATTTTCTTCTACAGTTTGTGATGTCATTTTACAGGAACAAAAGGATAAGCATGTGAAGGAAATACACGAACTTCCATGTTTGAAAAGGAAGCTTCTTTATAGTGCTTTATCATGCATTTGGTCCGTCGATAAGAAGCAAATTCGTCAAACACAACGCATGGAATTATTTATTGTTACATATCAAGGTGGGGTACCGTTGTCAAGAAATGTTATCGACGGATTGCAACCATTGGAAAGTAACAAATATCAAGTTGAATTTGATCCTGGAAGAAGAGAATTAGTTTCAACTTGCGAAAAAATATAATTCCTTCACAAGATCATAATAAAAACTTACTTTAAAACTATTGTCTTAAGATTCGGGACAAATCTTCTCGAAGAAGGAGGGTATGATGTGAATTGCTTATGGGTCAAATGGAGGATGACTAATGCGCCGTGTTGATGCAGTTTCTTTTATTTAAACAAGGGCCCAATGCTTTGTAAAATTGGCTGACCACATTGTGTTTGTGCTTAACCAATTAATGGGCTTTAGTTTTTCTTTATCTTCAAGTTGAAATAAGCGTCCATATGCCAACCTAAGAACCAACCTTTGGAAGATCAAGAGGACCTTTGCTCAAAGTTTGTGGATGACTTTTGGTAGCCTTAAATTCAGTTACAATCAACCATTAAGTAGCGGATCATTATTAGCTTGAGTGGATCATTAATTAATAGCTTTAAGCGGGATGATATTGAAATTTATGTGTCTTTTGTAATTCTGATGGTTAAAGCTCCTATATAAGTTGAACCATTTTCATCAATGAAGGCAAGCTGAGTTTTATTCAGAAAATAAACGAGTTTTATCTCATCTATCTTAGTGAGAGTGATTCTCCTAAGTTCTTCAGTGACTCAAGAATCCATGAGTTTAATCAAAGGTCCTTTATCCCTCTGTGTGTTTCAACTCTTAGGCTTATCTTCCATTCTTGGAAGTGTGATGTCTATCAATTTCCGTTCCATCTTCTTTTATGTTTCCATTTTCTCGTTTTAAATAATTTCTCAAATTTCTTACTTGTTAGCATTCCAACAATGATAGATCAGTCAAACGAATCGAACGCTGTGGATTCACATCATTTGGTATTCACAGCCTGGCCATCTAGACCTAGAATAGGAAAGGAAGTTTATTATACAAAGTGTTTAACCGAAGGCCATCCATGTTTAGTTGCATTCGATTACGGAAGCGAAAACAATGTTGTGAGCCAAAGATTGGTGGAGAAACTCCAGTTACCGACAACCTTTCATCTGGCCCAAGCATGGATCAAATTCAGTACATGGCAATGTGTGAAAGAAGTATTATGTGATAGTGCTACCATGGACTCTCGTCATCTTCTTTTGGGATGGGCATGACTTCATTTTAAAACACTCCATCTTGATGAACGTTCCCTTTATTTGAGGCATGAGGGACATCAAAGGAAGTAGAAGTTTATGATACCAAGACAAGTCAGTAAGGATCAACGTAGGCTGAAGGAGAAAACAGAAAAAGAAAGAATAGAAAAAGAAGTAATAGAAACTGCAGAAGGAAGGGAAAATAAAGAAAAAGAAATGGAACTAGAGAAAGTTTATTCGTCAATGTATTTTCTTCTACAGTTTGTGATGTCATTTTACAGGAACAAAAGGATAAGCATGTGAAGGAAATACACGAACTTCCATGTTTGAAAAGGAAGCTTCTTTATAGTGCTTTATCATGCATTTGGTCCGTCGATAAGAAACAAATTCGTCAAACACAACGCATGGAATTATTTATTGTTACATATCAAGGTGGGGTACCGTTGTCAAGAAATGTTATCGACGGATTGCAACCATTGGAAAGTAACAAATATCAAGTTGAATTTGATCCTGGAAGAAGAGAATTAGTTTCAACTTGCGAAAAAATAAAATTCCTTCACAAGATCATAATAAAAACTTACTTTAAAACTAGTGTCTTAAGATTCGGGACAAATCTTCTCGAAGAAGGAGGGTATGATGTGAATTGCGTATGGGTCAAATGGAGGATGACTAATGCGCCGTGTTGATGCAGTTTCTTTTATTTAAACAAGGGCCCAATGCTTTGTAAAATTGGCTGACCACATTGTGTTTGTGCTTAACCAATTAATGGGCTTTAGTTTTGCTTTATCTTCAAGTTGAAATAAGCGTCCATATGCCAACCTAAGAACCAACCTTTGGAAGATCAAGAGGACCTTTGCTCAAAGTTTGTGGATGACTTTTGGTAGCCTTAAATTCAGTTACAATCAACCATTAAGTAGCGGATCATTATTAGCTTGAGTGGATCATTAATTAATAGCTTTAAGCGGGATGATATTGAAATTTATGTGTCTTTTGTAATTCTGATGGTTAAAGCTCCTATATAAGTTGAACCATTTTCATCAATGAAGGCAAGCTGAGTTTTATTCAGAAAATAAACGAGTTTTATCTCATCTATCTTAGCGAGAGTGATTCTCCTAAGTTCTTGAGTGACTCAAGAATCCATGAGTTTAATCAAAGGTCCTTTATCCCTCTGTGTGTTTCAACTCTTAGGCTTATCTTCCATTCTTGGAAGTGTGATGTCTATCAATTTCCGTTCCATCTTCTTTTATGTTTCCATTTTCTCGTTTTAAATAATTTCTCAAATTTCTTACTTGTTAGCATTCCAACAATGATAGATCAGTCAAACGAATCGAACGCTGTGGATTCACATCATTTGGTATTCACAGCCTGGCCATCTAGACCTAGAATAGGAAAGGAAGTTTATTATACAAAGTGTTTAACCGAAGGCCATCCATGTTTAGTTGCATTCGATTACGGAAGCGAAAACAATGTTGTGAGCCAAAGATTGGTGGAGAAACTCCAGTTACCGGCAACCTTTCATCTGGCCCAAGCATGGATCAAATTCAGTACATGGCAATGTGTGAAAGAAGTATTATGTGATAGTGCTACCATGGACTCTCGTCATCTTCTTTTGGGATGGGCATGGCTTCATTTTAAAACACTCCATCTTGATGAACGTTCCCTTTATTTGAGGCATGAGGGACATCAAAGGAAGTAGAAGTTTATGACACCAAGACAAGTCAGTAAGGATCAACGTAGGCTGAAGGAGAAAACAGAAAAAGAAAGAATAGAAAAAGAAGTAATAGAAACTGCAGAAGGAAGGGAAAATAAAGAAAAAGAAATGGAACTAGAGAAAGTTTATTCGTCAATGTATTTTCTTCTACAGTTTGTGATGTCATTTTACAGGAACAAAAGGATAAGCATGTGAAGGAAATACACGAACTTCCATGTTTGAAAAGGAAGCTTCTTTATAGTGCTTTATCATGCATTTGGTCCGTCGATAAGAAGCAAATTCGTCAAACACAACGCATGGAATTATTTATTGTTACATATCAAGGTGGGGTACCGTTGTCAAGAAATGTTATCGACGGATTGCAACCATTGGAAAGTAACAAATATCAAGTTGAATTTGATCCTGGAAGAAGAGAATTAGTTTCAACTTGCGAAAAAATATAATTCCTTCACAAGATCATAATAAAAACTTACTTTAAAACTAGTGTCTTAAGATTCGGGACAAATCTTCTCGAAGAAGGAGGGTATGATGTGAATTGCTTATGGGTCAAATGGAGGATGACTAATGCGCCGTGTTGATGCAGTTTCTTTTATTTAAACAAGGGCCCAATGCTTTGTAAAATTGGCTGACCACATTGTGTTTGTGCTTAACCAATTAATGGGCTTTAGTTTTGCTTTATCTTCAAGTTGAAATAAGCGTCCATATGCCAACCTAAGAACCAACCTTTGGAAGATCAAGAGGACCTTTGCTCAAAGTTTGTGGATGACTTTTGGTAGCCTTAAATTCAGTTACAATCAACCATTAAGTAGCGGATCATTATTAGCTTGAGTGGATCATTAATTAATAGCTTTAAGCGGGATGATATTGAAATTTATGTGTCTTTTGTAATTCTGATGGTTAAAGCTCCTATATAAGTTGAACCATTTTCATCAATGAAGGCAAGCTGAGTTTTATTCAGAAAATAAACGAGTTTTATCTCATCTATCTTAGTGAGAGTGATTCTCCTAAGTTCTTGAGTGACTCAAGAATCCATGAGTTTAATCAAAGGTCCTTTATCCCTCTGTGTGTTTCAACTCTTAGGCTTATCTTCCATTCTTGGAAGTGTGATGTCTATCAATTTCCGTTCCATCTTCTTTTATGTTTCCATTTTCTCGTTTTAAATAATTTCTCAAATTTCTTACTTGTTAGCATTCCAACAATGATAGATCAGTCAAACGAATCGAACGCTGTGGATTCACATCATTTGGTATTCACAGCCTGGCCATCTAGACCTAGAATAGGAAAGGAAGTTTATTATACAAAGTGTTTAACCGAAGGCCATCCATGTTTAGTTGCATTCGATTACGGAAGCGAAAACAATGTTGTGAGCCAAAGATTGGTGGAGAAACTCCAGTTACCGACAACCTTTCATCTGGCCCAAGCATGGATCAAATTCAGTACATGGCAATGTGTGAAAGAAGTATTATGTGATAGTGCTACCATGGACTCTCGTCATCTTCTTTTGGGATGGGCATGGCTTCATTTTAAAACACTCCATCTTGATGAACGTTCCCTTTATTTGAGGCATGAGGGACATCAAAGGAAGTAGAAGTTTATGACACCAAGACAAGTCAGTAAGGATCAACGTAGGCTGAAGGAGAAAACAGAAAAAGAAAGAATAGAAAAAGAAGTAATAGAAACTGCAGAAGGAAGGGAAAATAAAGAAAAAGAAATGGAACTAGAGAAAGTTTATTCGTCAATGTATTTTCTTCTACAGTTTGTGATGTCATTTTACAGGAACAAAAGGATAAGCATGTGAAGGAAATACACGAACTTCCATGTTTGAAAAGGAAGCTTCTTTATAGTGCTTTATCATGCATTTGGTCCGTCGATAAGAAGCAAATTCGTCAAACACAACGCATGGAATTATTTATTGTTACATATCAAGGTGGGGTACCGTTGTCAAGAAATGTTATCGACGGATTGCAACCATTGGAAAGTAACAAATATCAAGTTGAATTTGATCCTGGAAGAAGAGAATTAGTTTCAACTTGCGAAAAAATATAATTCCTTCACAAGATCATAATAAAAACTTACTTTAAAACTAGTGTCTTAAGATTCGGGACAAATCTTCTCGAAGAAGGAGGGTATGATGTGAATTGCTTATGGGTCAAATGGAGGATGACTAATGCGCCGTGTTGATGCAGTTTCTTTTATTTAAACAAGGGCCCAATGCTTTGTAAAATTGGCTGACCACATTGTGTTTGTGCTTAACCAATTAATGGGCTTTAGTTTTTCTTTATCTTCAAGTTGAAATAAGCGTCCATATGCCAACCTAAGAACCAACCTTTGGAAGATCAAGAGGACCTTTGCTCAAAGTTTGTGGATGACTTTTGGTAGCCTTAAATTCAGTTACAATCAACCATTAAGTAGCGGATCATTATTAGCTTGAGTGGATCATTAATTAATAGCTTTAAGCGGGATGATATTGAAATTTATGTGTCTTTTGTAATTCTGATGGTTAAAGCTCCTATATAAGTTGAACCATTTTCATCAATGAAGGCAAGCTGAGTTTTATTCAGAAAATAAATGAGTTTTATCTCATCTATCTTAGTGAGAGTGATTCTCCTAAGTTCTTCAGTGACTCAAGAATCCATGAGTTTAATCAAAGGTCCTTTATCCCTCTGTGTGTTTCAACTCTTAGGCTTATCTTCCATTCTTGGAAGTGTGATGTCTATCAATTTCCGTTCCATCTTCTTTTATGTTTCCATTTTCTCGTTTTAAATAATTTCTCAAATTTCTTACTTGTTAGCATTCCAACAATGATAGATCAGTCAAACGAATCGAACGCTGTGGATTCACATCATTTGGTATTCACAGCCTGGCCATCTAGACCTAGAATAGGAAAGGAAGTTTATTATACAAAGTGTTTAACCGAAGGCCATCCATGTTTAGTTGCATTCGATTACGGAAGCGAAAACAATGTTGTGAGCCAAAGATTGGTGGAGAAACTCCAGTTACCGACAACCTTTCATCTGGCCCAAGCATGGATCAAATTCAGTACATGGCAATGTGTGAAAGAAGTATTATGTGATAGTGCTACCATGGACTCTCGTCATCTTCTTTTGGGATGGGCATGACTTCATTTGAAAACACTCCATCTTGATGAACGTTCCCTTTATTTGAGGCATGAGGGACATCAAAGGAAGTAGAAGTTTATGATACCAAGACAAGTCAGTAAGGATCAACGTAGGCTGAAGGAGAAAACAGAAAAAGAAAGAATAGAAAAAGAAGTAATAGAAACTGCAGAAGGAAGGGAAAATAAAGAAAAAGAAATGGAACTAGAGAAAGTTTATTCGTCAATGTATTTTCTTCTACAGTTTGTGATGTCATTTTACAGGAACAAAAGGATAAGCATGTGAAGGAAATACACGAACTTCCATGTTTGAAAAGGAAGCTTCTTTATAGTGCTTTATCATGCATTTGGTCCGTCGATAAGAAACAAATTCGTCAAACACAACGCATGGAATTATTTATTGTTACATATCAAGGTGGGGTACCGTTGTCAAGAAATGTTATCGACGGATTGCAACCATTGGAAAGTAACAAATATCAAGTTGAATTTGATCCTGGAAGAAGAGAATTAGTTTCAACTTGCGAAAAAATAAAATTCCTTCACAAGATCATAATAAAAACTTACTTTAAAACTAGTGTCTTAAGATTCGGGACAAATCTTCTCGAAGAAGGAGGGTATGATGTGAATTGCGTATGGGTCAAATGGAGGATGACTAATGCGCCGTGTTGATGCAGTTTCTTTTATTTAAACAAGGGCCCAATGCTTTGTAAAATTGGCTGACCACATTGTGTTTGTGCTTAACCAATTAATGGGCTTTAGTTTTGCTTTATCTTCAAGTTGAAATAAGCGTCCATATGCCAACCTAAGAACCAACCTTTGGAAGATCAAGAGGACCTTTGCTCAAAGTTTGTGGATGACTTTTGGTAGCCTTAAATTCAGTTACAATCAACCATTAAGTAGCGGATCATTATTAGCTTGAGTGGATCATTAATTAATAGCTTTAAGCGGGATGATATTGAAATTTATGTGTCTTTTGTAATTCTGATGGTTAAAGCTCCTATATAAGTTGAACCATTTTCATCAATGAAGGCAAGCTGAGTTTTATTCAGAAAATAAACGAGTTTTATCTCATCTATCTTAGCGAGAGTGATTCTCCTAAGTTCTTGAGTGACTCAAGAATCCATGAGTTTAATCAAAGGTCCTTTATCCCTCTGTGTGTTTCAACTCTTAGGCTTATCTTCCATTCTTGGAAGTGTGATGTCTATCAATTTCCGTTCCATCTTCTTTTATGTTTCCATTTTCTCGTTTTAAATAATTTCTCAAATTTCTTACTTGTTAGCATTCCAACAATGATAGATCAGTCAAACGAATCGAACGCTGTGGATTCACATCATTTGGTATTCACAGCCTGGCCATCTAGACCTAGAATAGGAAAGGAAGTTTATTATACAAAGTGTTTAACCGAAGGCCATCCATGTTTAGTTGCATTCGATTACGGAAGCGAAAACAATGTTGTGAGCCAAAGATTGGTGGAGAAACTCCAGTTACCGGCAACCTTTCATCTGGCCCAAGCATGGATCAAATTCAGTACATGGCAATGTGTGAAAGAAGTATTATGTGATAGTGCTACCATGGACTCTCGTCATCTTCTTTTGGGATGGGCATGGCTTCATTTTAAAACACTCCATCTTGATGAACGTTCCCTTTATTTGAGGCATGAGGGACATCAAAGGAAGTAGAAGTTTATGACACCAAGACAAGTCAGTAAGGATCAACGTAGGCTGAAGGAGAAAACAGAAAAAGAAAGAATAGAAAAAGAAGTAATAGAAACTGCAGAAGGAAGGGAAAATAAAGAAAAAGAAATGGAACTAGAGAAAGTTTATTCGTCAATGTATTTTCTTCTACAGTTTGTGATGTCATTTTACAGGAACAAAAGGATAAGCATGTGAAGGAAATACACGAACTTCCATGTTTGAAAAGGAAGCTTCTTTATAGTGCTTTATCATGCATTTGGTCCGTCGATAAGAAGCAAATTCGTCAAACACAACGCATGGAATTATTTATTGTTACATATCAAGGTGGGGTACCGTTGTCAAGAAATGTTATCGACGGATTGCAACCATTGGAAAGTAACAAATATCAAGTTGAATTTGATCCTGGAAGAAGAGAATTAGTTTCAACTTGCGAAAAAATATAATTCCTTCACAAGATCATAATAAAAACTTACTTTAAAACTAGTGTCTTAAGATTCGGGACAAATCTTCTCGAAGAAGGAGGGTATGATGTGAATTGCTTATGGGTCAAATGGAGGATGACTAATGCGCCGTGTTGATGCAGTTTCTTTTATTTAAACAAGGGCCCAATGCTTTGTAAAATTGGCTGACCACATTGTGTTTGTGCTTAACCAATTAATGGGCTTTAGTTTTGCTTTATCTTCAAGTTGAAATAAGGGTCCATATGCCAACCTAAGAACCAACCTTTGGAAGATCAAGAGGACCTTTGCTCAAAGTTTGTGGATGACTTTTGGTAGCCTTAAATTCAGTTACAATCAACCATTAAGTAGCGGATCATTATTAGCTTGAGTGGATCATTAATTAATAGCTTTAAGCGGGATGATATTGAAATTTATGTGTCTTTTGTAATTCTGATGGTTAAAGCTCCTATATAAGTTGAACCATTTTCATCAATGAAGGCAAGCTGAGTTTTATTCAGAAAATAAACGAGTTTTATCTCATCTATCTTAGTGAGAGTGATTCTCCTAAGTTCTTGAGTGACTCAAGAATCCATGAGTTTAATCAAAGGTCCTTTATCCCTCTGTGTGTTTCAACTCTTAGGCTTATCTTCCATTCTTGGAAGTGTGATGTCTATCAATTTCCGTTCCATCTTCTTTTATGTTTCCATTTTCTCGTTTTAAATAATTTCTCAAATTTCTTACTTGTTAGCATTCCAACAATGATAGATCAGTCAAACGAATCGAACGCTGTGGATTCACATCATTTGGTATTCACAGCCTGGCCATCTAGACCTAGAATAGGAAAGGAAGTTTATTATACAAAGTGTTTAACCGAAGGCCATCCATGTTTAGTTGCATTCGATTACGGAAGCGAAAACAATGTTGTGAGCCAAAGATTGGTGGAGAAACTCCAGTTACCGACAACCTTTCATCTGGCCCAAGCATGGATCAAATTCAGTACATGGCAATGTGTGAAAGAAGTATTATGTGATAGTGCTACCATGGACTCTCGTCATCTTCTTTTGGGATGGGCATGGCTTCATTTTAAAACACTCCATCTTGATGAACGTTCCCTTTATTTGAGGCATGAGGGACATCAAAGGAAGTAGAAGTTTATGACACCAAGACAAGTCAGTAAGGATCAACGTAGGCTGAAGGAGAAAACAGAAAAAGAAAGAATAGAAAAAGAAGTAATAGAAACTGCAGAAGGAAGGGAAAATAAAGAAAAAGAAATGGAACTAGAGAAAGTTTATTCGTCAATGTATTTTCTTCTACAGTTTGTGATGTCATTTTACAGGAACAAAAGGATAAGCATGTGAAGGAAATACACGAACTTCCATGTTTGAAAAGGAAGCTTCTTTATAGTGCTTTATCATGCATTTGGTCCGTCGATAAGAAGCAAATTCGTCAAACACAACGCATGGAATTATTTATTGTTACATATCAAGGTGGGGTACCGTTGTCAAGAAATGTTATCGACGGATTGCAACCATTGGAAAGTAACAAATATCAAGTTGAATTTGATCCTGGAAGAAGAGAACTAGTTTCAACTTGCGAAAAAATATAATTCCTTCACAAGATCATAATAAAAACTTACTTTAAAACTAGTGTCTTAAGATTCGGGACAAATCTTCTCGAAGAAGGAGGGTATGATGTGAATTGCATATGGGTCAAATGGTGGATGACTAATGCGCCGTGTTGATGCAGTTTCTTTTATTTAAACAAGGGCCCAATGCTTTGTAAAATTGGCTGACCACATTGTGTTTGTGCTTAACCAATTAATGGGCTTTAGTTTTGCTTTATCTTCAAGTTGAAATAAGGGTCCATATGCCAACCTAAGAACCAACTTTTGGAAGATCAAGAGGACCTTTGCTCAAAGTTTGTGGATGACTTTTGGTAGCCTTAAATTCAGTTACAATCAACCATTAAGTAGCGGATCATTCTAAGCTTCAGTGGATCATTAATTAATAGCTTTAAGCGGGATGATATTGAAATTTATGTGTCTTTTGTAATTCTGATGGTTAAAGCTCCTATATAAGTTGAACCATTTTCATCAATGAAGGCAAGCTGAGTTTTATTCAGAAAATAAACGAGTTTTATCTCATCTATCTTAGTGAGAGTGATTCTCCTAAGTTCTTGAGTGATTCAAGAATCCATGAGTTTAATCAAAGGTCCTTTATCCCTATGTGTGTTTCAACTCTTAGGCTTATCTTCCATTCTTGGAAGTGTGATGTCTATCAATTTCCGTTCCATCTTCTTTTATGTTTCCATTTTCTCGTTTTAAATAATTTCTCAAATTTCTTGCTTGTTAGCATTCCAACAATGATAGATCAGTCAAAGAATCGAACACTGTGGATTCACATCATTTGGTATTCACAGCCTGGCCATCTAGACCTGGAATAGGAAAGGAAGTTTATTATACAAAGTGTTTAACCGAAGGCCATCCATGTTTAGTTGCATTCGATTACGAAAGCGAAAACAATGTTGTGAGCCAAAGATTGGTGGAGAAACTCCAGTTACCGGCAACCTTTCATCTGGACCAAGCATGGATCAAATTCAGTACATGGCAATGTGTGAAAGAAGTATTATGTGATATTGCTACCATGGACTCTCGTCATCTTCTTTTGGGATGGGCATGGCTTCATTTTAAAACACTCCATCTTGATGAACGTTCCCTTTATTTGAGGCATGAGGGACATCAAAGGAAGTAGAAGTTTATGACACCAAGACAAGTCAGTAAGGATCAACGTAGGCTGAAGGAGAAAACAGAAAAAGAAAGAATAGAAAAAGAAGTAATAGAAACTGCAGAAGGAAGGGAAAATAAAGAAAAAGAAATGGAACTAGAGAAAGTTTATTCGTCAATGTATTTTCTTCTACAGTTTGTGATGTCATTTTACACGAACAAAAGGATAAGCATGTGAACGAAATACACGAACTTCCATGTTTGAAAAGGAAGCTTGTTCATAGTGCATTATCATGCATTTGGTCCGTCGATAAGAAGCAAATTCGTCAAACACAACGCATGGAATTATTTATTGTTACATATCAAGGTGGGGTAATGTTGTCAAGAAATGTTATCGACGGATTGCAACCATTGGAAAGTAACAAATATCAAGTTGAATTTGATCCTGGAAGAAGAGAATTAGTTTCAACTTGCGAAAAAATAAAATTCCTTCACAAGATCATAATAAAAACTTACTTTAAAACTAGTGTCTTAAGATTCGGGACAAATCTTCTCGAAGAAGGACGGTATGATGTGAATTGCATATGGGTCAAATGGAGGATGACTAATGCGCCGTGTTGATGCAGTTTCTTTTATTTAAACAAGGGCCCAATGCTTTGTAAAATTGGCTGACCACATTGTGTTTGTGCTTAACCAATTAATGGGCTTTAGTTTTGCTTTATCTTCAAGTTGAAATAAGGGTCCATATGCCAACCTAAGAACCAACTTTTGGAAGATCAAGAGGACCTTTGCTCAAAGTTTGTGGATGACTTTTGGTAGCCTTAAATTCAGTTACAATCAACCATTAAGTAGCGGATCATTATTAGCTTGAGTGGATCATTAATTAATAGCTTTAAGCAGGATGATATTGAAATTTATGTGTCTTTTGTAATTCTGATGGTTAAAGCTCCTATATAAGTTGAACCATTTTCATCAATGAAGGCAAGCTGAGTTTTATTCAGAAAATAAACGAGTTTTATCTCATCTATCTTAGTGAGAGTGATTCTCCTAAGTTCTTGAGTGATTCAAGAATCCATGAGTTTAATCAAAGGTCCTTTATCCCTATGTGTGTTTCAACTCTTAGGCTTATCTTCCATTCTTGGAAGTGTGATGTCTATCAATTTCCGTTCCATCTTCTTTTATGTTTCCATTTTCTCGTTTTAAATAATTTCTCAAATTTCTTGCTTGTTAGCATTCCAACAATGATAGATCAGTCAAACGAATCGAACGCTGTGGATTCACATCATTTGGTATTCACAGCCTGGCCATCTAGACCTAGAATAGGAAAGGAAGTTTATTATACAAAGTGTTTAACCGAAGGCCATCCATGTTTAGTTGCATTCGATTACGGAAGCGAAAACAATGTTGTGAGCCAAAGATTGGTGGAGAAACTCCAGTTACCGGCAACCTTTCATCTGGACCAAGCATGGATCAAATTCAGTACATGGCAATGTGTGAAAGAAGTATTATGTGATATTGCTACCATGGACTCTCGTCATCTTCTTTTGGGATGGGCATGGCTTCATTTTAAAACACTCCATCTTGATGAACGTTCCCTTTATTTGAGGCATGAGGGACATCAAAGGAAGTAGAAGTTTATGACACCAAGACAAGTCAGTAAGGATCAACGTAGGCTGAAGGAGAAAACAGAAAAAGAAAGAATAGAAAAAGAAGTAATAGAAACTGCAGAAGGAAGGGAAAATAAAGAAAAAGAAATGGAACTAGAGAAAGTTTATTCGTCAATGTATTTTCTTCTACAGTTTGTGATGTCATTTTACAGGAACAAAAGGATAAGCATGTGAAGGAAATACACGAACTTCCATGTTTGAAAAGGAAGCTTCTTTATAGTGCTTTATCATGCATTTGGTCCGTCGATAAGAAGCAAATTCGTCAAACACAACACATGGAATTATTTATTGTTACATATCAAGGTGGGGTACCGTTGTCAAGAAATGTTATCGACGGATTGCAACCATTGGAAAGTAACAAATATCAAGTTGAATTTGATCCTGGAAGAAGAGAATTAGTTTCAACTTGCGAAAAAATAAAATTCCTTCACAAGATCATAATGAAAACTTACTTTAAAACTAGTGTCTTAAGATTCGGGACAAATCTTCTCGAAGAAGGAGGGTATGATGTGAATTGCTTATGGGTCAAATGGAGGATGACTAATGCGCCGTGTTGATGCAGCTTCTTTTATTTAAACAAGGGCCCAATGCTTTGTAAAATTGGCTGACCAAATTGTGTTTGTGCTTAACCAGTTAATGGGCTTTAGTTTTGCTTTATCTTCAAGTTGAAATAAGGGTCCATATGCCAACCTAAGAACCAACCTTTGGAAGATCAAGAGGACCTTTGCTCAAAGTTTGTGGATGACTTTTGGTAGCCTTAAATTCAGTTACAATCAACCATTAAGTAGCGGATCATTATTAGCTTGAGTGGATCATTAATTAATAGCTTTAAGCGGGATGATATTGAAATTTATGTGTCTTTTGTAATTCTGATGGTTAAAGCTCCTATATAAGTTGAACCATTTTCATCAATGAAGGCAAGCTGAGTTTTATTCAGAAAATAAACGAGTTTTATCTCATCTATCTTAGTGAGAGTGATTCTCCTAAGTTCTTGAGTGATTCAAGAATCCATGAGTTTAATCAAAGGTCCTTTATCCCTATGTGTGTTTCAACTCTTAGGCTTATCTTCCATTCTTGGAAGTGTGATGTCTATCAATTTCCGTTCCATCTTCTTTTATGTTTCCATTTTCTCGTTTTAAATAATTTCTCAAATTTCTTGCTTGTTAGCATTCCAACAATGATAGATCAGTCAAACGAATCGAACGCTGTGGATTCACATCATTTGGTATTCACAGCCTGGCCATCTAGACCTGGAATAGGAAAGGAAGTTTATTATACAAAGTGTTTAACCGAAGGCCATCCATGTTTAGTTGCATTCGATTACGGAAGCGAAAACAATGTTGTGAGCCAAAGATTGGTGGAGAAAATCCAGTTACCGGCAACCTTTCATCTGGACCAAGCATGGATCAAATTCAGTACATGGCAATGTGTGAAAGAAGTATTATGTGATATTGCTACCATGGACTCTCGTCATCTTCTTTTGGGATGGGCATGGCTTCATTTTAAAACACTCCATCTTGATGAACGTTCCCTTTATTTGAGGCATGAGGGACATCAAAGGAAGTAGAAGTTTATGACACCAAGACAAGTCAGTAAGGATCAACGTAGGCTGAAGGAGAAAACAGAAAAAGAAAGAATAGAAAAAGAAGTAATAGAAACTGCAGAAGGAAGGGAAAATAAAGAAAAAGAAATGGAACTAGAGAAAGTTTATTCGTCAATGTATTTTCTTCTACAGTTTGTGATGTCATTTTACAGGAACAAAAGGATAAGCATGTGAAGGAAATACACGAACTTCCATGTTTGAAAAGGAAGCTTCTTTATAGTGCTTTATCATGCATTTGGTCCGTCGATAAGAAGCAAATTCGTCAAACACAACACATGGAATTATTTATTGTTACATATCAAGGTGGGGTACCGTTGTCAAGAAATGTTATCGACGGATTGCAACCATTGGAAAGTAACAAATATCAAGTTGAATTTGATCCTGGAAGAAGAGAATTAGTTTCAACTTGCGAAAAAATA
Source organism: Vigna unguiculata (assembly GCF_037176805.1). Classification (NCBI taxonomy): domain Eukaryota; kingdom Viridiplantae; phylum Streptophyta; class Magnoliopsida; order Fabales; family Fabaceae; genus Vigna; species Vigna unguiculata. Next base: position 23,127,486 of record NC_140802.1, read on the forward strand.
AAATTCCTTCACAAGATCATAATGAAAACTTACTTTAAAACTAGTGTCTTAAGATTCGGGACAAATCTTCTCGAAGAAGGAGGGTATGATGTGAATTGCTTATGGGTCAAATGGAGGATGACTAATGCGCCGTGTTGATGCAGCTTCTTTTATTTAAACAAGGGCCCAATGCTTTGTAAAATTGGCTGACCAAATTGTGTTTGTGCTTAACCAGTTAATGGGCTTTAGTTTTGCTTTATCTTCAAGTTGAAATAAGGGTCCATATGCCAACCTAAGAACCAACCTTTGGAAGATCAAGAGGACCTTTGCTCAAAGTTTGTGGATGACTTTTGGTAGCCTTAAATTCAGTTACAATCAACCATTAAGTAGCGGATCATTATTAGCTTGAGTGGATCATTAATTAATAGCTTTAAGCGGGATGATATTGAAATTTATGTGTCTTTTGTAATTCTGATGGTTAAAGCTCCTATATAAGTTGAACCATTTTCATCAATGAAGGCAAGCTGAGTTTTATTCAGAAAATAAACGAGTTTTATCTCATCTATCTTAGTGAGAGTGATTCTCCTAAGTTCTTGAGTGATTCAAGAATCCATGAGTTTAATCAAAGGTCCTTTATCCCTATGTGTGTTTCAACTCTTAGGCTTATCTTCCATTCTTGGAAGTGTGATGTCTATCAATTTCCGTTCCATCTTCTTTTATGTTTCCATTTTCTCGTTTTAAATAATTTCTCAAATTTCTTGCTTGTTAGCATTCCAACAATGATAGATCAGTCAAACGAATCGAACGCTGTGGATTCACATCATTTGGTATTCACAGCCTGGCCATCTAGACCTGGAATAGGAAAGGAAGTTTATTATACAAAGTGTTTAACCGAAGGCCATCCATGTTTAGTTGCATTCGATTACGGAAGCGAAAACAATGTTGTGAGCCAAAGATTGGTGGAGAAAATCCAGTTACCGGCAACCTTTCATCTGGACCAAGCATGGATCAAATTCAGTACATGGCAATGTGTGAAAGAAGTATTATGTGATATTGCTACCATGGACTCTCGTCATCTTCTTTTGGGATGGGCATGGCTTCATTTTAAAACACTCCATCTTGATGAACGTTCCCTTTATTTGAGGCATGAGGGACATCAAAGGAAGTAGAAGTTTATGACACCAAGACAAGTCAGTAAGGATCAACGTAGGCTGAAGGAGAAAACAGAAAAAGAAAGAATAGAAAAAGAAGTAATAGAAACTGCAGAAGGAAGGGAAAATAAAGAAAAAGAAATGGAACTAGAGAAAGTTTATTCGTCAATGTATTTTCTTCTACAGTTTGTGATGTCATTTTACAGGAACAAAAGGATAAGCATGTGAAGGAAATACACGAACTTCCATGTTTGAAAAGGAAGCTTCTTTATAGTGCTTTATCATGCATTTGGTCCGTCGATAAGAAGCAAATTCGTCAAACACAACGCATGGAATTATTTATTGTTACATATCAAGGTGGGGTACCGTTGTCAAGAAATGTTATCGACGGATTGCAACCATTGGAAAGTAACAAATATCAAGTTGAATTTGATCCTGGAAGAAGAGAATTAGTTTCAACTTGCGAAAAAATAAAATTCCTTCACAAGATCATAATGAAAACTTACTCTAAAACTAGTGTCTTAAGATTCGGGACAAATCTTCTCGAAGAAGGAGGGTATGATGTGAATTGCGTATGGGTCAAATGGAGGATGACTAATGCGCCGTGTTGATGCAGCTTCTTTTATTTAAACAAGGGCCCAATGCTTTGTAAAATTGGCTGACCAAATTGTGTTTGTGCTTAACCAATTAATGGGCTTTAGTTTTGCTTTATCTTCAAGTTGAAATAAGGGTCCATATGCCAACCTAAGAACCAACCTTTGGAAGATCAAGAGGACCTTTGCTCAAAGTTTGTGGATGACTTTTGGTAGCCTTAAATTCAGTTACAATCAACCATTAAGTAGCGGATCATTATTAGCTTCAGTGGATCATTAATTAATAGCTTTAAGCAGGATGATATTGAAATTTATGTGTCTTTTGTAATTCTGATGGTTAAAGCTCCAATATAAGTTGAACCATTTTCATCAATGAAGGCAAGCTGAGTTTTATTCAGAAAATAAACGAGTTTTATCTCATCTATCTTAGTGAGAGTGATTCTCCTAAGTTCTTGAGTGATTCAAGAATCCATGAGTTTAATCAAAGTTCCTTTATCCCTATGTGTGTTTCAACTCTTAGGCTTATCTTCCATTCTTGGAAGTGTGATGTCTATCAATTTCCGTTCCATCTTCTTTTATGTTTCCATTTTCTCGTTTTAAATAATTTCTCAAATTTCTTGCTTGTTAGCATTCCAACAATGATAGATCAGTCAAACGAATCGAATGCTGTGGATTCACATCATTTGGTATTCACAGCCTGGCCATCTAGACCTGGAATAGGAAAGGAAGTTTATTATACAAAGTGTTTAACCGAAGGCCATCCATGTTTAGTTGCATTCGATTACGGAAGCGAAAACAATGTTGTGAGCCAAAGATTGGTGGAGAAACTCCAGTTACCGGCAACCTTTCATCTGGATCAAGCATGGATCAAATTCAGTACATGGCAATGCGTGAAAGAAGTATTATGTGATATTGCTACCATGGACTCTCGTCATCTTCTTTTGGAATGGGCATGGCTTCATTTTAAAACACTCCATCTTGATGAACGTTCCCTTTATTTGAGGCATGAGGGACATCAAAGGAAGTAGAAGTTTATGACACCAAGACAAGTCAGTAAGGATCAACGTAGGCTGAAGGAGAAAACAGAAAAAGAAAGAATAGAAAAAGAAGTAATAGAAACTGCAGAAGGAAGGGAAAATAAAGAAAAAGAAATGGAACTAGAGAAAGTTTATTCGTCAATGTATTTTCTTCTACAGTTTGTGATGTCATTTTACAGGAACAAAAGGATAAGCATGTGAACGAAATACACGAACTTCCATGTCTGAAAAGGAAGCTTGTTCATAGTGCTTTATCATGCATTTGGTCCGTCGATTAGAAGCAAATTCGTCAAACACAACGCATGGAATTATTTATTGTTACATATCAAGGTGGGGTACTGTTGTCAAGAAATGTTATCGACGGATTGCAACCATTGGAAAGTAACAAATATCAAGTTGAATTTGATCCTGGAAGAAGAGAATTAGTTTCAACTTGCGAAAAAATAAAATTCCTTCACAAGATCATAATGAAAACTTACTCTAAAACTAGTGTCTTAAGATTCGGGACAAATCTTCTCGAAGAAGGAGGGTATGATGTGAATTGCGTATGGGTCAAATGGAGGATGACTAATGCGCCGTGTTGATGCAGCTTCTTTTATTTAAACAAGGGCCCAATGCTTTGTAAAATTGGCTGACCAAATTGTGTTTGTGCTTAACCAATTAATGGGCTTTAGTTTTGCTTTATCTTCAAGTTGAAATAAGGGTCCATATGCCAACCTAAGAACCAACCTTTGGAAGATCAAGAGGACCTTTGCTCAAAGTTTGTGGATGACTTTTGGTAGCCTTAAATTCAGTTACAATCAACCATTAAGTAGCGGATCATTATTAGCTTCAGTGGATCATTAATTAATAGCTTTAAGCAGGATGATATTGAAATTTATGTGTCTTTTGTAATTCTGATGGTTAAAGCTCCAATATAAGTTGAACCATTTTCATCAATGAAGGCAAGCTGAGTTTTATTCAGAAAATAAACGAGTTTTATCTCATCTATCTTAGTGAGAGTGATTCTCCTAAGTTCTTGAGTGATTCAAGAATCCATGAGTTTAATCAAAGTTCCTTTATCCCTATGTGTGTTTCAACTCTTAGGCTTATCTTCCATTCTTGGAAGTGTGATGTCTATCAATTTCCGTTCCATCTTCTTTTATGTTTCCATTTTCTCGTTTTAAATAATTTCTCAAATTTCTTGCTTGTTAGCATTCCAACAATGATAGATCAGTCAAACGAATCGAACGCTGTGGATTCACATCATTTGGTATTCACAGCCTGGCCATCTAGACCTGGAATAGGAAAGGAAGTTTATTATACAAAGTGTTTAACCGAAGGCCATCCATGTTTAGTTGCATTCGATTACGGAAGCGAAAACAATGTTGTGAGCCAAAGATTGGTGGAGAAACTCCAGTTACCGGCAACCTTTCATCTGGATCAAGCATGGATCAAATTCAGTACATGGCAATGTGTGAAAGAAGTATTATGTGATATTGCTACCATGGACTCTCGTCATCTTCTTTTGGGATGGGCATGGCTTCATTTTAAAACACTCCATCTTGATGAACGTTCCCTTTATTTGAGGCATGAGGGAGATCAAAGGAAGTAGAAGTTTATGACACCAAGACAAGTCAGTAAGGATCAACGTAGGCTGAAGGAGAAAACAGAAAAAGAAAGAATAGAAAAAGAAGTAATAGAAACTGCAGAAGGAAGGGAAAATAAAGAAAAAGAAATGGAACTAGAGAAAGTTTATTCGTCAATGTATTTTCTTCTACAGTTTGTGATGTCATTTTACAGGAACAAAAGGATAAGCATGTGAACGAAATACACGAACTTCCATGTCTGAAAAGGAAGCTTGTTCATAGTGCTTTATCATGCATTTGGTCCGTCGATAAGAAGCAAATTCGTCAAACACAACGCATGGAATTATTTATTGTTACATATCAAGGTGGGGTACTGTTGTCAAGAAATGTTATCGACGGATTGCAACCATTGGAAAGTAACAAATATCAAGTTGAATTTGATCTTGGAAGAAGAGAATTAGTTTCAACTTGCGAAAAAATAAAATTCCTTCACAAGATCATAATAAAAACTTACTTTAAAACTAGTGTCTTAAGATTCGGGACAAATCTTCTCGAAGAAGGAGGGTATGATGTGAATTGCGTATGGGTCAAATGGAGGATGACTAATGCGCCGTGTTGATGCAGTTTCTTTTATTTAAACAAGGGCCCAATGCTTTGTAAAATTGGCTGACCAAATTGTGTTTGTGCTTAACCAATTAATGGGCTTTAGTTTTGCTTTATCTTCAAGTTGAAATAAGGGTCCATATGCCAACCTAAGAACCAACCTTTGGAAGATCAAGAGGACCTTTGCTCAAAGTTTGTGGATGACTTTTGGTAGCCTTAAATTCATTTACAATCAACCATTAAGTAACGGATCATTATTAGCTTGAGTGGATCATTAATTAATAGCTTTAAGCGGGATGATATTGAAATTTATGTGTCTTTTGTAATTCTGATGGTTAAAGCTCCTATATAAGTTGAACCATTTTCATCAATGAAGGCAAGCTGAGTTTTATTCAGAAAATAAACGAGTTTTATCTCATCTATCTTAGTGAGAGTGATTCTCCTAAGTTCTTGAGTGATTCAAGAATCCATGAGTTTAATCAAAGGTCCTTTATCCCTATGTGTGTTTCAACTCTTAGGCTTATCTTCCATTCTTGGAAGTGTGATGTCTATCAATTTCCGTTCCATCTTCTTTTATGTTTCCATTTTCTCGTTTTAAATAATTTCTCAAATTTCTTGCTTGTTAGCATTCCAACAATGATAGATCAGTCAAACGAATCGAACGCTGTGGATTCACATCATTTGGTATTCACAGCCTGGCCATCTAGACCTGAAATAGGAAAGGAAGTTTATTATACAAAGTGTTTAACCGAAGGCCATCCATGTTTAGTTGCATTCGATTACGGAAGCAAAAACAATGTTGTGAGCCAAAGATTGGTGGAGAAACTCCAGTTACCGGCAACCTTTCATCTGGATCAAGCATGGATCAAATTCAGTACATGGCAATGCGTGAAAGAAGTATTATGTGATATTGCTACCATGGACTCTCGTCATCTTCTTTTGGAATGGGCATGGCTTCATTTTAAAACACTCCATCTTGATGAACGTTCCCTTTATTTGAGGCATGAGGGACATCAAAGGAAGTAGAAGTTTATGACACCAAGACAAGTCAGTAAGGATCAACGTAGGCTGAAGGAGAAAACAGAAAAAGAAAGAATAGAAAAAGAAGTAATAGAAACTGCAGAAGGAAGGGAAAATAAAGAAAAAGAAATGGAACTAGAGAAAGTTTATTCGTCAATGTATTTTCTTCTACAGTTTGTGATGTCATTTTACAGGAACAAAAGGATAAGCATGTGAACGAAATACACGAACTTCCATGTCTGAAAAGGAAGCTTGTTCATAGTGCTTTATCATGCATTTGGTCCGTCGATAAGAAGCAAATTCGTCAAACACAACGCATGGAATTATTTATTGTTACATATCAAGGTGGGGTACTGTTGTCAAGAAATGTTATCGACGGATTGCAACCATTGGAAAGTAACAAATATCAAGTTGAATTTGATCCTGGAAGAAGAGAATTAGTTTCAACTTGCGAAAAAATAAAATTCCTTCACAAGATCATAATAAAAACTTACTTTAAAACTAGTGTCTTAAGATTCGGGACAAATCTTCTCGAAGAAGGAGGGTATGATGTGAATTGCGTATGGGTCAAATGGAGGATGACTAATGCGCCGTGTTGATGCAGTTTCTTTTATTTAAACAAGGGCCCAATGCTTTGTAAAATTGGCTGACCAAATTGTGTTTGTGCTTAACCAATTAATGGGCTTTAGTTTTGCTTTATCTTCAAGTTGAAATAAGGGTCCATATGCCAACCTAAGAACCAACCTTTGGAAGATCAAGAGGACCTTTGCTCAAAGTTTGTGGATGACTTTTGGTAGCCTTAAATTCATTTACAATCAACCATTAAGTAGCGGATCATTATTAGCTTCAGTGGATCATTAATTAATAGCTTTAAGCGGGATGATATTGAAATTTATGTGTCTTTTGTAATTCTGATGGTTAAAGCTCCTATATAAGTTGAACCATTTTCATCAATGAAGGCAAGCTGAGTTTTATTCAGAAAATAAACGAGTTTTATCTCATCTATCTTAGTGAGAGTGATTCTCCTAAGTTCTTGAGTGATTCAAGAATCCATGAGTTTAATCAAAGGTCCTTTATCCCTATGTGTGTTTCAACTCTTAGGCTTATCTTCCATTCTTGGAAGTGTGATGTCTATCAATTTCCGTTCCATCTTCTTTTATGTTTCCATTTTCTCGTTTTAAACAATTTCTCAAATTTCTTGCTTGTTAGCATTCCAACAATGATAGATCAGTCAAACGAATCGAACGCTGTGGATTCACATCATTTGGTATTCACAGCCTGGCCATCTAGACCTGGAATAGGAAAGGAAGTTTATTATACAAAGTGTTTAACCGAAGGCCATCCATGTTTAGTTGCATTCGATTACGGAAGCGAAAACAATGTTGTGAGCCAAAGATTGGTGGAGAAACTCCAGTTACCGGCAACCTTTCATCTGGATCAAGCATGGATCAAATTCAGTACATGGCAATGCGTGAAAGAAGTATTATGTGATATTGCTACCATGGAATCTCGTCATCTTCTTTTGGAATGGGCATGGCTTCATTTTAAAACACTCCATCTTGATGAACGTTCCCTTTATTTGAGGCATGAGGGACATCAAAGGAAGTAGAAGTTTATGACACCAAGACAAGTCAGTAAGGATCAACGTAGGCTGAAGGAGAAAACAGAAAAAGAAAGAATAGAAAAAGAAGTAATAGAAACTGCAGAAGGAAGGGAAAATAAAGAAAAAGAAATGGAACTAGAGAAAGTTTATTCGTCAATGTATTTTCTTCTACAGTTTGTGATGTCATTTTACAGGAACAAAAGGATAAGCATGTGAACGAAATACACGAACTTCCATGTCTGAAAAGGAAGCTTGTTCATAGTGCTTTATCATGCATTTGGTCCGTCGATAAGAAGCAAATTCGTCAAACACAACGCATGGAATTATTTATTGTTACATATCAAGGTGGGGTACTGTTGTCAAGAAATGTTATCGACGGATTGCAACCATTGGAAAGTAACAAATATCAAGTTGAATTTGATCCTGGAAGAAGAGAATTAGTTTCAACTTGCGAAAAAATAAAATTCCTTCACAAGATCATAATAAAAACTTACTTTAAAACTAGTGTCTTAAGATTCGGGACAAATCTTCTCGAAGAAGGAGGGTATGATGTGAATTGCGTATGGGTCAAATGGAGGATGACTAATGCGCCGTGTTGATGCAGTTTCTTTTATTTAAACAAGGGCCCAATGCTTTGTAAAATTGGCTGACCAAATTGTGTTTGTGCTTAACCAATTAATGGGCTTTAGTTTTGCTTTATCTTCAAGTTGAAATAAGGGTCCATATGCCAACCTAAGAACCAACCTTTGGAAGATCAAGAGGACCTTTGCTCAAAGTTTGTGGATGACTTTTGGTAGCCTTAAATTCATTTACAATCAACCATTAAGTAGCGGATCATTATTAGCTTGAGTGGATCATTAATTAATAGCTTTAAGCGGGATGATATTGAAATTTATGTGTCTTTTGTAATTCTGATGGTTAAAGCTCCTATATAAGTTGAACCATTTTCATCAATGAAGGCAAGCTGAGTTTTATTCAGAAAATAAACGAGTTTTATCTCATCTATCTTAGTGAGAGTGATTCTCCTAAGTTCTTGAGTGATTCAAGAATCCATGAGTTTAATCAAAGGTCCTTTATCCCTATGTGTGTTTCAACTCTTAGGCTTATCTTCCATTCTTGGAAGTGTGATGTCTATCAATTTCCGTTCCATCTTCTTTTATGTTTCCATTTTCTCGTTTTAAACAATTTCTCAAATTTCTTGCTTGTTAGCATTCCAACAATGATAGATCAGTCAAACGAATCGAACGCTGTGGATTCACATCATTTGGTATTCACAGCCTGGCCATCTAGACCTGGAATAGGAAAGGAAGTTTATTATACAAAGTGTTTAACCGAAGGCCATCCATGTTTAGTTGCATTCGATTACGGAAGCGAAAACAATGTTGTGAGCCAAAGATTGGTGGAGAAACTCCAGTTACCGGCAACCTTTCATCTGGATCAAGCATGGATCAAATTCAGTACATGGCAATGCGTGAAAGAAGTATTATGTGATATTGCTACCATGGAATCTCGTCATCTTCTTTTGGAATGGGCATGGCTTCATTTTAAAACACTCCATCTTGATGAACGTTCCCTTTATTTGAGGCATGAGGGACATCAAAGGAAGTAGAAGTTTATGACACCAAGACAAGTCAGTAAGGATCAACGTAGGCTGAAGGAGAAAACAGAAAAAGAAAGAATAGAAAAAGAAGTAATAGAAACTGCAGAAGGAAGGGAAAATAAAGAAAAAGAAATGGAACTAGAGAAAGTTTATTCGTCAATGTATTTTCTTCTACAGTTTGTGATGTCATTTTACAGGAACAAAAGGATAAGCATGTGAACGAAATACACGAACTTCCATGTCTGAAAAGGAAGCTTGTTCATAGTGCTTTATCATGCATTTGGTCCGTCGATAAGAAGCAAATTCGTCAAACACAACGCATGGAATTATTTATTGTTACATATCAAGGTGGGGTACTGTTGTCAAGAAATGTTATCGACGGATTGCAACCATTGGAAAGTAACAAATATCAAGTTGAATTTGATCCTGGAAGAAGAGAATTAGTTTCAACTTGCGAAAAAATAAAATTCCTTCACAAGATCATAATAAAAACTTACTTTAAAACTAGTGTCTTAAGATTCGGGACAAATCTTCTCGAAGAAGGAGGGTATGATGTGAATTGCGTATGGGTCAAATGGAGGATGACTAATGCGCCGTGTTGATGCAGTTTCTTTTATTTAAACAAGGGCCCAATGCTTTGTAAAATTGGCTGACCAAATTGTGTTTGTGCTTAACCAATTAATGGGCTTTAGTTTTGCTTTATCTTCAAGTTGAAATAAGGGTCCATATGCCAACCTAAGAACCAACCTTTGGAAGATCAAGAGGACCTTTGCTCAAAGTTTGTGGATGACTTTTGGTAGCCTTAAATTCATTTACAATCAACCATTAAGTAGCGGATCATTATTAGCTTGAGTGGATCATTAATTAATAGCTTTAAGCGGGATGATATTGAAATTTATGTGTCTTTTGTAATTCTGATGGTTAAAGCTCCTATATAAGTTGAACCATTTTCATCAATGAAGGCAAGCTGAGTTTTATTCAGAAAATAAACGAGTTTTATCTCATCTATCTTAGTGAGAGTGATTCTCCTAAGTTCTTGAGTGATTCAAGAATCCATGAGTTTAATCAAAGGTCCTTTATCCCTATGTGTGTTTCAACTCTTAGGCTTATCTTCCATTCTTGGAAGTGTGATGTCTATCAATTTCCGTTCCATCTTCTTTTATGCTTCCATTTTCTCGTTTTAAACAATTTCTCAAATTTCTTGCTTGTTAGCATTCCAACAATGATAGATCAGTCAAACGAATCGAACGCTGTGGATTCACATCATTTGGTATTCACAGCCTGGCCATCTAGACCTGGAATAGGAAAGGAAGTTTATTATACAAAGTGTTTAACCGAAGGCCATCCATGTTTAGTTGCATTCGATTACGGAAGCGAAAACAATGTTGTGAGCCAAAGATTGGTGGAGAAACTCCAGTTACCGGCAACCTTTCATCTGGATCAAGCATGGATCAAATTCAGTACATGGCAATGTGTGAAAGAAATATTATGTGATATTGCTACCATGGACTCTCGTCATCTTCTTTTGGGATGGGCATGGCTTCATTTTAAAACACTCCATCCTGATGAACGTTCCCTTTATTTGAGGCATGAGGGACATCAAAGGAAGTAGAAGTTTATGACACCAAGACAAGTCAGTAAGGATCAACGTAGGCTGAAGGAGAAAACAGAAAAAGAAAGAATAGAAAAAGAAGTAATAGAAACTGCAGAAGGAAGGGAAAATAAAGAAAAAGAAATGGAACTAGAGAAAGTTTATTCGTCAATGTATTTTCTTCTACAGTTTGTGATGTCATTTTACAGGAACAAAAGGATAAGCATGTGAACGAAATACACGAACTTCCATGTCTGAAAAGGAAGCTTGTTCATAGTGCTTTATCATGCATTTGGTCCGTCGATAAGAAGCAAATTCGTCAAACACAACGCATGGAATTATTTATTGTTACATATCAAGGTGGGGTACTGTTGTCAAGAAATGTTATCGACGGATTGCAACCATTGGAAAGTAACAAATATCAAGTTGAATTTGATCCTGGAAGAAGAGAATTAGTTTCAACTTGCGAAAAAATAAAATTCCTTCACAAGATCATAATAAAAACTTACTTTAAAACTAGTGTCTTAAGATTCGGGACAAATCTTCTCGAAGAAGGAGGGTATGATGTGAATTGCGTATGGGTCAAATGGAGGATGACTAATGCGCCGTGTTGATGCAGTTTCTTTTATTTAAACAAGGGCCCAATGCTTTGTAAAATTGGCTGACCAAATTGTGTTTGTGCTTAACCAATTAATGGGCTTTAGTTTTGCTTTATCTTCAAGTTGAAATAAGGGTCCATATGCCAACCTAAGAACCAACCTTTGGAAGATCAAGAGGACCTTTGCTCAAAGTTTGTGGATGACTTTTGGTAGCCTTAAATTCATTTACAATCAACCATTAAGTAGCGGATCATTATTAGCTTGAGTGGATCATTAATTAATAGCTTTAAGCGGGATGATATTGAAATTTATGTGTCTTTTGTAATTCTGATGGTTAAAGCTCCTATATAAGTTGAACCATTTTCATCAATGAAGGCAAGCTGAGTTTTATTCAGAAAATAAACGAGTTTTATCTCATCTATCTTAGTGAGAGTGATTCTCCTAAGTTCTTGAGTGATTCAAGAATCCATGAGTTTAATCAAAGGTCCTTTATCCCTATGTGTGTTTCAACTCTTAGGCTTATCTTCCATTCTTGGAAGTGTGATGTCTATCAATTTCCGTTCCATCTTCTTTTATGCTTCCATTTTCTCGTTTTAAACAATTTCTCAAATTTCTTGCTTGTTAGCATTCCAACAATGATAGATCAGTCAAACGAATCGAACGCTGTGGATTCACATCATTTGGTATTCACAGCCTGGCCATCTAGACCTGGAATAGGAAAGGAAGTTTATTATACAAAGTGTTTAACCGAAGGCCATCCATGTTTAGTTGCATTCGATTACGGAAGCGAAAACAATGTTGTGAGCCAAAGATTGGTGGAGAAACTCCAGTTACCGGCAACCTTTCATCTGGATCAAGCATGGATCAAATTCAGTACATGGCAATGTGTGAAAGAAGTATTATGTGATATTGCTACCATGGACTCTCGTCATCTTCTTTTGGGATGGGCATGGCTTCATTTTAAAACACTCCATCCTGATGAACGTTCCCTTTATTTGAGGCATGAGGGACATCAAAGGAAGTAGAAGTTTATGACACCAAGACAAGTCAGTAAGGATCAACGTAGGCTGAAGGAGAAAACAGAAAAAGAAAGAATAGAAAAAGAAGTAATAGAAACTGCAGAAGGAAGGGAAAATAAAGAAAAAGAAATGGAACTAGAGAAAGTTTATTCGTCAATGTATTTTCTTCTACAGTTTGTGATGTCATTTTACAGGAACAAAAGGATAAGCATGTGAACGAAATACACGAACTTCCATGTCTGAAAAGGAAGCTTGTTCATAGTGCTTTATCATGCATTTGGTCCGTCGATAAGAAGCAAATTCGTCAAACACAACGCATGGAATTATTTATTGTTACATATCAAGGTGGGGTACTGTTGTCAAGAAATGTTATCGACGGATTGCAACCATTGGAAAGTAACAAATATCAAGTTGAATTTGATCCTGGAAGAAGAGAATTAGTTTCAACTTGCGAAAAAATAAAATTCCTTCACAAGATCATAATAAAAACTTACTTTAAAACTAGTGTCTTAAGATTCGGGACAAATCTTCTCGAAGAAGGAGGGTATGATGTGAATTGCGTATGGGTCAAATGGAGGATGACTAATGCGCCGTGTTGATGCAGTTTCTTTTATTTAAACAAGGGCCCAATGCTTTGTAAAATTGGCTGACCAAATTGTGTTTGTGCTTAACCAATTAATGGGCTTTAGTTTTGCTTTATCTTCAAGTTGAAATAAGGGTCCATATGCCAACCTAAGAACCAACCTTTGGAAGATCAAGAGGACCTTTGCTCAAAGTTTGTGGATGACTTTTGGTAGCCTTAAATTCATTTACAATCAACCATTAAGTAGCGGATCATTATTAGCTTGAGTGGATCATTAATTAATAGCTTTAAGCGGGATGATATTGAAATTTATGTGTCTTTTGTAATTCTGATGGTTAAAGCTCCTATATAAGTTGAACCATTTTCATCAATGAAGGCAAGCTGAGTTTTATTCAGAAAATAAACGAGTTTTATCTCATCTATCTTAGTGAGAGTGATTCTCCTAAGTTCTTGAGTGATTCAAGAATCCATGAGTTTAATCAAAGGTCCTTTATCCCTATGTGTGTTTCAACTCTTAGGCTTATCTTCCATTCTTGGAAGTGTGATGTCTATCAATTTCCGTTCCATCTTCTTTTATGCTTCCATTTTCTCGTTTTAAACAATTTCTCAAATTTCTTGCTTGTTAGCATTCCAACAATGATAGATCAGTCAAACGAATCGAACGCTGTGGATTCACATCATTTGGTATTCACAGCCTGGCCATCTAGACCTGGAATAGGAAAGGAAGTTTATTATACAAAGTGTTTAACCGAAGGCCATCCATGTTTAGTTGCATTCGATTACGGAAGCGAAAACAATGTTGTGAGCCAAAGATTGGTGGAGAAACTCCAGTTACCGGCAACCTTTCATCTGGATCAAGCATGGATCAAATTCAGTACATGGCAATGTGTGAAAGAAGTATTATGTGATATTGCTACCATGGACTCTCGTCATCTTCTTTTGGGATGGGCATGGCTTCATTTTAAAACACTCCATCCTGATGAACGTTCCCTTTATTTGAGGCATGAGGGACATCAAAGGAAGTAGAAGTTTATGACACCAAGACAAGTCAGTAAGGATCAACGTAGGCTGAAGGAGAAAACAGAAAAAGAAAGAATAGAAAAAGAAGTAATAGAAACTGCAGAAGGAAGGGAAAATAAAGAAAAAGAAATGGAACTAGAGAAAGTTTATTCGTCAATGTATTTTCTTCTACAGTTTGTGATGTCATTTTACAGGAACAAAAGGATAAGCATGTGAACGAAATACACGAACTTCCATGTCTGAAAAGGAAGCTTGTTCATAGTGCTTTATCATGCATTTGGTCCGTCGATAAGAAGCAAATTCGTCAAACACAACGCATGGAATTATTTATTGTTACATATCAAGGTGGGGTACTGTTGTCAAGAAATGTTATCGACGGATTGCAACCATTGGAAAGTAACAAATATCAAGTTGAATTTGATCCTGGAAGAAGAGAATTAGTTTCAACTTGCGAAAAAATAAAATTCCTTCACAAGATCATAATAAAAACTTACTTTAAAACTAGTGTCTTAAGATTCGGGACAAATCTTCTCGAAGAAGGAGGGTATGATGTGAATTGCGTATGGGTCAAATGGAGGATGACTAATGCGCCGTGTTGATGCAGTTTCTTTTATTTAAACAAGGGCCCAATGCTTTGTAAAATTGGCTGACCAAATTGTGTTTGTGCTTAACCAATTAATGGGCTTTAGTTTTGCTTTATCTTCAAGTTGAAATAAGGGTCCATATGCCAACCTAAGAACCAACCTTTGGAAGATCAAGAGGACCTTTGCTCAAAGTTTGTGGATGACTTTTGGTAGCCTTAAATTCATTTACAATCAACCATTAAGTAGCGGATCATTATTAGCTTGAGTGGATCATTAATTAATAGCTTTAAGCGGGATGATATTGAAATTTATGTGTCTTTTGTAATTCTGATGGTTAAAGCTCCTATATAAGTTGAACCATTTTCATCAATGAAGGCAAGCTGAGTTTTATTCAGAAAATAAACGAGTTTTATCTCATCTATCTTAGTGAGAGTGATTCTCCTAAGTTCTTGAGTGATTCAAGAATCCATGAGTTTAATCAAAGGTCCTTTATCCCTATGTGTGTTTCAACTCTTAGGCTTATCTTCCATTCTTGGAAGTGTGATGTCTATCAATTTCCGTTCCATCTTCTTTTATGTTTCCATTTTCTCGTTTTAAATAATTTCTCAAATTTCTTGCTTGTTAGCATTCCAACAATGATAGATCAGTCAAACGAATCGAACGCTGTGGATTCACATCATTTGGTATTCACAGCCTGGCCATCTAGACCTGGAATAGGAAAGGAAGTTTATTATACAAAGTGTTTAATCGAAGGCCATCCATGTTTAGTTGCATTCGATTACGGAAGCGAAAACAATGTTGTGAGCCAAAGATTGGTGGAGAAACTCCAGTTACCGGCAACCTTTCATCTGGATCAAGCATGGATCAAATTCAGTACATGGCAATGTGTGAAAGAAGTATTATGTGATATTGCTACCATGGACTCTCGTCATCTTCTTTTGGGATGGGCATGGCTTCATTTTAAAACACTCCATCTTGATGAACGTTCCCTTTATTTGAGGCATGAGGGACATCAAAGGAAGTAGAAGTTTATGACACCAAGACAAGTCAGTAAGGATCAACGTAGGCTGAAGGAGAAAACAGAAAAAGAAAGAATAGAAAAAGAAGTAATAGAAACTGCAGAAGGAAGGGAAAATAAAGAAAAAGAAATGGAACTAGAGAAAGTTTATTCGTCAATGTATTTTCTTCTACAGTTTGTGATGTCATTTTACAGGAACAAAAGGATAAGCATGTGAACGAAATACACGAACTTCCATGTCTGAAAAGGAAGCTTGTTCATAGTGCTTTATCATGCATTTGGTCCGTCGATAAGAAGCAAATTCGTCAAACACAACGCATGGAATTATTTATTGTTACATATCAAGGTGGGGTACTGTTGTCAAGAAATGTTATCGACGGATTGCAACCATTGGAAAGTAACAAATATCAAGTTGAATTTGATCCTGGAAGAAGAGAATTAGTTTCAACTTGCGAAAAAATAAAATTCCTTCACAAGATCATAATAAAAACTTACTTTAAAACTAGTGTCTTAAGATTCGGGACAAATCTTCTCGAAGAAGGAGGGTATGATGTGAATTGCGTATGGGTCAAATGGAGGATGACTAATGCGCCGTGTTGATGCAGTTTCTTTTATTTAAACAAGGGCCCAATGCTTTGTAAAATTGGCTGACCAAATTGTGTTTGTGCTTAACCAATTAATGGGCTTTAGTTTTGCTTTATCTTCAAGTTGAAATAAGGGTCCATATGCCAACCTAAGAACCAACCTTTGGAAGATCAAGAGGACCTTTGATCAAAGTTTGTGGATGACTTTTGGTAGCCTTAAATTCAGTTACAATCAACCATTAAGTAGCGGATCATTATTAGCTTGAGTGGATCATTAATTAATAGCTTTAAGCGGGATGATATTGAAATTTATGTGTCTTTTGTAATTCTGATGGTTAAAGCTCCTATATAAGTTGAACCATTTTCATCAATGAAGGCAAGCTGAGTTTTATTCAGAAAATAAACGAGTTTTATCTCATCTATCTTAGTGAGAGTGATTCTCCTAAGTTCTTGAGTGATTCAAGAATCCATGAGTTTAATCAAAGGTCCTTTATCCCTATGTGTGTTTCAACTCTTAGGCTTATCTTCCATTCTTGGAAGTGTGATGTCTATCAATTTCCGTTCCATCTTCTTTTATGTTTCCATTTTCTCGTTTTAAATAATTTCTCAAATTTCTTGCTTGTTAGCATTCCAACAATGATAGATCAGTCAAACGAATCGAACGCTGTGGATTCACATCATTTGGTATTCACAGCCTGGCCATCTAGACCTGGAATAGGAAAGGAAGTTTATTATACAAAGTGTTTAACCGAAGGCCATCCATGTTTAGTTGCATTCGATTACGGAAGCGAAAACAATGTTGTGAGCCAAAGATTGGTGGAGAAACTCCAGTTACCGGCAACCTTTCATCTGGATCAAGCATGGATCAAATTCAGTACATGGCAATGTGTGAAAGAAGTATTATGTGATATTGCTACCATGGACTCTCGTCATCTTCTTTTGGGATGGGCATGGCTTCATTTTAAAACACTCCATCTTGATGAACGTTCCCTTTATTTGAGGCATGAGGGACATCAAAGGAAGTAGAAGTTTATGACACCAAGACAAGTCAGTAAGGATCAACGTAGGCTGAAGGAGAAAACAGAAAAAGAAAGAATAGAAAAAGAAGTAATAGAAACTGCAGAAGGAAGGGAAAATAAAGAAAAAGAAATGGAACTAGAGAAAGTTTATTCGTCAATGTATTTTCTTCTACAGTTTGTGATGTCATTTTACAGGAACAAAAGGATAAGCATGTGAACGAAATACACGAACTTCCATGTCTGAAAAGGAAGCTTGTTCATAGTGCTTTATCATGCATTTGGTCCGTCGATAAGAAGCAAATTCGTCAAACACAACGCATGGAATTATTTATTGTTACATATCAAGGTGGGGTACTGTTGTCAAGAAATGTTATCGACGGATTGCAACCATTGGAAAGTAACAAATATCAAGTTGAATTTGATCCTGGAAGAAGAGAATTAGTTTCAACTTGCGAAAAAATAAAATTCCTTCACAAGATCATAATAAAAACTTACTTTAAAACTAGTGTCTTAAGATTCGGGACAAATCTTCTCGAAGAAGGAGGGTATGATGTGAATTGCGTATGGGTCAAATGGAGGATGACTAATGCGCCGTGTTGATGCAGTTTCTTTTATTTAAACAAGGGCCCAATGCTTTGTAAAATTGGCTGACCAAATTGTGTTTGTGCTTAACCAATTAATGGGCTTTAGTTTTGCTTTATCTTCAAGTTGAAATAAGGGTCCATATGCCAACCTAAGAACCAACCTTTGGAAGATCAAGAGGACCTTTGCTCAAAGTTTGTGGATGACTTTTGGTAGCCTTAAATTCATTTACAATCAACCATTAAGTAGCGGATCATTATTAGCTTGAGTGGATCATTAATTAATAGCTTTAAGCGGGATGATATTGAAATTTATGTGTCTTTTGTAATTCTGATGGTTAAAGCTCCTATATAAGTTGAACCATTTTCATCAATGAAGGCAAGCTGAGTTTTATTCAGAAAATAAACGAGTTTTATCTCATCTATCTTAGTGAGAGTGATTCTCCTAAGTTCTTGAGTGATTCAAGAATCCATGAGTTTAATCAAAGGTCCTTTATCCCTATGTGTGTTTCAACTCTTAGGCTTATCTTCCATTCTTGGAAGTGTGATGTCTATCAATTTCCGTTCCATCTTCTTTTATGTTTCCATTTTCTCGTTTTAAATAATTTCTCAAATTTCTTGCTTGTTAGCATTCCAACAATGATAGATCAGTCAAACGAATCGAACGCTGTGGATTCACATCATTTGGTATTCACAGCCTGGCCATCTAGACCTGGAATAGGAAAGGAAGTTTATTATACAAAGTGTTTAACCGAAGGCCATCCATGTTTAGTTGCATTCGATTACGGAAGCGAAAACAATGTTGTGAGCCAAAGATTGGTGGAGAAACTCCAGTTACCGGCAACCTTTCATCTGGATCAAGCATGGATCAAATTCAGTACATGGCAATGTGTGAAAGACGTATTATGTGATATTGCTACCATGGACTCTCGTCATCTTCTTTTGGGATGGGCATGGCTTCATTTTAAAACACTCCATCTTGATGAACGTTCCCTTTATTTGAGGCATGAGGGACATCAAAGGAAGTAGAAGTTTATGACACCAAGACAAGTCAGTAAGGATCAACGTAGGCTGAAGGAGAAAACAGAAAAAGAAAGAATAGAAAAAGAAGTAATAGAAACTGCAGAAGGAAGGGAAAATAAAGAAAAAGAAATGGAACTAGAGAAAGTTTATTCGTCAATGTATTTTCTTCTACAGTTTGTGATGTCATTTTACAGGAACAAAAGGATAAGCATGTGAACGAAATACACGAACTTCCATGTCTGAAAAGGAAGCTTGTTCATAGTGCTTTATCATGCATTTGGTCCGTCGATAAGAAGCAAATTCGTCAAACACAACGCATGGAATTATTTATTGTTACATATCAAGGTGGGGTACTGTTGTCAAGAAATGTTATCGACGGATTGCAACCATTGGAAAGTAACAAATATCAAGTTGAATTTGATCCTGGAAGAAGAGAATTAGTTTCAACTTGCGAAAAAATAAAATTCCTTCACAAGATCATAATAAAAACTTACTTTAAAACTAGTGTCTTAAGATTCGGGACAAATCTTCTCGAAGAAGGAGGGTATGATGTGAATTGCATATGGGTCAAATGGAGGATGACTAATGCGCTGTGTTGATGCAGTTTCTTTTATTTAAACAAGGGCCCAATGCTTTGTAAAATTGGCTGACCAAATTGTGTTTGTGCTTAACCAATTAATGGGCTTTAGTTTTGCTTTATCTTCAAGTCGAAATAAGCGTCCATATGCCAACCTAAGAACCAACCTTTGGAAGATCAAGAGGACGTTTGCTCAAAGTTTGTGGATGACTTTTGGTAGCCTTAAATTCAGTTACAATCAACCATTAAGTAGCGGATAATTATTAGCTTCAGTGGATCATTAATTAATAGCTTTAAGCGGGATGATATTGAAATTTATGTGTCTTTTGTAATTCTGATGGTTAAAGCTCCTATATAAGTTGAACCATTTTCATCAATGAAGGCAAGCTGAGTTTTATTCAGAAAATAAACGAGTTTTATCTCATCTATCTTAGTGAGAGTGATTCTCCTAAGTTCTTGAGTGATTCAAGAATCCATGAGTTTAATCAAAGGTCCTTTATCCCTATGTGTGTTTCAACTCTTAGGCTTATCTTCCATTCTTGGAAGTGTGATGTCTATAAATTTCCGTTCCATCTTCTTTTATGTTTCCATTTTCTCGTTTTAAATAATTTCTCAAATTTCTTGCTTGTTAGCATTCCAACAATGATAGACCAGTCAAACGAATCGAACGCTGTGGATTCACATCATTTGGTATTCACAGCCTGGCCATCTAGACCTGGAATAGGAAAGGAAGTTTATTATACAAAGTGTTTAACCGAAGGCCATCCATGTTTAGTTGCATTCGATTACGGAAGCGAAAACAATGTTGTGAGCCAAAGATTGGTGGAGAAACTCTAGTTACTGGCAACCTTTCATCTGGATCAAGCATGGATCAAATTCAGTACATGGCAATGTGTGAAAGAAGTATTATGTGATATTGCTACCATGGACTCTCGTCATCTTCTTTTGGGATGGGCATGGCTTCATTTTAAAACACTCCATCTTGATGAACGTTCCCTTTATTTGAGGCATGAGGGACATCAAAGGAAGTAGAAGTTTATGACACCAAGACAAGTCAGTAAGGATCAACGTAGGCTGAAGGAGAAAACAGAAAAAGAAAGAATAGAAAAAGAAGTAATAGAAACTGCAGAAGGAAGGGAAAATAAAGAAAAAGAAATGGAACTAGAGAAAGTTTATTCGTCAATGTATTTTCTTCTACAGTTTGTGATGTCATTTTACAGGAACAAAAGGATAAGCATGTGAACGAAATACACGAACTTCCATGTTTGAAAAGGAAGCTTGTTCATAGTGCTTTATCATGCATTTGTCCGTCGATAAGAAGAAAATTCGTCAAACACAACGCATGGAATTATTTATTGTTACATATCAAGGTGGGGTACTGTTGTCAAGAAATGTTATCGACGGATTGCAACCATTGGAAAGTAACAAATATCAAGTTGAATTTGATCCTGGAAGAAGAGAATTAGTTTCAACTTGCGAAAAAATAAAATTCCTTCACAAGATCATAATAAAAACTTACTTTAAAACTAGTGTCTTAAGATTCGGGACAAATCTTCTCGAAGAAGGAGGGTATGATGTGAATTGCATATGGGTCAAATGGAGGATGACTAATGCGCCGTGTTGATGCAGTTTCTTTTATTTAAACAAGGGCCCAATGCTTTGTAAAATTGGCTGACCAAATTGTGTTTGTGCTTAACCAATTAATGGGCTTTAGTTTTGCTTTATCTTCAAGTTGAAATAAGGGTCCATATGCCAACCTAAGAACCAACCTTTGGAAGATCAAGAGGACCTTTGCTCAAAGTTTGTGGATGACTTTTGGTAGCCTTAAATTCAGTTACAATCAACCATTAAGTAGCGGATCATTATTAGCTTGAGTGGATCATTAATTAATAGCTTTAAGCGGGATGATATTGAAATTTATGTGTCTTTTGTAATTCTGATGGTTAAAGCTCCTATATAAGTTGAACCATTTTCATCAATGAAGGCAAGCTGAGTTTTATTCATAAAATAAACGAGTTTTATCTCATCTATCATAGTGAGAGTGATTCTCCTAAGTTCTTGAGTGATTCAAGAATCCATGAGTTTCATCAAAGGTCCTTTATCCCTCTGTGTGTTTCAACTCTTAGGCTTATCTTCCATTCTTGGAAGTGTGATGTCTATCAATTTCCGTTCCATCTTGTTTTATGTTTCCATTTTCTCGTTTTAAATAATTTCTCAAATTTCTTGCTTGTTAGCATTCCAACAATGATAGATCAGTCAAACGAATCGAACGCTGTGGATTCACATCATTTGGTATTCACAGCCTGGCCATCTAGACCTGGAATAGGAAAGGAAGTTTATTATACAAAGTGTTTAACCGAAGGCCATCCATGTTTAGATGCATTCGATTACGGAAGCGAAAACAATGTTGTGAGCCAAAGATTGGTGGAGAAACTCCAGTTACCAGCAACCTTTCATCTGGATCAAGCATGGATCAAATTCAGTACATGGCAATGTGTGAAAGAAGTATTATGTGATATTGCTCCCATGGACTCTTGTCATCTTCTTTTGGGATGGGCATGGCTTCATTTTAAAACACTTCATCTTGATGAACGTTCCCTTTATTTGAGGCATGAGGGACATCAAAGGAAGTAGAAGTTTATGACACCAAGACAAGTCAGTAAGGATCAACGTAGGCTGAAGGAGAAAACAGAAAAAGAAAGAATAGAAAAAGAAGTAATAGAAACTGCAGAAGGAAGGGAAAATAAAGAAAAAGAAATGGAACTAGAGAAAGTTTATTCGTCAATGTATTTTCTTCTACAGTTTGTGATGTCATTTTACAGGAACAAAAGGATAAGCATGTGAACGAAATACACGAACTTCCATGTTTGAAAAGGAAGCTTGTTCATAGTGCTTTATCATGCATTTGTCCGTCGATAAGAAGAAAATTCGTCAAACACAACGCATGGAATTATTTATTGTTACATATCAAGGTGGGGTACTGTTGTCAAGAAATGTTATCGACGGATTGCAACCATTGGAAAGTAACAAATATCAAGTTGAATTTGATCCTGGAAGAAGAGAATTAGTTTCAACTTGCGAAAAAATAAAATTCCTTCACAAGATCATAATAAAAACTTACTTTAAAACTAGTGTCTTAAGATTCGGGACAAATCTTCTCGAAGAAGGAGGGTATGATGTGAATTGCATATGGGTCAAATGGAGGTTGACTAATGCGCCGTGTTGATGCAGTTTCTTTTATTTACATAAGGGCCCAATGCTTTGTAAAATTGGCTGACCAAATTGTGTTTGTGCTTAACCAATTAATGGGCTTTAGTTTTGCTTTATCTTCAAGTTGAAATAAGGGTCCATATGCCAACTTAAGAACCAACCTTTGGAAGATCAAGAGGACCTTTGCTCAAAGTTTGTGGATGACTTTTGGTAGCCTTAAGTTCTGTTACAATCAACCATTAAGTAGCGGATCATTATTAGCTTGAGAGGATCATTAATTAATAGCTTTTAGCGGGATGATATTGAAATTTATGTGTCTTTTGTAATTCTGATGGTTAAAGCTCCTTCCTATATAAGTTGAACCATTTTCATCAACGAAGGCAAGCTGAGTTTTATTCAGAAAATATACGAGTTTATCTCATCTATCTTAGTGAGAGTGATTCTCCTAAGTTCTTGACTGATTCAAGAATCCATGAGTTTAATCAAAGGTCCTTTATCCCTTTGTGTGTTTCAACTCTTAGGCTTATCTTCCATTCTTGGAAGTGTGATGTCTATCAATTTTCATTCCATCTTCTTTTATGTTTCCTTTTTCTCGTTTTAAATAATTCTCAAATTTCTTGCTTGTTAGCACTCCAACAATGATAGATCAGTAAAACGAATCGAACGCTGTGGATTCACATCATTTGGTATTCACAGCCTGGCCATCTAGATTTGGAATAGGAAAGGAAGTTTATTATACAAAGTGTTTTACCGAAGGCCATCCATGTTCAGTTGCATTCGATTACGGAAGCGAAAACAATGTTGTGAACCAAAGTTTGGTGGAGAAACTCCAGTTACCAGCAACCTTTCATCTGGATCAAGCATGGATCAAATTCAGTACATGGCAATGTGTGAAAGAAGTAGTATGTGATATTGCTCTCATGGACTCTTGTCATCTTCTTTTGGGATGGGCATGGCTTCATTTTAAAGCACTCCATCTTGATGAACGTTCCCTTTATTTGAGGCATGAGGGACATCAAAAGAAGTAGAAGTTTATGACATCAAGACAAGTCAGTAAGGATCAACGTAGGCTGAAGGAGAAAACAGAAAAAGAAAGAATAGAGAAAGAAGTAATAGAAACTGCAGAAGGAAGGGAAAATAAAGAAAAAGAAATGGAACTAGGGATAGTTTATTCGTCAATGTTCTTTCTTCTACAGTTTGTGATGTCATTTTACAGAAACAAAAGGATAAGCATGTGAAGGAAATACACGAACTTCCATGTTTGAAAAGGAAGCTTGTTCATAGTGCTTTATCATGCATTTGCTCCGTCGATAAGAAGCAAATTCGTCAAACACAACGCATGGAATTATTTATTGTTACATATCAAGGTGGGGTATTGTTGCTAAGAAATGTTATCGACGAATTGCAACCATTGGAAAGTAACAAATATCAAGTTGAATTTGATCCTGGAAGAAGAGAATTAGTTTCAACTTGTGAAAAAATAAAATTCCTTCACAAGACCATAATAAAAACTTACTTTAAAACTAGTGTCTTAAGATTCGGGACAAATCTTCTCGAAGAAGGAGGGTATGATGTGAATTGCATATGGGTCAAATGGAGGATGACTAATGCGCCGTGTTGATGCAGTTTCTTTTATTTAAATAAGGGCCCAATGCTTTGTAAAATTGGCTGACCAAATTGTGTTTGTGCTTAACCAATTAATGGGCTTTAGTTTTGCTTTATCTTCAAGTTGAAATAAGGGTCCATATGCCAACTTAAGAACCAACCTTTGGAAGATCAAGAGGACCTTTGCTCAAAGTTTGTGGATGACTTTTGGTAGCCTTAAGTTCTGTTACAATCAACCATTAAGTAGCGGATCATTATTAGCTTGAGAGGATCATTAATTAATAGCTTTTAGCGGGATGATATTGAAATTTAGGTGTCTTTTGTAATTCTGATGGTTAAAGCTCCTTCCTATATAAGTTGAACCATTTTCATCAACGAAGGCAAGCTGAGTTTTATTCAGAAAATATACGAGTTTATCTCATCTATCTTAGTGAGAGTGATTCTCCTAAGTTCTTGAGTGATTCAAGAATCCATGAGTTTAATCAAAGGTCCTTTATCCCTTTGTGTGTTTCAACTCTTAGGCTTATCTTCCATTCTTGGAAGTGTGATGTCTATCAATTTTCATTCCATCTTCTTTTATGTTTCCTTTTTCTCGTTTTAAATAATTTCTCAAATTTCTTGCTTGTTAGCACTCTAACAATGATAGATCAGTAAAACGAATCGAACGTTGTGGATTCACATCATTTGGTATTCCCAGCCTGGCCATCTAGATTTGGAATAGGAAAGGAAGTTTATTATACAAAGTGTTTAACCGAAGGCCATCCATGTTCAGTTGCATTCGATTACGGAAGCGAAAACAATGTTGTGAGCCAAAGATTGGTGGAGAAACTCCAGTTACCAGCAACCTTTCATCTGGATCAAGCATGGATCAAATTCAGTACATGGCAATGTGTGAAAGAAGTATTATGTGATATTGCTCCCATGGACTCTCGTCATCTTCTTTTGGGATGGGCATGGCTTCATTTTAAAACACTCCATCTTGATGAACGTTCCCTTTATTTGAGGCATGAGGGACATCAAAGGAAGTAGAAGTTTATGACACCAAGACAAGTCAGTAAGGATCAACGTAGGCTGAAGGAGAAAACAGAAAAAGAAAGAATAGAAAGAGAAGTAATAGAAACTGCAGAAGGAAGGGAAAATAAAGAAAAAGAAATGGAACTAGAGAAAGTTTATTCGTCAATGTATTTTCTTCTACAGTTTGTGATGTCATTTTACAGGAACAAAAGGATAAGCATGTGAAGGAAATACACGAACTTCCATGTTTGAAAAGGAAGCTTGTTCATAGTGCTTTATCATGCATTTGGTCCGTCGATAAGAAGCAAATTCGTCAAACACAACGCATGGAATTATTTATTGTTACATATCAAGTTGAGGTATTGTTGCCAAGAAATGTTATCGACGAATTGCAACCATTGGAAAGTAACAAATATCAAGTTGAATTTGATCCTGGAAGAAGAGAACTAGTTTCAACTTGTGAAAAAATAAAATTCCTTCACAAGATCATAATAAAAACTTACTTTAAAACTAGTGTCTTAAGATTCGGGACAAATCTTCTCGAAGAAGGAGGGTATGATGTTAATTGCATATGGGTCAAATGGAGGATGACTAATGCGCCGTGTTGATGCAGTTTCTTTTATTTAAATAAGGGCCCAATGCTTTGTAAAATTGGCTGACCAAATTGTGTTTGTGCTTAACCAATTAATGGGCTTTAGTTTTGCTTTATCTTCAAGTTGAAATAAGGGTCCATATGCCAACTTAAGAACCAACCTTTGGAAGATCAAGAGGACCTTTGCTCAAAGTTTGTGGATGACTTTTGGTAGCCTTAAGTTCTGTTACAATCAACCATTAAGTAGCGGATCATTATTAGCTTGAGAGGATCATTAATTAATAGCTTTTAGCGGGATGATATTGAAATTTATGTGTCTTTTGTAATTCTGATGGTTAAAGCTTCTTCCTATATAAGTTGAACCATTTTCATCAACGAAGGCAAGCTGAGTTTTATTCAGAAAATATACGAGTTTATCTCATCTATCTTAGTGAGAGTGATTCTCCTAAGTTCTTGAGTGATTCAAGAATCCATGAGTTTAATCAAAGGTCCTTTATCCCTTTGTGTGTTTCAACTCTTAGGCTTATCTTCCATTCTTGGAAGTGTGATGTCTATCAATTTTCATTCCATCTTCTTTTATGTTTCCTTTTTCTCGTTTTAAATAATTCTCAAATTTCTTGCTTGTTAGCACTCCAACAATGATAGATCAGTAAAACGAATCGAACGCTGTGGATTCACATCATTTGGTATTCACAGCCTGGCCATCTAGATTTGGAATAGGAAAGGAAGTTTATTATACAAAGTGTTTAACCGAAGGCCATCGATGTTTAGTTGCATTCGATTACGGAAGCGAAAACAATGTTGTGAACCAAAGTTTGGTGGAGAAACTCCAGTTACCAGCAACCTTTCATCTGGATCAAGCATGGATCAAATTCAGTACATGGCAATGTGTGAAAGAAGTAGTATGTGATATTGCTCCCATGGACTCTTGTCATCTTCTTTTGGGATGGGCATGGCTTCATTTTAAAGCACTCCATCTTGATGAACGTTCCCTTTATTTGAGGCATGAGGGACATCAAAGGAAGTAGAAGTTTATGACACCAAGACAAGTCAGTAAGGATCAACGTAGGCTGAAGGAGAAAACAGAAAAAGAAAGAATAGAAAAAGAAGTAATAGAAACTGCAGAAGGAAGGGAAAATAAAGAAAAAGAAATGGAACTAGAGAAAGTTTATTCGTCAATGTATTTTCTTCTACAGTTTGTGATGTCATTTTACAGGAACAAAAGGATAAGCATGTGAAGGAAATACACGAACTTCCATGTTTGAAAAGGAAGCTTGTTCATAGTGCTTTATCATGCATTTGGTCCGTCGATAAGAAGCAAATTCGTCAAACACAACGCATGGAATTATTTATTGTTACATATCAAGGTGGGGTATTGTTGCCAAGAAATGTTATCGACGAATTGCAACCATTGGAAAGTAACAAATATCAAGTTGAATTTGATCCTAGAAGAAGAGAATTAGTTTCAACTTGTGAAAAAATAAAATTCCTTCACAAGATCATAATAAAAACTTACTTTAAAACTAGTGTCTTAAGATTCGGGACAAATCTTCTCGAAGAAGGAGGGTATGATGTGAATTGCATATGGGTCAAATGGAGGATGACTAATGCGCCGTGTTGATGCAGTTTCTTTTATTTAAATAAGGGCCCAATGCTTTGTAAAATTGGCTGACCAAATTGTGTTTGTGCTTAACCAATTAATGGGCTTTAGTTTTGCTTTATCTTCAAGTTGAAATAAGGGTCCATATGCCAACTTAAGAACCAACCTTTGGAAGATCAAGAGGACCTTTGCTCAAAGTTTGTGGATGACTTTTGGTAGCCTTAAGTTCTGTTACAATCAACCATTAAGTAGCGAATCATTATTAGCTTGAGTGGATCATTAATTAATAGCTTTTAGCGGGATGATATTGAAATTTATGTGTCTTTTGTAATTCTGATGGTTAAAGCTCCTTCCTATATAATTTGAACCATTTTCATCAATGAAGGCAAGCTGAGTTTTATTCAGAAAATATACGAGTTTATCTCATCTATCTTAGTGAGAGTGATTCTCCTAAGTTCTTGAGTGATTCAAGAATCCATGAGTTTAATCAAAGGTCCTTTATCCCTTTGTGTGTTTCAACTCTTAGGCTTATCTTCCATTCTTGGAAGTGTGATGTCTATCAATTTTCATTCCATCTTCTTTTATGTTTCCTTTTTCTCGTTTTAAATAATTCTCAAATTTCTTGCTTGTTAGCACTCCAACAATGATAGATCAGTAAAACGAATCGAACGCTGTGGATTCACATCATTTGGTATTCACAGCCTGGCCATCTAGATTTGGAATAGGAAAGGAAGTTTATTATACAAAGTGTTTAACCGAAGGCCATCGATGTTTAGTTGCATTCGATTACGGAAGCGAAAACAATGTTGTGAACCAAAGTTTGGTGGAGAAACTCCAGTTACCAGCAACCTTTCATCTGGATCAAGCATGGATCAAATTCAGTACATGGCAATGTGTGAAAGAAGTAGTATGTGATATTGCTCCCATGGACTCTTGTCATCTTCTTTTGGGATGGGCATGGCTTCATTTTAAAGCACTCCATCTTGATGAACGTTCCCTTTATTTGAGGCATGAGGGACATCAAAGGAAGTAGAAGTTTATGACACCAAGACAAGTCAGTAAGGATCAACGTAGGCTGAAGGAGAAAACAGAAAAAGAAAGAATAGAAAAAGAAGTAATAGAAACTGCAGAAGGAAGGGAAAATAAAGAAAAAGAAATGGAACTAGAGAAAGTTTATTCGTCAATGTATTTTCTTCTACAGTTTGTGATGTCATTTTACAGGAACAAAAGGATAAGCATGTGAAGGAAATACACGAACTTCCATGTTTGAAAAGGAAGCTTGTTCATAGTGCTTTATCATGCATTTGGTCCGTCGATAAGAAGCAAATTCGTCAAACACAACGCATGGAATTATTTATTGTTACATATCAAGGTGGGGTATTGTTGCCAAGAAATGTTATCGACGAATTGCAACCATTGGAAAGTAACAAATATCAAGTTGAATTTGATCCTAGAAGAAGAGAATTAGTTTCAACTTGTGAAAAAATAAAATTCCTTCACAAGATCATAATAAAAACTTACTTTAAAACTAGTGTCTTAAGATTCGGGACAAATCTTCTCGAAGAAGGAGGGTATGATGTGAATTGCATATGGGTCAAATGGAGGATGACTAATGCGCCGTGTTGATGCAGTTTCTTTTATTTAAATAAGGGCCCAATGCTTTGTAAAATTGGCTGACCAAATTGTGTTTGTGCTTAACCAATTAATGGGCTTTAGTTTTGCTTTATCTTCAAGTTGAAATAAGGGTCCATATGCCAACTTAAGAACCAACCTTTGGAAGATCAAGAGGACCTTTGCTCAAAGTTTGTGGATGACTTTTGGTAGCCTTAAGTTCTGTTACAATCAACCATTAAGTAGCGAATCATTATTAGCTTGAGTGGATCATTAATTAATAGCTTTTAGCGGGATGATATTGAAATTTATGTGTCTTTTGTAATTCTGATGGTTAAAGCTCCTTCCTATATAAGTTGAACCATTTTCATCAATGAAGGCAAGCTGAGTTTTATTCAGAAAATATACGAGTTTATCTCATCTATCTTAGTGAGAGTGATTCTCCTAAGTTCTTGAGTGATTCAAGAATCCATGAGTTTAATCAAATGTCCTTTATCCCTTTGTGTGTTTCAACTCTTAGGCTTATCTTCCATTCTTGGAAGTGTGATTTCTATCAATTTTCATTCCATCTTCTTTTATGTTTCCTTTTTCTCGTTTTAAATAATTTCTCAAATTTCTTGCTTGTTAGCACTCAAACAATGATAGATCAGTCAAACGAATCGAACGCTGTGGATTCACATCATTTGGTATTCACAGCCTGGTCATCTAGACCTGGAATAGGAAAGGAAGTTTATTATACAAAGTGTTTAACCGAAGGCCATCGATGTTTAGTTGCATTCGATTACGGAAGCAAAAACAATGTTGTGAGCCAAAGATTGGTGGAGAAACTCCAGTTACCAGCAACCTTTCATCTGGATCAAGCATGGATCAAATTCAGTACATGGCAATGTGTGAAAGAAGTATTATGTGATATTGCTCCCATGGACTCTCGTCATCTTCTTTTGGGATGGGCATGGCTATATTTTAAAACACTGCATCTTGATGAACGTTCCCTTTATTTGAGGCATGAGGGACATCAAAGGAAGTAGAAGTTTATGACACCAAGACAAGTCAGTAAGGATC
This sequence comes from Vigna unguiculata, assembly GCF_037176805.1. NCBI lineage: Eukaryota > Viridiplantae > Streptophyta > Magnoliopsida > Fabales > Fabaceae > Vigna > Vigna unguiculata. Next base: position 23,157,532 of record NC_140802.1, read on the forward strand.
AACGTAGGCTGAAGGAGAAAACAGAAAAAGAAAGAATAGAAAAAGAAGTAATAGAAACTACAGAAGGAAGGGAAAATAAAGAAAAAGAAATGGAACTAGAGAGAGTTTATTCGTCAATGTTTTTTCTTCTACAGTTTGTGATGTCATTTTACAGGAACAAAAGGATAAGCATGTGAAGGAAATACACGAAATTCCATGTTTGAAAAAGAAGCTTGTTCATAGTGCTTTATCATGGATTTGGTCCGTCGATAAGTAGCAAATTCGTCAAACACAACGCATGGAATTATTTATTGTTACATATCAAGGTGGGGTACTGTTGTCAAGAAATGTTATCGACGGATTGCAACCATTGGAAAGTAACAAATATCAAGTTGAATTTGATCCTGGAAGAAGAGAATTAGTTTCAACTTGCGAAAAAATAAAATTCCTTCACAAGATCACAATAAAAACTTACTTTAAAACTAGTGTCTTAAGATTCGGGACAAATCTTCTCGAAGAAGGAGGATATGATGTGAATTGCATATGGGTCAAATGGAGGATGACTAATGCGCCGTGTTGATGCAGTTTCTTTTATTTAAACAAGGGCCCAATGCTTTGTAAAATTGGCTGACAAAATTGTGTTTGTGCTTAACCAATTAATGGGCTTTAGTTTTGCTTTATCTTCAAGTTGAAATAAGGGTCCATATGCCAACCTAAGAACCAACCTTTGGAAGATCAAGAGGACCTTTGCTCAAAGTTTGTGGATGACTTTTGGTAGCCTTAAATTCAGTTACAATCAACCATTAAGTAGCGGACCGTTATTAGCTTGAGTGGATCATTAATTAATAGCTTTAAGCGGGATGATATTGAAATTTATGTGTCTTTTGTAATTCTGATGGTTAAAGCTCCTATATAAGTTGAACCATTTTCATCAATAAAGGAAAGTTGAGTTTTATTCAGAAAATAAACGAGTTTTATCTCATCTATGTTAGTGAGAGTGATTCTCCTAAGTTCTTGAGTGATTCAAGAATCCATGAGTTTAATCAAATGTCCTTTATCCCTTTGTGTGTTTCAACTCTTAGGCTTATCTTCCATTCTTGGAAGTGTGATGTCTATCAATTTCCGTTCCATCTTCTTTTATGTTTCCAATTTCTCGTTTTAAATAATTTCTTAAAATTTATTGCTTGTTAGCATTCCAACAATGATAGATCAGTCAAACGAATCTTACGCTGTGGATTCACATCATTTGGTATTCACAGCCTGGCCATCTAGACCTGGAATAGGAAAGGAAGTTTATTATACAAAGTGTTTAACCGAAGGCCATCGATGTTTACTTGCATTCGATTACGGAAGCAAAAACAATGTTGTGAGCCAAAGATTGGTGGAGAAACTCCAGTTACCAGCAACCTTTCATCTGGATCAAGCATGGATCAAATTCAGTGCATGGCAATGTGCGAAGGAAGTATTATGTGATATTGCTCCCATGGACTCTGGTCATCTTCTTTTGGGATGGGCATGGCTTCGTTTTAAATCACTCCATCTTAATGAACGTTCCCTTTATTTGAGGCATGAGGGACATCAAAAGAAGTAGAAATTTATGACACCAAGACAAGTCAGTAAGGATGAACGTAGGCTCAAGGAGAAAACAGAAAAAGAAAGAATAGAAAGAAGTAATATAAACTGCAGAAGGAAGGAAAAATAAAGAAAAAGAAATGGAACTAGAGAAAGTTTATTCGTCAATGTTTTTTCTTCTACAGTTTGTGATGTCATTTTACAGGAACAAAAGGATAAGCATGTGAATGAAACACACCAACTTCCATGTTTAAAAAGGAAGCATGTTCATAGTGCTTTATCATGCATTTGGTCCGTCGATAAGAAGCAAATTCGTCAAACACAATGCATGGAATTATTTATTGTTACATATCAAGGTGGGGTACTGTTGACAAGAAATGTGATCGACGGATTGCAACCGTTGGAAAGTAACAAATATCAAGTTGAATTTGATCCTGGAAGTAGAGAATTAGTTTCAACTTGTGAAAAAATAAAATTCCTTCACAAGATCATAATAAAAACTTACCTTAAAACTATTGTCTTAAGATTCGGGACAAATCTTCTCGAAGAAGGAGGGTATGATGTGAATTGCATATGGGTCAAATGGAGGATGACTAATGCGCCGTGTTGATGCAGTTTCTTTTATTTAAACAAGGGCCCAATGCTTTGTAAAATCGGCTGACCAAATTGTGTTTGTGCTTAACCAATTAATGGGCTTTAGTTTTGCTTTATCTTCAAGTTGAAATAAGGGTCCATATGCCAACTTAAGAACCAACCTTTGGAAGATCAAGAGGACCTTTGCTCAAAGTTTGTGGGTGACTTTTGGTAGCCTTAAATTCAGTTACAATCAACCATTAAGTAGCGGACCGTTATCAGCTTGAGTGGATCATTGATTAATAGCTTTATGCGGGATGATATTGAAATTTATTTGTCTTTTGTAATTCTGATGGTTAAAGCTCCTATATAAGTTGAACCATTTTCATCAATGAAGGCAAGTTGAGTTTTATTCAGAAAATAAACAAGTTTGATCTCATCTATCTTAGTGAGAGTGATTCTCCTAAGTTCTTGAGTGATTCAAGAATCCATGAGTTTAATCAAAGGTCCTTTATCCCTTTGTGTGTTTCAACTCTTAGGCTTATCTTCCATTCTTGGAAGTGTGATGTCTATCAATTTCTGTTCCATCTTCTTTTATGTTTCCATTTTCCCATTTTAAATAATTTCTCAAATTTCTTGCTTGTTAGCATTCCAACAATGATAGATCAGTCAAACGAATCGAACCCTGTGGATTCACATCATTTGGTATTCAGAGCCTGGCTATCTAGATTTGGAATAGGAAAGGAAGTTTATTATACAAAGTGTTTAACCGAAGGCCATCCATGTTTAGTTGCATTCGATTACGGAAGCGAAAACAATGTTGTGAGCCAAAGATTGGTGGAGAAACAACAGTTACCAGCAACCTTTCATCTGGATCAAGCATGGATCAAATTCAGTACATGGCAATGTGTGAAAGAAGTATTATGTGATATTGCTCCCATGGACTCTTGTCATCTTCTTTTGGGATGGGCATGGCTTCGTTTTAAAACACTCCATCTTAATGAACGTTCCCTTTATTTGAGGGATGAGGGACATCAAAAGAAGCAGAAATTTATGACACCAAGACAAGTCAGTAAGGATCAACGTAGGCTGAAGGAGAAAACAGAAAAAGAAAGAATAGAAAGAAGTAATATAAACTGCAGAAGGAAGGGAAAATAACGAAAAAGAAATGGAACTAGAGAAAGTTTATTCGTCAATGTTTTTTCTTCTACAGTTTGTGATGTCATTTTACAGGAACAAAAGGATGAGCATGTGAATGAAACACACCAACTTCCATGTTTGAAAAGGAAGCTTGTTCATAGTGCTTTATCATGCATTTGGTCCGTCGATAAGAAGCAAATTCGTCAAACACAACGCATGAAATTATTTATTGTTACATATCAAGGTGGGGTACTGTTGCCAAGAAATGTTATCGACGGATTGCAACCATTGGAAAGTAACAAATATCAAGTTGAATTTGATCCTGGAAGTAGAGAATTAGTTTCAACTTGTGAAAAAATAAAATTCCTTCACAAGATCATAATAAAAACTTACCTTAAAACTAGTGTCTTAAGATTCGGGACAAATCTTCTCGAAGAAGGAGGGTATGATGTGAAATGCATATGGGTCAAATGGAGGATGACTAATGCGCCGTGTTGATGCAGTTTCTTTTATTTAAACAAGGGCCCAATGCTTTGTAAAATCGGCTGACCAAATTGTGTTTGTGCTTAACCAATTAATGGGCTTTAGTTTTGCTTTATCTTCAAGTTGAAATAAGGGTCCATATGCCAACTTAAGAACCAACCTTTGGAAGATCAAGAGGACCTTTGCTCAAAGTTTGTGGGTGACTTTTGGTAGCCTTAAATTCAGTTACAATCAACCATTAAGTAGCGGACCGTTATCAGCTTGAGTGGATCATTGATTAATAGCCTTAAGCGGGATGATATTGAAATTTATTTGTCTTTTGTAATTCTGATGGTTAAAGCTCCTATATAAGTTGAACCATTTTCATGAATGAAGGCAAGTTGAGTTTTATTCAGAAAATAAACAAGTTTGATCTCATCTATCTTAGTGAGAGTGATTCTCCTAAGTTCTTGAGTGATTCAAGAATCCATGAGTTTAATCAAAGGTCCTTTATCCCTTTGTGTGTTTCAACTCTTAGGCTTATCTTCCATTCTTGGAAGTGTGATGTCTATCAATTTCCGTTCCACCTTCTTTTATGTTTCCATTTTCCCGTTTTAAATAATTTCTCAAATTTCTTGCTTGTTAGCATTCCAACAATGATAGATCAGTCAAACGAATCGAACCCTGTGGATTCACATCATTTGGTATTCAGAGCCTGGCTATCTAGATTTGGAATAGGAAAGGAAGTTTATTATACAAAGTGTTTAACCGAAGGCCATCCATGTTTAGTTGCATTCGATTACGGAAGCGAAAACAATGTTGTGAGCCAAAGATTGGTGGAGAAACAACAGTTACCAGCAACCTTTCATCTGGATCAAGCATGGATCAAATTCAGTACATGGGAATGTGTGAAAGAAGTATTATGTGATATTGCTCCCATGGACTCTTGTCATCTTCTTTTGGGATGGGCATGGCTTCGTTTTAAAACACTCCATCTTAATGAACGTTCCCTTTATTTGAGGCATGAGGGACATCAAAAGAAGCAGAAATTTATGACACCAAGACAAGTCAGTAAGGATCAACGTAGGCTGAAGGAGAAAACAGAAAAAGAAAGAATAGAAAGAAGTAATATAAACTGCAGAAGGAAGGGAAAATAAAGAAAAAGAAATGGAACTAGAGAAAGTTTATTCGTCAATGTTTTTTCTTCTACAGTTTGTGATGTCATTTTACAGGAACAAAAGGATGAACATGTGAATGAAACACACCAACTTCCATGTTTGAAAAGGAAGCTTGTTCATAGTGCTTTATCATGCATTTGGTCCGTCGATAAGAAGCAAATTCGTCAAACACAACGCATGAAATTATTTATTGTTACATATCAAGGTGGGGTACTGTTGCCAAGAAATGTTATCGACGGATTGCAACCATTGGAAAGTAACAAATATCAAGTTGAATTTGATCCTGGAAGTAGAGAATTAGTTTCAACTTGTGAAAAAATAAAATTCCTTCACAAGATCATAATAAAAACTTACCTTAAAACTAGTGTCTTAAGATTCGGGACAAATCTTCTCGAAGAAGGAGGGTATGATGTGAAATGCATATGGGTCAAATGGAGGATGACTAATGCGCCGTGTTGATGCAATTTCTTTTATTTAAACAAGGGCCCAATGCTTTGTAAAATCGGCTGACCAAATTGTGTTTGTGCTTAACCAATTAATGGGCTTTAGTTTTGCTTTATCTTCAAGTTGAAATAAGGGTCCATATGCCAACTTAAGAACCAACCTTTGGAAGATCAAGAGGACCTTTGCTCAAAGTTTGTGGGTGACTTTTGGTAGCCTTAAATTCAGTTACAATCAACCATTAAGTAGCGGACCGTTATCAGCTTGAGTGGATCATTGATTAATAGCTTTAAGCGGGATGATATTGAAATCTATTTGTCTTTTGTAATTCTGATGGTTAAAGCTCCTATATAAGTTGAACCATTTTCATCAATGAAGGCAAGTTGAGTTTTATTCAGAAAATAAACAAGTTTGATCTCATCTATCTTAGTGAGAGTGATTCTCCTAAGTTCTTGAGTGATTCAAGAATCCATGAGTTTAATCAAAGGTCCTTTATCCCTTTGTGTGTTTCAACTCTTAGGCTTATCTTCCATTCTTGGAAGTGTGATGTCTATCAATTTCCGTTCCATCTTCTTTTATGTTTCCATTTTCCCGTTTTAAATAATTTCTCAAATTTCTTGCTTGTTAGCATTCCAACAATGATAGATCAGTCAAACGAATCGAACCCTGTGGATTCACATCATTTGGTATTCAGAGCCTGGCTATCTAGATTTGGAATAGGAAAGGAAGTTTATTATACAAAGTGTTTAACCGAAGGCCATCCATGTTTAGTTGCATTCGATTACGGAAGCGAAAACAATGTTGTGAGCCAAAGATTGGTGGAGAAACAACAGTTACCAGCAACCTTTCATCTGGATCAAGCATGGATCAAATTCAGTACATGGCAATGTGTGAAAGAAGTATTATGTGATATTGCTCCCATGGACTCTTGTCATCTTCTTTTGGGATGGGCATGGCTTCGTTTTAAAACACTCCATCTTAATGAACGTTCCCTTTATTTGAGGGATGAGGGACATCAAAAGAAGCAGAAATTTATGACACCAAGACAAGTCAGTAAGGATCAACGTAGGCTGAAGGAGAAAACAGAAAAAGAAAGAATAGAAAGAAGTAATATAAACTGCAGAAGGAAGGGAAAATAACGAAAAAGAAATGGAACTAGAGAAAGTTTATTCGTCAATGTTTTTTCTTCTACAGTTTGTGATGTCATTTTACAGGAACAAAAGGATGAGCATGTGAATGAAACACACCAACTTCCATGTTTGAAAAGGAAGCTTGTTCATAGTGCTTTATCATGCATTTGGTCCGTCGATAAGAAGCAAATTCGTCAAACACAACGCATGAAATTATTTATTGTTACATATCAAGGTGGGGTACTGTTGCCAAGAAATGTTATCGACGGATTGCAACCATTGGAAAGTAACAAATATCAAGTTGAATTTGATCCTGGAAGTAGAGAATTAGTTTCAACTTGTGAAAAAATAAAATTCCTTCACAAGATCATAATAAAAACTTACCTTAAAACTAGTGTCTTAAGATTCGGGACAAATCTTCTCGAAGAAGGAGGATATGATGTGAATTGCATATGGGTCAAATGGAGGATGACTAATGCGCCGTGTTGATGCAGTTTCTTTTATTTAAACAAGGGCCCAATGCTTTGTAAAATCGGCTGACCAAATTGTGTTTGTGCTTAACCAATTAATGGGCTTTAGTTTTGCTTTATCTTCAAGTTGAAATAAGGGTCCATATGCCAACTTAAGAACCAACCTTTGGAAGATCAAGAGGACCTTTGCTCAAAGTTTGTGGGTGACTTTTGGTAGCCTTAAATTCAGTTACAATCAACCATTAAGTAGCGGACCGTTATCAGCTTGAGTGGATCATTGATTAATAGCTTTATGCGGGATGATATTGAAATTTATTTGTCTTTTGTAATTCTGATGGTTAAAGCTCCTATATAAGTTGAACCATTTTCATCAATGAAGGCAAGTTGAGTTTTATTCAGAAAATAAACAAGTTTGATCTCATCTATCTTAGTGAGAGTGATTCTCCTAAGTTCTTGAGTGATTCAAGAATCCATGAGTTTAATCAAAGGTCCTTTATCCCTTTGTGTGTTTCAACTCTTAGGCTTATCTTCCATTCTTGGAAGTGTGATGTCTATCAATTTCTGTTCCATCTTCTTTTATGTTTCCATTTTCCCGTTTTAAATAATTTCTCAAATTTCTTGCTTGTTAGCATTCCAACAATGATAGATCAGTCAAACGAATCGAACCCTGTGGATTCACATCATTTGGTATTCAAAGCCTGGCTATCTAGATTTGGAATAGGAAAGGAAGTTTATTATACAAAGTGTTTAACCGAAGGCCATCCATGTTTAGTTGCATTCGATTACGGAAGCGAAAACAATGTTGTGAGCCAAAGATTGGTGGAGAAACAACAGTTACCAGCAACCTTTCATCTGGATCAAGCATGGATCAAATTCAGTACATGGCAATGTGTGAAAGAAGTATTATGTGATATTGCTCCCATGGACTCTTGTCATCTTCTTTTGGGATGGGCATGGCTTCGTTTTAAAACACTCCATCTTAATGAACGTTCCCTTTATTTGAGGCATGAGGGACATCAAAAGAAGCAGAAATTTATGACCCCAAGACAAGTCAGTAAGGATCAACGTAGGCTGAAGGAGAAAACAGAAAAAGAAAGAATAGAAAGAAGTAATATAAACTGCAGAAGGAAGGGAAAATAACGAAAAAGAAATGGAACTAGAGAAAGTTTATTCGTCAATGTTTTTTCTTCTACAGTTTGTGATGTCATTTTACAGGAACAAAAGGATGAGCATGTGAATGAAACACACCAACTTCCATGTTTGAAAAGGAAGCTTGTTCATAGTGCTTTATCATGCATTTGGTCCGTCGATAAGAAGCAAATTCGTCAAACACAACGCATGAAATTATTTATTGTTACATATCAAGGTGGGGTACTGTTGCCAAGAAATGTTATCGACGGATTGCAACCATTGGAAAGTAACAAATATCAAGTTGAATTTGATCCTGGAAGTAGAGAATTAGTTTCAACTTGTGAAAAAATAAAATTCCTTCACAAGATCATAATAAAAACTTACCTTAAAACTAGTGTCTTAAGATTCGGGACAAATCTTCTCGAAGAAGGAGGGTATGATGTGAAATGCATATGGGTCAAATGGAGGATGACTAATGCGCCGTGTTGATGCAGTTTCTTTTATTTAAACAAGGGCCCAATGCTTTGTAAAATCGGCTGACCAAATTGTGTTTGTGCTTAACCAATTAATGGGCTTTAGTTTTGCTTTATCTTCAAGTTGAAATAAGGGTCCATATGCCAACTTAAGAACCAACCTTTGGAAGATCAAGAGGACCTTTGCTCAAAGTTTGTGGGTGACTTTTGGTAGCCTTAAATTCAGTTACAATCAACCATTAAGTAGCGGACCGTTATCAGCTTGAGTGGATCATTGATTAATAGCTTTAAGCGGGATGATATTGAAATCTATTTGTCTTTTGTAATTCTGATGGTTAAAGCTCCTATATAAGTTGAACCATTTTCATGAATGAAGGCAAGTTGAGTTTTATTCAGAAAATAAACAAGTTTGATCTCATCTATCTTAGTGAGAGTGATTCTCCTAAGTTCTTGAGTGATTCAAGAATCCATGAGTTTAATCAAAGGTCCTTTATCCCTTTGTGTGTTTCAACTCTTAGGCTTATCTTCCATTCTTGGAAGTGTGATGTCTATCAATTTCCGTTCCATCTTCTTTTATGTTTCCATTTTCCCGTTTTAAATAATTTCTCAAATTTCTTGCTTGTTAGCATTCCAACAATGATAGATCAGTCAAACGAATCGAACCCTGTGGATTCACATCATTTGGTATTCAGAGCCTGGCTATCTAGATTTGGAATAGGAAAGGAAGTTTATTATACAAAGTGTTTAACCGAAGGCCATCCATGTTTAGTTGCATTCGATTACGGAAGCGAAAACAATGTTGTGAGCCAAAGATTGGTGGAGAAACAACAGTTACCAGCAACCTTTCATCTGGATCAAGCATGGATCAAATTCAGTACATGGCAATGTGTGAAAGAAGTATTATGTGATATTGCTCCCATGGACTCTTGTCATCTTCTTTTGGGATGGGCATGGCTTCGTTTTAAAACACTCCATCTTAATGAACGTTCCCTTTATTTGAGGGATGAGGGACATCAAAAGAAGCAGAAATTTATGACACCAAGACAAGTCAGTAAGGATCAACGTAGGCTGAAGGAGAAAACAGAAAAAGAAAGAATAGAAAGAAGTAATATAAACTGCAGAAGGAAGGGAAAATAAAGAAAAAGAAATGGAACTAGAGAAAGTTTATTCGTCAATGTTTTTTCTTCTACAGTTTGTGATGTCATTTTACAGGAACAAAAGGATGAGCATGTGAATGAAACACACCAACTTCCATGTTTGAAAAGGAAGCTTGTTCATAGTGCTTTATCATGCATTTGGTCCGTCGATAAGAAGCAAATTCGTCAAACACAACGCATGAAATTATTTATTGTTACATATCAAGGTGGGGTACTGTTGCCAAGAAATGTTATCGACGGATTGCAACCATTGGAAAGTAACAAATATCAAGTTGAATTTGATCCTGGAAGTAGAGAATTAGTTTCAACTTGTGAAAAAATAAAATTCCTTCACAAGATCATAATAAAAACTTACCTTAAAACTAGTGTCTTAAGATTCGGGACAAATCTTCTCGAAGAAGGAGGGTATGATGTGAAATGCATATGGGTCAAATGGAGGATGACTAATGCGCCGTGTTGGTGCAGTTTCTTTTATTTAAACAAGGGCCCAATGCTTTGTAAAATCGGCTGACCAAATTGTGTTTGTGCTTAACCAATTAATGGGCTTTAGTTTTGCTTTATCTTCAAGTTGAAATAAGGGTCCATATGCCAACTTAAGAACCAACCTTTGGAAGATCAAGAGGACCTTTGCTCAAAGTTTGTGGGTGACTTTTGGTAGCCTTAAATTCAGTTACAATCAACCATTAAGTAGCGGACCGTTATCAGCTTGAGTGGATCATTGATTAATAGCTTTAAGCGGGATGATATTGAAATCTATTTGTCTTTTGTAATTCTGATGGTTAAAGCTCCTATATAAGTTGAACCATTTTCATCAATGAAGGCAAGTTGAGTTTTATTCAGAAAATAAACAAGTTTGATCTCATCTATCTTAGTGAGAGTGATTCTCCTAAGTTCTTGAGTGATTCAAGAATCCATGAGTTTAATCAAAGGTCCTTTATCCCTTTGTGTGTTTCAACTCTTAGGCTTATCTTCCATTCTTGGAAGTGTGATGTCTATCAATTTCCGTTCCATCTTCTTTTATGTTTCCATTTTCCCGTTTTAAATAATTTCTCAAATTTCTTGCTTGTTAGCATTCCAACAATGATAGATTAGTCAAACGAATCGAACCCTGTGGATTCACATCATTTGGTATTCAGAGCCTGGCTATCTAGATTTGGAATAGGAAAGGAAGTTTATTATACAAAGTGTTTAACCGAAGGCCATCCATGTTTAGTTGCATTCGATTACGGAAGCGAAAACAATGTTGTGAGCCAAAGATTGGTGGAGAAACAACAGTTACCAGCAACCTTTCATCTGGATCAAGCATGGATCAAATTCAATACATGGCAATGCGTGAAAGAAGTATTATGTGATATTGCTCCCATGGACTCTTGTCATCTTCTTTTGGGATGGGCATGGCTTCGTTTTAAAACACTCAATCTTAACGAACGTTCCCTTTATTTGAGGCACGGGGGACATCAAAAGAAGCAGAAATTTATGACCCCAAGACAAGTCAGTAAGGATCAACGTAGGCTGAAGGAGAAAATAGAAAAAGAAAGAATAGAAAGAAGTAATATAAACTGCAGAAGGAAGGGAAAATAACGAAAAAGAAATGGAACTAGAGAAAGTTTATTCGTCAATGTTTTTTCTTCTACAGTTTGTGATGTCATTTTACAGGAACAAAAGGATGAGCATGTGAATGAAACACACCAACTTCCATGTTTGAAAAGGAAGCTTGTTCATAGTGCTTTATCATGCATTTGGTCCGTCGATAAGAAGCAAATTCGTCAAACACAACGCATGAAATTATTTATTGTTACATATCAAGGTGGGGTACTGTTGCCAAGAAATGTTATCGACGGATTGCAACCATTGGAAAGTAACAAATATCAAGTTGAATTTGATCCTGGAAGTAGAGAATTAGTTTCAACTTGTGAAAAAATAAAATTCCTTCACAAGATCATAATAAAAACTTACCTTAAAACTAGTGTCTTAAGATTCGGGACAAATCTTCTCGAAGAAGGAGGGTATGATGTGAAATGCATATGGGTCAAATGGAGGATGACTAATGCGCCGTGTTGATGCAGTTTCTTTTATTTAAACAAGGGCCCAATGCTTTGTAAAATCGGCTGACCAAATTGTGTTTGTGCTTAACCAATTAATGGGCTTTAGTTTTGCTTTATCTTCAAGTTGAAATAAGGGTCCATATGCCAACTTAAGAACCAACCTTTGGAAGATCAAGAGGACCTTTGCTCAAAGTTTGTGGGTGACTTTTGGTAGCCTTAAATTCAGTTACAATCAACCATTAAGTAGCGGACCGTTATCAGCTTGAGTGGATCATTGATTAATAGCTTTAAGCGGGATGATATTGAAATTTATTTGTCTTTTGTAATTCTGATGGTTAAAGCTCCTATATAAGTTGAACCATTTTCATCAATGAAGGCAAGTTGAGTTTTATTCAGAAAATAAACAAGTTTGATCTCATCTATCTTAGTGAGAGTGATTCTCCTAAGTTCTTGAGTGATTCAAGAATCCATGAGTTTAATCAAAGGTCCTTTATCCCTTTGTGTGTTTCAACTCTTAGGCTTATCTTCCATTCTTGGAAGTGTGATGTCTATCAATTTCCGTTCCATCTTCTTTTATGTTTCCATTTTCCCGTTTTAAATAATTTCTCAAATTTCTTGCTTGTTAGCATTCCAACAATGATAGATCAGTCAAACGAATCGAACCCTGTGGATTCACATCATTTGGTATTTAGAGCCTGGCTATCTAGATTTGGAATAGGAAAGGAAGTTTATTATACAAAGTGTTTAACCGAAGGCCATCCATGTTTAGTTGCATTCGATTACGGAAGCGAAAACAATGTTGTGAGCCAAAGATTGGTGGAGAAACAACAGTTACCAGCAACCTTTCATCTGGATCAAGCATGGATCAAATTCAGTACATGGCAATGCGTGAAAGAAGTATTATGTGATATTGCTCCCATGGACTCTTGTCATCTTCTTTTGGGATGGGCATGGCTTCGTTTTAAAACACTCCATCTTAACGAACGTTCCCTTTATTTGAGGCACGGGGGACATCAAAAGAAGCAGAAATTTATGACCCCAAGACAAGGCAGTAAGGATCAACGTAGGCTGAAGGAGAAAACAGAAAAAGAAAGAATAGAAAGAAGTAATATAAACTGCAGAAGGAAGGGAAAATAACGAAAAAGAAATGGAACTAGAGAAAGTTTATTCGTCAATGTTTTTTCTTCTACAGTTTGTGATGTCATTTTACAGGAACAAAAGGATGAGCATGTGAATGAAACACACCAACTTCCATGTTTGAAAAGGAAGCTTGTTCATAGTGCTTTATCATGCATTTGGTCCGTCGATAAGAAACAAATTCGTCAAACACAACGCATGAAATTATTTATTGTTACATATCAAGGTGGGGTACTGTTGCCAAGAAATGTTATCGACGGATTGCAACCATTGGAAAGTAACAAATATCAAGTTGAATTTGATCCTGGAAGTAGAGAATTAGTTTCAACTTGTGAAAAAATAAAATTCCTTCACAAGATCATAATAAAAACTTACCTTAAAACTAGTGTCTTAAGATTCGGGACAAATCTTCTCGAAGAAGGAGGGTATGATGTGAATTGCATATGGGTCAAATGGAGGATGACTAATGCGCCGTGTTGATGCAGTTTCTTTTATTTAAACAAGGGCCCAATGCTTTGTAAAATCGGCTGACCAAATTGTGTTTGTGCTTAACCAATTAATGGGCTTTAGTTTTGCTTTATCTTCAAGTTGAAATAAGGGTCCATATGCCAACTTAAGAACCAACCTTTGGAAGATCAAGAGGACCTTTGCTCAAAGTTTGTGGGTGACTTTTGGTAGCCTTAAATTCAGTTACAATCAACCATTAAGTAGCGGACCGTTATCAGCTTGAGTGGATCATTGATTAATAGCTTTAAGCGGGATGATATTGAAATTTATTTGTCTTTTGTAATTCTGATGGTTAAAGCTCCTATATAAGTTGAACCATTTTCATCAATGAAGGCAAGTTGAGTTTTATTCAGAAAATAAACAAGTTTGATCTCATCTATCTTAGTGAGAGTGATTCTCCTAAGTTCTTGAGTGATTCAAGAATCCATGAGTTTAATCAAAGGTCCTTTATCCCTTTGTGTGTTTCAACTCTTAGGCTTATCTTCCATTCTTGGAAGTGTGATGTCTATCAATTTCCGTTCCATCTTCTTTTATGTTTCCATTTTCCCGTTTTAAATAATTTCTCAAATTTCTTGCTTGTTAGCATTCCAACAATGATAGATCAGTCAAACGAATCGAACCCTGTGGATTCACATCATTTGGTATTCAGAGCTTGGCTATCTAGATTTGGAATAGGAAAGGAAGTTTATTATACAAAGTGTTTAACCGAAGGCCATCCATGTTTAGTTGCATTCGATTACGGAAGCGAAAACAATGTTGTGAGCCAAAGATTGGTGGAGAAACAACAGTTACCAGCAACCTTTCATCTGGATCAAGCATGGATCAAGTTCAGTACATGGCAATGCGTGAAAGAAGTATTATGTGATATTGCTCCCATGGACTCTTGTCATCTTCTTTTGGGATGGGCATGGCTTCGTTTTAAAACACTCCATCTTAACGAACGTTCCCTTTATTTGAGGCACGGGGGACATCAAAAGAAGCAGAAATTTATGACCCCAAGACAAGTCAGTGAGGATCAACGTAGGCTGAAGGAGAAAACAGAAAAAGAAAGAATAGAAAGAAGTAATATAAACTGCAGAAGGAAGGGAAAATAACGAAAAAGAAATGGAACTAGAGAAAGTTTATTCGTCAATGTTTTTTCTTCTACAGTTTGTGATGTCATTTTACAGGAACAAAAGGATGAGCATGTGAATGAAACACACCAACTTCCATGTTTGAAAAGGAAGCTTGTTCATAGTGCTTTATCATGCATTTGGTCCGTCGATAAGAAGCAAATTCGTCAAACACAACGCATGAAATTATTTATTGTTACATATCAAGGTGGGGTACTGTTGCCAAGAAATGTTATCGACGGATTGCAACCATTGGAAAGTAACAAATATCAAGTTGAATTTGATCCTGGAAGTAGAGAATTAGTTTCAACTTGTGAAAAAATAAAATTCCTTCACAAGATCATAATAAAAACTTACCTTAAAACTAGTGTCTTAAGATTCGGGACAAATCTTCTCGAAGAAGGAGGGTATGATGTGAAATGCATATGGGTCAAATGGAGGATGACTAATGCGCCGTGTTGATGCAGTTTCTTTTATTTAAACAAGGGCCCAATGCTTTGTAAAATCGGCTGACCAAATTGTGTTTGTGCTTAACCAATTAATGGGCTTTAGTTTTGCTTTATCTTCAAGTTGAAATAAGGGTCCATATGCCAACTTAAGAACCAACCTTTGGAAGATCAAGAGGACCTTTGCTCAAAGTTTGTGGGTGACTTTTGGTAGCCTTAAATTCAGTTACAATCAACCATTAAGTAGCGGACCGTTATCAGCTTGAGTGGATCATTGATTAATAGCTTTAAGCGGGATGATATTGAAATTTATTTGTCTTTTGTAATTCTGATGGTTAAAGCTCCTATATAAGTTGAACCATTTTCATCAATGAAGGCAAGTTGAGTTTTATTCAGAAAATAAACAAGTTTGATCTCATCTATCTTAGTGAGAGTGATTCTCCTAAGTTCTTGAGTGATTCAAGAATCCATGAGTTTAATCAAAGGTCCTTTATCCCTTTGTGTGTTTCAACTCTTAGGCTTATCTTCCATTCTTGGAAGTGTGATGTCTATCAATTTCCGTTCCATCTTCTTTTATGTTTCCATTTTCCCGTTTTAAATAATTTCTCAAATTTCTTGCTTGTTAGCATTCCAACAATGATAGATCAGTCAAACGAATCGAACCCTGTGGATTCACATCATTTGGTATTCAGAGCCTGGCTATCTAGATTTGGAATAGGAAAGGAAGTTTATTATACAAAGTGTTTAACCGAAGGCCATCCATGTTTAGTTGCATTCGATTACGGAAGCGAAAACAATGTTGTGAGCCAAAGATTGGTGGAGAAACAACAGTTACCAGCAACCTTTCATCTGGATCAAGCATGGATCAAATTCAGTACATGGCAATGTGTGAAAGAAGTATTATGTGATATTGCTCCCATGGACTCTTGTCATCTTCTTTTGGGATGGGCATGGCTTCGTTTTAAAACACTCCATCTTAATGAACGTTCCCTTTATTTGAGGCATGAGGGACATCAAAAGAAGCAGAAATTTATGACACCAAGACAAGTCAGTAAGGATCAACGTAGGCTGAAGGAGAAAACAGAAAAAGAAAGAATAGAAAGAAGTAATATAAACTGCAGAAGGAAGGGAAAATAAAGAAAAAGAAATGGAACTAGAGAAAGTTTATTCGTCAATGTTTTTTCTTCTACAGTTTGTGATGTCATTTTACAGGAACAAAAGGATGAGCATGTGAATGAAACACACCAACTTCCATGTTTGAAAAGGAAGCTTGTTCATAGTGCTTTATCATGCATTTGGTCCGTCGATAAGAAGCAAATTCGTCAAACACAACGCATGAAATTATTTATTGTTACATATCAAGGTGGGGTACTGTTGCCAAGAAATGTTATCGACGGATTGCAACCATTGGAAAGTAACAAATATCAAGTTGAATTTGATCCTGGAAGTAGAGAATTAGTTTCAACTTGTGAAAAAATAAAATTCCTTCACAAGATCATAATAAAAACTTACCTTAAAACTAGTGTCTTAAGATTCGGGACAAATCTTCTCGAAGAAGGAGGGTATGATGTGAAATGCATATGGGTCAAATGGAGGATGACTAATGCGCCGTGTTGATGCAGTTTCTTTTATTTAAACAAGGGCCCAATGCTTTGTAAAATCGGCTGACCAAATTGTGTTTGTGCTTAACCAATTAATGGGCTTTAGTTTTGCTTTATCTTCAAGTTGAAATAAGGGTCCATATGCCAACTTAAGAACCAACCTTTGGAAGATCAAGAGGACCTTTGCTCAAAGTTTGTGGGTGACTTTTGGTAGCCTTAAATTCAGTTACAATCAACCATTAAGTAGCGGACCGTTATCAGCTTGAGTGGATCATTGATTAATAGCTTTAAGCGGGATGATATTGAAATCTATTTGTCTTTTGTAATTCTGATGGTTAAAGCTCCTATATAAGTTGAACCATTTTCATGAATGAAGGCAAGTTGAGTTTTATTCAGAAAATAAACAAGTTTGATCTCATCTATCTTAGTGAGAGTGATTCTCCTAAGTTCTTGAGTGATTCAAGAATCCATGAGTTTAATCAAAGGTCCTTTATCCCTTTGTGTGTTTCAACTCTTAGGCTTATCTTCCATTCTTGGAAGTGTGATGTCTATCAATTTCCGTTCCATCTTCTTTTATGTTTCCATTTTCCCGTTTTAAATAATTTCTCAAATTTCTTGCTTGTTAGCATTCCAACAATGATAGATCAGTCAAACGAATCGAACCCTGTGGATTCACATCATTTGGTATTCAGAGCCTGGCTATCTAGATTTGGAATAGGAAAGGAAGTTTATTATACAAAGTGTTTAACCGAAGGCCATCCATGTTTAGTTGCATTCGATTACGGAAGCGAAAACAATGTTGTGAGCCAAAGATTGGTGGAGAAACAACAGTTACCAGCAACCTTTCATCTGGATCAAGCATGGATCAAATTCAGTACATGGCAATGTGTGAAAGAAGTATTATGTGATATTGCTCCCATGGACTCTTGTCATCTTCTTTTGGGATGGGCATGGCTTCGTTTTAAAACACTCCATCTTAATGAACGTTCCCTTTATTTGAGGCATGGGGGACAACAAAAGAAGCAGAAATTTATGACCCCAAGACAAGTCAGTAAGGATCAACGTAGGCTGAAGGAGAAAACAGAAAAAGAAAGAATAGAAAGAAGTAATATAAACTGCAGAAGGAAGGGAAAATAACGAAAAAGAAATGGAACTAGAGAAAGTTTATTCGTCAATGTTTTTTCTTCTACAGTTTGTGATGTCATTTTACAGGAACAAAAGGATGAGCATGTGAATGAAACACACCAACTTCCATGTTTGAAAAGGAAGCTTGTTCATAGTGCTTTATCATGCATTTGGTCCGTCGATAAGAAGCAAATTCGTCAAACACAACGCATGAAATTATTTATTGTTACATATCAAGGTGGGGTACTGTTGCCAAGAAATGTTATCGACGGATTGCAACCATTGGAAAGTAACAAATATCAAGTTGAATTTGATCCTGGAAGTAGAGAATTAGTTTCAACTTGTGAAAAAATAAAATTCCTTCACAAGATCATAATAAAAACTTACCTTAAAACTAGTGTCTTAAGATTCGGGACAAATCTTCTCGAAGAAGGAGGGTATGATGTGAATTGCATATGGGTCAAATGGAGGATGACTAATGCGCCGTGTTGATGCAGTTTCTTTTATTTAAACAAGGGCCCAATGCTTTGTAAAATCGGCTGACCAAATTGTGTTTGTGCTTAACCAATTAATGGGCTTTAGTTTTGCTTTATCTTCAAGTTGAAATAAGGGTCCATATGCCAACTTAAGAACCAACCTTTGGAAGATCAAGAGGACCTTTGCTCAAAGTTTGTGGGTGACTTTTGGTAGCCTTAAATTCAGTTACAATCAACCATTAAGTAGCGGACCGTTATCAGCTTGAGTGGATCATTGATTAATAGCTTTAAGCGGGATGATATTGAAATTTATTTGTCTTTTGTAATTCTGATGGTTAAAGCTCCTATATAAGTTGAACCATTTTCATCAATGAAGGCAAGTTGAGTTTTATTCAGAAAATAAACAAGTTTGATCTCATCTATCTTAGTGAGAGTGATTCTCCTAAGTTCTTGAGTGATTCAAGAATCCATGAGTTTAATCAAAGGTCCTTTATCCCTTTGTGTGTTTCAACTCTTAGGCTTATCTTCCATTCTTGGAAGTGTGATGTCTATCAATTTCCGTTCCATCTTCTTTTATGTTTCCATTTTCCCGTTTTAAATAATTTCTCAAATTTCTTGCTTGTTAGCATTCCAACAATGATAGATCAGTCAAACGAATCGAACCCTGTGGATTCACATCATTTGGTATTCAGAGCCTGGCTATCTAGATTTGGAATAGGAAAGGAAGTTTATTATACAAAGTGTTTAACCGAAGGCCATCCATGTTTAGTTGCATTCGATTACGGAAGCGAAAACAATGTTGTGAGCCAAAGATTGGTGGAGAAACAACAGTTACCAGCAACCTTTCATCTGGATCAAGCATGGATCAAGTTCAGTACATGGCAATGCGTGAAAGAAGTATTATGTGATATTGCTCCCATGGACTCTTGTCATCTTCTTTTGGGATGGGCATGGCTTCGTTTTAAAACACTCCATCTTAACGAACGTTCCCTTTATTTGAGGCACGGGGGACATCAAAAGAAGCAGAAATTTATGACCCCAAGACAAGTCAGTAAGGATCAACGTAGGCTGAAGGAGAAAACAGAAAAAGAAAGAATAGAAAGAAGTAATATAAACTGCAGAAGGAAGGGAAAATAACGAAAAAGAAATGGAACTAGAGAAAGTTTATTCGTCAATGTTTTTTCTTCTACAGTTTGTGATGTCATTTTACAGGAACAAAAGGATGAGCATGTGAATGAAACACACCAACTTCCATGTTTGAAAAGGAAGCTTGTTCATAGTGCTTTATCATGCATTTGGTCCGTCGATAAGAAGCAAATTCGTCAAACACAACGCATGAAATTATTTATTGTTACATATCAAGGTGGGGTACTGTTGCCAAGAAATGTTATCGACGGATTGCAACCATTGGAAAGTAACAAATATCAAGTTGAATTTGATCCTGGAAGTAGAGAATTAGTTTCAACTTGTGAAAAAATAAAATTCCTTCACAAGATCATAATAAAAACTTACCTTAAAACTAGTGTCTTAAGATTCGGGACAAATCTTCTCGAAGAAGGAGGGTATGATGTGAAATGCATATGGGTCAAATGGAGGATGACTAATGCGCCGTGTTGATGCAGTTTCTTTTATTTAAACAAGGGCCCAATGCTTTGTAAAATCGGCTGACCAAATTGTGTTTGTGCTTAACCAATTAATGGGCTTTAGTTTTGCTTTATCTTCAAGTTGAAATAAGGGTCCATATGCCAACTTAAGAACCAACCTTTGGAAGATCAAGAGGACCTTTGCTCAAAGTTTGTGGGTGACTTTTGGTAGCCTTAAATTCAGTTACAATCAACCATTAAGTAGCGGACCGTTATCAGCTTGAGTGGATCATTGATTAATAGCTTTAAGCGGGATGATATTGAAATTTATTTGTCTTTTGTAATTCTGATGGTTAAAGCTCCTATATAAGTTGAACCATTTTCATCAATGAAGGCAAGTTGAGTTTTATTCAGAAAATAAACAAGTTTGATCTCATCTATCTTAGTGAGAGTGATTCTCCTAAGTTCTTGAGTGATTCAAGAATCCATGAGTTTAATCAAAGGTCCTTTATCCCTTTGTGTGTTTCAACTCTTAGGCTTATCTTCCATTCTTGGAAGTGTGATGTCTATCAATTTCCGTTCCATCTTCTTTTATGTTTCCATTTTCCCGTTTTAAATAATTTCTCAAATTTCTTGCTTGTTAGCATTCCAACAATGATAGATCAGTCAAACGAATCGAACCCTGTGGATTCACATCATTTGGTATTCAGAGCCTGGCTATCTAGATTTGGAATAGGAAAGGAAGTTTATTATACAAAGTGTTTAACCGAAGGCCATCCATGTTTAGTTGCATTCGATTACGAAAGCGAAAACAATGTTGTGAGCCAAAGATTGGTGGAGAAACAACAGTTACCAGCAACCTTTCATCTGGATCAAGCATGGATCAAATTCAATACATGGCAATGCGTGAAAGAAGTATTATGTGATATTGCTCCCATGGACTCTTGTCATCTTCTTTTGGGATGGGCATGGCTTCGTTTTAAAACACTCAATCTTAACGAACGTTCCCTTTATTTGAGGCACGGGGGACATCAAAAGAAGCAGAAATTTATGACCCCAAGACAAGTCAGTAAGGATCAACGTAGGCTGAAGGAGAAAATAGAAAAAGAAAGAATAGAAAGAAGTAATATAAACTGCAGAAGGAAGGGAAAATAACGAAAAAGAAATGGAACTAGAGAAAGTTTATTCGTCAATGTTTTTTCTTCTACAGTTTGTGATGTCATTTTACAGGAACAAAAGGATGAGCATGTGAATGAAACACACCAACTTCCATGTTTGAAAAGGAAGCTTGTTCATAGTGCTTTATCATGCATTTGGTCCGTCGATAAGAAGCAAATTCGTCAAACACAACGCATGAAATTATTTATTGTTACATATCAAGGTGGGGTACTGTTGCCAAGAAATGTTATCGACGGATTGCAACCATTGGAAAGTAACAAATATCAAGTTGAATTTGATCCTGGAAGTAGAGAATTAGTTTCAACTTGTGAAAAAATAAAATTCCTTCACAAGATCATAATAAAAACTTACCTTAAAACTAGTGTCTTAAGATTCGGGACAAATCTTCTCGAAGAAGGAGGGTATGATGTGAAATGCATATGGGTCAAATGGAGGATGACTAATGCGCCGTGTTGATGCAGTTTCTTTTATTTAAACAAGGGCCCAATGCTTTGTAAAATCGGCTGACCAAATTGTGTTTGTGCTTAACCAATTAATGGGCTTTAGTTTTGCTTTATCTTCAAGTTGAAATAAGGGTCCATATGCCAACTTAAGAACCAACCTTTGGAAGATCAAGAGGACCTTTGCTCAAAGTTTGTGGGTGACTTTTGGTAGCCTTAAATTCAGTTACAATCAACCATTAAGTAGCGGACCGTTATCAGCTTGAGTGGATCATTGATTAATAGCTTTAAGCGGGATGATATTGAAATTTATTTGTCTTTTGTAATTCTGATGGTTAAAGCTCCTATATAAGTTGAACCATTTTCATCAATGAAGGCAAGTTGAGTTTTATTCAGAAAATAAACAAGTTTGATCTCATCTATCTTAGTGAGAGTGATTCTCCTAAGTTCTTGAGTGATTCAAGAATCCATGAGTTTAATCAAAGGTCCTTTATCCCTTTGTGTGTTTCAACTCTTAGGCTTATCTTCCATTCTTGGAAGTGTGATGTCTATCAATTTCCGTTCCATCTTCTTTTATGTTTCCATTTTCCCGTTTTAAATAATTTCTCAAATTTCTTGCTTGTTAGCATTCCAACAATGATAGATCAGTCAAACGAATCGAACCCTGTGGATTCACATCATTTGGTATTCAGAGCCTGGCTATCTAGATTTGGAATAGGAAAGGAAGTTTATTATACAAAGTGTTTAACCGAAGGCCATCCATGTTTAGTTGCATTCGATTACGGAAGCGAAAACAATGTTGTGAGCCAAAGATTGGTGGAGAAACAACAGTTACCAGCAACCTTTCATCTGGATCAAGCATGGATCAAATTCAGTACATGGCAATGCGTGAAAGAAGTATTATGTGATATTGCTCCCATGGACTCTTGTCATCTTCTTTTGGGATGGGCATGGCTTCGTTTTAAAACACTCCATCTTAACGAACGTTCCCTTTATTTGAGGCACGGGGGACATCAAAAGAAGCAGAAATTTATGACCCCAAGACAAGTCAGTAAGGATCAACGTAGGCTGAAGGAGAAAACAGAAAAAGAAAGAATAGAAAGAAGTAATATAAACTGCAGAAGGAAGGGAAAATAACGAAAAAGAAATGGAACTATAGAAAGTTTATTCATCAATGTTTTTTCTTCTACAGTTTGTGATGTCATTTTACAGGAACAAAAGGATGAGCATGTGAATGAAACACACCAACTTCCATGTTTGAAAAGGAAGCTTGTTCATAGTGCTTTATCATGCATTTGGTCCGTCGATAAGAAGCAAATTCGTCAAACACAACGCATGAAATTATTTATTTTTGCATATCAAGGTGGGGTACTGTTGCCAAGAAATGTTATCGACGGATTGCAACCATTGGAAAGTAACAAATATCAAGTTGAATTTGATCCTGGAAGTAGAGAATTAGTTTCAACTTGTGAAAAAATAAAATTCCTTCACAAGATCATAATAAAAACTTACCTTAAAACTAGTGTCTTAAGATTCGGGACAAATCTTCTCGAAGAAGGAGGGTATGATGTGAAATGCATATGGGTCAAATGGAGGATGACTAATGCGCCGTGTTGATGCAGTTTCTTTTATTTACACAAGGTCCCAATGCTTTGTAAAATCGGCTGACCAAATTGTGTTTGTGCTTAACCAATTAATGGGCTTTAGTTTTGCTTTATCTTCAAGTTGAAATAAGGGTCCATATGCCAACTTAAGAACCAACCTTTGGAAGATCAAGAGGACCTTTGCTCAAAGTTTGTGGGTGACTTTTGGTAGCCTTAAATTCAGTTACAATCAACCATTAAGTAGCGGACCGTTATCAGCTTGAGTGGATCATTGATTAATAGCTTTAAGCGGGATGATATTGAAATTTATTTGTCTTTTGTAATTCTGATGGTTAAAGCTCCTATATAAGTTGAACCATTTTCATCAATGAAGGCAAGTTGAGTTTTATTCAGAAAATAAACAAGTTTGATCTCATCTATCTTAGTGAGAGTGATTCTCCTAAGTTCTTGAGTGATTCAAGAATCCATGAGTTTAATCAAAGGTCCTTTATCCCTTTGTGTGTTTCAACTCTTAGGCTTATCTTCCATTCTTGGAAGTGTGATGTCTATCAATTTCCGTTCCATCTTCTTTTATGTTTCCATTTTCCCGTTTTAAATAATTTCTCAAATTTCTTGCTTGTTAGCATTCCAACAATGATAGATCAGTCAAACGAATCGAACCCTGTGGATTCACATCATTTGGTATTCAGAGCCTTGCTATCTAGATTTGGAATAGGAAAGGAAGTTTATTATACAAAGTGTTTAACCGAAGGCCATCCATGTTTAGTTGCATTCGATTACGGAAGCGAAAACAATGTTGTGAGCCAAAGATTGGTGGAGAAACAACAGTTACCAGCAACCTTTCATCTGGATCAAGCATGGATCAAATTCAGTACATGGCAATGTGTGAAAGAAGTATTATGTGATATTGCTCCCATGGACTCTTGTCATCTTCTTTTGGGATGGGCATGGCTTCGTTTTAAAACACTCCATCTTAATGAACGTTCCCTTTATTTGAGGCATGAGGGACATCAAAAGAAGCAGAAATTTATGACCCCAAGACAAGTCAGTAAGGATCAACGTAGGCTGAAGGAGAAAACAGAAAAAGAAAGAATAGAAAGAAGTAATATAAACTGCAGAAGGAAGGGAAAATAACGAAAAAGAAATGGAACTAGAGAAAGTTCATTCGTCAATGTTTTTTCTTCTACAGTTTGTGATGTCATTTTACAGGAACAAAAGGATGAGCATGTGAATGAAACACACCAACTTCCATGTTTGAAAAGGAAGCTTGTTCATAGTGCTTTATCATGCATTTGGTCCGTCGATAAGAAGCAAATTCGTCAAACACAACGCATGAAATTATTTATTTTTGCATATCAAGGTGGGGTACTGTTGCCAAGAAATGTTATCGACGGATTGCAACCATTGGAAAGTAACAAATATCAAGTTGAATTTGATCCTGGAAGTAGAGAATTAGTTTCAACTTGTGAAAAAATAAAATTCCTTCACAAGATCATAATAAAAACTTACCTTAAAACTAGTGTCTTAAGATTCGGGACAAATCTTCTCGAAGAAGGAGGGTATGATGTGAAATGCATATGGGTCAAATGGAGGATGACTAATGCGCCGTGTTGATGCAGTTTCTTTTATTTACACAAGGTCCCAATGCTTTGTAAAATCGGCTGACCAAATTGTGTTTGTGCTTAACCAATTAATGGGCTTTAGTTTTGCTTTATCTTCAAGTTGAAATAAGGGTCCATATGCCAACTTAAGAACCAACCTTTGGAAGATCAAGAGGACCTTTGCTCAAAGTTTGTGGGTGACTTTTGGTAGCCTTAAATTCAGTTACAATCAACCATTAAGTAGCGGACCGTTATCAGCTTGAGTGGATCATTGATTAATAGCTTTAAGCGGGATGATATTGAAATTTATTTGTCTTTTGTAATTCTGATGGTTAAAGCTCCTATATAAGTTGAACCATTTTCATCAATGAAGGCAAGTTGAGTTTTATTCAGAAAATAAACAAGTTTGATCTCATCTATCTTAGTGAGAGTGATTCTCCTAAGTTCTTGAGTGATTCAAGAATCCATGAGTTTAATCAAAGGTCCTTTATCCCTTTGTGTGTTTCAACTCTTAGGCTTATCTTCCATTCTTGGAAGTGTGATGTCTATCAATTTCCGTTCCATCTTCTTTTATGTTTCCATTTTCCCGTTTTAAATAATTTGTCAAATTTCTTGCTTGTTAGCATTCCAACAATGATAGATCAGTCAAACGAATCGAACCCTGTGGATTCACATCATTTGGTATTCAGAGCCTGGCTATCTAGATTTGGAATAGGAAAGGAAGTTTATTATACAAAGTGTTTAACCGAAGGCCATCCATGTTTAGTTGCATTCGATTACGGAAGCGAAAACAATGTTGTGAGCCAAAGATTGGTGGAGAAACAACAGTTACCAGCAACCTTTCATCTGGATCAAGCATGGATCAAATTCAGTACATGGCAATGTGTGAAAGAAGTATTATGTGATATTGCTCCCATGGACTCTTGTCATCTTCTTTTGGGATGGGCATGGCTTCGTTTTAAAACACTCCATCTTAATGAACGTTCCCTTTATTTGAGGCATGGGGGACATCAAAAGAAGCAGAAATTTATGACCCCAAGACAAGTCAGTAAGGATCAACGTAGGCTGAAGGAGAAAACAGAAAAAGAAAGAATAGAAAGAAGTAATATAAACTGCAGAAGGAAGGGAAAATAAAGAAAAAGAAATGGAACTAGAGAAAGTTTATTCGTCAATGTTTTTTCTTCTACAGTTTGTGATGTCATTTTACAGGAACAAAAAGATGAGCATGTGAATGAAACACACGAACTTCCATGTTTGAAAAGGAAGCTTGTTCATAGTGCTTTATCATGCATTTGGTCCATCGATAAGAAGCAAATTCGTCAAACACAACGCATGAAATTATTTATTGTTACATATCAAGGTGGGGTACTGTTGCCAAGAAATGTAATCGACGGATTGCAACCATTGGAAAGTAACAAATATCAAGTTGAATTTGATCCTGGAAGTCGAGAATTAGTTTCAACTTGTGAAAAAATAAAATTCCTTCACAAGATCATAATAAAAACTTACCTTAAAACTAGTGTCTTAAGATTCGGGACAAATCTTCTCGAAGAAGGAGGGTATGATGTGAATTGCATATGGGTCAAATGGAGGATGACTAATGCGCCGTGTTGATGCAGTTTCTTTTATTTAAACAAGGGCCCAATGCTTTGTAAAATCGGCTGACCAAATTGTGTTTGTGCTTAACCAATTAATGGGCTTTAGTTTTGCTTTATCTTCAAGTTGAAATAAGGGTCCATATGCCAACTTAAGAACCATTCTTTGGAAGATCAAGAGGACCTTTGCTCAAAGTTTGTGGGTGACTTTTGGTAGCCTTAAATTCAGTTACAATCAACCATTAAGTAGCAGACCGTTATCAGCTTGAGTGGATCATTGATTAATAGCTTTAAGCGGGATGATATTGAAATTTATTTGTCTTTTGTAATTCTGATGGTTAAAGCTCCTATATAAGTTGAACCATTTTCATCAATGAAGGCAAGTTGAGTTTTATTCAGAAAATAAACTAGTTTGATCTCATCTATCTTAGTGAGAGTGATTCTCCTAAGTTCTTGAGTGATTCAAGAATCCATGAGTTTAATCAAAGGTCCTTTATCCCTTTGTGTGTTTCAACTCTTAGGCTTATCTTCCATTCTTGGAAGTGTGATGTCTATCAATTTCCGTTCCATCTTCTTTTATGTTTCCATTTTCCCGTTTTAAATAATTTCTCAAATTTCTTGCTTGTTAGCATTCCAACAATGATAGATCAGTCAAACGAATCGAACCCTGTGGATTCACATCATTTGGTATTCAGAGCCTGGCTATCTAGATTTGGAATAGGAAAGGAAGTTTATTATACAAAGTGTTTAACCGAAGGCCATCCATGTTTAGTTGCATTCGATTACGGAAGCGAAAACAATGTTGTGAGCCAAAGATTGGTGGAGAAACAACAGTTACCAGCAACCTTTCATCTGGATCAAGCATGGATCAAATTCAGTACATGGCAATGTGTGAAAGAAGTATTATGTGATATTGCACCCATGGACTCTTGTCATCTTCTTTTGGGATGGGCATGGCTTCGTTTTAAAACACTCCATCTTAATGAACGTTCCCTTTATTTGAGGCATGAGGGACATCAAAAGAAGCAGAAATTTATGACCCCAAGACAAGTCAGTAAGGATCAACGTAGGCTGAAGGAGAAAACAGAAAAAGAAAGAATAGAAAGAAGTAATATAAACTGCAGAAGGAAGGGAAAATAACGAAAAAGAAATGGAACTAGAGAAAGTTCATTCGTCAATGTTTTTTCTTCTACAGTTTGTGATGTCATTTTACAGGAACAAAAGGATGAGCATGTGAATGAAACACACCAACTTCCATGTTTGAAAAGGAAGCTTGTTCATAGTGCTTTATCATGCATTTGGTCCGTCGATAAGAAGCAAATTCGTCAAACACAACGCATGAAATTATTTATTTTTGCATATCAAGGTGGGGTACTGTTGCCAAGAAATGTTATCGACGGATTGCAACCATTGGAAAGTAACAAATATCAAGTTGAATTTGATCCTGGAAGTAGAGAATTAGTTTCAACTTGTGAAAAAATAAAATTCCTTCACAAGATCATAATAAAAACTTACCTTAAAACTAGTGTCTTAAGATTCGGGACAAATCTTCTCGAAGAAGGAGGGTATGATGTGAAATGCATATGGGTCAAATGGAGGATGACTAATGCGCCGTGTTGATGCAGTTTCTTTTATTTACACAAGGTCCCAATGCTTTGTAAAATCGCCTGACCAAATTGTGTTTGTGCTTAACCAATTAATGGGCTTTAGTTTTGCTTTATCTTCAAGTTGAAATAAGGGTCCATATGCCAACTTAAGAACCAACCTTTGGAAGATCAAGAGGACCTTTGCTCAAAGTTTGTGGGTGACTTTTGGTAGCCTTAAATTCAGTTACAATCAACCATTAAGTAGCGGACCGTTATCAGCTTGAGTGGATCATTGATTAATAGCTTTAAGCGGGATGATATTGAAATTTATTTGTCTTTTGTAATTCTGATGGTTAAAGCTCCTATATAAGTTGAACCATTTTCATCAATGAAGGCAAGTTGAGTTTTATTCAGAAAATAAACAAGTTTGATCTCATCTATCTTAGTGAGAGTGATTCTCCTAAGTTCTTGAGTGATTCAAGAATCCATGAGTTTAATCAAAGGTCCTTTATCCCTTTGTGTGTTTCAACTCTTAGGCTTATCTTCCATTCTTGGAAGTGTGATGTCTATCAATTTCCGTTCCATCTTCTTTTATGTTTCCATTTTCCCGTTTTAAATAATTTGTCAAATTTCTTGCTTGTTAGCATTCCAACAATGATAGATCAGTCAAACGAATCGAACCCTGTGGATTCACATCATTTGGTATTCAGAGCCTGGCTATCTAGATTTGGAATAGGAAAGGAAGTTTATTATACAAAGTGTTTAACCGAAGGCCATCCATGTTTAGTTGCATTCGATTACGGAAGCGAAAACAATGTTGTGAGCCAAAGATTGGTGGAGAAACAACAGTTACCAGCAACCTTTCATCTGGATCAAGCATGGATCAAATTCAGTACATGGCAATGTGTGAAAGAAGTATTATGTGATATTGCTCCCATGGACTCTTGTCATCTTCTTTTGGGATGGGCATGGCTTCGTTTTAAAACACTCCATCTTAATGAACGTTCCCTTTATTTGAGGCATGAGGGACATCAAAAGAAGCAGAAATTTATGACCCCAAGACAAGTCAGTAAGGATCAACGTAGGCTGAAGGAGAAAACAGAAAAAGAAAGAATAGAAAGAAGTAATATAAACTGCAGAAGGAAGGGAAAATAACGAAAAAGAAATGGAACTAGAGAAAGTTCATTCGTCAATGTTTTTTCTTCTACAGTTTGTGATGTCATTTTACAGGAACAAAAGGATGAGCATGTGAATGAAACACACCAACTTCCATGTTTGAAAAGGAAGCTTGTTCATAGTGCTTTATCATGCATTTGGTCCGTCGATAAGAAGCAAATTCGTCAAACACAACGCATGAAATTATTTATTTTTGCATATCAAGGTGGGGTACTGTTGCCAAGAAATGTTATCGACGGATTGCAACCATTGGAAAGTAACAAATATCAAGTTGAATTTGATCCTGGAAGTAGAGAATTAGTTTCAACTTGTGAAAAAATAAAATTCCTTCACAAGATCATAATAAAAACTTACCTTAAAACTAGTGTCTTAAGATTCGGGACAAATCTTCTCGAAGAAGGAGGGTATGATGTGAAATGCATATGGGTCAAATGGAGGATGACTAATGCGCCGTGTTGATGCAGTTTCTTTTATTTACACAAGGTCCCAATGCTTTGTAAAATCGGCTGACCAAATTGTGTTTGTGCTTAACCAATTAATGGGCTTTAGTTTTGCTTTATCTTCAAGTTGAAATAAGGGTCCATATGCCAACTTAAGAACCAACCTTTGGAAGATCAAGAGGACCTTTGCTCAAAGTTTGTGGGTGACTTTTGGTAGCCTTAAATTCAGTTACAATCAACCATTAAGTAGCGGACCGTTATCAGCTTGAGTGGATCATTGATTAATAGCTTTAAGCGGGATGATATTGAAATTTATTTGTCTTTTGTAATTCTGATGGTTAAAGCTCCTATATAAGTTGAACCATTTTCATCAATGAAGGCAAGTTGAGTTTTATTCAGAAAATAAACAAGTTTGATCTCATCTATCTTAGTGAGAGTGATTCTCCTAAGTTCTTGAGTGATTCAAGAATCCATGAGTTTAATCAAAGGTCCTTTATCCCTTTGTGTGTTTCAACTCTTAGGCTTATCTTCCATTCTTGGAAGTGTGATGTCTATCAATTTCCGTTCCATCTTCTTTTATGTTTCCATTTTCCCGTTTTAAATAATTTGTCAAATTTCTTGCTTGTTAGCATTCCAACAATGATAGATCAGTCAAACGAATCGAACCCTGTGGATTCACATCATTTGGTATTCAGAGCCTGGCTATCTAGATTTGGAATAGGAAAGGAAGTTTATTATACAAAGTGTTTAACCGAAGGCCATCCATGTTTAGTTGCATTCGATTACGGAAGCGAAAACAATGTTGTGAGCCAAAGATTGGTGGAGAAACAACAGTTACCAGCAACCTTTCATCTGGATCAAGCATGGATCAAATTCAGTACATGGCAATGTGTGAAAGAAGTATTATGTGATATTGCTCCCATGGACTCTTGTCATCTTCTTTTGGGATGGGCATGGCTTCGTTTTAAAACACTCCATCTTAATGAACGTTCCCTTTATTTGAGGCATGGGGGACATCAAAAGAAGCAGAAATTTATGACCCCAAGACAAGTCAGTAAGGATCAACGTAGGCTGAAGGAGAAAACAGAAAAAGAAAGAATAGAAAGAAGTAATATAAACTGCAGAAGGAAGGGAAAATAAAGAAAAAGAAATGGAACTAGAGAAAGTTTATTCGTCAATGTTTTTTCTTCTACAGTTTGTGATGTCATTTTACAGGAACAAAAAGATGAGCATGTGAATGAAACACACCAACTTCCATGTTTGAAAAGGAAGCTTGTTCATAGTGCTTTATCATGCATTTGGTCCATCGATAGGAAGCAAATTCGTCAAACACAACGCATGAAATTATTTATTGTTACATATCAAGGTGGGGTACTGTTGCCAAGAAATGTAATCGACGGATTGCAACCATTGGAAAGTAACAAATATCAAGTTGAATTTGATCCTGGAAGTCGAGAATTAGTTTCAACTTGTGAAAAAATAAAATTCCTTCACAAGATCATAATAAAAACTTACCTTAAAACTAGTGTCTTAAGATTCGGGACAAATCTTCTCGAAGAAGGAGGGTATGATGTGAATTGCATATGGGTCAAATGGAGGATGACTAATGCGCCGTGTTGATGCAGTTTCTTTTATTTAAACAAGGGCCCAATGCTTTGTAAAATCGGCTGACCAAATTGTGTTTGTGCTTAACCAATTAATGGGCTTTAGTTTTGCTTTATCTTCAAGTTGAAATAAGGGTCCATATGCCAACTTAAGAACCAACCTTTGGAAGATCAAGAGGACCTTTGCTCAAAGTTTGTGGGTGACTTTTGGTAGCCTTAAATTCAGTTACAATCAACCATTAAGTAGCAGACCGTTATCAGCTTGAGTGGATCATTGATTAATAGCTTTAAGCGGGATGATATTGAAATTTATTTGTCTTTTGTAATTCTGATGGTTAAAGCTCCTATATAAGTTGAACCATTTTCATCAATGAAGGCAAGTTGAGTTTTATTCAGAAAATAAACGAGTTTGATCTCATCTATCTTAGTGAGAGTGATTCTCCTAAGTTCTTGAGTGATTCAAGAATCCATGAGTTTAATCAAAGGTCCTTTATCCCTTTGTGTGTTTCAACTCTTAGGCTTATCTTCCATTCTTGGAAGTGTGATGTCTATCAATTTCCGTTCCATCTTCTTTTATGTTTCCATTTTCCCGTTTTAAATAATTTCTCAAATTTCTTGCTTGTTAGCATTCCAACAATGATAGATCAGTCAAACGAATCGAACCCTGTGGATTCACATCATTTGGTATTCAGAGCCTAGCTATCTAGATTTGGAATAGGAAAGGAAGTTTATTATCCAAAGTGTTTAACCGAAGGCCATCCATGTTTAGTTGCATTCGATTACGGAAGCGAAAACAATGTTGTGAGCCAAAGATTGGTGGAGAAACAACAGTTACCAGCAACCTTTCATCTGGATCAAGCATGGATCAAATTCAGTACATGGCAATGTGTGAAAGAAGTATTATGTGATATTGCTCCCATGGACTCTTGTCATCTTCTTTTGGGATGGGCATGGCTTCGTTTTAAAACACTCCATCTTGATGAACGTTCCCTTTATTTGAGGCATGATGGACATCAGAAGAAGTAGAAGTTTATGACACCAAGACAAGTCAGTAAGGATCAATGTAGGCTGAAAGAGAAAACAGAAAAACAAAAGAATAGAAAAAGAAGTAATAGAAACTGCAGAAGGAAGGGAAAATAAAGAAAAAGAAATGGAACTAGAGAAATTTCATTCGTCAATGTTTTTTCTTCTACAGTTTGTGATGTCATTTTACAGGAACAAAAGGATAAGCATGTGAAGGAAACACACGAACTTTCATGTTTGAAAAGGAAGCTTGTTCATAGTGCTTTATCATGCATTTGGTCCATCGATAAGAAGCAAATTCGTCAAACACAACGCATGAAATTATTTATTGTTACATATCAAGGTGGGGTATTGTTGCCAAGAAATGTTATCGACGGATTGCAACCATTGGAAAGTAACAAATATCAAGTTGAATTTGATCCTGGAAGAGGAGAATTAGTTTCAACTTGTGAAAAAGTAAAATTCCTTCACAAGATCATAATAAAAACGTACCTTAAAACTAGTGTCTTAAGATTCGGGACAAATCTTCTCGAAGAAGGAGGGTATGATGTGAATTGCATATGGGTCAAATGGAGGATGACTAATGCGCCGTGTTGATGCAGTTTCTTTTATTTAAACAAGGGCCCAATGCTTTGTAAAATCGGCTGACGAAATTGTGTTTGTGCTTAACCAATTAATGGGCTTTAGTTTTGCTTTATCTTCAAGTTGAAATAAGGGTCCATATGCCAACTTAAGAACCAACCTTTGGAAGATCAAGAGGACCTTTGCTCAAAGTTTGTGGGTGACTTTTGGTAGCCTTAAATTCAGTTACAATCAACCATTAAGTAGCAGACCGTTATCAGCTTGAGTGGATCATTGATTAATAGCTTTAAGCGGGATGATATTGAAATTTATTTGTCTTTTGTAATTCTGATGGTTAAAGCTCCTATATAAGTTGAACCATTTTCATCAATGAAGGCAAGTTGAGTTTTATTCAGAAAATAAACGAGTTTGATCTCATCTATCTTAGTGAGAGTGATTCTCCTAAGTTCTTGAGTGATTCAAGAATCCATGAGTTTAATCAAAGGTCCTTTATCCCTTTGTGTGTTTCAACTCTTAGGCTTATCTTCCATTCTTGGAAGTGTGATGTCTATCAATTTCCGTTCCATCTTCTTTTATGTTTCCATTTTCCCGTTTTAAATAATTTCTCAAATTTCTTGCTTGTTAGCATTCCAACAATGATAGATCAGTCAAACGAATCGAACCCTGTGGATTCACATCATTTGGTATTCAGAGCCTAGCTATCTAGATTTGGAATAGGAAAGGAAGTTTATTATACAAAGTGTTTAACCGAAGGCCATCCATGTTTAGTTGCATTCGATTACGGAAGCGAAAACAATGTTGTGAGCCAAAGATTGGTGGAGAAACAACAGTTACCAGCAACCTTTCATCTGGATCAAGCATGGATCAAATTCAGTACATGGCAATGTGTGAAAGAAGTATTATGTGATATTGCTCCCATGGACTCTTGTCATCTTCTTTTGGGATGGGCATGGCTTCGTTTTAAAACACTCCATCTTGATGAACGTTCCCTTTATTTGAGGCATGATGGACATCAGAAGAAGTAGAAGTTTATGACACCAAGACAAGTCAGTAAGGATCAATGTAGGCTGAAAGAGAAAACAGAAAAACAAAAG
This sequence comes from Vigna unguiculata, assembly GCF_037176805.1. Lineage (NCBI taxonomy): Eukaryota > Viridiplantae > Streptophyta > Magnoliopsida > Fabales > Fabaceae > Vigna > Vigna unguiculata. Next base: position 23,191,194 of record NC_140802.1, read on the forward strand.
AATAGAAAAAGAAGTAATAGAAACTGCAGAAGGAAGGGAAAATAAAGAAAAAGAAATGGAACTAGAGAAATTTCATTCGTCAATGTTTTTTCTTCTACAGTTTGTGATGTCATTTTACAGGAACAAAAGGATAAGCATGTGAAGGAAACACACGAACTTTCATGTTTGAAAAGGAAGCTTGTTCATAGTGCTTTATCATGCATTTGGTCCATCGATAAGAAGCAAATTCGTCAAACACAACGCATGAAATTATTTATTGTTACATATCAAGGTGGGGTACTGTTGCCAAGAAATGTTATCGACGGATTGCAACCATTGGAAAGTAACAAATATCAAGTTGAATTTGATCCTGGAAGAGGAGAATTAGTTTCAACTTGTGAAAAAGTAAAATTCCTTCACAAGATCATAATAAAAACGTACCTTAAAACTAGTGTCTTAAGATTCGGGACAAATCTTCTCGAAGAAGGAGGGTATGATGTGAATTGCATATGGGTCAAATGGAGGATGACTAATGCGCCGTGTTGATGCAGTTTCTTTTATTTAAACAAGGGCCCAATGCTTTGTAAAATCGGCTGACCAAATTGTGTTTGTGCTTAACCAATTAATGGGCTTTAGTTTTTCTTTATCTTCAAGTTGAAATAAGGGTCCATATGCCAACTTAAGAACCAACCTTTGGAAGATCAAGAGGACCTTTGCTCAAAGTTTGTGGGTGACTTTTGGTAGCCTTAAATTCAGTTATAATCAACCATTAAGTAGCGGACCGTTATCAGCTTGAGTGGATCATTGATTAATAGCTTTAAGCGGGATGATATTGAAATTTATTTGTCTTTTGTAATTCTGATGGTTAAAGCTCCTATATAAGTTGAACCATTTTCATCAATGAAGGCAAGTTGAGTTTTATTCAGAAAATAAACTAGTTTGATCTCATCTATCTTAGTGAGAGTGATTCTCCTAAGTTCTTGAGTGATTCAAGAATCCATGAGTTTAATCAAAGGTCCTTTATCCCTTTGTGTGTTTCAACTCTTAGGCTTATCTTCCATTCTTGGAAGTGTGATGTCTATCAATTTCCGTTCCATCTTCTTTTATGTTTCCATTTTCCCATTTTAAATAATTTCTCAAATTTCTTGCTTGTTAGCATTCCAACAATGATAGATCAGTCAAACGAATCGAACCCTGTGGATTCACATCATTTGGTATTCAGAGCCTGGCTATCTAGATTTGGAATAGGAAAGGAAGTTTATTATACAAAGTGTTTAACCGAAGGCCATCCATGTTTAGTTGCATTCGATTACGGAAGCGAAAACAATGTTGTGAGCCAAAGATTGGTGGAGAAACAACAGTTACCAGCAACCTTTCATCTGGATCAAGCATGGATCAAATTCAGTACATGGCAATGTGTGAAAGAAGTATTATGTGATATTGCACCCATGGACTCTTGTCATCTTCTTTTGGGATGGACATGGCTTCGTTTTAAAACACTCCATCTTGATGAACGTTCCCTTTATTTGAGGCATGATGGACATCAGAAGAAGTAGAAGTTTATGACACCAAGACAAGTCAGTAAGGATCAACATAGGCTGAAAGAGAAAACAGAAAAACAAAAGAATAGAAAAAGAAGTAATAGAAACTGCAGAAGGAAGGGAAAATAAAGAAAAAGAAATGGAACTAGAGAAATTTCATTCGTCAATGTTTTTTCTTCTACAGTTTGTGATGTCATTTTACAGGAACAAAAGGATAAGCATGTGAAGGAAACACACGAACTTTCATGTTTGAAAAGGAAGCTTGTTCATAGTGCTTTATCATGCATTTGGTCCATCGATAAGAAGCAAATTCGTCAAACACAACGCATGAAATTATTTATTGTTACATATCAAGGTGGGGTACTGTTGCCAAGAAATGTTATCGACGGATTGCAACCATTCGAAAGTAACAAATATCAAGTTGAATTTGATCCTGGAAGAGGAGAATTAGTTTCAACTTGTGAAAAAGTAAAATTCCTTCACAAGATCATAATAAAAACGTACCTTAAAACTAGTGTCTTAAGATTCGGGACAAATCTTCTCGAAGAAGGAGGGTATGATGTGAATTGCATATGGGTCAAATGGAGGATGACTAATGCGCCGTGTTGATGCAGTTTCTTTTATTTAAACAAGGGCCCAATGCTTTGTAAAATCGGCTGACCAAATTGTGTTTGTGCTTAACCAATTAATGGGCTTTAGTTTTTCTTTATCTTCAAGTTGAAATAAGGGTCGATATGCCAACTTAAGAACCAACCTTTGGAAGATCAAGAGGACCTTTGCTCAAAGTTTGTGGATGACTTTTGGTAGCCTTAAATTCATTTACAATCAACCATTAAGTAGCGGATCATTATTAGCTTGAGTGGATCATTAATTAATAGCTTTCAGCGGGATGATATTGAAATTTATGTGTCTTTTGTAATTCTGATGGTTAAAGCACCTATATAAGTTGAACCATTTTCATCAATGAAGGCAAGCTGAGTTTTATTCAGAAAATAAACAAGTTTTATCTCATCTATCTTAGTGAGAGTGATTCTCCTAAGTTCTTCAGTGATTCAAGAAACCATGAGTTTAATCAAAGGTCCTTTATCCCTTTGTGTGTTTCAACTCTTAGGCTTATCTTCCATTCTTGGAAGTGTTATGTCTATCAATTTCCGTTCCATCTTCTTTTATGTTTCCATTTTCTCGTTTTAAATAATTTATCAAATTTCTTGCTTGTTAGCATTCCAACTATGATAGATCAGTCAAACGAATCGAACGCTGTGCATTCACACCATTTGGTATTCACAGCCTGACCATATGGATTTGGAATAGGAAAGGAAGTTTATTATACAAAGTGTTTAACCGAAGGCCATCCATGTTTAGTTGCACTCGATTACGGAAGCGAAAACAATGTTGTGAACCAAAGTTTGGTGGAGAAACTCCAGTTACCAGCAACCTTTCATCTGGATCAAGCATGGATCAAATTCAGTGCATGGCAATGTGTGAAAGAAGTATTATGTGATATTGCTCCCATGGACTCTTGTCATCTTCTTTTGGGATGGGCATGACTTCATTTTAAAACACTCCATCTTGATGAATGTTCCCTTTATTTGAGGCATGAGAGACATCAGAAGAAGTAGAAGTTTATGACACCAAGACAAGTCAGTAAGGATCAACGTAGGCTGAAGGAGAAAACAGAAAAACAAAATAATAGAAAACGAAGTAATAGAAACTGCAGAAGAAAGGGAAAATAAAGAAAAAGAAATGGAACTAGAGAAAGTTTAATCGTCAATGTTTTTTCTTCTACAGTTTGTGATGTCATTTTACAAGAACAAAAGGATAAGCATGTGAAGGAAATACACGAACTTTCATGTTTGAAAAGGAAGCTTGTTCATAGTGCTTTATCATGCATTTGGTCCGTCGATAAGAAGCAAATTCGTCAAACACAATGCATGGAATTATTTATTGTTACATATCAAGGTGGGGTACTGTTGCCAAGAAATGTTATCGACGGATTGCAACCATTGGAAAGTAACAAATATCAAGTTGAATTTGATCCTGGAAGAGGAGAATTAGTTTCAACTTGTGAAAAAATAAAATTCCTTCACAAGATCATAATAAAAACTTACCTTAAAACTAGTGTCTTAAGATTCGGGACAAATCTTCTCGAAGAAGGAGGGTATGATGTGATGGACGTCCTTGGAGTAGAAGAGGGAGGAAATCCATGGAGAATGTTGAGGAGAAGATGAAGTGCAGCGAAATTTGGAGAATTAGAGAAAGGTTGCTCTCGGAAATGGAGAATTTGATGAAGATGAAGAGTAGAAGTGGAGCTATGGTATGGAAGGTGGCTAGAGGAGATGAAGGAGAAGGTTAGCCATGTGTGCTCTCAAATTAATAGATGTGTGGAGTGATCTCAAACACTAGCATCTATTAGCAATTCAAGAGTAACCATTACAATATTTGAGTGGCTCTATTTATAGGCACATGGCCGGCCAAATAAAGAGAAAATGCAACAAAGATGAAATGCAAATGTAGCTTGGAGAAGAAGCTTGATTGTAGACCATGTGATGTAGTAGATGAGTCTAGATGGTGCCAAGTGGCGTATCACACTCTCCTTGCCCAAGTCACACACACCATGCTTCCATCACATGCTCCTTGCTTAGTTCATGCTTTGCTTGCATCCAAAAGGAGAGCCACTCTAGTAACTCTTGGCCAAAGGTGGCACATTGGGCTCGGCCCAAATGATCCCAACAAGTGTTCTAGCTTTTATTGAAAGCAAAGCCTAAACAATGGCCCAATTTAAATCTAGACTACTTCCTTCATGCATCATCTCATATTTTAGAGATTTCTTTAGCCCATGTAAATAATGTAAAAAGCCCATGATTGACTTGATCATCTTGTGAGAGGCCCACGTGAATCTTTCTCATCATGCTTCTAGTGATTGGGCCTTGATATGGGCTTGGGCTTGTTGATGCACTTGAGCTTGGGCTTGTTGGGGTCACATCATCCCCTCCCCCTTGAAGAGGATTTGCCCTCAAATCTTGGTGGTCACCCTCTTCATCAAAAATACCTACAAAAGGAACCAAATCAGTAATGTTGAAAGTAGGATGCACACCATATTCCGGAGGAAGATCCAATTGATAAGCATTATTATTGATCTTCTTGATGATTTGGAATGGACCATCACCTCGGGGACTAAGTTTGGATTTTCTTATATTAGGAAATCTTTCCTTCCTTAAGTGCAACCAAACTAAATCTCCTTCATTAAAAGACCGAACTCTCTTTCCCTTGTTTTTAGAATGAGCAATCTTTTCAACATGGGCTTGAATTTGGTGTTTAACCTTCTCATGAAATTCTTTTATGAACTTGGACTTAGAAACCCCTTCTTTATGAACAAAATCAAAAGAAGTTGGAAGAGGTAATAAGTCCAATGGTGTGAGAGGGTTAAAACCATAAACTACCTCAAAGGGTGAGAGTTTGGTGGTGCTATGGACCACTCTATTGTAAGCAAATTCAATGTGGGGAAGATACTCATCCCAAGATTTATGATTCCCCTTAAGCAAAACCCTAAGCAATGTGGAAAGGGATCTATTGACTACCTCGGTTTGCCCATCAGTTTGTGGATGACAAGAGGTAGAGAAAGAAAGTTTTGTTCCTAGCCTAGACCACAAGGTCCTCCAAAAATGGCTTAGGAATTTAGCATCCCTATCAGACACAATTGTTTTGGGTAATCCATGAAGGCGAACCACTTCTCTAAAGAACAACTTTGCTATGTTGCTAGCATCATCTACTTTGTGGCATGGTATAAAATGTGCCATTTTAGAAAAACGGTCCACTACCACAAATATAGAGTCAACACCCCTAGAAGTCCTTGGAAGCCCTAGGACAAAATCCATACTTATATCCTCCCAAGGGGTGGAAGCAACAGGCAAAGGAGTATACATCCCTGCAGGCATTGCGCTAGACTTAGCATGCAAACAATTCAAACAACTAGCGCAATAGTTTTGTATTTCCCTTTTCATATGGGGCCAAAAGAATTTCTCTTTAAGCATGGCCAAAGTTTTGGCGACCCCAAAGTGACCCATAAGTCCCCCCTCATGCATTTCTTTGATCAAAAGTTTTCTATGAGAACCTAGAGGAATACATAGGCGGCCTTCTTTGAAAAGATATCCACTTGAAAAATAAAAGCCGCCTTGGGACTTAGTGAGACAATCATGATAAATGGTAGCAAAGAAGGGATCATGAATATACAATTCACATATGTTGTCAAATCCAAGAATTTGGGATCCAAGCTTGGCTAAGAGAGTATATCTCCTTGATAGTGCATCAGCCACAACATTAGCTTTCCCTTTCTTGTACTTGATAACATAAGGGAATTGTTCCAAGTACTCAACCCACTTTGCATGCCTTTTATTCAATTTGTGTTGGCTCTTCAAATACTTGAGAGTTTCATGATCACTATGGATAATAAACTCTTTTGTTACAAGATAATGTTCCCAAGTATGAAGAGCTCGCACAAGAGCATATAGCTCTTTGTCATAGGTGGGATAGTTACGAGAAGGACCATTTAGTTTTTCACTAAAATAGGCAATTGGATGGCCTTCTTGTAACAAAACCGCACCTATTCCCACCCCAGAAGCATCACATTCTAGCTCAAAAGTTTTCTCAAAATTTGGAAGAGCAAGAATGGGAGCTTGGGTGAGCCTAGTCTTGATATCATCAAAAGCCTTTTGTTGTCTTTCACCCCACTCAAAAGATATGTCTTTCTTAACAAGTTCATTGAGGGGTGAAGCAATGGTGGAGAAGTTGGGGACAAATCTTCTATAAAAACTTGCTAATCCATGAAAACTTCTAATGTCCCCAACATTCTTTGGCACAGGCCATTCTTGGATGGCCTTGATTTTTGCGGGGTCAACATGCACCCCACTCTTATTGACCACAAATCCCAAAAAAATGACACTCTCTACACAGAAAGTGCACTTGTCAATGTTAGCATAGAGTTGGTGGTCTCGGAGAAGAGATAACACAACTCTAAGATGACCCACATGAAGTTTAGAGCTTGTACTATACACCAAGATATCATCAAAATAGACAACAACAAACTTGCCTATACAATCTCGCAAGACATGATTCATTAGGCGCATGAATGTACTAGGAGCATTGGTTAGACCAAAGGGCATGACTAACCATTCATATAGACCAAATTTTGTTTTGAAAGCAGTTTTCCACTCATCACCTTTTTGAATACGAATTTGGTGATAACCACTTTTGAGGTCTATTTTTGAAAATATTTGTGCTCCATGTAACTCATCCAACATATCATCTAGCCTTGGGATTGGATGCCTATATTTTATGGTGATGTTGTTGATAGCCCTACAATCACAGCACATACGCCACTTTCCATCTTTCTTGGGCACCAACAACACAGGCACAGCACAAGGACTTAAACTTTTTTGAACCCATCCCTTGTCTAGCAACTCATTCACTTGAGTTTCTATCTCCTTGGTCTCAATTGGGTTTGTCCTATAGGCAGGTCTATTAGGAAGACTTGCCCCTGGGACAAAATCAATTTGGTGCTCAATCCCTCTAAAAGGTGGGAGACCATGAGGGCCATCCTTTGGAAAAATATCTTGAAATTCATGAAGGAGAGCACGAATGGAAGGAGGTAGATCCTTAAGAGAAGGATGTTCAAGACAAGTAAGGATTGCTTGACAAAGTAAGAGGAAGGGAGGTTGCTCATTATGAAGAGTGTGCAAAAGAGTTTTATGAGTTAAAAGAACTTCTTGAGCAACATCCTTAGAAGAAGAAACTTCCTCTACCTTTGTCTTGTCCATAGAATCTTTAGAAGCATTAGAGTTCTTGGAACTCTCTTCCTCTCTCCTAGCTCGCATTTGAACTTGATCACTAGCAACTTGGCTAGGAGTGAGGGGATGTAACACAAAAGTTTTTGAATGATGTTGGAGGGTGATCTCATTGGTGTGGCCATTGTGTAAGGTTTTATGATCAAATTGCCAAGGCCTCCCCAAGAGAATATGGCAAGCTTCCATTGGGATTACATCACATAAAACTTTATCTTTAAATTTCCCAATGGAGAACTTGACTTTCACTTGATGTTCAACTTTGAGATCCCCATCTTCATTAAGCCAATGAAGTTTGTAAGGTTTGGGATGGGGTAACAAAGTCAAATTCAACTTCTCAACCAATCTTGTGCTACAACAATTGCAACAAGATCCACTATCAATGATCAAAGAACAAGTGTTTTTCAAAACCTCACATCTTGTGTGGAAAATATTTTCTCTTTGATCATTGAGAGGAATGCTAGGTTGGTTATTGAGAAGCCTCCTAATCATCAAAAGTTTCCCTTCATTTGGATATGAATGTTCTTGAGAATCACTAGAATGAGAAGTGTCGGAGTCACTTGAAGATGACTCCTCTTGACTAGTGTAGAGGTCGTTGCCCTTAAGCACAATGGTGCGTTTGGTAGGGCATTGAGCGGCCACATGACCTCTACCTAGACACTTGAAACATTTGATGTCACTACCTCTTTTGTTGGTGGAGGATTCACCCTTGTCACTTACCTTTGTAAGGCTCTTAAGAGTGGACTCTTTTTCTTTTGAAAAATCTTTCTTTGGAAAATCACTTTTAGAAAAAGAGGGAGAATCCTTGCGAGAAGGACGTCTCAAAAGTTGTTGCTCCACCTTGATGCTCATTTGAACAAGATCATTAAAATTGCGGTAGGGGAGCAACTCAACTTTATCTCTTATGTTGTAATTGAGTCCACTTAAGAACCTAGCAATGGTAAGTTCCTCTTCTTCTTCAATTCCGGCTCTCATGATGTAGAGCTCCATCTTTTGTCTATACTCGTCTATAGACATAGATCTTTGTTGGAGCCTTTGGAGCTTGTCCAAGAGCTCTCTTTTGTAGTAGGAGGGAACATGGTGGGCATGAAGGGCTTCCTTAAGATCATTCCAATACTCAATATCATGTAGCCCTTTTCGCCTTCTTTGGAGGACTAAGGAAGTCCACCAATTAAGAGCATGCCCTTGAAAGCTAAGAGTAGCTAGAGACACACGCCTCTCTTCCTCCACAACATGACTCTCAAACAATTGTTCTACTTTGGCAACCCAATCAAGAAAAACCTCAACATTATCCTTCCCATAGAAATGAGGCAAATCAATTTTAACTTCCTTTGGGTGAGGAGGTATGCGCCTTTGCCTTCTTACACGAGGCGATTGTCTAAGGTTAATGCGCTCATCTTCCTCCTCTTCAAAATCATACTCATGCCTTGAAGGGGCACGAGAAGGCCTAGGAGAGGCACGGTTATTGTGGTTGGGAGGGGTAAGTTGATTGGCAATTAATTGAAGATTGGCTTGGATGGAAGCCATTTGAATTTTAAGGTCCCTAACCTCTTGAGAGAGATTATTTAGGACTCTAGGATCAACCTCAACCTCCTCATCACCACTTGTGTGGAGGTTGTTTTCATCATGTTGTTGATGTTGGGTACTAGCACGAGTAGCCCTTCTAGTGCTCATGGTGATTGAAAGAACTTAGAACTTTAACAAAATAGTGAAAGAAGAAACCAAGCACAAGTAGACCTCCAGGTTAGGCGAGGTGAGTCTAAAAGACTTCTTAAGTACCAAGGCCAATCCTTGCCAAGATGTACTTGCAAAAGGTTTCAAAGATCACACAATTGTTTAAGGCTAAGTAAATAAAATCACTTGAGACACTAAGCACTAACAAACACAAACAAGACTCAAAGAAAAGAAAAGACTAACACTAAAAACGGACCCCTAAATGGCAAAAATTTTAGAGACTTTGGTCTCACAAATTTAAACCACTAAGCGTCTAACTATGCGGCCTAAAAGCAAGGTGAGAAAGCACTTAGAACTTTCAACACACTCACTTACTAAAACGTTGCACTAGAATATGAAAAAGGTTCTACTTAGGAGATGGGATTGAACACCTTTGGTTCCCCAAGACACCTAAGTAGGCCATGGATACAAATGATAATTTGAAAGCATTTTTGGTTCACTAATTTGGTACTCAAAATGAAGCAACCTCAAGCGACTTAATATCTCAAATTTTGATGCTCAAAAGATGCAATTTCACAATCAAGGAGGCTTCAAAATGGTACCAAATAAGATGTGCCAAAAAGAAGTACAAAGTACAAAGAAATAAAGCCAAAAAAATAAGAAACAATGCAACTCCAAATGTGCTGCCAAAGTGCTGCCAATTTGCACAAAATCAAGAGCCAAGAGCTTGGCTTGTAGCCTCCTTTTGATTTGAACAAAGACCACCACCAAGTAAGGCACTTGTAAGCACCTTAAGCCACCAAAATGAAGTGCAAAACAGCAACTATAGCCTTGGTTTTAAGGCCAAAACAGCCACCAAACCTGCACCAAAAAACAAAACAGCAAAAAACAACTATACCAAGCAATGGAGTTAACACACACACTCTCAAATGAATAGGTCCAAAACTCTCAATAGGTGAGGAAAAGGATAAGCACACAAGCTAAAATTCTACTTCAATATCCACCACCTAAGATGCTACCATATCATACAAACCATTCTAAACTCCATAGCATCATTAATCAACCAAAACCGAGAGATGAACCAAAACAAAGGAGAAAGCAAGAAAAGCTAATTAGAAATGTTAAACCAAAAGAGAATTGAAATGAAACATGACTAGAAGGAGGTTCAAGAAGTGACAAGCAAGAAATTAAAAGCTAGAAAGAAAGGCAAGCACCACAAAAAGAACCTAGAAATGCACTAGAATAGATGAAAATAGCAAAAACAGCAAGACAAAATAGTGCTCAATCATATGGCTGAAGTACTCATTGCAAAGCAGTAGCAAATGAAGTGATGAATTGACTTCCAAAGCAAATCAATAATGAAGCAATATAGAGTACAAACTCAAGCCAAAATTCATGTGAAAACGAGCACTAAAAACACACAAACACGCACAAAACAGCAATGAAACAGTGAGTTTTCGGAAACTGCAGTGCCAGAAAACGGAAATATGAGCCTCAACTTGCGTGATTTTTCATTTTTTTTGTACTCAACATTTTTGAATGATTCTTTTTTTTTATTTTTCGTCTGGATGTTAACTAAATGAGGCAAAAATCAGATTGAATTTTGGTGCACTGAGTTACTCACAAAAAATTAAAAACAGAGACTGTGCGTGCAGTGATTTGGTAGAAAACAGAAGAAAACTGGAGCAGATTTGCTCTCCGAAATTGTAGGAGATGTTCTATGGAAAGCATAGCTAAAGAACTTGATTATGAACTGAAATCAAGCATGAATCATAGAAGAACATCTTAGACACACAAAAGCACAATCCAATCGGTGAAATGGATGAAAAACAGTGAGGATTCAGGCCTTAAACATCCACACACTTCCTTGAAGGATCATAGTGTTTTGGCTGTGAGATGTGGCGCGGAAACTCAATCAATTCAGTAAGCAATGCAATTAAACGGTGGAAAAGATGAATTAAAGCACAAACAAAGCATAGAACATGACTTAAACATAACTGAAATGATAAAATGCAAAGAAGGACTGAATTCACCGAATAAAAATGCAGAAAACTCAAGAACCAAAGAACAAGTGCTGGAAAAACGAAAATGGAACCTAAAAACAGATTTGCACCAATGAAGCAAGGAGTACTACAAGGTGAATCAATGGAGATTCATGTAGCCTCAATGTCAAACGGTGGAGAACATTAAAAACATGAAAAAACAGCAACAAAAGTGAAGAAAACAGTGGAGAAGAGAGACAAAACGGAAAATGAAAGAGGAGACAAGTAATGGACCAAGAACCTTACCCAAACCAAGAGGATGGATGCACCAAAGGCTTGGATGGCTCTAGATACCAATTGATGGACGTCCTTGGAGTAGAAGAGGGAGGAAATCCATGGAGAATGTTGAGGAGAAGATGAAGTGCAGCGGAATTTGGAGAATTAGAGAAAGGTTGCTCTCGGAAATGGAGAATTTGATGAAGATGAAGAGTAGAAGTGGAGCTATGGTATGGAAGGTGGCTAGAGGAGATGAAGGAGAAGGTTAGCCATGTGTGCTCTCAAATTAATAGAAGTGTGGAGTGATCTCAAACACTAGCATCTATTAGCAATTCAAGAGTAACCATTACAATATTTGAGTGGCTCTATTTATAGGCACATGGCCGGCCAAATAAAGAGAAAATGCAACAAAGATGAAATGCAAATGTAGCTTGGAGAAGAAGCTTGATTGTAGACCATGTGATGTAGTAGATGAGTCTAGATGGTGCCAAGTGGCGTATCACACTCTCCTTGCCCAAGTCACACACACCATGCTTCCATCACATGCTCCTTGCTTAGTTCATGCTTTGCTTGCATCCAAAAGGAGAGCCACTCTAGTAACTCTTGGCCAAAGGTGGCACATTGGGCTCGGCCCAAATGATCCCAACAAGTGTTCTAGCTTTTATTGAAAGCAAAGCCTAAACAATGGCCCAATTTAAATCTAGACTACTTCCTTCATGCATCATCTCATATTTTAGAGATTTCTTTAGCCCATGTAAATAATGTAAAAAGCCCATGATTGACTTGATCATCTTGTGAGAGGCCCACGTGCATCTTTCTCATCATGCTTCTAGTGATTGGGCCTTGATATGGGCTTGGGCTTGTTGATGCACTTGAGCTTGGGCTTGTTGGGGTCACATCATGATGTGAATTGCATATGGGTCAAATGGAGGATGACTAATGCGCCGTGTTGATGCAGTTTCTTTTATTTAAATAAGGGTCCAATGCTTTGTAAAATTGGCTGACCAAATTGTGTTTGTGCTTAACCAATTAATGGGCTTTAGTTTTGCTTTATCTTCAAGTTGAAATAAGAGTCCATATGCCAACTTAAGAACCAACCTTTGGAAGATCAAGAGGACCTTTGCTCAAAGTTTGTTGATGACTTTTGGTAGCCTTAAGTTCTGTTACAATCAACCATTAAGTAGCGGATCATTATTAGCTTGAGAGGATCATTAATTAATAGCTTTTAGCGGGATAATATTGAAATTTATGTGTCTTTTGTAATTCTGATGGTTAAAGCTCCTTCGTATATAAGTTGAACCATTTTCATCAACGAAGGCAAGCTGAGTTTTATTCAGAAAATAAACGAGTTTATCTCATCTATCTTAGTGAGAGTGATTCTCCTAAGTTCTTGATTGATTCAAGAATCCATGAGTTTAATCAAAGGTCCTTTATCCCTTTGTGTGTTTCAACTCTTAGGCTTATCTTCCATTCTTGGAAGTGTGATGTCTATCAATTTTCATTCCATCTTCTTTTATGTTTCCATTTTCTCGTTTTAAATAATTTCTCAAATTTCTTGCTTGTTAGCACTCCAACAATGATAGATCAGAAAAACGAATCGAACGCTGTGGATTCACATCATTTGGTATTCACAGCCTGGCCATCTAGATTTGGAATAGGAAAGGAAGTTTATTATACAAAGTGTTTAACCGAAGGCCATCCATGTTCAGTTGCATTCGATTACGGAAGCGAAAAAAATGTTGTGAACCAAAGTTTGGTGGAGAAACTCCAGTTACCAGCAACCTTTCATCTGGATCAAGCATGGATCAAATTCAGTACATGGCAATGTGTGAAAGAAGTATTATGTGATATTGCTCCCATGGACTCTTGTCATCTTCTTTTGGGATGGACATGGCTTCATTTTAAAGCACTCCATCTTGATGAACGTTCCCTTTATTTGAGGCATGAGGGACATCAAAGGAAGTAGAAGTTTACGACACCAAGACAAGTCAGTAAGGATCAACGTAGGCTGAAGGAGGAAACAGAAAAAGAAAGAATAGATAAAGAGGTAATAGAAACTGCAAAAGGAAGGGAAAATAAAGAAAAAGAAAAGGAACTAGAGAAAGTTTATTTGTCAATGTTTTTTCTTCTACAGTTTGTGATGTCATTTTACAGGAACAAAAGGATAAGCATGTGAAGGTAATACACGAACTTCAATGTTTGAAAAGGAAGCGTGTTCATAGTGCTTTATCATGCATTTGGTCCGTCAATAAGAAGCAAATTCATCAAACACAACGCATGGAATTATTTATTGTTACATATCAAGGTGGGGTACTGTTGCGAAGAAATGTTATCGACGGATTGCAACCATTGGAAAGTAACAAATATCAAGTTGAATTTGATCCTGGAAGAAGAGAATTAGTTTCAACTTGTGAAAAAATAAAATTCCTTGACAAGATCATAATAAAAACTTACTTTAAAACTAGTGTCTTAAGATTCGGGACAAATCTTCTCGAAGAAGGAGGGTATGATGTGAATTGCATATGGGTCAAATGGAGGATGACTAATGCGCCGTGTTGATGCAGTTTGTTTTATTTAAATATGGGCCCAATGCTTTGTAAAATTGGCTGACCAAATTGTGTTTGTGCTTAACCAATTAATGGGCTTTAGTTCTGTTTTATCTTCAAGTTGAAATAAGGGTCCATATGCCAACTTAAGAACCAACCTTTGGAAGATCAAGAGGACCTTTGCTCAAAGCTTGTGGATGACTTTTGGTAGCCTTAGGTTCAGTTACAATCAACCATTAAGTAGCGGATCATTATTAGCTTGAGAGGATCATTAATCAATAGCTTTTAGTGGGATGATATTGAAATTTATGTGTCTTTTGTAATGCTGATGGTTAAAGCTCCTATATAAGTTGAACCATTTTCATCAACGAAGGCGAGCTGAGTTTTATTCAGAAAATAAACGAGTTTTATCTCATATATCTTAGTGAGAATGATTCTCCTAAGTTCTTGATTGATTCAAGAATCCATGAGTTTAATCAAAGGTCCTTTATCCCTTTGTGTGTTTCAACTCTTAGGCTTATCTTCCATTCTTGGAAGTGTGATGTCTATCAATTTTCATTCCATCTTCTTTTATGTTTCAATTTTCTCGTTTTAAATAATTTCTCAAATTTCTTGCTTGTTAGCACTCCAACAATGATAGATCAGTAAAACGAATCGAACGCTATGGATTCACATCATTTAGTATTCACAACCTCGCCATCTAGATTTGGAATAGGAAAGGAAGTTTATTATTCAAAGTGTTTAACCGAAGGCCATCCATGTTCAGTTGCATTCGATTACGGAAGCGAAAACAATGTTGTGAACCAAAGTTTGGTGGAGAAACTCCAGTTACCAGCAACCTTTCATCTGGATCAAGCATGGATCAAATTCAGTACATGGCAATGTGTGAAAGAAGTAGTATGT